>NC_083683.1:43452500-44075000 GCF_033118175.1 Dama dama
CACAAAGAGTCAACACGAGTTAGCGACTGAGCATGCACACCAGACTCTTTTAACATTTGCCTTGAGTCCTGTGCCCCAACCTCAGAACAACTGAGTCAGAATCTCTGGAGATGGGACCTGGCCTTGGTGTTGTTTATAAATCTCACCAGGTAATTCAAATGTGCATCCACGGGCTGAGACTCCAACCTCCGCACCCGCCCTGCCCCCACCCCGACCCCGCCCAAGGCCCAGATTTAAATTGTAATCCACAGAGGAAAGAGTTTGGGACTGGGAATCTGGAAATGTAGTTTCCTGTGTTAAGCTTCTTGCTCTGTGGCTTCAGACCTGTCACATGATCTCTGTGAACCTCAGTGCCCACCTCTCTGGGCCAGAGCCAGTAATAACTGCTGCCTTGCATACCTCACAGGATTTTAATGAGGATCAAATTCGTGAGCACCCTGGGAACTGTAAGACATTGTCCAGCGGGAGGACTAGTCATACCAGGTGTCTCATCTCAGGTTACTTCGATCATTTGCCTCAGTTGCAAGCACTGCTCGGGCTCCGCCAGGGACTTTCTGCTTCACCCTTGGGCAGGGGTGTGTGTGTGTGTGTGTGTGTGTGTGTGTGTGTGTGTGTGTGTTAGTCACTCAGTCGTGTCCAACTCTTTGTGACCCCCTGGACTCTAGCCCAGTAGGATCCTCTGTCCATGGAATTCTCCAGGCAAGAATACTGGAGTGGGTTGCCATTCCTTTCTCCAGGGGATCTTCCGGACCCAGGGACTGAACCCAGGTCTCTTGCATTGCAGGTGGATTCTTTACCATCTGAGCCACCAGAGAACCAGGTACACTTCCCATACTGTTTGCTGGGGTCAGGCTAGTCTCAGGCCTGTCGACTCGCTGTCCCACATAAGTCTCTTTGTTTTAGAGGCCTGAGAAAAGCTAGATTCCTCTTGACTAAATTTCAGTGAGGTGACTTTCCTGGCGGTCCAGAGGTTAAGACTCTGTGCTTTTACTGCAGGGGCACAGGTTTGACCCCCTGATGCGGGAACTCAGACCCCACATGCTGTGCAGCCCCCCCCCCCCCCCCCCCAGAATTCCAATGATGGCCCACCAGGGCAGTGGAACACTGTGGGGGGCTCATCAGACTTCTGGGGCACCTGTGTGGTCAGAGGGAACACTTGCCATGTCATACTTACACATTTGGAAAATGGTGGAGAGGACCGCTCCAGACTACTACCTCGATGGCCTTCCTATAACAAATCTCAGAACGTAAAGCTCAACCATCTTGCTCCAAGGTTTCATTTCCTGTAGACTCCTGCAAAGATTAGGGTGGGGGGATGATAGCGGTTGGGAAAGAAGAAGTCGGATAAGTGATTGTTATGTTTATTCAGGGAAGGTAGGTTTAAGAAGGGTGAGAAACACCTCACTAGGGCACCTTGCTTTCAGGAAGGATGTGTTGAAGGACCCAGGTGACCTGCAGAAGCTCCCAGATGACCTCGCCTTGTGACTCAGGAAGAGTGACCCTTGCTTTGCTCACTTCACCCACCCTCTGAGTCATCTTCTCTCGGGGCGCCTGCTGCGGTAAAGATGCCCAGTCCCTTCCTCTGGGGGCTTCCCTGCGCCCTCGGGGGCTGCCTGTCCTGGTGCTGTTGTCCTCTGGGCCTCTCAAGGACAAAGGGGCTCCAACAGTACTGTCTTTAGCTTTTCTTCAAGGACCTTCATATTTTTAGAGATTGCAGAATAAACACACTGTATTTCTTAAGTGAAAACTCAGTTTTCCGTTTTGGTCGGAGATTCATTATCCTGGGGTCATCACCTTTGCACTTTCCTGACTACAGTCTTCCTGGCTTACTCTGTCTGGCCTTTAACACTTAGCTTCTTGCTAACATGCTGGATTGCAGTTAGTATCTGTTTTCTGTCACCAGAATATAAACTCCGTGAGGACAGATATTTTGTCTATTTTGTTCACTGAAAATCCCTAGTGCCTAGAAGAGAGGCTGGTACATGGTAGGTGCTCAGTAAGTATTTGTTGAAAGAATAAATAAAAATGCACATCCTTTTGATCATTAGGCTGTGAGCCCCAAAAGGTAGGGGCAATACCCACTTTGTTTATCACATATATGCTGACAGGGCCTGGCACAAAGTAGGCACTGCATAAATGTCAATATTTGGTAATATGGCAGTCCAACATCTCAGTTTTAGGAATTTATAGATAAATTCCTAGATATGCTCACATACAATATATTAATTAGATATTAATTGCATAATAATCAACATTAATTGCAGGATTTTTGCAAAAACATAACTACTGGAGACCAAGACATTCATTGCTAGAAGACCCGGGTTAAGTAAATTCATATTCCACACACTAAAATACCAAGCAGCTGTTAAAAATAATGAGACATATGATGTGAAATCAAATGTAATAGCCCCTTTCCCATCAAATGACAGTTGTTTTTTTTTTAATTGCTGAGACCCGAGAGAAAATTACTGAGGATTCTTTTAAAATAATGATGCCAACATCATTCCTATACAGATGCAATAAGAAGTCTTATGTAAAATGGTATCATATTTTGTATGATATTTCTCAAACTAGATGGATGACAAATTACTAAGGCAAAGATCAAGAAAAATCTAAATATCATTTCTCAAATTGGTCTGTGGAGCATGATTGAACCTTATACAGAGCAAGGTTCTGATTTTTTGAAAGAATTTGTACACTGTAGTAGTTACTCTATATTGCAGATTAAAAGCAGATTTATGTGATATAAACATTCAACTGGACAATGGGTAGGAAAAATTAATTGAAATTGGCACCAAAACAGGATGTGTGACAGAATGCATAATCATTGCAATTCTGTACTTTTTTCTCCCCCAATCCTGGACTAACAATTTTTTTAGTAAACGGAACATGCATATGGATTCCAAATGAAGGTAGAAGAGATTCCAAAGTCACTTATCTGGGCTAAAAAATAAAGGTAGGTCTACATATATTGATTCAGAAAGGTATCCAAGATACACTGTGAAATTAAGAAAACAGAGTTTAAGAAATCAAGGTGCAGAACAGTATGATCCTACATACACAAAATAAAATGTACTTGTATGTCTAGTTTAAGAAACTTTTATAGTGGTTAATTGTGGGGAATGGAATGGGTCATATTTAATTTTCTTTCCTTATTTCCTTTTGGATTTTGTACATTTTAAAAATACTTTTTTTTTTTTTTTAATTTTTTTATTAGTTGGAGGCTAATTACTTCACAACATTTCAGTGGGTTTTGTCATACATTGATATGAATCAGCCATAGATTTACACGTATTCCCCATCCCAATCCCCCCTCCCACCTCCCTCTCCACCCGATTCCTCTGGGTCTTCCCAGTGCACCAGGCCCGAGCACTTGTCTCATGCATCCCACCTGGGTTGGCGATCTGTTTCACCATAGATAGTATACATGCTGTTCTTTTGAAACATCCCACCCTCACCTTCTCCCACAGAGTTCAAAAGTCTGTTCTGTATTTCTGTGTCTCTTTTTCTGTTTTGCATATAGGGTTATCGTTAGCATCTTTCTAAAAATACTTTTTAATTAAAAAAAAAATTACCATTCCAATCAAGGCATGATTAGTTTTAGCCATCCTTTTTTTTCACTACTAGATGACACACTTCCAATAAAAGGACAGAATTGTGCAATGGGGCAGTCATATTAAATAAGTCAGAAAGAGAAAGACAAATACCACATCACTTATGTGTGCAATCTAATATGGCACAAATGAACCTATCTACAAAACAGAAACAGACTCACAGACATAGAGATCAGACTTGTGGTTGCCGAGGGAGGAGATGAGGACTGGGAATTTGGAATTATCAGATGTAAACTATCATATATAGGATGGATAAATAAAGTCCTACTGTGCAGCACAGGGAACTATATTCAATACCCTGTAATAAGCCATAATAGAAAATATAAAAATAATAAAAAATGTCTCTATGAAGTACAAGAAAATGGGATAGTATCTACTCCACTGGGTTGATCTTGAGCATTACATGAAACAACCTGGCAGAGGACCAAGCAAGAAGCAAACTTTCGATAGTAGCAATTAACTATAATTATCACAGTTATTTACAAGAAACCCACTTACACACATACACACATCTGTCCTTGGCACCACTTCTTCCTCAGGCTCAGATTTGTACCAAGGAGCACTTGTCAGGTGGGAACTTTATGATCGCCAGTTTCCTTAACCTTAGATTCACAATTCTTTGGTTTTTTTTTTTTTTTAACAAATATTTATTTGAATGTGCTGGCTCTTAGCTGCAGCATATGAGATCTAGTTCCCAGACCAGGGATTGAACCCTAGTCCCCTGAACTGGAAGCCCAGAGTCTTAGCCACTGAACTACCAGGGAAGTCTCTAGATTCACAATTCTATTGCAGTTTTTCCCACTGCCCTTGGCCCATCTCATCTATTAGCTCCCTCTTATTTCTCTGAGAAGCTGTTTCCAAGAACCCAGATGCTTCCTCTGCCCATACCCCCACTCATATGAAACCCCTGAGCTTAGAGGTGATTTCTGCCTGATCAGAGAGACAGGTCTATCAGGTCAGGGCATTTGCATGCTCATAGTATGAAAACAGACACGGAAGACACAAAGTGATATGCAATAACGTCTCAACTTTTATTGACTCCCTGCTCCCCAGGGGATCCTGCTTCTGCTGCCTCAGTGCCTCATAACTTTGGTGTCTGAGGTCTCAGACACCACTTTGCCATCCACGAGCCGGAGGGTGGTGGTCTTATGGATGGTTTGCTTGGAGTTGCTGCTGTCCAGAGCATCGCCAAGGCTGTAACAGAAGACACAGCCCCAGTTATAAACAGCCCCGAAGAGAAAAGAGAAACAAGGAAAGTGAAGAAAAATAAGCTTGACCTTATTTCCTAATTCCCCCTTAGCTGCTTAGGCCAAATTCCACCTGTGCCTTAAGAACAGCTAGGGGTGAGAGAATTGGTCAATTCTCTTCTCGGGGCCTGCACAGAACACCAGCCCAGTGCTCAGTGGGCCAATGAACAGGCATATGCGGGCTTGGGGATAAGTGGTAGCTTGATCCTAGCTTCTAGGGGTAGGAAGAGCCTCACTCACCTGAAATCCTCCCCATCTTCCAGCAGGCGGCGGTAGGTATTGATTTCAGCCTCCAGCTTGACCTTGACATTCAGCAGGGCCTCGTACTCCTGGGTCTGGCGTTGCCCCTCTGCCCGGGTCTGAGCCAGCTCTGACTCCAGGTGCAGGAGGACTCCATTGAGCTGCTCCATCTGCATGGCGTAGCGGGTCTCCACTTCCCTCAGGCTGTTCTCCAAGCTGGCCTTCTGCAGGGGCACAGGGAAGAGGGTGGGGTGAGACAAAGTGGAGAGAGAGACTCTGCAGCTTTCAGCCCTCTTTAAAACTTTGTTGAGTGCCTGCTATTTGCCAGGCACGAGGCTAGTGGGTAGGAGCAGTGGGAAATGCAACGGGAGAAACAACTGTTCCCAGTGAAAGGAACTGAAGGTTCTTACCAGGTTTCTCATGGAGTCCAGGTCGATCTCCAGGGACTGGACGGTGCGCCTCAGCTCTGTGAGGGTCATCTCAGCAGCTCCTATCTCGGCAGTCTGCGAGGTGACCACTGTGGTGCTCTCCTCAATCTGCAGGGTGGATACGGTCCTCAGCTTCCTCCTTCTCCATTAGCCTCCCTCCCGCACCCTCATGCCTCTGTGCCGAGCTTGGCATCCATCACTCTCTCTTGTACCTGCTGGGACCAGTACTTGTCCAGCTCCTCTCGGTTCTTCTGAGCCAGCTCGTCATACTGGGCCCGGATGTCTGCCATGATCTTGCTGAGGTCCTGAGGTTTGGGGGCATCTAACTCCACAGTCAGCCCAGAGTTGGCAATCTGGTTTTGTAGACCCTTTACTTCCTAAAAGAGAGAGGGACAAATGTTGAGGAGGGTCTCAGGGTCAGAGCTCCAGGAAGCCTCTTTATCTGTGACTGCCTCTTCTAGGAGTCCTACAGGATCAGTTGGGAAACAGAACTGAGGAATCTTTTGACTTTGCTCTCTGGGCAACACCAGTTCTGGGCTTCTACTTCATATGGGTAAAATGCCCACTGTTGACCACCCATGCCTGTTGCTCACAGGTGGTGGTTTCTCTCTTCTTTCTTCACCCTATTCCTCCATCTACAGAACTACTCCTTGTACCTTCCTCCCTCACCATCCTCTATAACATCTCATCTCTACTGCTACTTGTTTCCTCCTTGGTCCTCATCTCATCCTCTCACACAGGTCTTTTTGACCTCACCATGTCTAATTCCGGTGAACCACCAAGCATGGCAACAGTCTGATTAAGAAGTGCTTAGGCTGGTAGTTCTCAACTTCCCTGTAAGTCTTCTTGTACGTGGCTTGCTCCATCTACTCCCCAACCCTGACTTGTCTTGACCCCCTGGTGGCCAGGGGCCACTGCTTGCCTCCTCATGGTTCTTCTTCATGAAGAGCAGCTCCTCCTTGAGAGCCTCGATCTCAGTCTCCAGCTGCAGCCGGGTGACATTGGTGTCATCGATGACCTTGCGGAGCCCATGTATGTCACTCTCCACAGACTGGTGCATGGCCAGCTCTGTCTCATACCTGTGGGGAGTGGAGGTGATCAGAAGGGCCCTGCCTCTGGTTCCAAACCTTCTCAACCCATGCCACCTCCTAAAAGCAGCCTTACGCCCACTGCACACCAGCCACCTGAGTCAGGAATCAAGCACTAATCCTCTGAACACCGTTCCTGGCACTTGGGGGGCAGAGTTTTTCACACCGAGTTACATGAAGAATAAATAGATGGTGCTTTACTCTCATCCACCCAGCTCCACCCACGACTGAACAAAATCCCTTGACCCCAGCTTCCTAACCCCCCAGCCTTACTTGACTCTGAAGTCATCAGCAGCAAGACGGGCATTGTCAATCTGCAGAACGACGCGGGCGTTGTCCACAGAATTTGCAAAAATCTGGGGATATTGTAAACAGAGGTTGCTCCATGAATAGGAGTTAAGTGATGAGGTGGGCTGAGTAGAGGGTATTATGTGTCTCTGAAAAAACCTTCCAGGTCCCTGGAATAACCAGAGGCTCTTCTTGTATACCTAGGTCCTTCCACTTGTGCTCCTCATACTGTTCCTTCGTTTCCTGGGCTCCCAAATCCCAGCTTTCCCAGTCTCCCACTGCCTCTCTTTCTAGGCCTCTGCTGGCTGGCCTGTCTACTAAGTGAGGCGCTACTAAAAAGCCCTCTCCCAGGTTCTCTCCTGCTATGGTTTAGTGCACCTGCTCAGCGCCGGCCCCATTGGCCTCTCCCACAGGTAGGCCGCCTGTTTACCCCAGGATGACTCAGCCTTAGCCACATCCGCTTAACCCCTCCAACTGTCTTCCCGCCAGAAGCCGGAATGTCTGGGTCCTCTGTGTGGGCCTGTTTCACCTCCCTCCATGCTGTCCACTCCTCTCTGAAGCTTCCCCTCCTCTTCCCACTCTCCCCTGGGGAAGCTCTCCCGTGCCCATTCACCCACCCTCGGGGTCTTCGTGAAGCGGGGGTGGGGAGGCGGTGTGTTTGGAAATCCGGGACTTGCCTAATCCCCGCCGGGTGGAGTTGGGGGCGGGGTGGAGATAGGGAGGGGAAAGGAGTGCATACACCCCCCGCCACTAGAATTCCTATCCTTGGGGTAGGGGGAGGAGAGAGAAGGGGATGGATAACTGGAGGGTCACACTGGTTGGGAGTGGGAGCCACTCCCTCCGTGCCCGCTCACCTGAACCCTCAGGTCCTCGATGATCTTCAGGTAATGCCCCCAGTCTCTGACCTGGGGTCCCTTCTTCTCCAGGTGTTCCCGGATTTTGCTCTCCAGTCTCCGGTTATCAGCCTCCAGGCTCCTCACCTTCTCCAGGTAGGAGGCCAGGCGGTCATTCAGGTCTTGCATGGTCTCCTTCTCGCCCTGGATGCCCCCTACACCCACCAGACCCCCAGCCATCCCAGCGCCCAGGTTCCCGGACCCCCAGCCGCCCCGGACGCTGGTGGAGCGGGACACGGAGATCCGGGAGCCCGAGCCCCCGGCGCCTGCATAGACGCTGGCCGCGCTGCTGACCGGTCGGACCCGGTGGCCCGACGACCGCACGGAGCCCAGGGACCGGTAGTTGGAGAAGGTGGATTGGGCGCTGAAGCTCATGATGTTTGTTCACGAGGAAGGAGCGAGGCCAGGACTCAGGTGCTGGACCGTGGAGTGTGTGAGGTCCGCAACTCAAGTTATAGCTCCCAGGGATGGGGGCGGGGTGGGGTCCGGCCCGGCAAGCCCCGCCCCCGCCATCAGAGTCGCCGCGGAAGCCTGGGTCACAGGTGGGACCGCGGGGACTTGGCGCCCTTGGTTCCTCACCCTCCCGGCCTTTCCCCGCCCCCTCTGCACCGCCCCATCAAGGCCTCCCTCCACCCCCCAGGGAGGGGGTGAGTGAATGGGACCGGGCCAGCCAAGGGCAGAAGGTGAAATTGACTCTGGCAGCTGGGATTTCAGGGCAGGAAATGACGTTATTGTACCCCCCTCTCCCAGGTGGAGGAGGTACTGGCATCGTAGAGAATTTGGGGGATGAGTGTCGAGTTGTGTGTGTCCTTGTCCTCAGCCTGCAGGCCAAGTTCTCGCCTGCAGGGGGAGTCTTGGGGGAATCCCAAAGCCCCAGGAGTCTTGGGGAAGAAAAGTTGGGGGCTGGCGGAGAGGAAGAGAGACGCCATCCTGAGCCTCAAGTCCCGCTGGTTTATTCTCAGCCCTCCTGCCCGTTGTTCACTAGCACACACTCAGACGTGTGCTGTCATTGCCCACAGACACACTCACTCACCAGTTACCGTCAGACTCCGGAAAACTCACCCTGAACCTCGCCTCCCCTGTGCCTCAGCTCACTCCCATGGAGGCCTGGTCTCCTGGGAGTGCTTTGTGGGCTCAGCTGGAGTCCTCACTTCAACACACCTGTGTATTAGCCTTACCCACACCCTTGGGTAAACAATTTCTGAGCACTCGCAGTTCATCAAATATTTGTTAGGCACCTACTGTGTGTCAGGCCCTGTTCTAATTGCTGGGACAGCAGCAGGGAGAAAAGACCAGTAATCCCTCATGGATACTGTCTGAGAGGACAGACTTGCACAGCTAGAAACATTCTAGCTGAGACTCAGCCCTGGTGGCCAGCTGTCTCTTCCCACTTACGAGGACTTTTCTGCAGGCCTTCTGCTTCTCCTCCAAAGGCTCTCTGAATCCCATGCCTGTCCCCAGGGAGCTGCCTCCTCCAGGAAGCTTATGTCAGGACATGGGTGAGACGATGGAGGTAGGGAAGTACCCCCTTTCCCCTTCACCTCAAAACCTGGATGGTGACCCCCTGCTGAATGAGCTGGAGGAATCCTGAGATACTGGGCCTTCAAGTCTGTCACCACTGGCAGCTCGTTTGTCTGGCAGGGCCTGGCATTACACGCCTGTCTGTACTCTTTGCTCTGGAGTGGACCTATCGATTCTTATCGAGCTGCCAGCTGAACTGAAGAGAAGGGGGCAGACAGGAAAGGATGCCTGGGAAGAGAAGGGGTCCCAGGAATAACTAGGTCAGTGGACCAGGCAGGCACAGCTCAAATGAGGGACTTGGTCCTGGATCATCCCAGTCCTGGCATCTTCTGTTGGGGAGAGGCCCCCCACCCAGCGCCCCGCACCCAGTGGGAGCTGGCCAGGGGAGGTCAGAATAGGAAATGGTCCGGGGAGGATTAGGGTCTGCTGAAGGCCAAGAGGCAAATGAGATGCAAATTTGCATACAAATGAATGACCACTAGGTTTGCCTGGAAGATTTCTGGGAGCTTAGAAGTCCCAGCCAGTCAAAGGGGTTTCTCCTGCTTTCACCTTCACATTCTCCCACGAGGTTCCAGAATTGTCTTGTTGTGCAGAATTGTACAATAAGGTATACAGATTACATATATGATGTATTGCCTTTGCTGTTTTTGCTTGACTGGAAGTCAGCCAATTTGGGTACGTTGCAAGCTGTGTGACCTTGGGGAAGTCACTTGACTAGGCACTTCAGTTTCTTCTCTTGTAAAAGGAGAAGAAAGCGTGACTAGTCTATCTCCTGGGATGGCAGTGGATACTTTAGTTAATTATCACTCACTTATTCACTGAACAAATGCTGATTACTTACTGTGGGGTAAATCTCCAAAAGGGCAGATGTCTCCAGGATATAAGGACTCTTTCTAAGTCACTTAAGACCCCTGGGGGACTTTGAATTCCAACAGGGATCAGATCCAGATCTAAGGAGTCTTATCTAAGCTCTTTCCAGATCATTCTCTGACTGCTACCTGACTCCAACAGCCTGGGACATTTTGGGGCCTGGGGAGGGAGGCGCTGTCTGGGGGAGGTGGAGGATCGCTGCCAGCCAGGTCTTATCTCCCGTAGCTGATGTTAGTGACCACATTCCTAACCTCTTGCAGCACTGGGGCAGATACCGACCTCAGGTTTCCAGCACTAGCCTGCCCTTTTACACCACATCTAGATTCCTCTGTGGTTCAGAGCCTTTTCGGTTTTATCTGAGTGTCTCTGGGAGAGCTGGGGAGGGGGCATTTTTGAGCACCCTGGTTCTCAGCACTGAGGCTCTGAGTTGGGGGTGGGAGGCCAGGTGGAAAGGGGGATGGGTGATTGTGAGGCCAGTCAAGCGGGAGCAGGAGGGGCCCTGGTGAGAGAGGCTGGAACAAAGACATTGAAGAGAAGGCTAGCTGAGTAAAGAGACTTGGCTGAGGCGGGGTCCTGAAGGAGGGAAAATGGTCCCCACCCCCATCCTGCTCTGGGTTCTGGTGTCCTGCTGAGGGGTCACTGGGGAGCTGGGAACCTGAGAGACAGGTTTAATTCCTCAGTAAAGTCTGAGATGACCCTGATAAGGAGGGGTCAGCTCTTTCCTCCCCCTCCCCACACTCTCCCAGGGAGAGTGGGAGCCACAGCCCTGGGAGAACTAGATAGTGGGGGGATTAAGGGATTGGGGGATCATGAGGGCCTGGAGCCCCTTAGGCTTTGCTTTATCATTTAGGCTATAAATTTTGTACCCAATCCCGAGGAGGTGATTGTTTAGAAAAGGAACTGAAATGTGAGTGTGGGGGTCTATAGCGGGGAGTTGTGGGGTGGGGTGAGGGTTGGGCACGTATCTGATTCTCCTCATCTTCTCTAACAACTGAAGGATAGAGAATGACTCCAGAAAGGATTTCCAAAAGTGTGTGTGTTGCAGGCAGTGAGAGGTCCTTGCAGGGACAGTAGGGGGCAGTGAGGCGAGTGAGCAGTTGGCCTGGGAGGGTCCCTTCAGCTCCCCTCAGTGGAGTCCTAGCTTGCAGGCTGCCCACTGGAGGACTGCAAGGGGTCCTGAGTCAGGGGCAAAGCCTGAGAGGAGGAGAACAGACAGAGGGAGAGCGGGAGTGAAACCCGAGGGAAAAGAGTCTGGGTCTGTGTGAGAATTCCTGGCACGTAAGGGAAGCTACATAAATGACTTTGATCCAAACTATTAATGAAAAGGGGGTTCTAGGAGAGGTGGGGGGATCAGGGTGGAGGCTGGTGGGATGATGGGGATGGCAACTGGGTTGCGAGCAGGAACCCATGAGAATCCCTCATGACTTTTGGGAATTTCTTTGAAAGTGTCCCTGCCCCCCGTGGAGGCCCTGGACCTGCCTATCCAGTGTCAGTGGAAGAGGGCTTCTGAGGGTTCTGTCCAGGCCCTGTCCCCAGGGTTCGGAAGGTCAAAGAAGGCTCTGGTACTTTTATATCATTGCTTCAGTTGGATTTGTATCCTGGCTTATTTTCCAGGGATAAAGGTCAGCTCTGAGAAGCATTTAACTGTCCAGGAATCTCCAGTGATAAATCTCAGAGAAATCGGGCCCTTCCGGAGTCCCCTCAGCTCCCTGGGGTCCCCTGCGGTCTCCTCTGACAAAGGCAGCTCTCACCTATGAGGGCAGGTGTGGCCTCTCCTATTCTTATAACCTCTTCCCCTTCCCTACTTCTGACCCTGGTGCTCCTGGTCACTCTCCAGGTACCTCAATGCCATCCCCCAGCCCATCACCTCTTTTCAGTCTGCCAAGAGGTGGATGGGTCATAGAGTGTGGCACTTGGCGCCCAAAGACCTGGGCTCAGGGTTCTACTGCTGGCTGGGTGAGCTTGGGCAAAGTTACCTGCTTTGGTCTCCTCAGTTGTAGAATAAGGATAGTAGTTATATCTACAACTAGAGTTTTCTTGAGGATCAAATGTGACAGTCTGCCTGGAAGAGCTTTGACAGCAGAATAAGCTAGTAAGTTTCCTTTCTTATCTGGTTTGCCCGCATTTATTCCTTCTCTTCCCAGACCCTTTATTTTACTCTCACTACGTTCTAGCCTTCTGCTCCCTGCTCATCACTATTTCTTTTACTTTCATCTTGAGCACGGGGCAGGGGTGACTAAAACTGAGTCTATTGAAAAGGGATGAAATGAAAAAGTAGAGTGTCTGAGAACCCATTTCAAACTCATCTCATCGACATCCACATCTCTATCAGCCTTTCTTGCCTTGGCTTTGAACCTGGCAGACCTACCAGCAATGTCTGGGGAAACTGTCCTGTGAGCAGCTAGACAAGCAAGACTACAGATTGAGTGAGGCATGGGGTATGGAATGCAGCTTGTGGAGCCAAGGCTAGCCCTCAGGGCCTTTGCAGAAACTGGAGGAAGTCAGCCTTCTTGTCTCTTTGGCCTGGTGCCCTTGTGCACTGACCGACTTGCACAGGCAGATGTGGTAGCCCTGTCTGAAGCCACCCCCCCTTGGGGATTTGGGGAAAACCCTGGTGTGGATCAGATAAAAAAAGTGGGCAGAGTCTGCACAAAGGGACCTAAGGCAAGAAGAGGAGGAAGAGACAGAGGAGAAAGGAGAGGAGGTCCAGATGCCTCCCAGCTCCCAAAAGAGACCAGGGGAGAGGGCTGTCATGAAAGCCAAAGAGAAGAAATTTTTAGGAGGGGCAGACACACACAAAGATCAAGGGGGCTGAGGACAAGCACAGTGCTTCCGATAAAGCGATTGGAGACCAGAGGCAGATGCTGAATGGACAAGGTGCAAGTGGTTAGTGCTAAGTGGAAGCAGAATGTAAACTTTTCTTTTTAAGAAGTTTGGGGTAATTCCCTGGTGGTCCAGGGGTTAGGACTTTGAGCTTCCACTTCTGGGGTCCAGGTTCAAGTCCTGGTCGGAGAGCTAAAATCCTGGACTGAGTGGTTGAGTGGCATTGCCAAAAAAAATGTATGTATATACATAAACATATATATGTATGTATATACAAACTTTTTTGTATATATACATATATGTATATACAATGTGTGTGTGTGTAGATTTTGTTTGTTTAGCTATTTAGTCTCTAAGTCATGTCCAACTCTTTTGTGACCCCATCGATCCCATAGACTCTAGCCCTCCAGGCTCCTCTGTCAATGGGATTTCCCAGGCAAGAATACTGGAATGGGATGCCATTTCCTTCTCCTGGAGATATTCCCAACTCAGGGATCCAACCCAGGTCTCCTGCATTGCAGACAGATTCTCTACCATCTGAGCCACCAGGGAAGCTCTCTGTGTGTATCTTTTTTAAAAATAGTTTTATTTATTATTGGCTGTGCTGGGTCTTCCTTGCTGCATGGGCTTTCTCTAGTTGTAGTTCGTGGGCTTCTCATTGCAGTGGCTTTTTTGTTGCAGAGCACAGGCTCAGTAGTTGTGGCACATGGGCTTAGTTGTCCAGCAGTATGTGGAATGTTTCCCGACCGGGGATCAAACCTGTGTCCCCTGCATTGGCAGGCAGATGCTTTACCACTGAGCCACCAGGGAAGCCCCCTGTGTGTGTATCTTTAAACAGTAAAGAATCCACCTGCAGTGTAGGAGACTGGGTTCAACTAAGTTTGTCAGGGATGGAAAGGAGAAAATGGGGTGATATCTTGTTGTAAGTAGCAAGGTTGATGAAAGGTGTCCTCAGGATGGTACTTGGTACTGTTTAGCCAGGCTGATCAACAGTTAAACAAGAGATAACAATGGAGTGAGGTTGGTGCTGTGCCTAAGAGGCTGGAGGAAGTGACATTTCAGCTGAACCCTGAAGAGTGCTAGTACTAGTAGGTGGCAGACCTGGGGTTTTTCATATGTAACCTCTACATGTTTCTGCCTCGCTACCAATGTGAAATGGAGGACAGAGACAAAAGGAGTCTATATCTACATGCGTGTGGTACACTAGGTTATGTGAATGGTTTTGAAATCCCAGAGAAGGTCACATAACATGGCTATGATGAGGTCAGCCACATAAGAATCTGTATCCTCGGGGAATATCTTGCTGAGAGAGGGAGGGAGTGGTGGAAACTCAGAAGCAAGGGAATCTAGGTTTACCACATTGTTGAAATAGACTGTTGGGGTGGGTTGAGTGGGAAAGCTAAGGCAAAGAAGACCTCAGAGGGAAAGGAGTTTAGGACTTGGGAGCTGACATGATGGATGGCAGCAGCTGTCTGGAAAACAAAGGAGAATGTGATGTGGCATGTCAGAGAGGAGATTGTCAGAGTTTGAGGTTAGAGCAGATGACATCATTCTAGCGTGGCCGAAGGTTCTGAAAATCACTAAGTTAAGCATCTTAAGGAAAAGAAAGGATAGGAAAAAAAGCATACATTTTAGAGTCAAACAGATCTAATGTTCTAGTTCTGTTGTTTGCCTGCTGAGTGACTTTGTTCAAGTCAGTGCCCAAGCCAGTGAACTTCTCCGTGTAACAGTTTCCTCATCTGGTGTTGCAGGATTTAAATGAGCCTGGTAGGGCCCGGAGCATCACAGGTGCTCCTCTGCCTCCTTCTCCTGGAAAAATGATCAGCACGGAGGTTCAAGTCTCTCAGTTTGGTTCAGTTCCGCAGTGAGCTGGGGATACAGAGATAAATAAGAATTAACAACAATAATCAAGGAGAAGACTATTGGAGGGGACAGATAACTGGACCAAAAAAAAATATATAGTGTGATAGGTGCTATGAAATATCCTAAAGTACTATCAGAGGATGGAATAATTCATCCATTCATTAACAATTTCTAAGGCAGCAGTTTTGTGCCAGCCATGTTCTAGGCTCTGGGGATACAGCCAAGAAAAGTCAGATGAGGTTGTTGCTCTTACAGAGGTCACATGTTATGTGTTGAAGGATTGGGATCATGGAGAACCTCATGTAGGAGGGAATGCGCTGAACTTAAAAAAATGAACAGGAACTTGCTAGAGAAACAAGGGGGTCAAGGAGAATTCTTTCCAGATAAAACAACCAGCTCTGTTGTTTGTAACAACCTGTTACAGTATCCAACAGAATCCCCTCCTCTGAGTTTCAGATCTGTATCTCCTGAACATCACTGGGTATTGTAGCCACTTGGAGATTTCTTATAAATCTTTTTTCATGTTTTTACTTTTTTATTTTTGGCCTCACCTGGAAGCTTGTAGGATCTTAGCTCCTAGACCAGGATTTGAACCCATGCCCTCGATAATGAAAGCATGGCATCCTATACACTGGAATTCCCAAAGAAATCTTAAAGCTATTAGATCTAAGGCATCTGTTTTTTTTTTTCTTTCTTTAAAAAAATTCAGGAATAAAACCACCATATGACCCAGTGATCCCACTCCTAGGCATATACCCTGAGGAAACCAAAATTGAAAAAGATACATGTATCCCATTGTTCATTGCAGCACTATTTACAATAGCTAGAACATGGAAGCAACGTAGATGACCATTGACAGATGAATGGATAAGAAGTTGTGGTACATTTACACAATGGAATATTACTCAGCCATAAAAAGGAATGCATTTGAGTCAGTTCTAATGAGGTGGATGAACTTAGAACTTATTATACAGAGTGAAGTAAGTCAGAAAGAGAAAGATAAATATCATATTCTAATGCATATATATGGAATCTAGAAAAATGGCACTGAAGAATTTATTTACAGGGCAACAATGGAGAAACAGACATAGAGAATAGACATATGGACATGGGGAGAAGGTAGGAGAGGGTGAGATGTATGGAAAGAGTAACATGGAAACTTACATTACCATGTGTAAAATAGATAGCCAACGGGGAATTTTCTGTCTGGCTCAGGAAACTCAAACAGGGACTCTGTATCAACACAGAGAGGTGGGATGGGGAGGGAGATGGGAGGGAGTTCAAAAGGGAGTCGATTATATGTACACCTATGGCTGATTCACGTTGAGGTTTGACAGAAAACAACAAAATTCTGTAGAGCAATTATCCTTCAATTAAAAAATAAATAAATTGAAAAATTCAGATTTATTGAGGTATAATCTGCATACAATAATATTCACTCTTTTGGGGATACAGTTTGATGGGTTTTGACAAATAATACAGTTATAGATCTGCCACCATAAATCAAGATATAAAAGTTTTAATCACCTCAAAAAGTCCCATTGTACTCTTTCATAGTCAGTCTCCCTCACCCACCCCCAACTCCGGCAACCATCAGTCTGCTCCTATCATTTTTCCTTTTTCAGAATGCCATGTAAATTGAGTCACACAATATGTAGCCTTTTGTCTCTTATATCTTTCACTTAGCATGATGCTTTTGCATTTCATCCATGTTATTGTGTGTATCAGTAGCTTGTTCCTTTTTATTGCTGTATTTGTTGTTTAGTTGATAAGTTGTGTCTGATTCTTTTTGCGATCCTGTGGACACATAGCCCAACAGGCTTCTCTGTCCATGGGATGTTCCAGGCAAGAATACTGGAATGGATTGCTGTATCCTACTCCAGGAGATCTTCCTGACCCAGGGATTGAACCCGTGTCTCCTGCATTGTCAGGCAGAATCTTTACCACTGAGCCACCAGGGAATATTGCTGTGTAGTATTCCATTTTGTGGAAATGCACAACTTGTTTATTCATTCACCAGTACATGGATATTTGAGTTGTCTCAAGTTTTTAGTAGTTATGAATAAAGCTGTTAAAAATATTTGTGTACAGTTCCCTGTGTGGATTTATGTTTTCATTTCTCTTGGATCAGAGATATGGGATGGTGGGTTGTATGATAGGAATGGGATGGTGGGTTGTATGATAAGTATATGTTTAACTTTATAAGAAACTGCCAAACTCTTTTTTTTCAATTGAAGTATAGTCAATTTACAATATTGTGTTCAAACTATTTTCTAAAGTGGTTGTGCCATTTTGCATTGCCACTAGTAATATATGAGAGTTCCAATTGCTCTGCACCCTCACCAGCTCTTTTTATTATCTTCTTTTTCTTTTTAAAAGATTAACCTTCCCTTGTGATAATTTCTCATCAACGTTCTTTCTTTTTTAGAAAGATTTTCATTATCTACTTATTTTTGGCTGCTCTGGGTCTGTATCGCTGCACTCAGATTTCTCTAGTTGTGAGGAGTGGGGGCTACTCCCCTGTGTGGACCACGGGCATCAGAACACAGGCTCAGTAGTTGCGGGGCATGGGCTCAGTAGTTACGGCACACAGGCTTCGTTGCTCCACAGCATGTGGAGTTGTCCTCAGCCAGGGACCAAACCCATGTCTCCTGCACTCGCACGTGGCTTCTTAATCACTGGACCACCAGGGAAGTCCTATTATTATTATTATTATTATTAATATTTTTACTTTTTTTGCTGTGCCATGTGGCATGTGGTATCTTCCCTGACCAGGGATCAAACCTGTGTTTCCTGCATTGGGATTGGAAACACAGAGTCTTAGCCACTGGACCATCACCAGGAATGTTCTGTTTATGTTTTTTTTTAATTATAGTTTTCTTTGTGGTGGGTGCATAGTAATATCCCATGGTAGTTTTAATTTGTATTTTCGTAATGACTAATGACGTTGAGCATCTTTTTTATGCACCTTTGTTGCCACCTATACCTCTCTGATGAGGTGTCTGTGCAAAAGATTTGGCTTAATCTCCAAAATACACAAATAGCTCATACAAGTCAACAATAAAAGACCCAAACAACTCAATCAAAAACTGGACAGAAGACCTTAACAGACATTTCTCCAAAGAAGAAATACAAATGGCCGGTAGACACATGAAAAAATGCTCAACATCACTAATTACTAGAGAAATGCAAATTAAAACTGCAATGAGGTAATTCCTTATGCTGGTCAGAATGGCCATCTTAAAAAATTCTCCAAGGTTTCCCTAGTGGCTCAGTGGTAAAGAATTCACCTGCCAGTGCTGAAGACATGAGTTCAATCCCTGATTTGGGAAGATCCCACATGCCACAGAGCAACTAAGCCCATGCACCACAGCCATTGAGCCTGTGCTTTAGAGTCTGGGAACTGCAACTACTGAAGGCCTCCTATGTCCTGGAGCCCATGCTCCACAAGAGAAGCCACCGCAATGAGAAGCCCTCGCACGACAACTAGAGAGTAGCTCCTGCTTGCTGCAACTAGGGAAAAGCCCGTGGAGCCATGAAGACCCAGCATGCCATTAAATAAACCGCATAATAAAAAGACCTAGCAGCCATTAAATAAATAAATAAAACTATTGAAAAATATAAAAATAAATAAAAAGTCTACAAATAACAAATGCTTCTGGAGAAGGTGTGGAGAAAAGGGAATCCTCCTACATTCTTGGTGGAAATATAAGTTGGTGTAGCCACTATGGACAACAGTGTGGAGGTTCCTAAGAAAACTAAAAATAGAATTACCATATGATCCAGTGATCCCCCTCCTGGGTTTACGCCCAGACAAAACTATAATTCAAAGACACATGCACACCTATGTTCATAGCAGTGCTATTCACAATAGTCAAAACATAGACACAAATGTCCAGCAATAGATAAATGGATAAAGAAGATGTAATACATATATATGATGGAATACTACTCAGTTATAAAAAAAAAAACACAAAATAATGCCATTTGCAGCAATGTGGAGGCAACTAGAGATTATCACACTCAGTGAAGTAGGTCAGAAAGAGACAAATACCATATGATAACACTTACATGTGGAATCTAAAATAGGCACAAAAGAATCTATGTAATAGAAACAAACTCACAGACTTCTGGTTGCCAAGGGGGTGAGAGTCAGGGGCGGGAAGGACTAGATATGTGGGATTAGCAGATGTAAACTATTATATATAGGATTGATAAATAACAAGGTCCTATTGTGTAGCACAGGGAACTATTTTCAGTCTCCCTTGATAAACCATGGGCTTCCCTGATAGCTCAGTTGGTAAAGAATCTGCCTGCAGTGCAGGAGATCTGTGTTGGATCCCTGGGTTGGGAAGATCTCCTGGAGAAGGGAAAGGCTGGCTACCCACTCCAGTATTCTGGCCTGGAGAATTCCATGGACACAGTCCATGGGGTTGCAAAGAGTTGGACACAACTGAGTGACTTTCACTTCACTTTCATAAACCATAATGGAAAATGTATTTTAAAAAAGCATGTCTGTATGTGTATAACTGAGTCACTTTGCGTACAGAAGAGACTGGCACAACATTGTAAATCAATTGCACTTCAATAAAATATTAAATTAAACAATACTGGGTTGTCTTTTATTATTTATTTTTTAGATTAAAAAATATATCTAGATTTAAGTTCATCATATATGTGATTTACAACTATTTTCTCCTTTGTGTTTGTAATTCTATATTCTTCATGGTTTCTCTTTTGGAGAAGCTATTAATTAATTTTGAAGAAGTCCAGTTTATCAAGTTTTTACCTTAAAGGATTATGCTCTGGTGCTGTATTTGAGAAATCTTTGCTTATCTGAAAGTCACAAAGATTTTTTTTTGTGTTTATTCTAGAAAATTTGTGATTTTAGATTTTATATTTTGGCCTAAGATTCACTTAAGTTAATGTGTTTGGCAAACAGTTTCTCCCAATCTGTGGCTTGTTTTTGTATTTTCTTAATAGTGTCATCACAATAGGTGAAGTTTTCAATTTTGGTAAAATTACATTGCCAGATTTTCCTTTAATGGTTTATGTTTTTTTGTGTCCTAAGAAATCTTTATCTAACCTGAGATCACTAAGGTTTTTCTTATGTTTTCTTCTAGAAGTTATATATTTTTAGGTTTTTTGTTTTGAGTTGATTCGTGTCACTGACAAGCAGAGCAATTGGGTTGAGGTTAATTTTTTTTTTTTTGACACGAGGATGTCTAATTGTTCCAGCAGTATTTGTTGAAAAGACTATCTTTTCTGCAACGATCTACCTTGGTACCACTGTGTCCATTGTGTGAGTCTATTTCTGGACTCCTCTGATGTATATATCTATACTTATGCTGATACCCCACTGTCTTGATTACTGTGGCTTCATGGTAAGTCTTGAAATCAGGTAGCATGAATTCTCCAACTTTCTTCTTCTTTTTCAAAATTGTTTTTACTAGTCTAGGCCCTTTGCTTTATTCCTGATCTTATGAGGAAAGCATTAATTCTTTCAGTATTAAAAGTGATGTTAGCCATGCTTTTTTGTAGATGCTCTTCATCAGATCATCTGATGAAGGTCATTTTTGCTGAGATTTCTTAATCATAAGTGAATATTGAACTTTGTTAAATGCTTTTCTGCATTGATTGAGATGGACATATAATTTTTCTTATTTAGTCTATCACTAAAATAAATTACATTGATTTTAAATATTTGGCCCATCTTCTGTATCTGGGATTTGATTACAATGTATAGTTCTTCTTATTTGTTGCTGGATTTGATTTGTTAATATTTTGGAAAAGATTTTGCATTAATGTTCCTGGAGGATATTGATCTATTCTTTTCTTGCAATGTTTCTGTCTGGCATTGGTATCAGAGTAAAGCTGACTTTATAAAATAAGTTAGGAACAGGTTCCTCCTCTTCTGTTTTCTGAAAGAATTGTGTAGAATTGATATTATTTCTTCTTTAAAAGTTTGGTAGAATTCATTAATTAAGCAATCCGAGTCCAGACTTTTCTTTGTGGAAGGTTTTTAATTAAGAATTTAATTTTTTAAATAGATATAGAACTATTTAAGTTTTCTAATTCTTTTGTATGCTCTTTGGTATTTTACATTTTTAAAGGAATTAGTTCACTTCATCTAAGTTGTCCAGTTTATAGGCAGCAATATTCCCTTATTATCCTCTTAACATCTACAGGAGCTGTAATCCCCTCTTTCATTGCTGATATTGGTAGTTTATGTCTTCTCTCTCTTTTTTTCTTTCCCTGGTAGATGAGTTTTACCAATAGTTTTCATTTTCCAAAGAATCAGCTTTTGGTGTCACTGGTTTCTTCTACTGTTTTTCTATTTTTAAGGTCATTGATTTCTGCTCTTAAATTTATTATTTCCTGCCTTCTGCTTGCTTCTTGCTTTGGTTTTAATTTGCTTTCTTTTCCAGTTTCTTAATTTGGAGGCTTAGGTTTTTATTTCAAGGGTTTTAAAAAAAGTAAGTATTTAATGCTATAAATTTCCCTCTAGGCACTGCTTTATCTGTGTCCCAAAATGTTTAACTAATTTAAAGTATTTTCTAAATTTCCTTGTGAGTTGTTTTAACCATGGATTATTTATAAATATGTAGCTTAATTCACAAATATTTGGAGATTTTCCAGATATACTCTGCTATAAATTTCTTTTTTTAAGCCTCTTATGGTAAGAGAACATAGATTTTATGATTTCATTTCTTTTAAATTTGTTGAGATCTGTTTCTTTTTTGACCCAAAATATGAGCTATTCGTGTAAATGTTCACTAGAAAAAAAAAAATATTCTGCTGTAGTTGGGTGAAATTTTTTATGTATCAATTAGATCACATTGGTTGATGATGTTTTTTGAGTCTTTTACGTCTTTACTGATTTTCTGTTTATCTTATTAATTACTGAGAAAGGAATATTGAAGCCTCCGAGTATAATTTTGGATGTATCTACTTCTCCTTTCGGTTGTTTCAATTTCTCTTTTATGTTTTTTAAAACTCTGTTGTTGAGTGCATGCACATTTAGGATCACTGTAGCTTCTTGATGAATTGGCCTCTTTGTCATTCTATGATGTCCTTCTTTATCCCAGATATAGTCTATGTTTTGAAGTCCTTTTTGTCTGATATTTGTGTGACTTTCTTCTAATTTTCCCCTTCTCATGGAATGGTATCACCACCCAAAGAGGTGTCTAAGGCAAAAACTGCATTGTCATCCTTGACACTTTCCCACCCTCCATCACCATGTCAGCTTAGGGTCAAATCTTGTCCATTTTACCTAAGTGACTGGTTTTCCCTACTTTGTATTTATTTATATTTTAAAAACAATTTTATTGATTTACTTTTGGCTCTGCTGGGTCTTTGTTGCTGTGAGGGCTTTTCTCCAGTTGCAGAGAGTGGGGTCTACTCTTCGCTGCCCTGCTGGGGCTTCTCATTGCAGTTGCTTCTCTTGTTGCAGAGCATGAGCTCTTGGTGTTCAGGCTTCAGTAGTTGGGGCGTAGAGGCTCAGTAGTAGTTCCAGTTCCCGGGCTCTTGAGCACAGAATCAGCGATGTGGCAGACAGGCTTAGCTGCTCCATGACATGTGGGATCTTCCTGGACCAGGGATTGAACCTGTGTCTCTTGCATCGATCAGCAGGTGGATTCTTTACCCGGGAAGCCTCAATATTTACATGCTCATTAGTGTCATTATTAGGTTACTATCTTTTTCTCCAACTAAATTATGAGGTCAGGGGCCATGTCTATTTTGCTTACCCTTGTGTCCTCAATGCCTGCGTTTATTAGGTGCTCAAAAAATATTTGTCGAATATGTGGGGAGTCAACTTTATAGTGGATAGAAGGAAGAGGCAGAAGATAAAGTGGGAAAGGTTGCTGAGGGCCAAGTCAAGGAGGACCTTGCAGGCTTTGTAGAATTTTTCCTTCTTTGCTTAATTTTATTTTACACCAGATACATCAGGGAATGTGTTATGAATGCATGTGCCAAGGTACCCCCTAGGCCTGCAAAGGATTGGGGTCTGAACCTCTATTTATAACAAGTTCCCTAGGAGGACACCAAAGGTTGGGGGCTACTGTTTTAGGGTCTAGGAAGACAATGAAGATTAAATAGGGAAGTGTCATGGTCAGAATTGCATTTTGGCAAGACCATTTTAGCTGTATAATTTGGAAAAATAGGAAGGAACAAGACCGGAGATTACTGTCGTCATCTAGGCAAGTGATGATGAATGCCCAGAGGAGGGGAGAATTAGTGGAGAACAGTGTAGAAAATAGATTCAGGGGGAGTTTAGAAGTTAGAGCTGGCAGGTCTTGGTATCTAATTAGATATAAGGGGGAAAAAAGATGAAAGAATAGCAACCATAATAATAAATAGTTACTGAGAACCTATGAAGTACCAGGCATGATCCTATGTGCTTTACACATATCACATTATTTAGTCTCATAACAACCAGATTAGGCATGTATAGAGTACCATCTCTGGATTACTCCCAATTTTCTTGCTTTGGAGGCAGTAATGCTGTCTACCAGACGAGGATTATGAAAGGAAGGAAGGCCAGGAGGATGGTGTTAAGGCAATGACTTCAGTTTGGGAACCTACTGACTTTGGGACTTGGGAGAGATATCCAGGTGGCAATCAGGAATATGGGTCTGAAACTTTCCTGAGAGTCCGGAGATGTGGGTCTAGGAGCTGTCATCTTTGGGAATGGATGGGATTGGCCAAAGGAGGTTGAGGTACCGTCCTGGGGATCTTAACATCCGAGGCTGAGGCTCTCAGTCTGCCTTTTGTGATGGTTTCCTGAGCCCATGAGCCCACTGAGTTGTATGGGAGATGCTGACAATCTGTGATTGTACTTTAGAGTCTCAAAAGGGTGCCGTTAAGTTCAGTTCAGTCGCTCAGTCATGTCCAACCCTTTGTGACCCCATGGACTGCAGCACTCCAGGCTTCCCTGTCCATCACCAACTCCCAGAGCTTGCTCAAACTCATATCCATCAAGTCAATGATGCCATCCAACCACCTCATCCTCTGTCATCCCCTTTTCCTCCTGCCTTCAACCTTTCCCATCATCAGGGTCTTCCCCAAGGAGTCCGTTCTTTGCATCAAGTGACCAGAGTACTGGAGCTTCAGCTTCAGCATCAGTCCTTCCAATGAATATTCAGGACTGATTCCCTTTAGGATTTACTGGTTTGACCTCCTTGCAGGCCAAGGGACTCTCAAGAGTCTTCTCCAACACCAAAGTTCAAAAGCATCAGTTCTTCAGTACCCAGCTTTCTTTATAGTCCAACTCTCACATCCATACATGACTACTGGAAAAACCATAGCTTTGATTAGACAGACCTTTGTCAGCAAAGTAATGTCTCTGTTTTTTAATATGCTGTCTAAGTTGGTCATAGCTTTTCTTCAAACGAGCAAGCATCTTTTAATTTCATGGCTATAGTCACCATCTGCAGTGATTTTGAAGTCCCCCAAAGTAAAATCTGTTACTGTTTCCTTGTTTCCCCATCTATTTGCCATGAAGTGATGGGACCGGATGCCATGATCTTTGTTTTTTGAATGTTGAGGTTTAAGCCAGCTTTTTCACTCTCCTCTTTTACTTTCATCAAGAGACTGTTTAGTTCTTCTTCGCTTTCTGCCATAAGGGTGGTATAATCTATGTATCTGAGGTTATTGATATTTCTACTGGCAATCTTGATTCCAGTTTATGCTTTATCCAGTCTGGGATTTCACATGATGTACTCTGCATTTAAGTCAAATAAACAGGGTGACAATATACAGCCTTGACATACTCCTTTTCCTATTTGGAACCAGTCTGTTGTTCCATATCCAGTTCTAACTGTTGCTTCTTGACCTGCATACAGATTTCTCAGGAGGCAGGTCAGGTGGTCTGGTATTCCCATCTTTTGTAGAATTTTCCGCAGTTTGTTGTGGTATGGCCCACAAAAAAGATAAAGGGCTACAGATACAAATGGTGGGTAGATAAAGTGAATTCAGGAGTGCAAAGAAGTGGCCAGAGAGATAGTAAGAAATTCAGAAGGAGATGTCAGGAGGTTAAGGAAATAATCTTTCAAAAAAGAGGGAGTATCCACTCTAATATTGCAGGAGGTCAGATAAGAAAAAGCTTGAAATGGTCTACCAGATTTGGCTCTCAGTTGATCATGGATGGCTTTAATAACTTCTGTGGCTGGTGGCTGGGGTCAGAGTAGATAGGATGAGATGAAAATAGAGAACGAATATGGCCTCTTTTTTGGAGGAAGAGCAAAGAGAGGGGTCAAGGATAATTCCCCTCCCTCCTTCCCTCTTTCCCTTCTTCCTTACTTTTTTTTTTTTTCCTCTTCTATTTTTGTCTGCATGGCATGTGAAATCTTAGTTCCCTGACCAGGGATTACACCTGTGCCCCCTCAGTGGAACTGTGGTGTCTTAAACACTGGACTGCTAGGGAAGTCCCCTTCTTTGCTTTTTTAAAGGAGGAAGGGTCTTGAGCAGGGATACAGATAGAGGGGAAAAAATTCTTCCTATGATGAAGGTGAGAGGAGCAGGACCAGAGAGAGAAGCCAGTTGATGCAATGAGGTTCTGAGGGGTGGAGTTCGGAGTGCAGCTGAAGGGCCTGACTTAGAACACAGCGAGAGCCATATCCCAGAGGGAGGAGGAAAGGATGGGAATGGATACAGACAGCGGGTAAGGGGATGTTGTTAAGGATGGTGGTGGCAGCCATGGAGGTCCCCTTGGGCACCAAGAGTTTATGATTCTGATGACTAGCAGAGGAAAGTGATGGTGCATCTGGCCTCACGTTAGCTAAGAAGACACTGCTTTTTCCTTAGCCTGGATCACCCTCCTCCTTATATGGGGGCTTGGAAGCCTTCCTTGACTGATACCCCCGCTCTGCCCTTTCCCAGTACCTGCCAGCTCCCCGTTCCCTCTTTGCCTCAGCACAGAGGCCAAGAGCTCCCCTTGGTTCAGTGTCTGTCTGTCTGTCTGTCTCTGGTCTTCAGAGAGAAGGCTCAAGGAAGGAGGTGAGGAGGCGATGGGAACACATGTGAATCTGTAAAATGGGTGGCTTCTCCCTTAGGACTGTCCCCCAGCTCTCAAGACAGGCTGTGCCCACAAGGGGGTGCTCGGCCAGAGAAGGCCTGTTGTGGCACCATCTGGGCAAATGGCCCAGTTGGCAGGCTGGGAGCAGGGCCCTCACTCTGGTCAAGACCTTTGCTCCCTGCTCAGATGGCCCTGGCCTCCGTTGCCATGGCTGCTTTTTAGTTTGAGGTAAACAAGCTCTTCCTCCTCCTGTCCAGACACCTAAATGTCTCTCTGGGGAGGGGCTGGAATTTCAGGCGTCCAGGTGTCCCTCACTCCCCTTCCCAGAAGGCACAAGGGTATGACTCATGCTTTCAGGCCCCTCTCCACCCCCTCGCTGCTCTCAGGCGGCCCTGCTTCTCCCTCCTGCCCCACCTGGGTCTTGAGAGAAATTGGCGAGGAGGGGGTGAGGGCTGGGTCTCACTATCAAGCTGGATGCGGGGTGGAGGGCAGAGCCTTCCTGTCCTCCTTTGGGCTGTTTCCAGCAAGATCCAGTCTAGGGGCCTGGATCCTGGGGCCTCAATCCAATCCCTGGAATCAGCGAGAACAATTACAGCTTCTTTCCTCCTTATCTGCTGGATCCTTAGGGCCTAGGGTGAGAGAGAGAAGAGGACAGAAAAAACAAACGCGGAGGAGAATAGGGATCAGAGCGGAGAAAATGATTCACCTGCATAGAATTGACTCTTGGAACCATTCATTCATGCAGTCACTCATTCTGTGAATGGGTGCTGAGGGAAATAGAAACTTGTAAGACAGAACCCTGTTTTTTTGTGTTTTTGTTTTTTTTTTTCTGATGTGGTCCATTTTTAAAGTCTTTATTGATTTTGTTACAATATTGCTTCTTTTTTTATGTTTTGGTTTTCTGGCCATTAGGCATGTGGCATCTTAGCTCCCTGACAAAGGATTGAAGCTGCCCCCCATGTACTGGAAGGCAATCTTAACCACTGGACTGCCAGGGAAGTCCCACCACCCTGATTTTGAGGAAGCGCCTTAGAGCCAGTGTGAAGGCCCTGGATTGGAATCTGGGGGCCCTGGCTTGAGCCCCAAACACCACTGGATGGGCAGATCACTTCTCTAAGCCTTGGGTTCCTCGTCTGTGAATGAGGATAACGACACTGACCTCCCAAGGTTACTGTGCAGATCAGATGAGACGAATATGGACGACTGCTTCATTTGCCCTTGTCCACTGCCTGTCAGATGCCTGTGGCTCGGGTTTACAATCAGGGAGGGGTGCTCAGACAGGTATAACCCAGCCCAGGGTGTAACAAAGGTCGGTTCTTGGGGTCTCTGTGGGAGGAGCCACTTCCTACTGTGCTGACTCTGGCGGCGGTGTGGGGAGGTGCCTGGTGTGTGATTTTCATTCAGTAAATGTTTGCAGAGTGCCCGGGGTGTGCTGGAGCCAGGGCCTGCAGGAAGGGTAAAGTTTCAGCAGGTGCAGGTGCCAGGGATGGCGGCAGGAGGTACAGGCAGAGCCCTGGGGCTGGGGCAGGAGGCAGCTAGTGCCAGGCAGGAAGGATTCAGCTCCATCCTTCATGAAGAGCTTGACCTTTACTCTGAAGGCAAAGGCGGTTCTGAGCTGGGGAGTGACAGGATCAAAGCGGTGTTTGTAGAACAGTCTGGCTGGGCCCTGGTCCCTGCGAGAGGACAGCTTGGAGCAAAGCAAAACGAGTGCAGTGCGGAGGCGGAGGGGGGCTGGGCCACAGGGAAAAAGCCTACGTGTCTAGGAGCCTTGGGCCTCCGGCTGGCAGTGAGGTCACCTCTCCCCCAACTCTGCGAGGAGGAGGAGGAGGGCGTTCGTGGCTGCACGTCTTTGTCCCTGGGGGCCCTTCTCACCTGCCTGTGAGAAGGCAGGAGGGAACATGGCAGGGAGGTGGAGAATTTCTCAGGGACACAGACAGCAAGGAACACTGCCTCTTCTTGCCTCCTTCCTCCATGGAAACCAGGGCTCTGCTCAGGGGGGAAGAGGGACAGACTGGAATTAGGATTGGGCTCCCTTCTGGGTCCTGCTCCAATCCCCCAAGAAAGAGGGTGAGTCAACTGCCATTTTTGAAGCTGGAGAAGTAGTTGATGGTGGCAGAGAGAGGGAAAACCCACAGGCCACAAGAAATTCACTGTCCTGAATGTCCGAAGTTGCTGCCTGCAACACAGTGCTGTCCAGACCCGGGACCTAACTTTCTTGGGAGGGAAATTTCTGGCTGATAGGAATCCAAGACATTTAGCCTTTGTTGGCATCAGTGATCTTGGCCACCCTTTGCTCCCACTTCATTTCCGGATGGACCACCCATGCTGGGGTGACTCAGGTGTTTGGCCCAGGCCTCCCAACCCCCCTGGCTGACTCAGCCTGAATTCCGGGGAATGTGGAGATAGCTCTCCCCAGCTCTCCGGAGGTGGAGAGATAAGGTTTATGGCTGGTTCTCTGCAAGGTGGTGGGCTGTGCGGACATACCTCCAATTGCATTCTTCTTGGGCCTGACCTTGCGTTACAGACTTTTCCAGGAATTTCAGGCGTCTCAGCACCATATTCAGAAATCTGCTTCTTGGCACCTCCTCCCCCAGGAGGTCTTCTCACCACCCAGGATGTGGTTTGCTCTCATCCCCTCGAAGGCGTGCTGTTCCCACTCTCCTCTGGGCCTTGGACTCTGGGCCCCCTGTCCCACTGTAGGTCTGAGTGAAGAGAGACACCCCCCCCCACCCCACCCTGCACCACTCCTTTTGCAAAGGAACATCCCCTTCTTTCCTTTTCCCTCATTCTACTCCTCCTCCTCACATTAGCCGGTCCTTCCTTCAGTCTAGCCTTTTCTCCCTTTCAATGCTTAAACTTCCACTTAATATTTATTTTCATTTTATCTCCAGGTCACATTTTCTATATTAAAATATAGTCATATAATGACAATAGATGGAGTATAACCTTTCAAAATTGTGACTATATTGTATATGCCTTTAACTTGTATGATATTGTATAGCATTAAAAAAGACTTCGTGAGTATTGGAACTTCCTTGGTGACCCAATGGTTATGACTCCAGGCTCCCAATGCAGGGGGCCTGAGTTCTAACCCTAGTTGAGGAACTAGACCCCACATACCACAACCAAAGATCCCACGTACCACAATTAATATCTGGTGCAGCCAAATAAATTTATGTATATATATATATATGTATCTACATACATACATACATATATATATATATATATATATATATATATATATATATAAAGACTTGGTAGATATTGAAAAAATTTGGATTTGGGGAAAAATTATATACAATCATACCCACTTCCCGCATCCCCTACACTGTCAGAGAAAAAAGTGAACTTTACACACCTTGAAAGATGGGATGCACAGAGAAAGATACACCCAAGTTACAAAGAACACAGAGCCCAAACAACAGACATGTCAGAAGCACAGACAGACAGCTCAGGGCTCACAGCAGAGAGGAAGAGTCACAAAAAGGCTCAAGCTTTGAAATGCCATCGCTGGGGCCTTATTGAAAGGGAGAAAAGACTAGACTTAAAGGGGGACTGGCTAATTAAGGAACAGCACGAGCAGAAATGAGTGAAGTAGGGCGGTGATGCTCCTTTGAAAGGGAGGAAGGCGTTACTTTGGAGAAGGAAATGGCAACCTGCTCCAGTATTGTTGCCTGGAGAATCCCATGGATGGAGGGGCCTGGCAGGCTACAGTCCATGGGGTCGCAAGAGTCTGATAGGATTTAGCGATTAAATCATCACAGCAAGGCATTACTTAAAGGATCTGATGCTGTTTTGTTCAAGGGTTGGTATTGCAGGGAGGTAGACTCCAGAAGGCAGGTGAGAGTGGACTTATCACAGGAGCCCTTTAATGGAGGAGGAGGCAACAGACAAGGGGTGGGTGAATTCTTGGAGGAGAGTTTATAGTTTTCACCCATCAGAGCGGTAGATTTTTTTTTTTTAACTTAAAAAAAAACCTTTTTATTTTATAATGGAATATAGCTAATTAATAATGCTGTGATAGTTTCAGGTGGATAGCAAAGGGACTCAGCCACATATATACACGTCTTCATTCTCCCCCAAACTCCCCTCCCACCAGGCTGCCGCATAACCCTGAGCAGAGTTCCCTATGCTATACCATACGTGCTTCTTGGTTATCCATTTTAAATAGAGCAGTGTGTACATGTTGATCCCCAACTCCCTAACTATCCTGTACCCCTATCCTTCCCAGCAGTAGTTCTATATGGGGACTGCACAGGGGCAAAGAAAACCTCTTGCAAACATTAGCAGTATATAATTGATTTTATATAGGAGAGAACAAAAGCTGAGTGTCCAAATCAGGTGTGATTTCAAGCTTAATGTTTTCCCCCAAGACATTGCAATCACTTTGGGAAGATCAAAGTTCTAAAAACGAATTGAATTTAAATGTCATTAACAATAAAATGTAATTTCAAGGAATTTTAAAAATAAATGGGACTGCTCCTTCATTGAACAGATGCAACAACTGTAGCTCTGAAAGGGGGAGTGACCTGTCTAAGGTCACACAGCAACTTAGAGACTGAGTTGAGCCTGGAGCACGGGTTATTTGATTCCCCAGTTTAATTTTCTGCGGCCGTGTTGTTTCAAGAACTGTTGAAAACAATTCTTAAAATGAAAATGAAAAAAAAAAAAAGAATTCTCATGACAAAGTCTAGAGCACTTTGGAGGTGGTGGAGGAATTTGCAGAAGTGAAAGGGCTTGAGGGTGTGTCAGCTCACAGGATTTGTGGGCTGGGCAAGGAATGGGAGCAGGAGGTCAGCTAGCCAGGGAGCCTGCTCTCAGCGGTCCTGGGGTTCCTAAGCCTCCACACATCAGCAGGGCAACTTCTGCAGGCCTTCTGGAAGTCATCTTCCTTTGTCAGAGGTGCTGGCTGATGACTGTGAACGCTTTCATGCTGGGCTGGAGGATCTGTACCCTATCCCGTGTGTCTCTGTGTCTGGTTAGACTCAGGATGGGGAAACCCAGTGGGACTGGGAAACCTAACTGAGTTTCGGAGCCAGAAGAGTTGGGTAGAATTCTGATCCTGACACCTAGGTGCTACGTGACCTTACAGAATGGATCTAAAGTTTCTAAACTTCTGCATCTTAATGTATAAATAAGGCTAACTGTACTTTCCTCATAGGTTTAATTGGGAGGATTAAATGGGGTTATAAAAAGTCTATGATTCAGGGAGTGCCTGGCATATGGTAAGACCCTGAAGGGATGGGGAGAGAGGGAGGGGTAAGGCAGGGAGGCAGACAGGGCCCAGTTCTACTGTTAGAGCGCAAGCTATGCTTAACCTTGACGCTCAGTTTCCTCAGCTGTAAAATGGAGACACTGCTGATTTCATAGTTTCTAAGGATCAAAAGCTGTCATTACTGCCTTAAGGAAACTCCTAAGTCACTGGGTGGGGGCTACTTACACCCATGCCCAACTCTGGGAGACCAGATCAGAGTCCTGGATGGGAAACCAGGGGAGAAGTCTGAGAGGGAAAGTCTGGGAGGGCTTCCTGTAGGAGGTATTTGGAATGGAGCCAGGAAGAGGAGAGTCTGGTGAAGAAACCAGGTGGAGAGAGAGTTTGTGTAGGAGCTGGCTGTCATGTGAAATAGGGTCAGGCTGTGGGTGGGGAGGGGTGGTTGGAGGTGGAGGTTTCTTGTGGCTGCAAATGTGGGGGCCATGGGAGCCATGGACCCATGGGACTAGGAGGAGGCCTGGGGACTCTGACTTCTGCAGAGGGATACTCCTGAGCCAGAAGCTCTGATCTGGTAGGGAAATGGCCCTCTCCTTTGTCTCCCAGGGTTTCCCTTGAGGCTCAGCTGGCAAAGAATCCGCCTGCAATGTGGGAGACCTGGGTTTGATCCCTGGGTTGGGAAGATCCTCAGAGAAGGGGAAAGGCTACCCACTCCAGTATTCTGGCCTGGTGAATTCCATGGACTGTATAGTCCATGGGGTTACAGAGGGTGCTTCTCTTGGCTTTCCAAGATGATCACCTGGGAAACCAGGGAAGGAGAGGGCAGCACAGGAGCAATGCCTTGGGGAATCTTGGCCTCAGGCTGGAATTCTGTTGGGAATGCAAAAACACACACTGCAGTTGTGTTGCCATAGAAGCCTGCCTAACACTCCTTGGGGCTAAACAGGTTCCGGCTGGCTGGGACCAAGCCCAATTCCACTTTCCAGGTCAGCAGCTTTGTCACTAGACCTCGAGTTGTGTCACTGTGATCTGTTTTGGAGTTGTCTTAGCCCTTAGAGACCAAGGAATCCCGGAAGGTACGTTGGATATTGGGTGGTAGGTAGTACCGACCTGACCTGACCTGAGCTGCTCTCCTACCCTCTCTAATACACACACACACACACACACATACACACAATGGCATAGACTGAGTCAGTGATTAGTGAATTCATTCATCATATGTTGGAGCTTTCTAAGGCTGCAGACATAGTAGTCAGTAAGGCAGTCAAGGTCTCTGCTCTCATGGGCTTTCTTTTTTTTGGGAGGTGTCCCCTAGGTCTGTCTGGATTACTAAGTAGAAGAGGTCATTTAGATGTTCAGTGAATGAATATAATATATATTGTCAGGAAGCATTTAACAAAAGGCTTCCTGTGTGCTGTTTTGGATCTGTCAGGAACCCTCTGGCCCTTATTGATTCCTGAATATTCAGGAATTAAGAGGAGAGGCACGCCTTTCCGGGGGCTGAAGGAATCCAGGCATTTCTCATTACAGTGATAAGTACCCTCTTCCTTTTTATGAGCCAAATGGTAAAAGGTGATTGTTTGCAACTCTCTCTCTTTGATAGGGATCGTCTTATGTTTTGTAAGTCTGGAATTTTAATCTTTGTTTTTGCTGAGAATAACCACCTTGTAAGACAGTATATATGCCCAAGCCAGGTTGATTAAAACACCTTTGCTCCATCAGAGCTTTGGTCCCCGTGTCTTTCTTTCTTTCTTTCTTTCTTCTCTCTGTCTCTCTCTCTATTTCTGGCTAATTCCTTGGAGCGCGGAGGCCCGCTGAGCTCACTTTCTTGCCCGGGCTTCTAAGACCCACTTGAGAGGGCGCCTGGAGGCTATGTGCAGCAGCGCGAGCCCTAAGAACAGGACTCTATTGGCTTTCCGCTTAAACCAGGGGATATCAGCCTCTTTCTCTCTCTCACTCTCGGAACCACTAGGTTCCGGTCCATTAAAGGACCAACAAGCGCTATCAGCCTCTTTCTCTCTCTTACTTTCTTATCGTTGACTCTGGACCACCAGGTTCCGGTCCATTAAAGGACCAACAATATATTTTTTGGATTGCTAAATAAAAGAAGAACAATTTTGGGGGGACATTTCTTCTGAGTTATTCAGAAGAGAACATCACTGAAAATAGCATGCCCAGGCTTTGGACTTCCCCCAGACTTGAGGTCAAATCTTGCAGGACCTTTAGATTCCTTATTTGTAAAATGGGGTAATGTTACCTTCCTCCTGGGTTATTTTATGATTATAAATATGTAAGAGATCTGACACTTTGACCATTAGTGGGAACCCAAAAATGAAAGCTGACATCATTATCACCATCATTCATTTCCCACATCACCACCTTCACCATCATCAAGGATGGCAGGGAAAAGAGCCCTGGTTTGGGAGCTGGGGAAGCAGAGAGGGTGTCACGGGAAGTGCTCAGTTTGCACGGCTGGCTTCCTTGGAATTGGATTTGCAAGCTTCTGGTTTGCATTGAAGCAGAGTTTTGCATGTTATCCCTTTATTACAACCCCAGAGACTCCTTCTTATACTCACGATCACCACCTCTCTCTAGTTACCCTCAACCCTTCTGAACGATTGCTCTCTGCCTTGTGAACACATCCCATGGGCTGAGTGTACACTGCAGAGGACATAGAGATGCATGAGACATGGTCCCATCCTCCAAGGACTTCAATTTTCACCAGGCAAATGAGTCAAAGTGGGTGTGAACACAAGTTCCATGGGCCGCTGGTCCTGAAGATGGTGAAGGAATGGGGAGGCTGCACATCGGGGAGGGGTGATGAGAGTTGAGCTAACATTGATTGAAAATCTACAACTGTCGACCTGATCATCAGACCAGTCCTTAGGTAGTTTCATTTTCAGCTGTGGAAAAGGAACCTCAGAGGGATTAAGTAGTGTGCCTAGCTTCACATAGTTGGGAAGTGGTTACAAAATTCTTTTGATAGCATTCAGTATCCTCTGGCCTTCAGTCACACTGGCTGCAATAGGTCATGCATCAACAGGCTTGGTCAATCCCACCAGTGAGGAGTCCACTGCGTTCAGTCCAGTCCACTTCAGAGCCATGTGGACTTGGGCACTTACCCATCCCTGCCTGGAGGGATGAACTTACAAACTATTTGTAAGTTTCCATGAGGGGACGTTCACAGTCCACATAGTAGGTCTTAGGACGCGTGTCTGGGGCCCTGCCAACCCCACTATTGAACTTCCACCACCATTTCCCAGGTGACAATGTCAATTGCACTTGTCCAAAGCTTGAGCTTTGGGGGTCTTTTCTCACAGCCAGCAGAAGTCTCTCTCTGGGGGCTCCTTCCTGTTGGTGCTGGTCATATCCCAGGGGCCATACAGATGAATTGGAGAAGGAAATGGCAACCCACTCCTGTATGCTTGCCTGGACAATCCCATGGGCAGAGGAGCCTGGCAGGTACAGTCCACGGGGTCACAAGAGTCGGACACGACTTAGCGACTAAACCGCCACCACCACCATACAGATGAATGTCCCTTCTTTCTCTGGCTGTCTGTGCCTCTTCTCCAGGAAGCATACTCTCAGTGCCAGCTACCTGAGAGGTCTGCAGAATGTGGTTTGCATTCATCTCCTTATCCCAGACATCTCTTTGCATTGGCTCCCATTTGTTCAGGTCCCTCATCAGAGTCAGACAAGAGCCAAACCCTGTTCTCCAAGCATGGCATGATGGGAGGGGAGAAAACAGGTTCTCCCAGATTTGGATCTCCTGTTGAGGACCACAGAAGATTTCATGGTGGCCTCATCACCCTGTTGCTGGTGTGAAGGTGTGTGTGTGCATGCATGTGTGATGTGATGAACAAAGGTAAGGTGATGGGGGTAAACTGTGTGTGTTCAGGGGGAGAGTCTACACATGCCCTCTGCGGCATCTTCTCTGGGTGGATGCCCTGCCAGACAGAGGCTGGCGCAGGGATGGGAACCAGACATAGACTCTAGCGGATGCTGTCCTGCCTGCAAGAAGCTGTGGTCTGATGCTAAGGTCCAGCAGCACTCCAAAAGGTCCAGTGGTGAGTGTGAGCTGCAGTCTGCTAGAGCAGAAGGTACTAGGGTCAGAAGGGAGCTACTGGAAGTGCCTCTGAGTCACCTTCTCACTTCCCTTCATGTTGGACTAGGCCAGGCAATCAACTGCCATATACTGTTGGTTCTTTCTTCTTACCATCCTCTCCCCACCCTGCTACTGGCACCCCACAAGCCTTCTCACTTGTGCTGCAATAGCCCCCTGTCTAGTCTCCTGCCAGTTTTAGCCCCTACTGTCTAACCTACACATTGCAGCCCCTGAATCTTCCTAAAGCACTGCTTTAACCGTGTCTTCCTCCTGGCCAACATCTTCCTTGGCCCCTGTGACCTATAGAATAAACTGTCTGGCGTTTGAAACCCTCAATCCCATCCCCTCCTCCCCACTTGGCCTTGCTGTTTCATAGGAAACCTGTTCTTATTCAATAACTTACTGAATTTTACATATTTCTTTTCTAAACTCACTTCCATCAAGCCCAAACTCATTTTGTTTTTTTTCAAACTCACTTAAAACAGCTCTTCTCTGCCTCTGAATTCCTATATCCTATGTCTGAATCACTCATTTATCTGAGATCAATATTTCCTTGATAAGTAGAGAAGGTAGACTTTGACCAGGCAGGATTTATATTTATACAATGGCTGTGTACACCAATATCTTTATACCCCTATAGCCTCTATATTTCTACATCTCCTTTGTGTACATTGGGGTTACAGTAAGTAGCGAACATCTGTTGTTTTTACCTGCCCAGCATCCCTTCTTCTTTTCGTGAATTACCTTCTTCTACCGAGTTTGAGAGGGGCTGACCACCTTGTCCCCTACCTGGCTCACAATCTGGTATCCCAGTCCCCCCGCTACTGTGACTGGTTCCAGGAGGAGCATGTGACCTCAGTCAGTCCAATGGGAGTCAGCTTTGGAACTTAAGCCATAAAGACTGGGAAAGAGACTCTCTCTTGGTTGCCCATCCTTGCTGCAGCATGGACATGGTCAGCTGAGAAGGAAGCCCACAGGAAGGAAACAGTCAAGGGAAGGAGAGAAAATCTGATGCCATCATCAAGTCCCTCATCTGGCTATACCAAAGCCAAATATACATCCCAAACCTCCCAATTATGTAAGCAAATAAATGCTATTTCATGCTTAAGCCCATTTGACTTGGGCCTCAGGCACTTGCAGTCAGGAGTCCTCAGCAGTAATGAGTACCTGGGTGTCTTGGTTTGGATGATTTAGCTGTGTGTGCACAGGGACTTGTGTGATGTGCATTGAAGGGTGGCATGCATGTGGCTGTGGTGGGTGGGAGAGGTGGCCCTACCCTCACTCGGACGGTATGTGTGTGTCTAAGCGGGGAGGGAAGGGGGTTAACTAGCTGTTAGGATCAGAGGAAATGTATGCACACAGGGTGGGCATGTGAGTGGCTGTTTGTTCTTGACTCCTGTGTGTCCTGAGGGCAGGGGCTGAGTTTGAATTTCTTGTATCCAGGGAGAACCCAGCAGGTGCTCAGAAAATACCTGCTTATCATCTTTAGGCTCTACCCTCTGGAGAAAATCCCCATTGTTTTCAGATTGAAGCCAAATTCCTTGGACTCCTTGAGTGATATATAGAATCATAAAACTTGTGTTAATGTTGAGGCTGACCATCCCCACCCCTAATAACAGGAGAGGAAACAGATCCATATAGGAGTCATTTGTCCAGGCATAGCCAGATGTCACCAGGTGGAGTCTTTACTTCCTTCTTCTCCAGCAGGTGGGGACAGAGGTGGGCAGGGCTGGCCTTGGGCACTTTTGAGGAGACCCCCCCACCCCGAGTCCTGCTTCTCCATGGGCTGTGGTTGCATTTATGGTAGGTGATTAACCTCACGCTGGATGTTTATGGTAGAATTTCTGGGAATTTATTGCCAGCTCCCATGAATCTTGATCTCTGAGCCCTTTCTCCAAGGTGGGCTGGGCCATAGCTGCTTGCATCTCATTTCTTTCTGTTCCTCCCTCAGCTCCTCACTTCACCAGAACAGAATGGTCTCCCCAAGCCAGAGTTTCCCTGCTAGGGTGTCTGGTCACACCAGCTGTGCCAAAAGTGAGCTATACCTGTGTGATGCATTGGGCCCACCAGCTCTGTGAGTGTCAGAGCAAGGCTTTGCATGGCCAGAGCACACCTAGTCCCAAGCATTTATACCAGCTTACCATGCACAAATGATCATTTCCTGTGGGCCATGACTCTTGACTGCGGAGGAGGTTTGGAACGGCCTAAGAAGTGGCTGTTTCCCGGGATGAAGCAGTGAGATCTGGAGACCGGGAGAGCTCTCAGAAGATCACGCCTTGCCCATGACTTTTCACCACCCCACCCACACTGTCTAACTTTCTCTTCTGAACCAGATGTGGAAGGGTCACAGCTCCTGTGTATCAGGAGAGCAAGAAGGGACCCTTCCTCTTAACCCAGGGCTGGACTGGGTGCCTGGGCTAGTGTGTCAGAATGTGCCCTACCCTGGGACTCTGATGAGCATGAAGCGTCAAGGCATTCAAAGGTTCTTTTTTTTCAAATTGAAGTATAGTTGATTCATAGTGTTGTGTTAGTTTCAGGTATATAGCAAAGTGATTCAGTTATACATGGACGTATATATATGCTTTTTCGGATTCTTTTCCAACATAGGAAAGATATTGAATATACTACAAGATATTGAATACAGTTCCTGCTGCTATACAGAACGTCCTTGTTGTTTAGCTATTTTATATACAGTAGTAGTATGTGTCTGGTGATTTTGAAGTGTAGAGCTGGAGAAGACTTGAGAGTCCCTTGGACAGCAAGGAGATCAAATCAGTCAATCCTAAAGGAAATTCACCCTGAATATTCATTGGAAGGACTAATACTGAAGCTGAAGCTCCAATACCTTGGCCACCTGATACGAAGAGCTGACACATTGGGAAAGACCCTGATGCTAGGAAAGGTCGAGGGCAAGAGGAGAAGGGAGCGATGGATGATGAAAAGGTTAGATAGCATCACTGACTCAATGGACATGAATTTTAGCAAACTCTGGGAGGGAGTGGAGGACAGAGGAGCCTGGCATGCTGCAGTCCATGGGATTGCAGAGTGGGATACAACTTAGTGACTGAACAACAACAGTGTGTGTTTGTTGATCCCAAACTCCTGATTTATTCCTCTCCAAAGGTTCCTATTCAACCCCACTAGTTGTGGGTTTTTAAGGGGGTACCTGGGGGATGTTTTTCAGACCACAAAGGGCTCTTTTCAAGCAGATCCCTAGATTTCTCTGAGGCCAGGGAATGTGGACTGAAAAATGAATACTCAGAAGTCCGTCACAGCCTGAAACTTCAGGCAATGTTGTGGTAAGGAAGCTCACCTCAGTATCCTTCCCCGCCAGACCTCCTGCCTCCCCAGAGGGCACTTGAACTCAGTGCTGACACTCTGTTCTTCTTCCCATCAAAGTACACTGCTGTCCTCAGCCCCCCTCTCTCAGGCCCTGCCCCTGGGAGTGTCAGTTTGCTGATCTGAGGGTGGTCTTCAGGCTGCTAAACCATCAATATACCAAGTTAGTGACTAAGGACTCCTAATACTCACTTTTCAACAGAAACCTTCAGGCTATACCTTGCTTAATTCATAGGAGGCTCCTACCTGCACTGAACTGGTATGAAAGGAACCAAAAAGCTATCTCTCCACATTGTTTTGGAGCTTCCCTGGTGGTTCACTGGTAAAGAATCCACCTACAATGTAGGAGATGTAGGAGACTGGGGTTTGATCCCTGGGTCAGGAAGATCCCCTGGAGGAGGGCATTGCAGCCCCCTCCAGTATTCTTGCCTGGAAAATCCCATGGACGGAGGAGCCTGGCAGGCTATAGTCTGTGGGGTAGGAACACCACACTGTTTAGGGTATTGTCTGATAAGCAAATACCCTAAGTGGACGAGTGAATGAATGTGTGAATAAAAACAGGAGGGAATAAAGGCCTGGGGTCCCTTCCCCTAACTCCCTACCTTGGTCTTCAGGTTGCAGGGCAGGAAATTCAAAACAAAAGACCACTGGACAATAGCTCCACTGCCAAGCAACCCAGGCCACAGGTGGCTCAGATGGTAAAGTGTCTGCCTGCAATGTGGGAGACCCAGGTTCGATCCCTGAGTCAGGAAGATCCCCTGGAGAAGGAAATGGCAACCCACTCCAGTACTCTTGCCTGGAAAATCCCATGGATGGAGGAGCCTGTGGCCTTTGTAACCCATGGCCACAGTCCATGGGGTCGCAAAGAGTTGAACATGACTGAATGACTTCACTTTCCAGGCCACAGGTAATTCTCAGGGCTAGGAGTGAGGGTAGGCATGGGGGCTGTAGTGGAGACCCAGGTCCTTGCAGTTCCTTTCCCCCTCCTGCACTCCTGTCTGGTTACCTGAACACACCTTTAGGAAAGCTTTCTTCTTGCAGTGGAGGTATGTAGGCCGGTGGGCTGTGCAACTCCTTCCTTAGGGACCCATCCTCCTGGGGAGCCAGTGACTTCTTGTCTCCCCCTTCCTATCACTCAGACCTCCTGCATGTTGTCCTCACCTCTATGAGAGGGACCCATTTGGGTCCTCTCTCAGCCTCTGTCTGTGTCCCTGGAATGTCAGGCTCTAGGGACTGGTCACTCTCTATCTTCCTTCCTAAAGGGCAGGTATCTCATTCTTTCTGACCAGGGACCCTGAAGTGCTCTGGACTTGGGCTGTAGTCTATATCCTCTTGGGAGAGGAGAAAGGTGTGTTTCTGGAGGTCTTCATGTGAGAGCAGAGCCAAGGCCAAGAGCTCAACCCTGGCTGCTGCAAGAAAGCTTTTAAAATGTGCAGATGGGCTTCCCTGGTCTCTCAGTGGTAAAGAATTCATCTGCCAATGCAAGAGACATGGGTTCAACCCCTGATTCAGGAAGGTCCCACATGCCTTGGATCAACTAAGCCTGTGTGGCACAGTTGTTGAGCCTACACTCTAGAAGCAGAGAACTGCAACTACTGAGCCCATATGCCACAACTACTGAAGCCCGCAACTCCTAGAGCCTGTGCTCGGCAACCAGAGAAACTACTGCAATGAGAAGCCCGCACACTGCAACTAGAGAGTAGCCCCTGCTTGCCATAACTTGAGAAAAGTCCGCACAGCAATGAAGACCCAGTGCACTCAAAAATAAATTAATAAAATCATTAAAAAAATAAAAGAGTTTTTGTATTAAAAAGAAATACAGGGACAGCCTGGGCGATTTTAGTGTGCATGCTCCAGAGAACAGGATTAAGAGGAAGGATGCCAATGACTGAGCTACACTTGACTGTCTGTCCAGTAGACGGCTGCTTCCAGTTTGGTATCAGTGGAGACGAGGGTATAAAGAAGGCAGAGCAGGCTGGAGACCTCATCATCTCCAGGCTGTGGACTTGTCTTCTTTCCTCCATTAGGAGGCTTACCTTCCTACCTTTCTCCCCATTCTAATAATTTCTAACTACATCTTCTGTCAAAATAAAAAGTTCGGTTTGGAGGACATTCGTGGTTGTCTGATCAAAGCCTAAGTTCTGTGACAGCAGAACATGGATCAAGGCTCTCAGAGTCGGGAGGATTGGGAAGTTCTAGTCCAAACCCCTGCCTGAGCTAGGAATCCTCCTAAAGTGAACCCAGAGGACAGCTGGTTAGCACACCTTGTTCTCCAGACTTCTAGGGACAGGAGCTTGTTGCCTCTCTAGGCAGTCTATTCCCATTCGGACTGGCTTTAATCATCAGAGCTGTGTTTATCACAATGACAAATAGTCACCATTTACTGAGCACTATGAACAATTTTGGCCTTGAGGCACAGGGCATAAAAATGAACAATCAGGTCAACTTTATTATTCATGATGTGGCTTACTGATGGGTTTTCCCACCATCTGTGGCTTTCCACTTAAATTGTTCTTGCTGTCTCAGCACTAAACTCAGATATTTCCATGTCAACAGTAAGACTCAAATGCTAATCTTTTAAAGTGACTTCAGATCTTTGGAGACTCTGCTCTGGTCACTAACCTAGCGGCAGGGAACCTACCTTCAGTATCTAAACAAAATCTTCCCTTCTGTCCCCTAAATCCTATGCTGGTCCTCAAAGTCCCTACTTTATATATGTGGCTGATTTATGCTTTTGTGGATTGCCTTTTTTTGTGACAGAGCTTTATTGAGCTATAATTCACATACCACACAATTCAACCATTTAAAATGTACCATTCAATGATTTTTACTATTTTCACAGGCTTGTACAACGATCATCATAATTGAATTTAGAACATTTTCATCAGCCTTAAAAGAAACTCCATATTTTTACCAATCACTTTCATTCCCCCCAGCCTGGAGGTAGTTTGGCAACCATGGATCTGCTTTCTGTCTCTATAGATTTGCCTCTTCCTGGACATTTCATACAAATAGAATCATGCAATGAATGATCTTGTGTGACTGGCTTCCTTCACTCAGCATAATGTTTTTCAAGGTTCATCTGAATTGTAGCAGGTATGGGTGATTCATTAATTTTTACTGAGAATGGTGTACCATTGTAGAGGGATGTTGCATTTTGTCTCTCTATTCATCAACTGGTAGCTGTTTGCGTTGTTTCCATTTGGCTTCTTTGAGTAGTGCTGCTTTGAGTGAGATGTTTTTGTGTCACCAGTCCTGACCACTGAGAAGAGTGTGTTCAGACCATCTTTTCGGAGGACTGTGAGTGACTTATGATAAGAGCTACCCCGCTAACCCATCTCTGCCCTCAGCCTTGACTTGAGGCCTCCGGACCTCCTTGGTGCCATCCTGCACCATCACCATCAGGGTGGAGGGGGTGAGCATATCCTCCTACCCTCTTCTGATTTCCAGGAAAGGCAGTTTGGAGTAGAATCTGGGTCTGGGTAGGGCAGTCACCGGAAACACTTTCTCTTTTGTTGGGTAGGAAGCAGTGTGCAGACCTCAGTGGCCAGAGACAGCTTTACAAGTTGTCCCCTCAGGCCACCTTGGTCCCATTTTCTGTTCCCTCATAACTTGGCCCTAGTCCTGGAAGTGAAGTAAAGTGAAAGTTGCTTAGTCGCGTCCGACTCTTTACGACTCCATGGACTGTAGCCCACCAGGTTCCTCCGTCCATGGAAATCCCCAGGCAAGAAGACTGGAGTGGGTTGCCATTCCCTTCTCCAGGGGATCTTCCTGACCCAGGGATCAAACCCAGGTCTTCCACATTGCAGGCGGATTCTTTACCGTCTGAACCAATAGGGTTTCCCTCTATTGCTTCCAAGCCGGAATCGCAGGCAGGGGCCACGGGAACCAACAGGTCCGGCCTCTTCTCTTGCATCTGAAGCTGGGTTTCAGGCATGGGGGAGGGGTTGGCTGGGGCTCTGGGCAATAGGGAGCTGACGAGAAAGAAGCAAGCACTTTCCACCCTGGATTGTTCTGGGCTGCCCCAGCAAAGAGGAACTTCCCCTGGGTGAGATCTGGGCCTTCTTACAGCCTGAAAACCACAGGGTCCTTGTAGCCCACTTTGTCTTCATCTTAAACAAAAGGCACTCCTGCAACTAGGGAACCCGGCGGCTGGGGCTGGGGTTGGGAGGGCTGAGATTTCGGGGAGGGCTCTGGGCTGCAGTTCTGTGCTCAGGACTTTAGGTAAGGTCTCTCCCCTCTGAGTGAGCCCAGGTCTGCTGTGTGGACCACGGTGTGGGGGAGGAGAAACAGGGAGCTGCCCGGTCCTCCCTCCCCGGGGCTGCCATACCTGTCTGACCAGCCCCTCCCTCTCTCCTTCCGCCTGCTCTGTGCCTGGTTTGGCACCGGGCCCATAGCCCTCCCTTTGGTCTCTGGAAAGCAAAGTCTCTCAGCTCGGCTCGGTGTGGGTGTTTGTTGGGGAGGGGGGATCTTGCATTCACATCACTCCTTGGAAAACTAAGCATTGTTTAAAGGGGCTGAGAGAGAGCCTGGTACAAACAGGTACTGCCTGGTTCTGTGTGGCAGGACGCCAGGCCTGGGGAGGGTGGGAAGAGAAAAGAGGGAAGGGAAGAAAGGGACGTGGTCATTGTGTCCCCTCTGAGAGTCTCTGGGTTTGTCTTTCCGGAAGGGACTTCAGAGTACATTCTTTTGTGTGTATGTGTGCATGGTCTGGTATGTGTGATCTGAGGTGGCTTATCTGCATGTCTGTCTTTTGGGATTTGTCTGTCTCCCAGGGAGAGGGTTTCTGGGTCTTGCCATCCCTCTGTAAGGGTCTCTGTGCCTGTGCTCTGGGTGCCCGGGATGCCTGCTGGAGAAGGACGGACAGTCATTCACTTACCTGCCCTGGGGACAGGCATGGTAGCAGTCACCTTGGTTAGGGCTTGTGGGCTACGGGCCGCCTGTCCCTCTCCTCCAGGGAATCTGTTGGTTTCTAGTGAACAGCCACCCACTCCTCTCCATTTCATGCCCTGCAGGATCTATCAGAGAATCCAGCCCCAGCCATTAGGTAATTGCTACTGGAATCTCTGCCTTGGGGACCCAAAACTTGTGCTTTCCACCCACAGCCTGCTCCACCCAGGCCTTGAGTGCCTTATTCAACTTCCCATTCTCCAGCCTTCTGCAGGTGCATGCGGTGCCCCAACCTGCTCTCCTGACTCATTTTCTTAATGGGTTTAGGGAGACAGGTGCAAGGATTCTTTTCCTTCTCCTATGGCCAGCGGGGGACAGGGGGGTGGCCGGGGAAGAGAAAGAGAAGGAGGGCCCACGCAACTGCTGGTTGACTCACTGTTGGTGCTCTCCACCCCACCCCCACCTCACAGTCTTGCCTCTTTCCTGTGATTCACCCACTCGGGGCTATGGGAATGACTCCTACAAGCAGTGATGAGCAATGAGATGAAGCCCCCGATGCAGCCACCTTCTCTCCTGACCTCCCCCCAGCCTGCCCTTTAGCTCTTGTTCATCCTTCTCTGTGCCTTTCAGTCCCAAGAATCCTGTGATCTTGGGAGGCGAGAAAGACACCACGGCATTGTGTCCTGGAAAAGCACTGTGTTGGATGGATCTCACTTTAACTTTCACATACAGCCCCATAGCTAAGACAGTGTGTGTTCCTTCATTCATTCATTCCATGAATATTTTCCCAGTGCCTCCTGGCACTGCACCAGGGGCTGAGGGCACAGCAGTAACTGAGGAAAGACCAGGTAAATGGTTGACCTCAGGTTCAATGATTTGGAACCCAAGTGTCCAGCCTGGGCAGACCTTTGTAATCACACGAAGTGGAGGAAAGAACACAGGGTGGTGTCTTTGGAGTATCGGCTGCTCAGAGGAGACTCAAATGCCAGGGGTCCCTTGCTGGCCCTGTTCCCCAGTCTGTGCATTTATTTCCCATGGAAGGGAAGGAGATAAGACCCAGGATTTGGGGCTGCAGTGGCTGGGCAGCCCCGGGCAAGCTCTGTTACAGGGAGCTTGTAGAGGCTGGCAGAGAGTGCTTGCACTTTTACATTCACAGAATTGCCTTTTCCTGGGCTCCAGGGTGGTGCAGGCGTGGGCTCCGGGGTGGGAGCAGCTCTCTGCTGCCCCCACCTGAGTCCGGCCTGTAGGTGGCAGGTGTCAGGTTAGGCCCTGCCCCCCTCAGGGCCTAGCCACTCAGCTACAAGGCCAATCCCCTCCTCATGGGCTGGGCTCTGTTTTATAAAAGGCCATCGGGGCGCTGTACCCCACCGAGAAGCAGCTTCTCAACTCCTCGACTCTTACTCAGCTTCAGCCTCCTCGCCTCCGGCCTCCTCGCCTCCTCTCCAGCCTCCATCATGTCCATCAGGGTGACCCAGAAGTCCTACAAGGTGTCTACCTCCGCCCCAAGGTCCTTCAGCAGCCGCTCCTACACCAGTGGGCCCGGCTCCCGCATCAGCTCCTCGGCCTTTTCCCGAGTGGGCAGCGGCAGCAGCTTTCGGGGCGGCCTGGGCACCGGCATGGGTGTGGCTGGGAGCTACGGTGGGGCCCCAGGTTTGGGGGGCATCACAGCTGTCACCGTGAACCAGAGTCTGCTGAGCCCCCTCAAGCTGGAGGTGGACCCCAACATCCAGGCCGTCCGCACCCAGGAAAAGGAGCAGATCAAGACCCTCAACAACAAATTTGCCTCCTTCATCGACAAGGTGAGGGTTCCCCTCTGCGTGGCTGGCAGTGCCTGGGGCTGGACCAGGATTCCAGCCCTTTCTCTTGGTCACCCCACCCTCCATGGGCACATCTCCAGCCCCTCACTGGTGTCCTGCTGGGCTCCACCCACTCTGGCAACATTCTGCCTTCCAACCAGTGACTTGGCCCCTCTGCGCACTTAGGTTTGGGCAGGGGAAGGGATAGGGAGGGATCTTAGAGGCTTCTGACTCTAAATCTTGGGGGCCCCCTGCCTCACTCGCCCATCTCACCCCAAGTCTGTAAAGCTCTCAGCCTCGAAGTGTTCCAGGTGTTTAGCTTCGGGTGGGAGGGGAATTCCTCTCTCAGGATCACCCTTCTCCCTATCCGGGCCCCAGGGGCCTTTCCAGGAGTGCTCCTGTGCTTTAAAAAAAAAAAAAAAAAATAGGAATTTGATAGGATTCTAGGAGAAGGAAGCAGCAGTCTTGATTCAAGCAGGCAAATATTGATCCAGACCTTTGGCGTCCCAGGGATCTGAGAGTTGGGGGCATCAAGATGAGTCATAACTTGGCCAGGGCCCCGGGAGCTGACCTTGTGGGCGGGGCCGGGCGGGGCAGAGACCCGCCCCCACGGAGGGGTGAGGGGCAGAGGCCGCAGGCTGGAGACGGGCTCCTAGTCTCCTGGGGAGCACTTAGCACCTGGGGTTTCGGGGGTGGGGGTGGGGGTGTGTCGGGGTGGAGTGGGGTAGGAGTGGGGTGGGGTGGGACGCCAGGGACTGGCTTCAGGAAAGCCCATGCAGGATTCAAAGTCTGAGGGCGTGGGACACTCTACCCGCGTTTCACGTCCTTTTAAACCCCAGGATTTATGGTTTCAGATAAGGCGCCTATCCGCCCACGCCCCTCTCCCCTCCACCGCTCACTCTTCCCTCCTCCGCTCCGCCCCAATGAGCTGGCTCCACTTTCCCAGGGAAGGCGCCAGGCCGGGTTTTGCAGCCTGGGGTTGGGAGGGGTTGTTGCTCCCTTAAGGCCCCAGGGCCCCCGGCGCTGGAGGACGGGTTCCTTTCTGCTGACTGGCTCCTGGGAGGCATTGTGGGAACGGAAGGAGGGAAATCCTGGGGCAGATTGGCGCCTTTAAGAATTGGAGTCCCCTGGGAAACCGGTCCTCCCCTGTTTTTGGGGAGGGCTTGATGGTTCCTTGGCCTTAAGGACCCTTGACTTGACTTCTTGACTGCCTTTTTCTAGCTCTGGGGTCTTCCCAGTGAGTAGTTAAGCAGAGGCCAAAGGTCCCCAGTGCTCTACCCTTTCCTTTGATGGACTAACTTGCTAAATCTGATTTCCTCATCTACAAAATGGGCTCCCTAATCCCTTAAATCCAAGAGGTTTTGCCTATTCAAGCATATAATGTATGTAAGAGCTTAGCAGTGCTTGGCCTACATTAAGCAGTCTAATAAGGGTAAATGTTATAATTACTTATTTTTTATAATTTTGGGACAGAATGAGCTGGGGAAGAAAGGGATTTACAGAGATGAATTTGCTGGATCTGAACCAAACTCTTAAGACAAACTTCTCTTCCAAGTCCTCCTAATTTAAAAGTAGTTCCAACTTTGGGTTAATTAAAAAAAAAAAAAAAAGCATTCCTCTTCTTGGAACCAGTTTATTATTCTTTCATTAAAAAAATTTCTCTTCCAACATGGCTTAATTTCATCATAAAATCTGGATTCCTCGAACCCAAGAAACCTAGGACCTTTGTGTTTTGGACAGGAAAACAGGATTGTGGATTCAGGATGGAGTAGGGTGGGGTTGGATGTTGGAGAACTTAAAGAGAGGGCTGTGGGGAGGAGGGTCTTCAGTTTGCAGACAGATTTACCTAGTTGCTTACCCTGCTTACCCTCTTATCCTGCTAAAAGTGCCTTCGGCACAGAGATGGTGTTTGGGTAGGGCTTGCCTGAGATCTTCTAGGCCATTGCAGGGTTGAGGAGACCTGGGCTCAGAGAGGGGAAGCAACTCAAGATCAGTAGCAACATTAGGCTAAAACCTAGGTCTTCTGGCCAGTGCTTTCCAGACTGTAGGACTGAAGTTTCCCTGTAATCTATGAGTCTCTCAAAGCCACTCCAAAGAATAATCATGATTGTTTGATATGAACCATCTATATTTCTTTCAATCATGAAAAGTGTTAATCAAAACTTGGCTACTTTTACTGATTTGTAATATACAATCTCAGTCAATAGTACCTATTTTTTTTCCTGAAAGTATAACTTCAACATAATTCCTAGATATTTACTTCCAACCATGTACCCCCTTATCTCCCTGCAGCCCAGCACTAATGGAGTTCTGGAGACCCAACTGCTTGGGGAGTGTATTAAGGGAAAACAGTGCTTGCTGTGTGCCAGACTTTGAGCCCTGGCCTGATGTGACTGTGGACTTTTCTGCCCCATCATACAGGTGCGGCACCTGGAGCAGCAGAACAAGGTTCTGGAGACCAAATGGAACCTCCTGCAGCAGCAGAAAACTGCCCGGAGCAACATAGACAACATGTTTGAGAGCTACATCAACAACCTCCGTCGGCAGCTGGAAACTCTGGCCCAGGAGAAGCTGAAGCTGGAAGTAGAGCTTGGCAACATGCAGGGGCTGGTGGAGGACTTCAAGACCAAGTGAGCCTCCATCCTCCCCAACTGAAATCATCGCACCCTGCCTCGCCCCTTGGGACCAGAGGTTTCAGACCCAAGGCCCTCTGCTTTTTGGGCAGTGCAGTCCTATATAATTAGGGTGACCCCAGGACACTGTAGGTTTATGTCCACTGTTAATAGCACTTCCCCTCCCCCTTCAATCGCAGAACTGTCTTGATTTGGACAACAAATTATCTTCTAGAGTTTACATAGTAAATCTAAGATGGGAGACAGAGGTAGCCAACAGGCCTTTGTTGTATATTAACAGCCCTGGCCCCATTTCTTCCCTATCCCTGATTTCCTGCACGTTCCAGAAAGTTCTGTCAAAGGTCTCATGTCAGTCACTGTTACTAGCTCTCTTCATATGCCTAATCCAATATATATTTGTGGGTTTGGAGAGACACTTCCTGCTCTAGGCTTCCTCACTGACTGGGGATGGCGTGGGGTAAGGCTGGAGAGACAGTAGCTGGTTGGGGCAGAATGACCAGACCAACAACCATCTCACATCTTTTTACATTTCCATTAATTGAATTTTCTAGATATTCTTGCCCCCCTCAAAAGACTCATGGCAACCTCACCTTTCCCTTTCATCCTCTGATTCTATGTCTCTGCCTTATTAGGTATGAGGAAGAAATCCAAAAGCGCACAGACATGGAGAATGAATTTGTCATCATCAAGAAGGTGAGGGAGCACCCCTCCCCCCACCAGACACAGAAGGCTGGTGCTTAGAGACTCAGGCTGGAGGCTTTCTGTTCTTAAATGTTTCTAAGTAATGGGACAAAATTTGGGTGCCTCCTAGGTACTGAACATAGAAGGACAGAGTTAGGTGCATTTGGACAAAACTATGGGTGGCTCAGAGGTTAAAGCGTCTGCCTGCAATGCAGGAGACCCGGGTTTGATCCCTGAGTTGGGAAGATCCCCTGGAGGAGGAAATGGCAACCCACTCCAGTATTCTTGCCTGGAGAATCCCATGGAGGGAGGAGCCTGGTAGGCTACAGTCTATGGGGTCGCAAAGAGTCGGACATGACTGAGCGACTTCACTCATGGGTGTTGGGACATGGTTAAGAAAATGGAGCAGTAGAACTGGAGGTCCAGCTATAGAAGGCTTCCAGGACGAGGGGGAGGGGGAGAAGAGGCGGGAGGAGGAGGAATGTGCAGGAAGCTGAGGTAAAAGGGCTGGGAATACAGGTGTGGTGGGGCAGAGACAGGACTGGATCATTGAGGTGGGAAGGCAGTTAGAAAGTTCTAAGTATAGGCCACTGGGTGTCCCCGGCTTGGAGTCAGGAGTGGGCACTCAGCTTCGGCTCCCCTCTCCCCACCCCGTAGGATGTGGATGAAGCTTACATGAACAAGGTCGAGCTGGAGTCCCGCCTGGAGGGGCTGACTGATGAGATCAACTTCTACAGGCAACTGTATGAAGAGGTACGTTCTTAGTTGCTGGAGACTGGAGTTCCTTGGCCCCGTCAGAGGCTCCTTCCAGCCCCGCCAGTGCACCAACAGACAAGGGCCCAACCCGGAATAATTCCAACTGCCAATAGTAACCTGGCATGGATGTCCTTTATGTTCTGTCTCCCTGCATGAGGGAGGGTTTACTACCCCATTCACAGATGAGAAAATGGGCTCAGAGAACTAAAAGAGGCTGTCCAAGGTCATCATACATAATGCAGAGTGGTGACCTGGCTATCTCAGACCTGGTCTGTCCCAAGGGTTTAGATAGATCCTTTAGGCTGTACGGGAGCCCTCTGGGGGGGCATCATACTGGTAGCTGAGAGTGTGGAAGGGCTCTGCCCTTCTGGCTTCTCACCCAAAGCCGGATTTCCTTTTATCCTGGCCTCATTTCATCTTTACTTCCCTCCAAGTTCCAGGTCTTTGACCCATCTTCCTTCTTTAGGAACTTTGCCTTCTCTCCCGCCCTAACTGTCTTGTCCTCTGTGGAAGGCCCTTCTACAGAAGGGACTCTTGCGTGCAGGGCCAGGGCCTCACCTCCTCCCCTTCCTGCCACAGGAGATCCGTGAGATGCAGTCTCAGATTTCTGACACGTCCGTGGTCCTGTCCATGGACAACAACCGCAACCTGGACTTAGACGGCATCATCGCTGAGGTCAAGGCCCAGTATGAGGAGATCGCCAACCGCAGCCGGGCTGAGGCCGAGACCATGTACCAAATCAAGGTAAGGAGCAGGTCACAAGCGGCTGCTCCCCTTTAGGGTAGTGCTGGGTGCTAGTCCTTCCTTGGGGGAAAAGCGAGATTTCAAACTCTGCCTGCTGGGAGTAGGGCTGCCGAGTCGTGCCGGGGGACAGGGATGGGATGTTCCAGGCTCAGAGGTACGGAGCCCGGTGGGCGTGAGATGACCTGGGCTCTGGTGACTTGGCTGAGGGTACTCTCTCCTCGGAGGGACCAGGGGTCCCCTCTCAACCTCACTCCTCGTCTCACCTCTGCAGTATGAGGAGCTTCAGACACTGGCTGGGAAGCATGGGGATGACCTCCGTCGCACGAAGACGGAGATTTCTGAGATGAACCGGAACATCAGCCGTCTCCAGGCAGAGATCGAGGGCCTCAAAGGCCAGGTATGGGCTGGGCTGGGGATGGGAGAGGGTCCTGGGACACCTCTGGGTGGGAGGAGATAGTACAGAAAGGAGTGAGGTGTCTGGGGGTTGGGGAAAGGATCCTGGGAGTTGGAGGGGTAGCTACAGTCCAGACTGTTCTGGAAGGCTGAGGGGTCAAAACAGGGGTCACAGGGGGCTGGGCAGGTAGGTTGGAGGTCTAGGATGGGTTCCCCAAGCTTGCTTTATCTGTCTTATAAATCAGGGTGCTTATATATCAGATGTCTTAAGGGGTTTAGAAAGCAGAGATCTAGTCCTGTTGGGAGTGGGGATAGTACTGTATAGCATCCCAGGTGAGAAGTGTGTGCAGGAGGGATCTGGAAGCTGCTCATATTCCCCCATTTCGCTTCCTGAGTCTCACTCACAAGTAACATTTTCTTCCTTTTTTTAAAAGAAATTTTATTTATTCAGCTGCTTTGAGTCTTAGTTGTGGCACGTGCACTCTCTTGTGTCTTGTGGGCTGAGAGTAGGTAGCTGACATGTAGGATCTTAGTTCCCTGATCAGGGATCGATCCCCTGCATTGCAAGGCAGATGTTTAACCACTGGACCATGAAGAAAATCCCCTCTAACATTTTCCTGGAATAAGGCGGGTGGAGTTGGTTAGTCCAGGTCATGGAGAGGGGGTCCCTAAAGGAGGGGAAAGGGAGAGTGGGTGCAGGGGGAGAAGGAGAGGAAGCAACCAAACTCTGCTTTACCTGCTTACCTGTCCGCTCCCCCCACAGAGGGCTTCCCTGGAGGCTGCCATCGCTGATGCTGAGCAGCGTGGTGAGATGGCTGTTAAGGATGCTCAGGCCAAGCTGGCTGAGCTGGAGGCCGCTCTGAGGAACGCCAAGCAGGACATGGCACGGCAGCTGCGTGAGTACCAGGAGCTCATGAATGTCAAGCTGGCCCTGGACGTGGAGATTGCCACCTACAGGAAGCTGCTGGAGGGCGAGGAGAGCCGGTAGGTGTGGGGGTTCTCTGACCACCCCTGGTGCACCATCTCTGGAGTGCGGGAGATGGGACCTGGGTCCTCAGGGCCGAGGGTTGGTCCTGATATTCCATGTGTCCTCTGGGTACAGGCTGGAGTCTGGGATGCAGAACATGAGTATCCACACCAAGACCACCAGTGGCTACGCAGGTGAGTGTCCTCGTCTTGGGGGCCAGGGCAGGAGGGCAGCTCCTATATGGTTCCCTCTAATACAGCTGAGGAAGCTGGGGCCCAGTTAAATGTCCTGTCCAAGGTCACACGCATGCGTGCATGTGTACTCACTCACTCAGTCATGTCCAAGGCTTTGCGACCCTACGGACTGTAGCCCACCAGGCTTCTCTGTCCATGGGATTCTCCAGGCAAGAATACTGCAGTGGGTTGCTATGCCCTCCTCCAGGGGATTTTCCTGATCTAGGACTCAACCCACGTCTCTAACATCTCCCCAAGGTCATATAGCTAATAGCAAAGCCCTGTCCCACCCTGCTCCTAGTTTTCGCCCAATCATCTTGGAGAAGTGAACCAGGGCCCCTGGGGACCACTTCTGGAGTGTCAGGGAGATAAGGGGAATAGCACCTGATGTGAGCATAGCCTCGCATATTCACATGGCTGTCTCTTCCCCACCAGGTGGACTGACTTCGTCCTACGGGACCCCTGGCTTCAACTACAGCCTGAGCCTGGGCTCTGGCGGTGGCCCCAGCTCCTTCAGCCGCACCAGTTCCAAGGCTGTGGTTGTGAAGAAGATTGAGACCCGCGATGGGAAGCTGGTGTCTGAGTCCTCTGATGTCCTGTCTAAGTGAAAGGCTCCTGCGGTCCCTCCCAGCATTCCCCCGCTCACTGGCTCCCGCAGATAGAGTTGTGCGGGGGAGCATGTGCATGGGAGACCTGAGGTTTCACCCCTGTCCTCCGCCCACACCTGGGGGGAGTCGACTGCCTGGGGTTGCCCCTTTTGCCCATGACCCCAACTAAAAGCCAACGTAAGCGTCTTTTTCAGAATAAATCCAATTCGAGTATCTTTTTTCAGAATAAAGCTTCAGTTGGCTCTGCCAACCCGCTATGCTGTGTGCACCCCTTGTTTGTGAGGTGGGGAGAGAGGTTGTCAGGAGGCCTCTCTCTGGGATCTCTGGGATCAGAAGCTGGGGTGGGGGGCCATGTGGAGGAGAGTCTGGCCTCCTCCAGGCTGTTCCCAGAGAGACTATTTTTGCTGAAAAACTCATTGATGCCTTGGTCTCAAATACCCCACTTGACTTTTATCTGTGCAGCAAACTTTGTTGGGGAGCAGAGCAGGTTTCGGGTGGGAAGATGAGGAGGGTTTCCTTTCTCTAGACCTCACAGGTGATTGGCATCAGGATCAGGCCCAGAGACACCAAGTAATTGGCCTAATTAAAAATCAGGTATTCGAACCCTGGACCATCCAGTTCTCAGGCCTGAACTCCTCAACCAGGCACATGGCATTTTCTCGGTGGCCAGAGATGCCTTTGTACCATCTTCATTCCTTAGCACCTGGGGACAAGGAATCCCTAGGGACGCAGGAAGTTCCTGCAGAGATCTAGAGTCCATTCTCAGCAGCTGGGTGTGTCACACCCACAGTTTCTAGAAGCCAAGATGGGATAGGGACTTGGCATGGACTCATGTCCCCTTCCTGGCTCCACTCACAGTCTAAACCACACCCCACGGCTCCTCGCCACTCTTTCCCACCCATTTACCTGCAGTGTTTATGTGATATACAGTGGAGTATGTAAAGGGTGTGTGTGTTCTGTTTGCACGTGGAGGGTGTGCTGTGTGTATATGGGTGTGGGTGGGTTCTGTGGAGTGTGTATAGGGGTTGTGCTTATCTCGTAGGAACACGGTCTCCAGGGTTCAGGGCAGTAGCAGGGCGTCTCTGGTACTTGGCTCTGTAGCCACTACCACCACTCCTGGAGTTCTGGGCGGATTCGCTGGCCCCTCATTGCTGCTGGACGAAGTGAGTCCTTAGCACGGCTGAGATGGGGGGCGTTTTCAGACTTTCCCAAACACCAGAGGAGAACGAACAGGTGGGGGCTGTCTCACTGCCTCCCTTGCTGCCCACCTCAGTGGAGCTGCTTCCAGACCCAGCCGAGGCACTCTGCCTGGACCAGGGCCACTGTTTCATCCTTTGTCACACGAGAGGACTTCACTCTTTGATGATAAAACTTAACAGCACCATTATCCGGAGCAGCGACTCTTAACTACTGTGGCAGCAGCTGTCAGCACGAACTTCATTTTTATCAAGACCTGCAGACGTTTATATATATACAAATGAAAGAGAAAGTTCATAAGACAATATCAGCCATCTGCCCTCTGTTCATATGTGACTGGCTGTCTTACTGGGAGCCCAGAAGATGGTATTGGGACCCGGACAGGCTCAGCAAGCACCCAGTGAGAGAGATCTCTCCCCCATTGAGGCCCCAAGTCAGCATTTTCAACTGTGCCCTACAGGTGGAAGCCAACCCCCTGTCTTATCAGGCCTTGGCCCTGGGGCGGTGGGCACATTGGTGGTGGTGGGGGGTGGGTGGGCAGCCATCAAAGGTCCCATCAAAGCTCTCCTGGAGTTTCCATCCCTCCCTCCACTTCCTCCGCTGTTTGGTTATGAAAGAAAGCTCCAGGGAGAATTCCGTTTCCCTCTCCCACTCCTCCTTCCTTTCCTGGTTATTGTGTATCTAAGATACCACCTCCTCTGGCTTTCTGTATTTAATCTCGTACAAGAGCCAGGTCCTCCAGTTCTCATTAGATGAGACACTGCTGAAGGATGGATGGTCACATTTCCCTCATACCTGCCTGGTGGTAGATCTTGTGCTTCATCACATTTCAAGCCTCTGAGGACCCAGGGAGGCAGGTATTAGAACCCCACCCCCCTTCTTTCAAGAGCTGTTTTTCCAGCTCCAACCCCGTGGTTCTGGTAGCCTTCCCCTAATAGCACCTCTTCTCTGGGGCCAGAAAGGTGGAGGGAGCCAGGCTTGGCCAATCACAGGCCCTTTTGTGAGGTCAACACTAAATGCAATAAAATGCAGATAGTGTTCAATGGGTTTCTTTTGACATTCATACTGTAATGGAGAATATTGCCTGTGTCACAGAAGATTCCCTTGGGCCCCTTGCCAGGGTGCAGCTTTTCTTCTAATTGACGTATAGTTGACTGCCAATGTTGTGTTAGTTTCTGGTGTACAACAACGTGATTCAGTTTACCTATCTATATACTCACATACACACACACATATATTCTTTTCTAGATTCTTTTCCATTATAGGTTATTGTTGTCGTTCAGTCGCTAAGTTGTGTCTGACTCTTTGTGACCCCATGGACTGTAGCCTACCAGGGTCCTCTGTCCATGGGGATTCTCCAGGCAAGAATACTGGAGTGGATTGCCATTTCTTTCTTCACGGGATCTTCCCAGACCAGGGATCGAACCTGTATCTCCTGTTTTGGCAGGTGGATTCTTTCTCACTGAGCAATAGTTCCCTGTACTGTATAGTGGGCTTCCCAGGTGATAAAGAAGCTGCCTGTCAGTAGTGTAGGAGACTTAAGAGAGGAGGGTTGACTCCCCCGGAAGACCCCCTGGAGGAGGAAATGGCAACCCACTCCAGTATTCTTGCCTGGAGAATCCCAGGGACAGAGGAGCCTGGCGGGCTACAGTCCATATGGGGTTGCTAAGAGTTGGACATGACTGAGCAACTTGGTACACACGTAGCATACAGTGGGAAACTGTTGTATCTATTTTACATACAGTTGTGTGTATTTGTTAATCCCAAACTCCTAATTTATTCCTGCCTCCGCTCCCCACCCCCTTTCCCATTTGGTAATCTTTAAGTTTGTTTTCTGTGTCTGCAGAGTACACTCAAAAAAATGCAAATCAAAAGAAAATGCAAATCAGATTCAGTTACTCTCCTACTTAACCCCCAGGATGTTGACCCCCAGGATAAAACCCTAAGCACCCCCTACCTTGGCCCACAGCCTGGGCCAGCTCAGCCTCCACCCGCTTTAGCACCTCCCCACGCACATCTCCCCCATCATCCCCCCCTCCCAGCTCCCCCACCCCCCGACCCTCCCCCAACAGTTGTGGAGCTCTGCAGCTTCACATCACATTCCTTCTGCCCTGGGCCATTGCACATGCTGTTCTCTGCTTGGAATGGGATGGCTTTTCTCAGTGTAGGCGCTTCCTAGGCAGGTGGAATCTTCCTGGACCAGGGATCGAACTTGTGTCTCCTGCATTGGCAGATGGATTCTTTACCACTCAGCCACCAGGAAAGCCATATTTTTGGCCATTTTAACCTTTTTAAAACTCTTTCCTTTTGGGGGAAAAATCCATTTGCTCAGGCCTAGTCCATGAGCAGCTTATGTATTGATTTATTAAAGTGTCTCCCTGCCAAACGGACTTAGCCCCGTGTGAGCAATAGCCAGTCCTCTGTAATGGTTTGGGCAGGAGTGGAAAGAGCAGAGTTAGGCCTGGGTTGGCCTAAATGTGCCTAGCAGTGTGCCTGGTACCTGGAGGGTGGGGAGGCGGATGGCAGAGGTGAATACGACACTGCTGGTAGCTCCCGAATCCCTGTTCCTCCTCTTTTCCCTCCGTAGATAGAACTCTGCTTTTTAGTTGGACACATGGCTACCAGGAAAAAAGACTAATTTCTTGGTGTTCTTTGCAGTTAGTTGTGGCCATGTGAGAAAGGGATAGAAGTGGACGTGGAGGGTGCAGCTTCTGGGAAGTGTTCTTAGAGGGAGAGAACAAGAGCTGTTTTGGCTGTTTCCTGCTGGCAGGAATGCATATATAATGGCTGCAATTCAGGAGCCATAAAGGACCATGAGGTGACTGGGGAATGGAAGCCACCCTCGGCAGAGCAGAAGAGGGCTAAGACCTGGGTCCATGGCACCATGAAATGTCATTCCTGCCTTGGACAGAATATTTCCGTGTGTCTGGAAAATTGAAAGAGAAAGAAGCTTCTGTCTGAATTGGGACACTGTTATTTTGGTTTTTTTCTGTTACTCCCAGCTAAGCTAGTTCTAATACAGTAAGCATATCTGCCTGTCTCAGGTGGGTAGCTGCTAGAGGAGTCCCAAGGATGAACAGAGAGTAGACTGTGATAAGCAAACTGGCTTCCAGTCCTGGCTTGCTTTCTGACCTTGACTTGCTCTGGGATGTTTGGGAAAACCCTCCCTTCTCTGGGCCTCAGTTTCCCGTTCTTGAACAAAGAGGGCTGGACTCTAGGGTTGCTATGATATCTTCTAGCTCTGCCTTCTTATCATCTGGACAGTTTGGTGAGTCATGGAGACCTGGAATGCTGAACTGAGAAATTTGTATTTGATCTCAGAGACACTGATGTCACTAAAGATTTTTTTTTTTTTGGTGGAGAGGAAGGAAGTGAATTGACGGAGGAGGCAGTGCTTTAGGAAGATGAACCTGGCAGCTCCCAACAGGGACACGTGACTAAGTGGGACAGGGCATTGGGTGAGGATCAGAGGACCTGGGTGGACACCCCGGCTCTGCCAGTCATGGTGTCTATGACCTTGGGCATACTGCTTCTTCTCTTTGAACCTCGGTTTGCAGTCAGCTTAATGGGACATCAACACCGCCCAGAGTGGTTGTGAGATTGGAACCGGTAAGCCATGTGAAAGTGTCCTGTGGACTGTAAATGGAGACGCTTGCTCTTTCCCCATCCCTCTCAGGAGCCTGCTCTCTGTCCCCCTTCTGTGTCTCTTACCCACCCCATGCACTATACTACTCCCCATAAGACCAGGGAGACTCAAGAAGCAGCCTGGGGCTGAGAAGAAGGCAAAGGTGTCCCAAGGCATATCCCTGCTCCCCACTCCCTCCCCACTTTTCTTAGGTTTCTCCTCCTCAATTCTGTGTGTATTGGGTTTTGCAGTTTTCAAAGCGGCTTCACTTGGTTTGGGTTTGGTTCTCTCTCTCTTCCTCTCTGTGAGGAAGGTTCAAGGCTCATTTTATGTTTTTAAACTACAAATCCTAAATTTTTTAATGATAAAAATATCCCTCGTCACATGAAGTAATAATTCCAACTCACTGTGATAGAACTGTATTGTGCAGGATGCGCCTTTTATTTAATACAATTGTGAGTCTCTAAACTCAGTCTCCTTCTACTGTGACCCCTTTCATTCAGAAATATACTTGGAATATTGTCAAGTCTCATTTTATAGGTGAAGGACGAGACCCAAGATCAGGGAGGGGAAGACACTTGCTCAGGGTTGCCTGGCTGTTTGGCGGCAAAACTTGGATTAGATCAAGGACCTCAACCTGTTTTTCCCAGATTATTTTATTAATACTTACCCAGACTCTTTTAACCTAGAGAGAAGTTGCAGGATCACAGGGGAGGACTGAGGAATGGACCACACTGGTGGGTGTGCCTAGGGGGAGGAGAGAGGTGGTGGTGGTTTAGTTGCTAAGTTGTGTCCAACTCTTGCGACTGTAGCCTGCCAGGCTCCTCTGTCCACGGGATTCTCCAGGCAAGAATACTGGAGTGGGTTGCCATTTCCTTCTCCAGAGGGGAGAGGAGGGCAGTACAACTTCAGGTTGGCGGTATCCATAGGTAACTTCCTCCCTTCAGGCGCCACCTGAAGTTACCATAGGTTACTATAGATACCTTTACTCAGGCTTCTGGCGCCACCTGGAGATATATTTGGGAAGTGCAACCAGACTAGCCTTCCCCACTAGTCTCCTCCTGGCTTCTGGATGTTTCCTCTAAACCCCCTTTTCCTTCTAGATACTGGTCTATTTTAGGGTCTTATTAGAACAGAGAATGTAGGTAACTTGGAGTTTTTTTTTTGGTTTAGGGGGTCAAAATTCAAATACTTACAGGGGTCAGACCACTAATGTGAAAGAGGAAAGTAGGTCTGGGGTAAGAAACTGTGTATAGACACCTGCTGTTCACATAAAAAAAAAAAACAAAAACAAAAACCTGGAATATCCTTCTGCTCACAAAGAATTGTGTTTTCCATTGTTTTTTTTGAAACTTGCTGGCCTTTCATTCTCCCACCGGAGACTGAAAGACGGACTCAGGGATGGTTTAATTTCTTCTTATCTCTATTATAAGGTGCTCCAAGTGTAGAGAAGACATCTGCTACTTATTTAGATTCATTGTTGGGACAGTAGGAGGGAATGGTGGACTTCCCTGATGGTTCAGTGGTTAAGAATCCACCTGCCAATGCAGAGGACACAGGTTCGGTCCCATATAGGAAGATTCCCCATGCCATGGGGCAACTGAGTTCAAGTGACAACTGCTGAGCCTGCACTCGGGAGCTCCACACTGAAGCTGCTGAGCACAAGTGCCTAGAGCCAGCGCACTGCAACAAGAGAAAGCCTGCATGCAACACTGAAGACCCAGCACAGATTAAAAAAAAAAAAAAAAAAAAGGGAATAGTGAGGACTATGCCAACTAGAATTACTGATAATCCCTGGGCCAGAGGCATCCCTGCTATGGGGCTCTTGTTTTATCGGGCTTTGCTCTGTTACCCTCTGGCCATTGACTCTCAACCCTTGGTGAGGAGTACAAGGGACCAAGGAAGTGCCCACCCAGACAGAGCTGTGTCTTCCTATTCCTATCCAGACAGCCTTGAGTGCACTTCCAGGAACTGCTGGGCGTCTTCCCTGGGCTCTGTCTGCTGCCGAACCTCTGGTTCTGACCGTGACTGTGGGATGGCTGAGTTGGGGTGGAGGGGTGTCCAGAGCTGCCACATCCCATCAGGCACCACGTGTGGAGATAGAGGACTTGAAACGTGGTCTGGCTGAATTGGGATGCACTGTAAGCATAAAAGGCAAGGCACATCTTGAAGGCAGTATGAGAAAAAATGAATATAAAGTATTAATGATTCAAACTGCTGATTACATGTAGAAATAATATTTTGGGTATATTAAATTAAAAGACACTTGCTCCTTGGGAAAAAAGCTATGACCAACGTAGATAGCATATTAAAAAGCAGAGACAGTACTTTGCCAGCAAAGGTCCTTCTAGTCAAAGCTATGGTTTTTCCATAGCTTTGGAATGTATGTATGTGATACATACACTTCCATAGTCATGTATGGATGTGAGAGTTGGACTATAAAGAAAGCTGAGCGCCAAAGAATTGATTCTTTTGAACTGTGGTGTTGGAGAAGACTCTTGAGAGTCCCTTGGACTGCAAGGAGATCCAACCAGTCAATCCTAAAGGAAATCAGTCCTAAATATTTATTGGGAAGATTGATGCTGAAGCTGAAACTTCATACTTTGGCCACCTGATTGATGCAAAGAACTGACTCCTTTGAAAAGACCCTGATGCTGGGAAAAATTGAAGCAGGAGGAGAAGGGGAAAACAGAGGATGAGATGGTTGGATGGCATCACCAACTCGGTGGTCATGAGTTTGAGTAAGCTCAGGGAGTTGGTGACGGACAGGGAAGCCTGACGTGCTGCAGTCCATGGGGTTGCAAAGAGTCGGACATGACTGAGTTACTGAACTGAAACTGAAGTTAAATATGTGTGTGCTGTGTGCTCAGTCACTCAGTCGTGTCTGACTCTTTATGGCCCCATGGATTGTACCCTCCAGGTTCTCTGTTCATGGAATTTTCCAGTCAAGAATACTGGAGTGGGGTGCTATTTTCTACTTTAAAGTTAAACATATGTGCTATTAAAATGAATCCCCCTATTCCTTTTTACTATATGAATGTAGCTACTAGAAAATTTAATATTCCACACGCAGTTGGTATTTGTAGTTCACCTTATATTTCTTGGGGCTTCCCTTGTGGCTCAGCTGGTAAAGAATCTGCCTGCAATGTGGGAGACCTGGGTTTGATCCCTGGGTTGGGAAGATCCCCTGGAGAAGGGAAAGGCTACCCTCTCCAGTATTCTTGCCTGGAGAATTCCATGGACTATACATGCCCATGGAGTCACAAAGAGCTGGACACGACTGAGTGACTTTCACTTCACTTCACTTATATTTCTTTCTTTTTTAAGTATTAAAAGATCTATCATCATTATTCCTTTTTAGCTTTCCTTTATTTATTATTCCTTTTTTATTGAAAAGTTTAATTAATGAATGTGAAACAAGGCATATCCCAATGTGAAATTATCATTATCAGACAATCAAATGTTGGCTTCTTTGCATCATTGAGTCAATCTTGAGCATTTGCAAATAGAGGTCATAATTTTCAAAACAGGCAAAGGGGAGTCAAAGGTAAAAAGAACAAAAATACAGAATCATAAATTAAAAAATAATTTAAAGATGAAATCAAACTGTATTTTTCTTGACCATCAAAAGCATTTAACAGAAGAGAAAGCAAAGTGTATCTGTGACTACATAATAGCTTCTTCTGTTTTACATCAGCGCTGCTTAGCTGGGCAGTGGAGAGGGTATTTGCCTTTGAGAGGGTGTGTGGTACCATGGTTGGAGACAATGTTGGTTGTTAGGTTTCACATTATATTTCTACTGGACTGGCACAAAGGGCTTTTGGAGGAGTTTTTGGGGTGTTCACAGGTCTGTGCATGAGGGCCTTTCAAATGCAGGGTGAGATTCGGGGTGCAGCTGGGTCAGAAGAACAGGGGGTTGTGGGCCTCTCTCTCTGCCTGTCCTGGCTCCCCAAACAATCGAGCCAGGCCCAGGGCAGCCTCCTTCCTCAGCCTCTGCCTGATGCAAACACTCAGGGATTCCAAAACTTTCAGCTTTGCAACAAAAATAGGAAACCTGGATTTTTACAGAAACTCTCTTGATTTAAAAATGTTAACAACTGGGACTTCCCTGGTGCTCCAGTGGTTAATACTCCGTGCTTCCAATGCAGAAGTAGATTCGATCCCTGGCCAGGCTGCATGGGTGACCAAACATCAAAAAAAAATGTTAGCAACTGATTCAAATTTTTAGGAAAATTATTGTCTAGGCCAAGCCCACACAAGCCACGGAAAACATATCTCTACGCTCTGGGTTCAAAAGAGGGAGACTGAGGTACCTTCCTGTGGTCCAGTAGTTAAGATTCCGAGTTTCCAATGAAGTGGGTATGGTTGGATCCCTGGTCAGAAAACTAAACTCCGAGGTACGGTCCAAAGAAGAGAGAAAGAGAAAGAGAGACAGGCAAAAGAAAAAAAAAAAATGTAGGGAGACTGAGGTCAGAGAGACAAAACTTAACTTCATTTCTACAGCATAGGAGCCCGAACCACCACAGAAAGACTGGGCCGGGGGGTGGCTTCCCCAGAGGCTCAATGGTAAAGAATCCACCTGCCAATGCAGGAGACACGGGTTCAATCCCTGGGTCAGGAAGATCCCACATGCTGCAGAGCAACTAAGCCCGTGAGCCATATCTATCGAGTCTGTGCTCTAGAGCCTGCGAGACACAGCTGCCGATCCTGTGCACACCTGAGCCCATGCTCTACAAGAGGAGCGGAGCCTTCGCCTGCTGCAACTAGGAAAAGCCCGTGCAGCAACAAAGACTTAGCACAGACAAAAATAAATAAGTAAATAAAATCACGTACATATTTTAAAAGGACTGAGGGGAAGCAGATGAAAGGGGCGGTAAAATCTCCACCGCCAGCTCCCACCTCAGTCCAGCATCTGTTTTACGGGGAACTGAAGTGGTGGAGACCCAAGGGACCCAGACAGCTCTAAATTTTCCTCTTTCCCTGCAGCCTGTTGCTCAGTCTGTTTGAACCTCCGAAGAAGGGGAAGAAAGACTGGGCTGTGCTCAGAGGAAGGAGGTTGTACTTGTGCAAAAAGGAGGTTCATCAGGTGTCCACCAGGGGGCAGCAGAGGAGCGGGGAAGTAGCAGCTCTAGGTGTTAAGAGCCGAGCTGGCCTGCCTGTGGCATCCTCCGCATTCCGGGAGCCAGACCCGGGAGGTGAGCTGCAGGCCACCACAAGCCCACCTCCCAGGTCAAATCAAGCCCACCACCATGATTTGACTCATGCAAATCAAAGGAAGCTCCTGTCCTCCGGGGGGTTGCAGTCCCTGGTCAGGCTCTGGCTTGCTAAGTGAGTGGAGCTGGGGGTGGACTTTAGTGTGCGTCCACCTATGTGCTATGGGCTTCCCTGGTGGCTCAGACGGTAAAGAACCTGCCTGCAATGCAAGAGACCTGGGTTTGATCCCTGGGTCGGGAAGATCCCCTGGAGAAGGGAATGGCTACCCACTCTAGTATTCTTGCTTGGAGAATTCCATGGACAGAGAGAGGAGCCTACAGTCCTTGGGGTTGCAGAGTCACACATGACTGAGTGACTAACACACACAGACAGACCTATGTCCCACACACCTGGCAGCCCAGGGGCCATGGTTGTGGCGGTTGTGGTGTGGTTGTTGCGGTGGAGGAGCTGGGGGCTGAGGGCGCCAAGGTCTGGAGCGGGGCAGCCCTGTTCTGGTGGATGCATGTCCTCTCCTCTGCTGCTCGAAAACTTTGAGTTCCAGGTGAGAGGTGGCGGGGGTGCCCCAAGAGGGCGCCACACTGCCAGGTGCCAGTTGCTGGCTCCTGCTCTCCTGGCAGTTGGCAGGCTCCAGGCTCCAAGCTGAAGCTGGGGCGGGAGGCTCTGCTGTGGAAGGCTCAGGGGCTGGCAGGTGAAGCTGGGGAGGCAGGTGAGGTTGGTGGGATCCAGGAGGAGCAGGTATGGGAGGCAGGTGGGATTCCTGGCTCTGGAAAAGGGACGCCTGCCCCACCGGAGCGCAGCTGGCACCTGGGTCAGCAGCACAAAGGCCGGTGCTCTGTCCTGACGGCTCAGAGATGGGCATCACGTGCCCATGGGCAGAGCCAGGGCCCTTGCTCCCAGTCAGCGCTCATGTCCCTGGAGTGCTCCTTTGGGTTGTTTCTGGTTGTGTGACAGCCCAGCTCAAAACCTGTCTTGGGAATCACCCAAACCCTTGAGCTTGGCACTCAGGGTCCTGCCTGCCCTGGCTGAAGACTGCCTTTGCAGCCACAACCCCGCCACCTCCCCCATGAAAAGCAGCCCCCCTGACTCCCCAGAAGCTCAGCTCCTTACAGGTTCCTGGAGTAAGCACAGTCTCACACCCCTGGCTCTCCGCGTGAGCTTTCCCTTTGCGGCAGTGTCCCGACATGGGGCTCCCGTCTTAAGTCCTCCTGAGGCTTCTGAATCCTGACTTGTCTGAGGCTGGGCTCCAGGCTTCCCTGCACTCCAACCCATGGCTCTTTTCTTTACATTGAATTCTGCCCCCCAATCTCTACGCCCCAGCAGATGGTGAGCTTGGTGAGTCTGCCTGGAATGCCTCTCGTATCCCTGTTCCTGGCAGGAAGGCCTGACTACATCCCTTCTCTCTGCTCCCAGCGGTAGCCTCACCATCACACAACCTCACCATCACCTCCCTGCAGGGAGCTGGTCATGTGTGTGCATATGTATGCATGTTTGTGTGTGTGTGCTCATATGTGTGCGTGGTAAGTGCACATACAGAGGGCCTCAGGCATCAGAGGCCAGACTAATCCACATGGGAGGTAACATATGCGCAGGCGCAGACAGGTACAGACAGGCCTTTCACATCAACGCAGAAAGATAGAGCTCTGTATGCAGTGTATGCAGTGTGGGGTCTACTTAAAAAAAACAGATTCTTTCATTGAAGTACAGAAAAACATACACCCAAGAAGCACTCACATCAAAAGATCCCGTGTGCCACTACTGAGACCTGGTACAGTCAAATAAAGAAATAATAAAATATCAGTTTTAGAAGTGTACAGCTCTACGGGTTTTCACAAACTGAACACACCATGCTACCGGCACCAGATGAGAAAAGTGCAGGGCAAGCATTGGAGGCTACAGTGGGGCCTTTTTAGATGCCTGTGCCTTGACTCTGAAGCTGGGGGTGGGTGGGGGGTCTCCAGAGGGCTGGGGGAGGAGAGAGTCTCGGGGGGAGGTTCTGACTTTCGCCTGTCTCCCCAAGGGGCCAGACTGTGGGAGGGCAAGGCTGCTGGGGTGACATCTGCCCCAGACAGGCTTGTCATAGCTCCAGCATACAGACAGAACAAGAATTAATGAAGTCCACTGCAATGTCCTAGAACTGCAAACACAAGGAGGGTTCAAAGACCTGCCCCCTAAAACCAGCACTCCCAGGATGGAACTGGATTGATTATGTCTGGGACAATTATAAACGCCCAGGGACACCGTGCAGGTCTGAGTGACTGGACAGGCACAGGGACACCGTTTGCCACTGTGCATATTTTACGGAGACTGCATGGAGCCCTGTGTGTGGGGGGTTTGCTGTGTCTGGTGGTGTTGGGGCGCTGGGTGTGACAGGTTGGGGGTGGGTGGCTGGGTGGCTTTGCGTGCAGGGCTGCGTATGTGGGGCTCTGAGAAGGGCTGGTTGTGTCTGCATGCTTGGGAGCCTGTGTTTGCACACAGAAGTCTGTGGGTGAGAGGACAGCGCCTGGAGAGCTGTAACTCTACCCAGAGGTTGATCTGGAGAAGAAGAAGGGACAGCGGGTGGTGGTGGTGGGAGGCTGCCGATGGACTGATCCTTTTCCCGAGGGTCTTGCCAGTGGGCCCCTTCTCCTGGCTCCCAGCTCTGGGGGTCAGTCACCCTGCCCACCGCCTGCAGTAACAAGCTAGGTGGAACCCAGGCTGTGGCCCAGATGCTGAGGTGGCAGGCAGGCCTGGGAGAAGGGGGTGGGGCCAGCGACATGCCAGAGCGGCAGCCAGCAGCATGGGGCACCCTGCCCTGTGCTGAGCTGGCAGCTGGCGCTGGGAGCAGGCGGGACCCCACCCAAGCAGGCCAGGGCAGGCAGGGCAGGGTCTGTCTTGGGCCAGGGAGGGGATGGAGCTGATGGGGCAAGCCTGGGCCTTGTCTGGCTAAGAAGGAAGGTTGAGGGGCAACTGAGGGGATTCCTTTTGTGCTGAGGGCAGGGTGTCCGTGCCTGCTTAGTCTCATGGGTGCCTGTGCGACTGATTTGCTTATGCATGTTTTTCTCTCTTTAAAAAAAAAAATACTTATTTTTAATTGAAGGATCATTGCTTTGCAATATTGCTTTGGTTTCTGCCATACATCAGCATCAAGCAGCCATAGGTCTACATATGTCCTCTCCCTCTTGAACCTCCCTCCCACCTCCCACCCTTTCCCACTCCTCTAGGTCGTTACAGAGCCTCACTTTGAGTTTCCTGACTCAGCAAATTTCTCTCTTGTATGCATGGATCCATGGGCCTGTGTGAGGGCCACGGGTGGTTCTGTGTCTGTGACTGGCATCCAGGCATGTTTGTGTGAGGGTCTTGCACAGATGTGTTTTTGGGAAGGTTGTGGCCCCTTTTGGAAAGACGCACGTGACCTCTGTAGGTCACGTCTGTGGCAGACATCCGCCTCAGTCAATGCAGGCTTTCTCCAAGGCTACATGTATGTGCAGGTCTCTGTGTGTGTATGTGAGTAGTTCAGGTCTTGGGTCTGGAGAGCAGAGGGCCAGTGGTTGGTAGGGGCCTGTCCAGGGTAGGTGGTGTGGGGAGGGGAAGGGTCTGGGTTTCCTGAATTGGGGCTTGGCCAGGCTCTGGGACCAATCTGTTCCTGCAACAAATTCAGGTGTTCTTCCCCCTCCCCTAGTTACTCCTGCTTTAAAGCTTCTGATAGTGTGTGTGTAACGACCCACAAACCAATGCAACTCTGTGTAACCATTCCACTGATCCAGTACAATGTGCTTGTGTTTATAACAATCCTAAAGACCACGTGTGCCCCATGTGAAACAGGCATGTGTAAGTGTGACACACTCCTATGTGTGTCTGCTTCTGTGTGTGACGACCTCACAAGCCACTGGATGTGTGCCTTGGTGTGTGTGGGTCCCACAGTCACTGTGCACGTATGTGCGAGCTGACCTGGTCTCTTCTCAGCCCTGGGACCTGGCACGCCTCCTGTTGCCTCCTGAAAAGCCCTCATGTGCTGACACTCAGCTTCTTCCTGCTCCCCACCCCACCCCTTCTCAGCCCTCGGGGATCCTCCCTGGAGATGGGAATCCTGGGTGGTGAAGTTGAGAACCGGGCCTCCTGCAGAGTCGACTGTTCGCCTCCCAAGTCTGCTTTAGTGTCATGGGGCCAAACAGAGGCCATACCAGCTAGGAGCTCCTGGGGTGGCCAGGGCCAGGGCAAGTGGAAAGAGCACATGGTTTAGAGCCAGGCAGAACTGGGTTCAAATTCAGACTCACACACCACACCTGTAGGACCTTGGACAAGTCATGCTCTATGCCTCAGTTTCTCCTGTTTAGTTTTGGAGTTGCTCTGACAAGCAACAGGTGAACAGGATCCTCCTGGCAGTAGATGAACAGACACAGGAGTCTCTGGACCAATGTGGATCCTCTTTGGTGTAAGGGATCGCTTTGAGAACACTTGAAGATCACCCTGAGATCTTGCCGGAAAGAGCCACAGGGGTTGGAGAGGGTGTCTGGAGCCTGGCCTCGAGGTAGCACCTGAGATCTGACCATCAGGGGCCCTGCAGTGTGGAGGTGAGCAAAGCCACAGCTGGAGAACTCTCCAAACATGCAGCCCCTGCCAGGGCCCCCATGGCTCCGCCTGTCTCAGAGAGCCTGGGCCTTCCTTGCACCCCTCTCTGAGAGTGGCATAGAGGGGGGCACCCAGAGTGTGTGTGGAGGGGGCTAGAGATGATCTCGAAATAGTGGTCATGGAGTGATGCCCACAAAAAGTCAACGTGCAGGCTCCAAAAGACCAGCGTCCAATAGCTGAACCCACAAAAACCCAGGAGAGGAAGACACGCTCAAAAAGAGAGGACACATTCTCCCATTTCAGAGGGACAGAAATCCCCAGCACCCCACCGACGACCCTTGAAGAACACACACCAGATACCCCTCCCCTCCAGAGGGCCCCGATTCTCCTAGAAGGGTGGACACGCATTCCCCACCCCCACGCCTCTGGGGAGGACGCGCAGAGGGCGGCAGGTAGGCCCCGCTCCCCCTGCTGAGTCAGGCTGTCCCAGCTTAGCCGACGGGTGTTGGGTGGCAGCCGCTGGGCGCCAGTCCAGCTCCAGGGGTGGGGCGGAGGGTGAGTCACAGAGAGGCCTCCGGAGCCGCCTATGCCCCCCGCCCCACCCCGCGCCAGCGGCGGCCGTGGGAGCGCGAGGGCCCAGCCAATCGGCGGCCGCCACCCGGCCTAGCGCTCTGGCCCCGCCCCCGCCGTGGGCCACGGCCTCTAGGTTCCCAGGGCCCCGTCGCAGGTGGCCTGATGGACCCCCGACCTGGCACTTGACCAGAAGGAGCCCGTGGTCGCTGCCTGGGAGCGAGGTTTAGAAGACGGAGCACGGGTCTCCCAGGGAACAGAGCTTCCAGGCAGGAAGTCTCAGTTCCTCCCCTGGGGTCCCCCGCTTTGCCATTTCCACCTGCTGGTTAGGGGCAGGAGTGACCCTGGCAGTGACAGTGATGGGGCGGGAGTTGCTTTTCAGTCGCTCAGTCGTGTTCTTTTTGAGACCCCATGGGGTGGGGATGGGGTGGCCAAATGGCCTCCTTCTGGCTGCCCTGTGAGCTCTCCCCAGATTGTCCCCTCCTCGAAGGGACTAGATTGGCCTTATGTTCAGGATCTGGGACTGTGCTGGCCCACACTGGCACAGTCTTGATGGCAAAAGTTCCCTGGCCAGAGTCAGCCAGGGAACTGAAAATCACAAGCTCTGTCTTCTGCTTCAGACAGGACAGTCACTATTCTTAGGTTGTCCTTCCTAAGACTCTGGTGATCCCAGCTACTGAGCCCAGCCTGGCCAGGGCCCAGGCTCGATCCAGACACACAAGCAGGTATGCACAGACTCCCCTGAGCAGCTAGAGGTTATGTGGACACACAGACAGACCTGTCCAGATCCTCACAAACATGTTAACACAGAGACATTTTCAGCACAATAGGCAAGCATCACAGCTCTGTTCCTTACTACTTTCCTGACTTTGAGTCTGTCATCAGATTTCTCTGTTTATCTGTAAAATGGGGATAGCTAGAATCCCTTCCTTAAAGGAAGGATTCAAGGGAAAAAAAAAATAAACCACTTAGAGAGTGCCTGATACATTGTAATAACTCAATAAAAGGTAGCTATAATGATCTCCCAGACCCACAAGAATATATCCACACAAGCACACTCATAGACTCACATCAATACACACACACACACAAACACACACACCAAACTTCAGTCATCAATACATATGCAAGCACCAGGTGTGTTTGCACATAGAAACACAAACAGCCACCCCCTCGCCCCCACTGCCACCCCCAGAAAAACAGCAACCTCCGCAACAACTATAAAAGCAAGTTTTACTGCCCAGGGTGTGATGGGAACAGCCAGCCCAGCTGGGCGGGAGGCAGAGGCCTCAGCGTCGGGCGGTGCCCGCCCTGCTCAGGTTCCCATTCAGCCCCAGGGAGAGGACGCTTTCATTCTTCCAACACGCCCCTCTCTGTGCCCTGAGAACAGTCACCCCATCCTCTCTCCACTGTCACCTGAAATCAGGCTCCACCTTCTGGCAACACTCTGAGCCCCAGCGTGGGGGACCCTAAGGATTTGTGGTCCGTGGGGTTGGTGGGGGGGGGGGGGGCATGGTGGCCTGGCTCTCTGGGGATGGGTTGAGGGCCGGCAGGGTGGCCCTGTCCCCACCACTTCTTTGGGCTGGTGGATCCTGGAGGGTAGTGGTTGTGAGCATTTGACTGCTGGGCCCTGGAAGCAGCCAGAAAGGGACCATCTGGAGCTGGGAATACCCCTCTGGGCTTAGATTCCCCTGGACTCTGGACAGCTCTCAGAAAGCTTCCGTCTACTATTTATTTTATTTTTGTTGTGATAAGAATGCTTAACATGAGATCTACCCTCTTACGTTTTCTCTATACAGCATAGTATTGCTACAGGCTCCATGTTGAAGCATCTAGAACTTACTTATCTAGAAATTGGACCCACCTTCTGCTTTGTCTTGTGCTCTGCACCCCCAGCTCTTGCTGGACCCTCAGCTGTCCCCAGAGCTGGGGACATTTGTGAGTGGTTCTTCAGGTCTCAGGGAAAGCTAGAGGGAATGCTGCCTCCAGCTCTTTCCTGAGAAACCCTGGCCACAGCAAATTGGTCTTCTACCTTAAGCAAGTTCTCATTGCCCTCCAATCCCCTCCCCCCATTAACACACAAGGATACCGGATACTCCTGGTAGCATAGGCTGTCAGAGCTGAAAGGGCATCCCAAGGTTACTGACACAAGACCCAAGACAGGGGGCCCCGGGTCTGAGGTCACACTATGAGTGTGTAGACGCAGCAGTGGGACTGACCCAGGGCTCCTGTCTCCTCTTGCAGAAAGGCCCGAGTCTCAATGCTGGCTGTACCCCTCCTCCCCAGTCCTCCTTGTCCATTTTCATGGGGCTGTGCCCCTCCTGTATGCCATCTGATCCCAGGAGCTGGGAAGGGGACTCAGGCTGTGTCCTCAGGGACTCCAGCCTGATGGGGAGGAGGGTGTCAGATCCAGGGAACAGAGAGGCTCATGCTATACATGGGACGTGAACACACCAGACCAGAAGGTCTCACAGATTTGGGGAGGTTATCAGGCAGTTGCCTGGAGGAGGGTTTTGAGGGAGAAGAGGAACATGGGCAGGTCCAGCGGGGATGGCCTCTGGACCGTTGGAGTGGGGGTCTTGAGGGAGGCTGGACGAGGCTTGCTCTGTCCCCTGCATGGAGTAAACCTCTGCTTCCCACCGTGGGGACTGGATTGTGGGGGTTGCCATGAGATACCAGGTGACTCTGCGTTAATGTTGCAAATGACCAAAGGGAGGCCAGAAAGTCTCGCAAGGACTGGATGTTGTTGTAATGACCTGTAATGTAACCTCTGGGCGGGGGGGGGGGACACTGGTCATCTTCAGAGACTGGTCTCCCTTGGGCAGTGTTGGCGGGGAGGGGATGATTTCAACAACGTCTTGCCAACCTCCACTTGCCCACAACCCAGCCCAAGCTTCCTAGAGATCAGCTGGCCCTCGAGTGTGGCTATGTCCTGCCAATGGGTGCCCGAGGACTGGGAAGACTTCTCAAATGCCCTGGCCTGCAACAGACTCTTTTCTTTCCTGCTTTCAGATTTCCTGCCCCCCTTTTGCCCTCCAGGGCTGGGATGAGCCAGAAGGGTGGGGATCCCAGTTGCCAAGATCCAATTTTGCTGGCTGGGAGTTTTTCAGGTGCTAATTAAAAGGAGCCACCCAGAGAGAATGACTTCACTTGTTCACACACACACCCTGCGCCCTGCCCTTTCTTCTGCCCCCATTCACACGCCCAGCCAAGGCCAGGGCGGCCAGCAAAGGAGCCCCACAGGGAAAGCAGGATTGTGAGCCTGTGTGGCTGTCAACAAGCAAACTGCAGGCTCAGAGCATTTTTGACATTTTTTTCCTCTTAGTCAAATGTTGCAGTCTCAGCATTTCCCCTGTTCCCTTCCCAGATGAACTGGATGGGGAGGGGCCCGCGAGGAGCCCCACGGTGGGGAAACAGACTTAGGCCTGGTCTCAGTCCAGCTAGCTGCAGCCTGGGTGTGTGGGGGGCAAAGGGGGTCTTGGTGGGTTCACCTTCAGTAAAGGCAGTGAGGGATTCTCCCCACGTCACAGTCCTCTCTGCTCTCTAAATTCTTCCAAAGATAAAACCACGATCCCTTCCATTCTGGGCTGTAGGATGGGAGCGTGATGCCCGAGGTGGGCACTGGCGCAGAAACAGCGGTATCTTAGGAGAGGTGCTGGAGTGTTGCCCAGAACTCCCAAAGGTTCCTACTTTGGTGCTTGCTACAACCCCCATGGACCCCTTGGTCTCGGCTAGTTTGGAGGAGGCATGCGAGTTTCTGGATTCTGTCAGGATCTGGGCATGGTGCGGGGGTCTGCCCCCGTACTCCAGGTGCCGGGGAGCGGCACTGCACGTGGGAGGCCAAGGGGCTGGGCGGCAGCTCCCGGGGTGGAGCTGGGCGGAGCCGGCGCCGGCCCGTTCCCTCTCCTCTGTTCTGGGAATGTCCTGCAGGGGTCGCCCTAAGCCAGGCTCCTGGGCGCCGGCGGCGGTGCAGGCCCTCTCCCGAAGCCGGGTCCTAGGTCAGACCCCAGGTCCCAGGCTCGGGCTCTCTTCTCCCTTCGGGGTCCTGCAGCCCTCGGGAGTCTGGGAAAGGCCACGAGGGAGGGACAGAGACAACGTGGGGTCCAATGGCTCTGAAGCGACAGGAGTGACAAGTGTCGCTGGCCCGACGGGGCTCATGCAAATGAGATGCAAACGAGCCCAGCTAATCCGCCCTGGCCAGAGCCCGGCATGTTTGACTGGGCAGGGGCGAGACCTTGTCTCCAGTTTACTTCCAGTCTATGAGCGTTAGGATCCTATCCTTACTCCTTCCCTCCAAGTAACTGTGCCAGTGCTGCGCTAAATGCTCTGGCTACTTCACTTAGCTGGCAGGGACCATCATCCTCATTTATCTATGAGGGTTTGGAGTAACGTTTCCCAGTTTTTCCTCTTTTCCCTTACAAATCACCAGGTATCAAATGAGCTTGAATAGAATATAACAGGACCCATCCCCCATCCCCAGCCTCTGGAAAGCAGGGTCCTCCTGAGAGGTCCCTGAAAATGTGGTTTGGCACAAAAGGACTCCCTGAGGATTAGGTCTGGACTTTGAAGAAGTCATCTTGAGCATTCCCTGCCTCTGTGGGGCAGCCTTTTCCTGCAGGACCTGGGTCAAGGGGACCATGAGCGTCAGTGACCCACACTGCTTATGTCCTTTGTCCTTTCCTTAATGCTGTCAGGGGTCTGACTCCATCCTCCTCTCTGCAGCACAGGCCCATTCCCCTGGTGATGGGCCAGGCTTCCCAAGGGACTTTTAAAGGGGGTTTCAGTGCAGTTTCTGTACCCCTTTCTTACAAAAGGCCTTCATGGAGCTGGGGGCCTGTGGGTGACACTGATCACTTTCTCAGAGTAGAGTCCCAGAGAAACCGGAACTGAAGCCCTCTTCCCCAGGAGGTAGGCACAGTTCTCCTTGGCACTTGGCTGGTCCTGGGGCTGGAGCCAATGGAGGTGTGCTCCTCCTTCAAGTGCCTGACAGCAGCCTGGCCTCAGGATAGAATCTCCCCTCTCCACACCCAATTCCTCCCCCACATTTCCTTCATTTACCCTGCCCCGCTATCTCTCCCACCTCCCACTCCTTCTTGCCCCCTGCCCATCTTCTCTCTCCTGGATCTTCTGCCAGGCACCCCTTCTCTGTTCCTAACCATCTGGGAACCTTGGCTGCTCACCCTGGAGACCTCCTGGGTTTCTCTTTCCTGCAGGCCTGGGGCCTTGAGTGCTCCTCCTGGTTGCTGGGAATGAGGTGGTTCGAGGAATGAAGGTCTGGCACATTCCAGAGTTTGGAGGTGCTCGGATGCCTAGCACCTGGGCTCTTTGGAGTCTGAGACCCCTGGCCCTGCAGGAACCACGACGCAGATGGCCCAGGCCTCTTTGGGGGTAGGGATGGCAGAGGGGGACAGGTACTTCGGGGGGCTCAGACACCAGGCCTCAATTTCTACCATTTCCACTCCCCACTCTGCCGCACTGCATGCAACCATGTGCTGCCCTCCCCAGCTGGCTGTCACAGAGGTCTGGGTCCCCCTTCTTATCCCCTCACTCAACAATCTCTCCCTCTTGCTTCCTGAGGCCCTGCATTCTCCCCTCCTCTGCAAGGTACTGCCAACTGCCCCAGCCCACTGTTCCTGGAGTTGTTCCATTTGGTCTGAGCAGGTTTCTACCTTTCTTTAGATTCCCCATCTCCCCAGGTAGAGGGGGAAGAACACAGGTGCTGATTCAGGTTGAGAGCAGGTAGATACAGGCACAGACCTGAGAAAGGGTTCAGGTTTTATAGACAGACCTGGTTCAAATATTGATTCCACCACCACTGGTTGTATGAGCTAAGACAAGTAGTTTAACTTGACTGACCCTCAGTTTCCCCATCTATACCGTAGGATTAATTAGAAGCACAATATGTAAAGCTCCTGGCATGTAGTAGTTGTGCATTAAATGATAATTCTTCTTCTGACCATGCTGTGTGGCTTGCAGGATCTCCGTTTCCCCAACCAGAGATTGAACCCTGGGCCATGGCAGTGAAAACCCAGAATCCTAACCACTAGACCATCAGGAATCCTTTAATTATTCTTGATACATATAATAGTATTAAAAATTGAGACAACTTTCTGGAAGACAGGTCTTCTCTGGAACCCCTAAATGTAAGGAAGGACCCTTCTTGATGTCAAATCCCTGCTCCTAAGTAGCCTTTCTCTCTGAGACACCCTTCTCATCCAGTCCTTTATTGGGATTTTGTCTTCTTAGGAGAGGCAGGGTGGGGTGGAGTGCCTGCCTCCCGGGAGGGGGTTTGGTTGTGGGCTTGAAGATGATCCCTTGCCCTCCCCCAGCCCCAGTTCCCCTCTTCATGAAGTTGCCAGCTGCCCCTGGTTGGACCTGCCTGGGCAGGTAGGCAGAGTGCTCTCAAAGCCAGCAGAGGGCTTTAAGCGATCTCATCAGTGCCTGGGAGCTGCCCCGGGCACCCTCGGAGGGGCTGGGGAGAGCAGGGAGCAGGTGCAGCCTGAGCAGCCAGTAGGAGGTGGGGGTGCAGGGTGGGGATGGCTGCTGCTGGTTTCCTTCCCGAGTTTCGATCGGTGGGGCGGGTTTAAGGCTGGGCTCTGATGAGCTAGCAGCTTTTCTCTAGGAAACCCGAGAGCTCTGAAGAGAGAAAAGCAAGTTTGTTCCACATCAAGTCAGGGGCGCTGGGGAACTTTTGTTTCTGATGAAGCACCGTCTCCAAGACATGTGTGCCTTGGGTGGGGTGGGGACTGGCGACATTCACACACAACCCTCATACACACACATCATCACTCACAACCTCACCACACAGTCACACTCCTCTCTCCCCTCTTTGCACACCTTTATATGTTGATGTACACAAGTATCTTCTGCCACGCATATTCACAGAAGCTGTGTATTCACCCTCTTACCTTACACACGCTGCTAGCTTACACATTCACACCCAAACTCTGCTTTCACAGCTCCCTACAGTTTTGCTTGTATGCACACACGTGTGGCCTTGCATGATCATGTCTCATCCCTTTTTACGTTCATGCTAACTCCCTCACATCATAACAGCTCCTGGTGATACACTCCCCATGTGTATTCACATGCTTGTCCCTAACCTCTTTTACCCTGGGAGATCAGAAGGGAAGTTGTCCTTGGACAGCAGCGAGAGCAGGAGGAATCCCAGGAAAGTCAGCCTTTATTTAGTAGGCTAGGCCTGGTTGGTGAGTGGAGGCTCAGAAAATGATAATAATAATAAAAATTAAGAAAAAAACCTAATAGTTGATGGGTACCACACTGTGCTAAGTACTGTTCTGAACCTTCCTCGTATATCATCTTGTTTGACATAATGCAGCAATCCTAGGATTGGATTGATTGAAATAGGAATGATTATCCTCTTATTAAAGTTGGGAATGTGGAGGCACAGAGAGGTTAAGTCACTTGCCTGAGGTCACACAGCTAGTCAGCAGTGGAGACAGCATCTGAAACCAAGCAGTCTGGGCCAGTTGGGACTTCTTAAAAGTCAGAAAAATGCCCAGAAATCACCAGGGCTTAGGTCTCTATTAGGGGGCCTGTTTGGGGTCTCTGTTTCTTTGCATTGATTGATGAGGAAGGCTTTCTTATCTCTCCTTGCTATTCTTTGGAACTCTGCATTCAAATGGGTATATCTTTCCTTTTCTCCTTTGCCTTTAGCTTCTCCTTTTCTCCACTATTTGAAAGGCCTCATCAGACAACCATTTTGCCTTTTTGCATTTCTTTTTCTTTGGGATGGTCTTGATCACGGCAAAGAAATAGAGGAGAACAATAGAATGGGAAAGACTAGAGATCTCTTCAAGAAAATTAGAGATACCAAGGGAACATTTCATGCAAAGATGAGCACATTAAAGGACAGAAATGGTATGAACCTAACAGAAGCAGAAGATATTAAGAAGAGGTGGCAAGAATACACAGAACTGTACAAAAAAGATCTTCACGACCCAGATAATCACAATGGTGTGATCACTCACCTAGAGCCAGACATCCTGGAATGTGAAGTCAAGTGGGCCTTAGAAAGCATCACTACAAACAAAGCTAGTGGAGGTGATGGAATTCTAGTGGAGCTATTTCAAATCATAAAAGATGATGCTGTGAAAGTGCTGCAGTCAATATGCCAGCAAATCTGGAAAACTCAGCAGTGGCCACAGGACTGGAAAAGGTCAGTTTTCATTCCAATTCCAAAGAAAGGCAATGCCAAAGAATGTTCAAACTACTGCACAATTACACTCATCTCACATGCTAGCAAAGTAATGATCAAAATTCTCCAAGCCAGGCTTCAGCAGTATGTGAACCGTGAATTTCCAGATGTTCAAGCTGGTTTTAGAAAAGGCAGAGGAACCAGAGATCAAGTTGCCACCATCTGCTGGATCATTGAAAAAGGAAGAGAGTTCCAGAAAAACATCTACTTTTGCTTTATTGACTACTCCAAAGCCTTTGACCATGTGGATCACAACAAACTATGGAAAATTCTTAAAGAGATGGGGATACCAGACCCCCTGACCTGCCTCCTGAGAAATCTGCATGCAGGTCAAGAAGCAACAGTTAGAACTGGACATTGAACAACAGACTGGTTCCAAATCAGGAAAGGAGTACATGAAGGCTGTATATTGTCACTCTGCTTATTTAACTTATATGGAGAGTACATCATGAGAAACACTGGGCTGGAGGAAGCACAAGCTGGGATCAAGATTGCTGGGAGAAATATCAATAACCTCAGATACGCAGATGACACCACACTTATGGTAGAAAGCAAAGAACTAAAGAGCCTCTTAATGAAAGTGAAAGAGGAGAGTGAAAAAGCTGCCTTAAAGCTCAACATTCAGAAAACTAAAATCATGGCATCCTGTCCCATCACTTCACGGCAAATAGATGGGGGAACAATGGAAACAGTGAGAGACTATTTTCTTGGGCTCTAGAATCACTGCACATGCTGACTGCAGCCATGAACTTAAAAGATGCTTGCTCCTTGGAAGAAAAGCTATGACCCAACCTAGACAGCAGAGACGTTACTTTACCAACAAAGGTCCATCTAGTCAAAGTTATAGTTTTTCTAGTAGTCATGTATGGGTGTGAGTTGGACTATAAAGAAAGCTGAGCGCCAAAGAATTGATGCTTTTGAACTGTGGTGTTGGAGAAGACTCTTGAGAGTCCCTTGGACTGCAAGGAGATCAAACCAGTCCATCCTTAAGGAAATCAGTCCTGAATATTCATTGGGAGGACTGATGGAGAAGCTGAAACTCCAATATTTTGGCCATTTAATGCAAAGAACCGACTCATTGGAAAAGACCCTGATACTGGGAAAGATTGAAGGCAGGAGGAGAAGGGGACAACAGAGGATGAGATGGTTTGATGGCATCACTGATGTGATGGACAGGAGTTTGAGTAGGCTCCGGGAGTTGGTGATGGACAGGGAAGCTTGGCATGCTGCACTCCATGGGGTCGCAAAGAGTCGGACATGACTGAGTGACTGAACTGAACTGAACTTGGGGCCTCTGGCTTTCCATCGCCACCAGGCACCAGGGAGGCAGTGGCAGAGAAGGGATTCAGGGAAGTCAGGATCAGCCTCCCCTTCTGTTCTTTCCACTGCTGCAGGACTGGTTCCTGCCTAACTCCCAGGCCTGGTTCCAGGTGTCCAGGTAGCCTGCAGGGGGAGTCAAGACTGGGAAAAGCTGGGCTGCAGCTCCTGCCTGAAAAGGAGAGCCGGGAATGGGCCTGTGCCCTGGAGAATCATGGAAACAGGTCTGGGACCAGGATTCGTTTAGACCTCACAGTCAGTTGAGGAGAGAGCTGTCTTTCACGTCTGCAGTGTGCAGGCGCAGGCTCCTGTGTGTGTTTGTGTGTGTGTGTGTGTGCACGTGTGTGTATGCGTGTGCGTGTGTAGACTGGCTTTCCAGAGCCAGGTTCAGGTTTCCTGTGGGAAAGAAATCAGACAGTGGACCTGGTGAAAAATCCTGAGACTCCTTGCAAGGGAATACTTCTGAGCCATTCACGATAATCCAAGGGTATATTTACTGACACAGATGGGGCAAGGGTGGGAACTGGCTTGAAATCTGTATGTGTAATATGATCCCACTTCTGGGAAGTACATATTTGCATGAATAAATGGTGCTTACAGTAGATAGAATACAGCCCTGTACTAGACATATGAATATACATATGCACATACACATATATATCATCATGAGATGCAAACTCCATAAGGGCTTGGATATTTAAAAAAATATTTATTTTTTATTATTTATTTATTTGGCTGCATTGGGTTTTTAGTTGAGGCATGCGAACTCTTAGTTGTAGCATGTGGGATCTAGTTCCCTGACGAGGGAAAGAACATGGCCCCGCTGCGTTGGGAGTGTGGAGTCTCAACCACTGGACCACCAGGGAAGTTCCCAGGACATGGGTTTTTAGCTGTTTCATTTACTACTTTATCCTTAGCACTAGAAAAATACCTGGCACATAGAAAGTGTCCAAAAAACACAGATTGAATGCATAATGAGAGGTATCTACGTATGGAAAAGTCTAGAAGATTATGCACCAAAATATTAATAGTGACTCCTTCTAGGAGGTAGCAGAAGAATTTTATTTTTCCTAATTTTGCGATGTGTTGCTTTGAATTTTTCAACAATAAATTTGTAATATTTGTCTAAAGAAAAGAAGTGCTACCAGCTCTGAACACTTCCTCCTCCACATCTTTAAAACAGGAGCCTAGACTTTAAGAAGCCAGGCAGTGGGTGGGATCTGCCTTTTCTTCCCCTTCCACCTGCCCACCCACCATCTTCCTGCCCTTCCTCTCCTCTTTCTGCCTCTTCTCCGCTCGCCAGCTTCTGCTGGCAGAGCTCCCCAGGCTTTTCTGTGCCGCCTTAGTGTAATAAGGTTTAGGTAAAGTCTCTGGAACAATGGACAGGCTAACTCAGGAGCCAGGAGAGGGCCCTGTGCAGCCCCAGCCTTCTCCCTCCCTGCCAGGCCAGGCTAGCAAGCAGGCACCTCTGGGGCCAAGAGGGACAGGCTAAAGTTGCAGCAGGAAGGAGCGAGGTTAGACCCGAGACCTTCCTGACAGTAATAAGAGTCTGGAGCACGTCAGAGAGGTCTTAGAGCCAGTCTCCTTTCCTGGAGGGCAGGAGGGGCACTTCCTTTTTACCTGGAGGGGATTAGCTGGTGTATCTCCGCATACCAAGCAGAGTGCTTGGTGCTGAGAAGTGCCCAGCAAGTCTTATGGGTCGATGATGGTGTGTGTGAGCCTGTTGGGATGCTGGGGGTTTGGGGTCCCCTTCTATGGTCTCTGTCCTCGTCACATGACTGTAGTGCAGGATGAAATGAGTCCTGGCTTAGTGGACTCTAGTCCTGTCCTTGCTGTGTGGCCTGGGCAGGTTGCTTGCCCTCTCTGGACCTCAGTTTCTTGTGCTGTGAAACAAGGGTGTAGGATAAGATGAGCTCTCAGGTCTCTCTGCTCTGACGTCCTATAATAACAGGCAGGTATTATGCACATGTGGGGGGTTTTTGCTGTCGGGTCATTCTCCAGTTGTGAGTATTCTGGTCTTAACTAGACTACAGTCCCCGAGACTTGGTCTGTGTGGCCATGGCACACATGGGCCGGCCTGCCTTGACTTGCTTTGTTGGCAGTCAGCACGCTGCTGTCTGCACTCCCCAGTTCTGCTAGCCTTCCCTCCCCTGGACCCAACCTGTGGTTCCTGTCCTTGTCACTGTTGTGACTCAGAGATTACATGGAGCAGGGGGCTATGATTCTTCCTTTAGGAGAGTGGGTGGGCTGCAGCGCAGAGCAGGCATCCATGAGCTGAGGGATTAGATTCGGGAACTTTCAAGATAGATTGAGAGAGGTCTTCACTCTCTGAGTCCCCGCTCCCAATCCTGCTTTTGTTACTTCTTCCATCTATGAAAGCTGCCCAGACTAAACCTCTCTTTTCTCATCCCCCAGTCCTGACAACTAATGCCACTCCGGGTTCTGGTCTTATTTCTTGGATTGTGTGTGTCTGGGGGTGGGACCACCTCCTCCGTCAGAGGGTTACTCAGCTTTTTGACCCCATGATCCCTGGTAAGAAATGCATTTTATATCACAGTTCTGTATATATTTATACAGACATAATGTACACTGAACACAATTTTATGGTGATACATTCTGATATGCTGGTTGACATCCATTAAGTTAATTTCACAACCTACTAGTGAACTGTAACTTGCAGTTGCTTTTTTTTTGGTTGCCCTAGGTCTTCATTGGAGTGTGTGGGTTTCTCTAGTTGCAGTTTGTGGGCTTCTCTTATCATGGGACATGGGCTCGAGAGAAAATGGGCTCAGTAGTTGTGGTGTCCAGGCTTAGTTGCTCTATGGCATGTGGGATCTTAGTTCCCTGTTCAGTTCAGTTCAGTTGCTCGGTCATGTCTGACTCTTTGTGACCCCATGCACTGTAGCACACCAGGCTTTCCTGTCAGTCACCAACTCCCAGATCTTGCTCAAACTCATGTCCATTGAGTTGGTGATGCCATCCAACCATCTCATCCTGACCAGGGATCGAATCTGCGTCCCCTGCATTGGAAGGTGGATTCTTAGTCACTGGACCACCAGGGAAGTCCTGTAACTTGCAGTTTATAAATACTATTCTCTCAGGCTGAAGTCTGAAAGCAAGGAGACCAAACCAGTCAATCCTAAAGGAAATCAGCTCTGAATATTGATTGGAAGGACTGAGGCTAAAGCTGAAGCTCCAATACTTTGGCCACCTCATGTGAAGAGCTGACCTGTTGGAAAGGCCCTGATGCTTCAAAAGATTAGGAGCAGGAGGAGAAGGGGGCAACAGAGGATGAGATGGTTGGATGGCATCACCGACTCAATGGACAATGAGTTAGAGCAAATTCTGGGAGATAGTGAAGGCTGGCATACTGCAGTCCCTGGGGTTGCAAGGAGTTGCACACGACTTAGTGACTGAACAACAGGCTAAAGTTCCTTGGGGATGGAGACAGAAGATTCAACCCCCTCCCTAGGGCTTATTGCTTCAGATGGCCATGAGAGGGTGGCTGGTGAGAGGGGCTGAGGAGGGGCAGGGAACTGGTCCAGGTAAATCCCCAACTTCATCTCCCAGTCTAGTAGTTCCTACTGGGCCCCAGACCTTATTTTCCCAGGGTTGCAGGAATCCTGGGACCTTTCCCCTAGAAGTTGCCTCATGGGCCTTTCACCCTTGGGTGTTGGGAGGCTGTAACATGCCACATAAATATTTGCCAAATCAGGAGCGGTTGCTAGAAGCAGGACACCCAACTGGCTGAACCTGATTGGGTCTGAGTGGCAGTGACTGCGTGCTGGGCCCTGATGGGCAAGTCTGGACTCAACTCGTGTTTTCTGATCTGTACTCTTCCGCTTCCCTCTCAGCCCAGCTCTCTTTCCTCTGATACCATTAGATTGCTCCTAAAGGGTGTTCCTGGCTCCCACAGTCTGGGACAAGTTGTGCTCCACAGAAGGGCTTCCACCTTCCTGACCCCAGGCCAGGGGAGTGCAGGAGCCAGTTTGTGCAAACTCACGAGAGCTAATTGTGTTCACTTCCTCCCAGCTCTGCAGTCACTGCCATAATGCTGGGAGCTCGAAATCAGCCATGGTGGGAGTGTTTATACCCTAGAAGATGATGGCACACACTACAAAACAGAGACGTGTTCTCACAACCCCGCAGACAGGCAGCTGTTATCCTGCAGCACCTGCTGTCCAGTGAAGCTCAGCCAGTCCCCTCCCTGCCGCTCTCCCCAGCTCCTAGCAGAGGGGAGGTTTCCGGTTCTCTGTTGACGAGGGAAACATGTGCACAGGCCTATTCTCAGTGGAGACTGTGGCCTTCCTGAGAAGACTATAGGATCCTTAGAAGAGCTGGGTTCTCCTCCTGGCTGGACACATTCCTGTCTTCGAGATCTTGGGTAGCTGCTTTTGCTTCTGTGTCTGTGAACAAGAACAATACCCAGTTTTCAGATTGTGGTGAAGACTAAAGAAGGTTAAGTTTCTACAGGGCCTGGTATAGTGATTGGCACTCAGAGGGTCTGCAATAAAATTTATTTTGTAATAGAATTATTTTTTTTATTAAAGTATAGTTGATTTACAATGTTGTGCTAGTTTCAGGTGTAAAACATGGTGATTCAGTTTTACACACACACACGTATATATGTATATATATTTATTTTCCTTTATAGATATTACAAAATGTTGATATATTTCCCTGTGTTATACAGTAGGTCCTTGTTGATTATTTTATTTATTCTAGTTAATTAATTAATTATAATTGGAGGATAATTACTTTGCACTATCATGATGGTGTTTTGCCATACATCAACATGAATCAGCCACTCTATTTTATATCTAGTAGTGTGGAGAAGGAAATGGCAACCCACTCCAGTACTCTTGCCTGGAGAATCCCAGGGACAGAGGAGCCTGGTGGGCTGGTGTCTATGGGGTCGCACAGAGTCGGATACGACTGAAGCGATTTAGCAGCAGCGGTGTATATCTGTTAATCTCAAACTCCTAATTTATTCCTTCCCCCCCATTCCCCTTTGGTAACCATTTGGTTTGTTTTCTATGTCTGTGGGTTTCTGTTTTGCAAATAAATTCATTTGTAACTAAAAAAAAAAAGATTCCATGTGTGAGAGATATCTCATGGTATTTGTCTTTCTCTGTTTGGCTTACTTCACTGAGTATGACAATCTCTAGGGCCACCCATGTTATTGCAAATTCTTTTTAATGGCTGAGTAATATTCCATTGTACATATGTCCCACATTTTCTTCATCCATTGCTTTGTCACTGAACCTTTAGTTTGCTTCCATGTCTTGGCCATTGTAAATAGTACTGCAATGAATACTGGGGTGCCGCAACAGAATTTTAAAAACATGAGCATGTTATACATGGAAAATGGCTATCACTTCAAAGTTAAGAGTTTGGTGTTGTCCCTCCTCACTCCCACCCTCAACCCGGAACTTGGAGACACACATTTAAATTCTGATCTCCCGGGAAAGCTTAGAAAATCCTTCCTTTCCACATTCTTGGGAATGTGCTCCCTGTGGATTTTGGGGGCTCACTTCCTGGGCACAGAGGGCCCCAGGGGCAGTAGCTTGGCTCACCTTGGGGGCACCCTTCCCTGTCATAGTAAGCCCATCCCTGGGTGGGCATCACCTTCCTTCATCACCAGTGCAATAAGGAGGGCAGGGGCTACTCACCCCAGCCCAGCAGGCAGGAGGGTGCCAGGGCAGAGCAGGCTGGCATGAGGGTGCTCTCTCTGGCCTGGGGGAGAGTGAAGGGCAGGCCTTTCATCTCCCCCCTCCCCTCCTGCCCTGACAGGCCAGGAGAGCTGTCAGCTGTCTTACAGGTGAGATAGCAATCAGCCACATCCCATGGGTGCTGCTCCCTCCCTCCCTCACTGCACTGGTGATGGAAACTTTGAATAGGGTTGAGGTTGACCTGTGTTCTGTGTAAACCAAAGCACATAGAAGAATGTTTTACATTTTAATAGTTATGTTTTATGGGAATATGAATTAGAAAAAGATTAGAACTAGCACACAAAAGCTACATTTTCAAGGATATTATGGTTTAGGGTCAGGATAAGAAAGGGGTGAATCCATTTAAATTCTATTTTAAGAATATATTAAGGACATACCAGCATGTCTGGCATTACACAAGGGCATGATGTTGGAGGTTGAATGTGAGTGCCTGATGTTTGGGAGACTTGGGAGATTCTGGGTTAGAATTTGGTATGTATTTCTCAGTTGCAAAGGCTGAGCTGAGGGAGGGGTCCGTGGTGCCTAGATCGAGGAAGTCATGGGCTGTCTGTCATCAGGAAAGGGAGATTGACTAGAGGCAGGCACAAGACATTTGAGCCTTTCCGTCTAGTTCCCCACAAACAGGATGGGACAGGAACCAGCCCCTTTGTGGACTTTTGAAAGCCAGGGAGACCCGAATGGGTGTGGGTAGCCATGCCTCACCTTGACCCCAGGCGATGACTTCCATTCTTTGGGGGATGTGCCCAAAATAAGCACACCTGCTTTTTCAAGAAGACGCCAGAACCACAAGAATTATACCTGCATCTATAGTGGCACCTCCAACGCTTTATTGCATTTTCAGTTCAGTTCAGTTGAGTCGCTCAGTCATGTCCGACTCTTTGCGACCCCATGGACTGCAGCACGCCAGGCTTCCCTGTCTATCACCAGCTCCTGGAGCCTACCCAAACTCATGTCCATTGAGTTGGTGATGCCATCCAACCATCTCATCCTCTGTTGTCCCCTTCTCCTCCCACCCTCAATCTTTCCCAGCATCAGGGTCTTTTCAAATGAGTCAGCTCTTTGCATCAGGTGGCCAAAGTATTGGAGTTTCAGCTTCAAAATCAGTCCTTCCAGTGAATACCCAGGACTGATCTCCTTTAGGGTGGACTGGTTGGATCTCCTTGCAATGCAAGGGACTTTTACTGGTCTTCAAAATATATTCCCCACTTCTTCCCTACTCCCCATCCAGACTGCAAACACCTTGAAGGCAAGAACTTTCATTAAATTTTGTTTAACTTGGGCTGGCGTAGTGTCTGGCACCAGCTAGTGTTTAATTAGTGTTGATCAGAGATGAATGTGGAGGAATGAGTTTCACTTTTGAATCTGCTGTGTGACCTTGGGCAAGTCATTCTACCTCTCTGGACTTTAGTTGGTTGAGGTGTCCTTCAACATGGACATTCCTAGGTCTCCTAGAGGAGTATAGTGAGGTGGTTAACGGCAATGACTCTGGAGTCCATCTATGTGCATGCTTGCTCACTTTGGTCATATCTGACTCTACAACTCTATGGACTGTAGATCACCAGGTTCCTCTGTCCATGTGGTTGTCCAGGCAAGAATACTGGAATGGGTTGCCATTGCTTCCTCCAAGGGATCTTCCCGACCCAGGGGTCGAATCGGAGTCTCCTGCATCTCCTGTATTGCAGGCAGATTCTTCACTGCTGAGCCACTGGGGAAGCCCTGGAGTCTATCTACCTTTGTTCAAATCTTGGTTCCATTCCTACTAGCTGTGTGGCCTTGGGAAAATTATTTTTTCTCTCTGTGCCTCCCTCTGTAAGGTGGTGATAATCCTAGTACCTACTTCATAGGGTTGGGTTGTTAGGATCACCTGGTTGCTATAAGTAAATGGCTTAGATAAAGGACAGCTGGGTAGATTCCCAAACAGCTGAGCATAGAGCTACAGCTGACTTGTAGCTATATGGGGATCTGTGAAGGAGCATGCTAGAAGGAGGGAACAAGTGCAAAAGCTCTGAGGCAAGAGTGTTCCTGGCATGTTTGTGAAAAAATTAGGGGATAAACTAGGTTAGGTCTCTTTCATGCCCTGTGCTTTTCCCAAAAGACATACACTGAGAGGATGTACAATGACAGAGGAAGGGTTTCTAGTGGCATGCCACGAGGCTCTGTCCTTGTTTTCCTTCAAGACAAAAGAGGAATCCCTCACTATCAAAACAACATGTCTACTTGCACCCCAGGGCAGTCTCTCTCAGATTTTCCTCACCATTCTGCATTCATATGTGTATTTCTCCATGGTATTGTATAACTGTATATTCTTTTCAGATGGGAATGGGGCCTTATCCATCTTATATCTCCTGTATCATTTAGCTCAGTGCTCAGCCCACAGTAGGAGCTCAATAACACACACACACACACGCACACATATGACTATGTTTGCTTGCTGCCAACCTTGTCAGGGAGTGAGGTGCTTTGGACAACAGAACTGAGAGTTACAAGGATATCCAGAGGTTGAAAGATGAAGGAGATCAACAAGATGAAATTGAATGGGGAGTCATTTATTTAACAAGTGTTTTCTGAGCACTTACTGTATTAGGCAGAGTTCTAAGTTTACTGAGTATCCACTGTACTTAGGCAGAGTTCTAAGTACAAAGGATATAGAAGTGAGCAAAGAGACCAAATCCTCGCGTTTGTGGAAATGAGTAGGAAGATTGACAAGCAAAATGAGGAAGTGAAATGTATGGCATGTTAGAAAGTGCCAAGTGTTCAGTGGAAGGAGATAGAGCTGGGAAGGGGGTAAGAAGTGTCAGAGCAACTTGGTGTTTCAGTTTTGGTTTGGGGCAGCCAGAGATGGTGACTTGTAGCTATTTGGGGTTCTGTGAAGGAGCATTCCAGAAAGAGGGAATAACAAGGGCAAAGGTTCTGAGGCAGGGGTGTTCCTGGCATGTTTGAGAAAAAATTAGGGGTAAACTAGGTTAGGACTCTTTCATGCCCTGTACTTTTCTCTCCTTAATTGCAATTAAATACTTGTTTAATTACCTGTTCAATGTCTCTTTCTCTACTGGACTCTAAGCTTTCTTAGTGCAGAGGCCGAGCCTTGTTCTCTGCTAAATTCCTAACTCTCAGCATAGGTCCCGGCACACAGGAGGTGTTTAATCATAATTTGTTGAGTCCATAAGTAAATGTGGGGACTTCCTTGGTGGTCCAGTGGTTAAGAATCCGCCTTCCAATGCAGGGGTTGCGGGTTCAATCCCTGGTCAGGGAACAAAGATCCCACAAATCTCAGGGCAGCTAAGCTGGCGGGCCACAACTGGAGAAGCCCAAGCACTGCAATGAGAAGCCCTTGTGCTGCAACAAAGATCCAGTGCAGCCAAGATTAAAAAAATAAGTTCAATGTGAATAAATGGCTATTGGGTAAAAGCATCCACTGCACAAGCAGAACAGGCTTGAGTGCAATTAGAGGGAAAGAGGTTGAGGAGTTGTAGCTGCAGCCAGAGGTGAACTCAGGGTGGAGCAGTAAGAAAAGGGGCCGCTGGGGAGTGGTTAATACAAGTAGCTGCCCTGGCTGGGTATCCTAGAAAGCAGGACTGGGGTAGGTAGGGATTGTAGGGCTTGAGGTGTGGTTGAGGCTGGTTGACTTGGAGCAAGAGGTTTAACCCAATGGGTAAAGCCCACTGGAACTGTCACATGCTGGGTTTAACGGTAAGTCCATGATTTGAGCCATTTGCACTTTACTGCCCTCTAAGTGGGACCCTTTTGTGTACCTTTGTGTGTAACACTTGGGCTTCCCAGGTGGTGCTAGTGGTAGAGAACCCACCTGCCAATGCAGGTTAGACATAAGACTCGCAGGTTCAGTCCCTGCATCGGGAAGATGCCCTGGAGGAGGGCATGGCAACCCACTCCAGGATTCTTGCCAGCAGAATCCCCATGGACAGAGGAGTCTACAGTCCATGGTGTCACAAAGAGTCGGACATTACTGAAGTGACTTAGCACGTGTGTATCACTTAGCCTCTGAGGGGCCTAGTATTCAAATCTCCAGATCATTTTGTCATTCTCTCCATCATGGCATGATTTTTTTTTTTTTAATGGAGGAAAACATGTTACAGTAGTGTTTGATAATTTAAGGGGATTCAAGAAGGTCCCTGGGTATAACTGTCATGGGTAAGAATTCCTCTCTTAGACAAGTACTTTGAATGTCTAGTGTAAGCCAGACCCTGAGCTGGATGGAGGGGTGGACAAGGCAGACATGGTGGAGTCATGATCAAAGGTCTGTTTATGGGCTGTTCCTGGGTCAGTGGCCTGAGCTGGGTGGGGGCTCAGGCTTCAACCCTATCAGCTGTGTGGGTGGCCTTGAGCAAGTCGCTCAAACCAGAGTGATGGGTCAAAGTAGGCTTAGAGGTCATCTGGTGCAATCTCTTAGATTACTCAGGGTTGCAGTCTCTGTACCTACCCTAAACCCTATGGGGCCTCAGAATCCTTAAGTGAAAAACAAGGGCATTGGACCAGAGAACCTTGAAGCTCTCTGGCTTTAATACTCTGTCACATGCTCACTCGCTTCAGTCATGTCTGACTCTTTGCGACCCCACGGACTGTAGCAGACCAGGCCCCTCTGTCCATGGGATTTTCTAGGCAAGTATACAGGAATCGGTTGCCATGCCCTCTTCCAGGGGATCTTCCCAGTGAAGGATCGAACCCTCATCTCCTGCAGTTCCTGCATTGCAGGTGGATTCTGTAGTGCTGAGCCACTGGGGAAGCCCTTCTAATACTCTGAAACTATACAAATATGGGGAAGTTTCCAGTGTGACCTCTGCCCTTCACCCTTAATATTGGTGGGGAGGGAGTGGTTGAATCCAGCCCGCAGAGATCTTTCTCAAGAATGTTTGTGCCTCTGTGGAGTGGTCCCCAGGGGGCTAGGGTTTGGAGGTGGGTCCTCAATGGGAGTCAACCCATTTCCCAGATTCTCTTTCTAGACTCCAAGTCTGCCTGCACTGCCTTCTCTCTTCTCGGTGTACCTGAATCATTTCTTGGATTGTTTTCCTCCTCTTCTCTTTCTCACCTGAGTCCTCAGTCCCTTGATCGCCTTTGTTTTCCCCAGAGGAGGCCTGGCCTCTTCCTCCCCTTGAGGTCATCTGTCATTCAGTTTCCTTCCGGGTTGTCTGCTGGATGGGGCTGTAGGGGAAGGAGGAAGGGACTTTTAATCCTCTAGAGGGAGGGGAGACACGCTCACTGTTGTCTGTTGCCAGGGTTGGAGTGTCTACGGGATTGTTTGCATTGCTAGGACTGACTTCCTCATAGCACATCTCTTGCGTGTTCGTTACTCTGTGAGTCTCTGTACTGGCTTTGAGTTGCATTATCAAAGACCCCAGCACCCCAGCCTCAGGGTGCATCAGGCTCTAAGAAATGGGGGGAGGATGAGGGAGAAATAGCCCTCCCTTCATGGAAAGTAGACATTTTGGAAATTTCTGAAAATCAGAGCTGCCAGCCCTCCCTGCCCACAGTGGGAGGGCAACAGGGGAGGCAGCTGAATGCTGCCTGCGTCCTCCACCGGGTGGGAGAATCGCTGAGTGATGAACCCTGGGGCTCCTCCAGTTAGCAAACTCCCAGGGCAGGGATTGAATCTAAAGCCCCAAAGCTCCTATGTTTGTTCCCAGTCCCCAAGGGAAGGGTGTTTCTAAATGTACATTTTATTTTAGAGCCTGGAAGCTCTGATGAGTAACTTGACAAATGTAGTGCGAGACCAAGGTTGATGGGCCTGGTGCTGTGTGTTTGTGGAAGGGACACAGGCTGGGCTTAGGAATGCTTTATCTGCCGCCATCCCAGGTGGAGAGGCCTGGTTTGAGTCGGGTGGCACCTTGTCGATGATTGCTGGGTTGGGCAAGAGGAGGGACTTGGATACCCTGTTTTTCTGTTTCGTTTCCAAATCTTGCAGTGTCTTTGAGCCAGCGATGACAGTAACACCTCTATTAACCTCCTGGCTTCTCCTGTGCTGCAAAGAGCCTTCCTTCTTCTACTCTTGTATGTGGATCCTCCTTTGAGAAGCTGTGCTCCCCTGTCCAGCATCTGCAGGGTACTCAAGTGCTCCATTTGAACCCCCTCCATCTTCTTTTCCCCTTAAATGTGCCTCCTTCTTTCCCATCTCCTCCTCTAGGAAGCCTTCCTTGAATGACCCGCAGTGACTTTGCTCAGGGCCCTCTCTCCCCATCCGCCAGCACTGAAGTCCCAGTCTCTGGCTGCTTCCTGGTCTTCAGAATGTGCCCACCCTTCCTGTAGCCTGGAGCTCAGAGGTCAGGCTCTGGGTCTCTTCCTTGGGCCCTGCACGTGCCGGGCATCTATTCCCAGGCGTGTCAGAAGAGGTCAGCTGGAGCCAGTGACAGACACAGTCAGGCCAAGAGCATCTTGCTCTCCAAGGCCCAGCCCAGGCACGGGAGGGGATAAAAATCTCGTGCCGGGCCTCAGGGCAGGAACTCGCTCTTGACGATCGTTTGCAGCCCTGAGACCTTCAGTCACTGCCATGTCTCTCTCTCCCTGCCGGGCCCGGAGGGGCTTCAGTGCTCGCTCAGCCTGTTCTGCCCAATCGGTGGGCCGAAGCAGGGCTGGCTTCAGCAGCAGGAGCCTCAGTTCCTTTCGGGGGTGCCGAGGAGGCTCTCGTGGAAGGACCTGGGGTTCGTGGGGAAGGTTAGGGGTGTGGCTTGGGGAGGGGAGTGGTGGGCCTGGGCTTTCCTTGTGCCCTCCGGGAGGCATCCAGCAAGTGACCATCAACCAGAGTCTTCTGACCCCACCGAAGATTGAGATCGACCCCCAGTTCCAAGTGGTTCGGACTCAGGAGACCCAACAGATCAGAGTCCTCAACAACCAGTTTGCTTCTTTCATTGACAAGGTGAGGGTCCACTCAGCTAAGCCCCTGTCTCTGTGCCTGCCTCGGAGGAACTGTTTTCAGTGGACTTGGGAAAGGGGCAGTCTAGCCTCCTACTCCTTTTCTAATCACTTACAGCAAGGAAGTCCCTCTTGTGGTCTAACTGGAGTCTCTCTGGTTATGCCGAGGCTATGTTTAATTGGTGTTTTGAAATTCCCTTTATAGAAATGTCATTATAATTCATTGAGTGTATGGGCAAATATTTATCAAAGGCCTCAAAGGCTCCAGGCCGGCTAGAGTGTTGCTCAGGCCTGAGAGTTGTCCTGGAGGCTGTGCCCAGGCAGGGAGTCTGGCAGGAGCCTCAGGAACTCTCTGCTTGTGCGGCAGGTGAGGTTCCTGGAGCAGCAGAACAAGGTCCTGAAAACCAAGTGGCACTTGCTGCAGCAGCAGGGGTCGAGTGACAGACCCCAGGGCCTGGAGTCTTTCTTCGAGGCCTATCTGGTCCAGCTCAAGACACAGCTGGAGCGGCTGCAGAGGGAACGAGGGTCTCTGGACGCCGAGCTGAAGTCCTGCCAGGGCCAGGAGGAGGAGTATAAAGCTAAGTATGTGAACCACAGCATCCCCATGGGGCCTGGGTGGCAGCTGGGAGGGCTTGAATCAGGCTGCCTGCTGGAAGTTGTCCTTCCTCTGAGCTCCTGGAGTCATAGGACAGGTCTCCCCTCTGGCCTCTCTGCATTCCCACTCTCTCTGATTCTCAGGGGGCCCCATCTGCTGCAGGTAAGAGGCCCCCCGGCCCCTGATACCCAGGACTGGAGAGCCTCGATTCTAGCAGGCCCTGACTATGAGGGCCACGTTTCTGGTCAAGGTGGGGAGGGGCTTATTTAAAGAATGTTCCTGTGGGTTTTTTCTTGAGAAATTCCTGTTGAGCAGGCTGTGGGCTAAAGTGACTCAGATATTCTCTGGTCTCAGAGGTAGAAGGGAATTCACTTAGTGGGACCATCCCTGGGCCTGTGGCATGATTCACAGCTGGCTGCAGTTCTGGATTCCCCACGAGGTCACCTGGTGATATGGGGAGAGCTCTGAAGCCACAGAAGGCTCAGGTTTGGTGACTATGAGCAAGGAATAGCTGTGTGGCCTTGAGCAAAGAATCTCATCTTTCCCAGCTTCAGTTTCCATTATCTGTAGACTGGGATAATGCCTTTCTCACGTTCCAGAGCCATTAAGAGGTTGGCTCCAGGGCCCACATGGAGGGTCCTAGAAAGACTGGGGCCAGGAGACCTGGGTGTTAGAGCTGCATGGGCCACCTAATTATCTATAACCTGGGCATATTTTATAATCTCTCTGATAAAATCCAGAATGCCTGCTTCAGATGATGATTGTGAGCGGTAAGTGATTGTGAGAAGTGTTTGAAAGTGCCTTCCAGACGTGAAGCTAAGTGACCTGATGTCATAGAGGACCTGGGTTGAGAGAGTGAAGAGGGACATAGGACATGACAAAACTTCCTGATGGAAGAATAGAGGTGCAGGGTGGTGGTGGGTCCCGCTTTGGAGCATCTAAAGCGGAGTGACCTTCGCTTGGAGACTGCTTGGAGACAGTCCTCGGCTCTGATGCCAGCACCCTAGGCAGCGTCTTTCTGTGCTTACTTGGCAGGTATGAGTGTGAGGCCCATAAGCGTGCCACACTGGAGAATGACTTTGTGGTCCTCAAAAAGGTGAGTGGGTTTAACTGCTCTACCTGAATCCTTTTTTAAAAAAAAAAAAAATTATTTATTAAGCTGCACTGGGCCTAAATTGTGGCATGTGGGATATTTAGTTGTGGCGGGCAAACTCTTAGTTGCGGCATGTGGAATCTAGTTCCCTCATCAGGGATTGAACCCCAGCCCCCTGCTTTGGGAGCACGGAGTCTTAGCCACTGGACCACCCGAGAAGTCCCCCTACCTGAATCCTGAGCCATTCACTGTGCACAGAATCTGGGCTGCGAGAGCCGTGTGTGTGTGTGTGTGTGTGTGTGTGTGTGTGTGTGTGTGTGTGACATGTCACATGCTGTCACATATCTACAGGGACCCTGTGGGGAAATGGAACATATACTTAGATACAGGGACCCTTGAACAAGATCCGATTGAGGGACTATGTGATGAGCTCTGGGAGTCACTGTGGGAGAGGGTGGGGAGGGAGTGGAAGAAGCCGAACCGGTTGGGTTGGGATGAATTAGGGAAGGCTTCCTGAAGGCAGTGTGGGTCAATGGCAGACAAAAGAAAGAGCAGGGCAAGGCGGGGCTGAGAGAGGAAGGAATGGGAGCTGGAGAGGGCCATAGGGGTGTGTGTGCTGGGCAGTGTGTGAACAGAACTCCTGGGTCAGATAGGGACCCCCAAAGAGGATGTGGGGGTACATGGTTTTTGTCTTTCTGTCCCCAGGATGCAGACGGGGTTCTCCTGAGCAAGATGGAGATGGAAAGCAAGGTGGAGGATCTGAAAGAGTACATCTGCTTCCTGAAACATCTCTATGAAGAAGTGAGGATTCTCCAGGGGCAGAAGCGATGGTCTGCCTAGGGCAGGCGGGATGATGGAGGGGGACAGCACAGGCAGGCTCCCTGTGGCCACAGCATAGTGGGAGTGGCCGGGAGGTGAAGCCTGGTTAGGGTGACTTAGACACTGGTCATTCAGTCCTTTGACAATCACTGAGCATGTACCAGGTGAATTGCTAGGTATTGAGAATACACCCATGAATAACCAGACAAAAATCACAAGACTGGGAAATAATGAACACAATAAGCAGTAGACCTGGTAAATAAATAAATTACATAGCATGTTAGAAGTGATAAATGCTATGTAAAAAGGAAAACTGGGAGAGGAGGATTGGGAACATGGAGGGGTAGGGCTGGTGGCAGTTTCAGAGTGGTCAGATGGCCTTATTTAGAAGACGAAATTGGAGCAAAGATCTGACAGAGGTGAGGAAGTTAGCCACATGGTGGGGGGTGGCTTGAGGGATTCCAGGCAGAGGGAGCCAGGAGCCTACTGGTCTTTGAGGAAATGCAAGGAGAAAGAGGGAGGGGATGTGATAGGAGGTCAGGGAGTGACGTGGGCCGGATGATTTGGGGCCCCGAGGACATGTTCCTTTAACGTCCAGGAGTCCTTGGACTGCCCTCACTTCCAGATAAGAGGACAGGGCATGCTCAGTGCCAGCTGGCATGAATGAGGGCTGCCTCTGAAGGGGGGCGCAGGAAGTCAGGCACTCTGCCCACTTTCCCTGGGGCTCCAAGGGGAAGGGGAGCCGGGAAGCCATGGGACACTGAGTTGGTCCTCCCCGCAGGAGCTGGGCCAGCTGCAGACCCAGGCCAGTGACATGTCCGTGGTGTTGTCCATGGACAACAACCGCTGCCTGGACTTCAGAGACCTCATCGCCGAGGTCCGAGCCCGGTATGAGGAGATCACCCGGACCAGCAAAGCTGAAGCCGAGCTGCTGTACCAGACCAAGGTGCCGGGGTTGGGGGGCTAGCACTGAGCTGGAAAAGACTGGGTCTCCCTGCCTGCCCCCCTGGAGTGGTTGTCCACCTCAGTCTGGTTGGGGCAGTTCTGATAACTTGTCTGGAGCACCAGGGCTGGGTGGGTACCATGTTCTCCCTCTCCGGGAGGGAGGCAGTGTGTGGGAGACGAGCTTGGAGTTCCACAACCTCATCCCACCGTGTCCTCATCCCACTCAGCGTTTCACCTGCATTCCGGATGAGGATGTGAGGAGGCAGAGAGCCGGGGCCATGGTCAAAGGTGAGGGTCAAAGGTCAAAGGTGGGGCACTCCCCACTGACGGTGTCACCTCTGTTCCCCCTCAGTACCGGGAGCTTCAGGCATGTGCCCAGCTTCATGGGAACAGCATGAAGGAAACCAAAGTCCAGATCACTCAGCTGCAGCAGACAATTAAGAAGCTGCAGAGTCAGATTGAGAACGTCAAGAATCAGGTAAGGGTCCTGAGCCCCCAAGCCCTCTGTCTTACCACCTTTGTGCAGGGGTCACTGCGGGGTTGGTGTGAAACTTTGATAACTCTTTGGAGCTTCATATAATTTGGGGTCAAGAGCACTTTGAGCCCCATGTCAGAGGGGTTCAGCTCTCCTCCCAGGGGATTCTAGCTGCATGGGCTCCGCACTGCCAACCCCAGCCCAGCCTTCTCACTGCATTCCACGCCCACATGCACTTGGCCCTTTCGGCTCCTAGGGGAGAGGATTAATTCATCTCTTTTCTAATCTCTTCTTTTGACAGTCCTCAAGTCCAGCAAGGACTCTAAGACCATGCACTGGGTTTCCTGGTCCCCTGTTGGGGAGGGAGAGAACCAGGATCTCAGGGAGCGGGGGACATGGGCAGGATGGTGGGGTGCCGAGGCCCCCTTAGGGTCGGGTGATGCTGTGGGTGGGAAGAGCGGGGAGAGGTGGACGGAAAGGATGGCAAGGGTAGGGAGGTGGCTTCCTGCTCCTCCTGGAGACCTCACTTCCAGATTACAGACTCTTAAGTTTTCAAGTGTCTTTGCCCTCACTTTCCCTAAACCCAAAGAATCGTTCTTTTGGGATCAACAGAGGGTTGAGAGCTGAGACCAAAGAGTCAGAGGGTTTCCTCAAGCACTTCAGTCTGATTCCCAAGTCATGTGTGGCCCGTGCACGTGTGAGCAAGGCACAGATCTTGGAGAAAGTTCTTGGAGTACAGATCTTTCAAAGACCATACACAGTTTCCAGACATCCTGACCTGCTCTCCTTTGAAGTGCAAGGCAGGACCAGAGGTGAAGGTGACCCGGTCCTATTACTCAATTTGCCGCCGCTTTGTTTTGCCCGTAATTTTGGACTTTTTGCTTTGGAAGCTTGGGGATTCTCTGGGGTGTCTGATAAGATACAGATTCCTGGGCCTCCCACTGGCAACAGGGAATCAGAGTCTCTAAGGGTGGAGCCCAGAAACCTGCTTTCTCAACAAAGCTCACCAGGTAATGACGAAGCGCGTGGAGTCTGAGCCCAGTGGTGAGCGCTTAGGAGAGTCACTATGTGCCCATGTCTGGGAACCACTGTCCTCCTGTAGAGCAAGGTGTCTTTTCTGGGAGAATCCCTCCTGGGGACCCACCCCTATTACACCTCCTTTTCATGCACAAGCCTGATGAATGGAGACTAAAGTAAGAGCAGTGAACTGGACCTCAGATGTCCTGAATCAGGGTCCCAGCTCCACCTCTCACCTCCTTCCCAGGGCTCAGTTTCTTCATCAGGAGAAGGGAGACAGTGTCCCCATCCATGGGGTGCTTTGTGGAAAATGAATAATGAGAGCCTTTAGGAAATGCCTTCCTTCCTGACCCAAATGTGAGGGTAAATCAGCTAGAAGGCTGATTAGACAGGGATGCAGTCTTTCCTCTAGGAGTTTTCTATCGGATTGGAGAGGTGAACACAGAGAACGTGTTTTTCGAATTGAGGCCCATAGTTTGATAGATTCTGACAACATCGGGACAAAGTATTTGAAATGGGGTTGTTCTAAAAAGCACATGGATAATGACCCATCCAGGACAGGAGGAGCTGTAAGTACCCTGGGAGAGAGAAACTATTTGAGGGGTGGCACTGAGGGTTAGGGCTAGGGGAAGAAATATGGAAAAATCACTGGGGAAAGTGGCAAAGGAGATGGATTCATTTCCTGTGGCTGCTGTGACCAAGTATCACAAACTTGATGGTTTGAAAGAACAGAAAACTGTTCTGTCTGGTCCAGAGGCTGGAAGTCTGAACTCAGGTGTCAGCAGCTGTGCCCTCTGAAGGAGCTGGGGGAGTCCTTCTTGGCATCTGGTGGCTCCAGGAATTCCTTGTCTGGTGGATGCCTCACTCTCATCTCTGCCTGCATCTATCTCAGTGTCTGTATTCCCTCATCTTTTTCTTGGACATTGGTCACTGGATTTAGACCTCACCCTAAATACAGTATGATAGCATCTTGAGATCCTTAACTCATTACATCTGCAAAGACCATATCTTTCCAAATAAGGTCATATTCTGAAGTTCTTGGTGGACATGACATTTTTGAGGACACTACTTAACTCGTTCTAGGATTTAAGAAGCAGGAGAGGGAACACTTCCTTTTAGAATGAGAAGAGCTGGGCGTGGCCAAGAATAATTTTGGGCTCATGAGATTACGGTCCATCTCAGCTTTTAAGTTATAGTAGGTACTTTGGGTGAGCGTGCCGTGCTGACAGTCACTTTTTCCCTTATCTCCATGCTTCGCTAGAACGCCAGCCTGCAGGTTGCCATTGTTGATGCTGAGCAGCGTGGGGACCTGGCCCTCAAGGATGCTCAGACCAAGCTGGCCGAGCTGGAGGCCGCCCTGAGAACTGCCAAGCAGGACATCGCGCGACTGCTGCGTGACTACCAGGAGCTGATGAGCGTGAAGCTGTCCCTGGATGTGGAGATTGCCACCTACTGCCAGCTGCTGCAGGGCGAGGAGTGCAGGTGAGGGGCCAGTCAGGGCCCTGGGGATGTGTGAGCAAAGTGGGGGTGGGGTATGCCAGGCCAACACAGGATGCTGAGAGATTTCTCCACACTCTGAACTGCTCAGGGCCACCTATTCTGCTGGGAGGGATTTAAAATTGGGGGATTCTATCTGCTCAGAGTGTGCTGCTCCAAGTGGCCGAAAAGCACCCTGGGACACACTCTCTGCAGCCCTTCTTAGTGTTTCTTCCTCTTGTCTTTTCTCCCCAGGATGTCTGGGGAATGCGCCAGCCAGGTGACTGTCTGTGAGTATCAGGGGACTTTGGGAGAGGGGTTCCCACGGGCAGTCGAGGACTCTGCTGTGACCCTGGCCTCTTTCTTGGCAGCTGTTGGGGGAGGCAGCACCGTCGTGTCTGGAGGAGCAGATGGTGGCCTGGTGGGCACTTGTGGACTTGGAGGCGGGAAAGGCAGCTTTGGGTCTAGTTGCTCCAGCGTCGTGAAGGGAGGCTCCAGCATCGTGAAGGGAGGCTCCAGCATTGTGAAGGGAGGCTCCAGTGTCGTGAAGGGAGGCTCCAGCATTGTGAAGGGGGGCTCCAGCATTGTGAAGGGAGGCTCCAGCATCGTGAAGGGAGGCTCCAGCATCGTGAAGGGAGGCTCCAGTGTCATGGAGGGAGAATCCAGTGTCGTGAAGGGAGGCTCCATCATTGTGACTGGTGGCTCTAGCATCATCCTGGGCTCTGGGCAGGGCCCTGTTGTGGGCTCTAGCTCTGTGTCGGGCTCTTCCTCTTGCTCCACCAGCCACACTATCCTGAAGAAGACGGTTGAGTCAAGTCTGAAAACGTCTGTCACATACTGAGTGACCCAGAGGCCACCTACTCACCCCTGCTTTCCCGAGCCCTCTTAGATCTTCTCTCATCCTCATCATTCCCACCCCTGTGCTGCCGACTCTGTGTTCACTGCCCACAGCCTGAGCCGGCCACAGGGGACCCTGCAGAAGTCAGCGGGTCCTGCCTACTTGCTGTTCTGAATGCTCGTCCAGTCTAGCCTTGCTCTGCGTGCTAATTTGCATCTTTACTTGTCTGCTGCCGGCCCCCAACCAAGGAGCACAGGGCCCAGCTTCAGCCCACCAGCCAGCCTCGTCCTCCCCTCTCTCTGCAGCCTTCAACCGAGCTGGGAAAACTCCTGATTGGGCTTGGCAAGATTGCATCTCCATCCCAAGGGGAAGGGTCGAGGCCCACTGACCAGAGCCTGAGGGCTGGAACGAAGGGCCATACCTTTGCCCTCTTCACCTGCCTCTGGGCCACCATTTCTGTATTTCTGTCCATTTATTCTCTGTGAAATAAAGCAGCACCCAGTTCTCCCTGCAATGGGTCTTCCTTTCTTTCTCCCTCCCGCTTCCCCACTCCTTCCCTCCCATGAATTTTTTTGAGTGCCAGGACTAGGCTTACTCTGGTAAGATGATCAGACCTGTCGTGCTCACCTAATGTGTCTCTCTTAGCCCTTCTGTCTCCAGTATAACCCCTCCCATTCATGAGAGCCAGACCTTCCTTCTCGGAGCCCTTGGTTTCCAGGGACAGAGTGTGGTTTGGTCACTAAGTCATGTTTGACTCTTGCAACCCCATGGACAGTAGCCTGCCAGGCTCCTCTGTCCATGGGATTTTCCAGGCAAGAATACTGGAGTAGGTCGCCATTTCCTTATAACTGGCCTTTTACAGCAAATTCACATACCTGGGGTTTGGAGATTGGGATTTGTGCTGAGGTCCTTTTGTGTCCTCTTGCTTCTTCCAGTCTCCTCCCAGTGATGTGCTGGTTCTAGCTCTACCCAGGGTGGTAAGCTTGGGTCTTGTTATCTCACTTCCATCTCTCACCTCAGAAATTTAACCTGCTGCTTCTCCTGGGCAGGTGAATTCAGCACTGATGCTAAGCCATAGCCTTATACATGTGTTCCAAGGGCATTTAGAAGACAGGCTGCAAGGCAGAGACAAAGGTTCCTTTTGGCGATGTGCAGCTTCTCTGCCACTCCTTCCAGCAATTCTGCTCTGCCCCAGGCTTGCATAGCTCACCTCCCCCACCCCCACCCCACAAAACAAAAGCTATGCAGGTACCCAGCTCACTCTCCTCAGAAGGCAATTTATGGAGTATCTACATTGTTTGAGTAGGTCCTGTGGGCATCTCACACCTCACACCAATCAGATCATTAAGGGATTCTTTCCAACCCTCCACTATGCTCCCTGGTATGCCCGCCATCTCCTCCATCCCCACTGATGTTTTAGTGGCTCTCATAGCTTGCTCCCTAGTTAACTGCCTACTGTAGGCTCTATTCCCAACCGAGGACAGCCCCACTCATCCCTGTTCTTCCTTCTTCCCAAGATTGTGCCCATTTTTCTCTCCGTTGGAAGCCTTCCCTAATTCTCCATGTCAGAATGCACCAGACACTTCCTGGCACAGCCTGTTGCTATTCTTGTCTCTGTCTCTACATGGTTCTGGTCTGGAACAGCTTCCATATTAGTCTGAGACCTCTGGGACCTCTGGGTGATCTGCACCCTGGATGGGGATCAGCAGCTCAGCTTGTGTCTGAGGTTTGTTGGGGACTTGGGACAGAAACTATGCCCATCTCTCCTACCTCTTCGTGCTCATTCCGTCTCTGAGCCTGTCTGAACGTGACATTGGAAACTTCTCCCTCCCTCTTTTTCAGGGAGCTCTGCAGGAAACCGGGAGTGTGGGCATCAGAACCAGGTGCTTGGAGAGTGGGAGTGTCACCTTCTCATCCCCCATTAGCCCATAGGCTCCTATACGTCTTCTTTCTTTTTCCTCCTCTCTACCCAGCCAGCTCCCAATTCTATGGCCTGAGCTGCAGGTTCAGTTCAGTTCAGTTCAGACGCTCAGTCATGTCCAACTCTTTGCGACCCCATGGACTGCAGCACACCAGGCCTCCCTGTCTATTACCAACTCCAGGAGTTTACCCCAACTCACATCCATTGAGTCGGTGATGCCGGCCAATCATCTCATCCTTTGTCGTCCCCTTCTCCTCCTGCCTTCAATCTTTCCCAGCATCAGGGTCTAGGTCACACCATTGTTCTCTGCTTTAGGGGGAGGCCAGCCCTTTTCTCAGACCCATAGGTTCTCTCCATCAAAAGTATCTAAGAAGGAGCTTTCCAGCCTTTGCCTTCTGTGAGAGAGCCATTAGTGGGTGAGCACATGGTCCTAGAGCTAGACTTCTTGGGCTTGAATCCTGGCTCTGCCCTTTACTGGTGGTGTGACCAGTTCCCTGACCTCTTGTCTCCATGCTTCAGTTACCTCACCTGTGAAAAGGCATTCGTAATACAATACTCAGCTCATAAGGCCATGGTGGGTGGGAACATTTAGGGTCCCAGAAGGAAATCAGTGTACTCAAGGTGGTTCCGCTAAATGGACTTTAATGAAAGAATTCCTTACAGAGGTGCGGATGTGGCTAAGGACACAATCATGGGATAGAAAGTCCAGAGGTGGTCAGTGGTGGGAAGCCATTGCCACTCCCATCACCCCCCACCTTCTCCTCTGGCAGCGGTGGCCAAACTCTGACTTGCATAGAGGTTTTCTGGGGTGTGGGATTTTCAGTGTTAAAGGAGGACGTTCAAGCATGTTAGTTGCTCAGTCATGTCCGACTCTTTGTGACACCATGGGCTATAGCCTGCCAGGCTCCTCTGTCCATGGAGATTCTTCAGGCAAGAATACTGGAGTGGGTTGCCATTCCCTTCTCCAGGGCATCTTCCCAACCCAGGGATTGAACCGGGGTCTCCTGCATTGCAGGCAGATTCCTTACCATCTGAGCCACTAGGGAAGGGGCTAAAGTGGGATAGTCCCAGGAAAATCAGGAGGGGATGGTGGCTCTGTGTAGAGCTGAAGAGATGAGAGAAAGAGTGGATGACTGACTGGGTGATAGAGATGTGGGAACAGGTAGAAGCTGTAAGCATGGAGGAAGGCAGCCACCCCTAGAGCAGGGAGGGGGTTGGGAGGAAGTACCTCCCATGTCTCCCAGATCTCCTACTAATGTCCCCCACTCCTTGGCCAACCCCCACCTCTGGAAGCCAGAGAGCCAGGGAGTGGCCTGCAGGGATCAGGGAGGTCAGGGAATCAATCAGAGCAGAAAGGATGCATATGGAGATTTCCCAGTGTGGGGACTGGATGTTTTTGTTTTGAAGGTGTTTTTTTATTGAATGTATCTGCCCTGTAGTAAGTGCTCAATAAATGCTGACTATAATAATTGTTCCTATTAGATGAGAAAACCCTGCCTTGGATGGGGCTTTTCAAGGGCATTGACTGTTTTCTTCATCGCTGCATCTTTCCTGTCGTTCAGCCCGTGTTGGGTGCCAGGTTAATGCCATCGGCTGTCTGGCTTCATCCCTTCTATATCAGCAGCAGCATTCTGTCCCCTCTCTTGTGTCCTCTGCAGGGAGGGGCCCTGGACAGGAAAGGGTCTCCAAAGACGGAGGCCCTTGGTCCAAACAGCAGAGGTGGGGAGGGAGCCATGCCTCCTCAGCTACGGAAGAAAGGTCTGAATTTGGGTGTCCTGTATAAAGATGAGTGGGGAGCCAGACTGGAGAAGGTGGAGTGGCTCCCACGCCGTCTGGGCTGGGGCTGGTGAGACTGTCTCTGATAGTAACTGTGGGCTTTCTCTGCGGGTGTTACCAGCCCCCAGCACATGGCTTGGCACAGAGCTCCAGGTAAACACAAGAGGGTGTCAGTCCCTGGGGAGGGGTGGAGGGTGTGTTTGCGGCCAACTCTACTCCCACCACCCTGCTGTGCCTGACTCAGATGGCTGACATCACTCCTTTCCCCACATGACACTGTCTCCCCCTCCCATGCTTCCTGGGGAAGAGATAAGGGAGCTGAAAAAGGGGTTATAGCCTCAGGGACAGGACACAAAGGCCCCCAGGAAGTGATGGTTCAGTCTTGGGATGGAGGGCCAGCGCTTTTGAAAGGACTTCCCTGGCGGGCCCTGGTCATAAGCAGAGGCGAGGGGGCCCAGAGAAGTTGAATGTTGCCCAGGGACACACAGCTCAGTGGGGGTTCACCTCCCAGCTCAGCTCCCCCAAATGCCTGGTGTTCTGACTCTAAGCAGGGAGGAAAAAAACCCCCTCCTGGGCATTGAGGGACTAGTTCTGGGAGCATCTTCACCCCCATCTGGTGTGGGAAAGTAAAAGTGTGAGTTGTCCTGTCGTGTCTGACTCTTTGCAACCCCATGGAACCTGCCAGTCTCCTCTGTCCATGGAATTCACCAGACAAGAATACTGGAGTGGGTAGCCATTCTCTTCTCCAGGGGATCTTCCTGACCCAGGGGTTGAACACAGGTCTTCTGCATTGCAGGCAGATTCTTTTTTTTAAATTTTATTTATTTATTTATTTTTATTATTATTATTATTTTTTTCCAGTGGGTTTTGTCATACATTGATATGAATCAGCCATGGATTTACATGTATTCCCAATGCAGGCAGATTCTTTACCATCTGAGCCACCAGGGAAGCCCTAGGAGGCTGGATTCAACTCCTTCAGGCAACTGGGAGCCACTACAGCCTCCCAGCCACCTAGAAACCATCCCACAGCCTCCTCTGGGCCCAGAACACCTGCTCTCTGCCTGTTTCCTTGGGCAGTAGGGGTGGTCCCTTGTCCTCTCCTTTGGAGCTCCAACCCTTGCCTTGGCAGCTGTGTGGGGACCACAGCAAATGCTGTCCTTGCTCCTTTTTTTCGGGCAAGTCTCTCTCCTTCTGGGACCACTTCCTTGCAGAGCTGAGGTGGGTAATCAGTGGCACATCCTCACCACTTCCTTGTCCTAACACCTGGCTAACATTACATCGCCAGGTTCTTCCTCAGGGATGTGTTTGGTCCCAGCTGCCCAAGGTGGTAGGTATGGACGAGACTCTGTGAAGTGATTTGAGGAGCCCCCTGGCCCCTTCTGGATCAAGACCCTGGGCTCTGTGACTGGGAAGATGGGATGTTGGGGGTATCTATAGGCTTCATGGGGCTTTTGTTGGACACATCTTGTTTTTTCAGCTGCATCTTGCAGCATGCAGGATTTTAGTTCCCCGACCAGGAATTGAACCGGTGTCCCCTGTAGTGGAAGCATGGAGTAACCAGGGAAGTTCCAACACTTTTTGAATCTGTACTATGTCCAGCCAGAGTGGGGTGTGTCCTCCACCCACTTCCAACTCCTCCTACAATGGCTGGGTCCTGCTGGGGGAATGCTGCCAATGGGGACTCAGGTGGCTGTTGAAGCCCCCAGTCTTTGCCTCCCTCATCTCCTGGCTTCGGCCCTTCTACCTCCTTATTATTAAGTGCCCAGGCCTCTGAGTCAGGCAGGGACCCTCTTCTGTCCTGTGTCCCCTCTGCCCAGCACAGGCTCTCTACTGAGCAGACAGTCTGCTAGCATACAACAAAAGAACAGGCTATCCCCAACCCAGGCTGGCATCCGTGTCCCCAACCTGGAGCTGCCAGAAGGCACCGAGGCTGTGGGCCGGGAGAGTGGGACTGGAGCAGGCCCGGGCACCCTCTCCACAGCCCATTGCCTAATGCTTCCGCCCCCACCACCTGCACAGCCCAGGCCCTGGGGCCTTGGCTTACCACGGGGGCCTGGGACCAACCTCAGAACAGAGGCCCATTAACAGTGGCCACCGGGGCTGGGTGGGAGGAGACCAGTCACCCCTGGGTGGTGGGGGTGGCCCTGGGAACCCGTGTCATCCTGTTCCAAGTCAGGAGCGCCCCAGGTGGGGAGAAGGAGGTGGCATCCGGCCCCAGACATTCGGCTCAGCCCTGGCTCTGGAGCTCAGGTGATAACTGGGAGCAGCCCCTCCCTCCCGCAGTGGGAGAGGAACACCCCCGGCACTCAGGGCCCCTCCCTCTCTTCCTGGGGCGATGGGGCAGGAGTGTCTGTGCAGCCCAGGAGCCAGCCCAGTTGGGAAAAGATAAAAAGCCCATCAGTGGCCCAGCAGCTCACTGTGCTCCCCCTCAGCTCTCCGTTCTGCTCTGGCCCCGCTGCAGCGATGAGATCCTCCGTGTCTCGGCAGACATACTCCACCAAAGGAGCCTTCAGCTCCAGCTCAGCCAGTGGCGGGGGTGGCTCCCGGGCCCGCACCAGCTTCAGCTCGGTGACTGTGTCCCGGAACAGTGGCAGCGGCGGGGGGCCCCGCTGTGGCCCCAGCATGGGCGGCTTTGGGAGCCGGAGCCTCTATAACTTGGGGGGCAGCAAGAGCATCTCGGTCAGCGTGGCTGGAGGGGCCTCGGCGGGGCGGGCACTGGGAGGCTTCGGCCTTGGCGGCGGGGCCTACATGGGCCTGGGGGCAAGCAGGTCGACGCTGGGGCCCGTCTGTCCTCCTGGCGGCATCCAGCAGGTCACCGTCAACCAAAGCCTGTTGACCCCCCTCCACGTGGAGATCGACCCGGAGATCCAGCGGGTGCGCACGGAGGAGCGGGAGCAGATCAAGACCCTCAATAACAAGTTCGCCTCCTTCATCGACAAGGTGGGCCCAGATGGAAGGAGGCAGGAAGGGGCCGAAGAGTGCAAGCTGGGCCCCTGAGAGAGGGTGGGAGGGGCGGAGGCTGTTGCAACCCATGTGCACTGGGGTGGGGATGGATGGAGTGACTTTTGAAGCCCTTCTGGCCTGAGCATGGGATGCCTGGACCTGAGTGGCTGGATGGTCTTTATTGTAAGTGATGATGACTCTTGAGTTGCACTCACAAGGCCTTTTGGCCCAGCTCAGCTTGATGGTGTTGCAGTCTTTCTTACAGTCATCATTAGTGGGGTTTCACAGCAGCCTTATTGTACAATTAAATAGCGGATTGTCCTCATTATTCCTCTTAGTGGGGTGGCCCTTCCTGCTTCTTGTCATTTTTTAACTGGGAAAACTGGCTTGAGTGTCAAGTCCCCAAGAACCCCATGTGTTGTCTGTTCTCTTAGTTTGGGAGGAGGTCTAAGGACAAAAAAGTTATCTGGACACAGTGCAGCGGTGGGGAGTTCTAGAGGAAGTCTCCTTTTGGCTTCTCCAATTCTTCCTTGCTGTTCCAGCCAAGAAGCTCAGTGTCGGGGTGGACTTGAGTTCAGTGGTCACAGTTCACCATGACTCAGGGATATGCAGTTTGATCTGCCTCAGATCAGGGGTATCCTGACTCCTTCTCTGGCCCCCAGGCCAGTGAGGCAAGCTCTTGTACTAATGCCTGGCATTTCCAGGTCCATTTTGTTGCATTTTCTACCACTACCCCAAGGCCCCCAATCAGTGGGACCATGATGAGGAGAATCCTGGTGGATGACCATACGTTGGTTCAGTGATTTGTGGGTTTCCAAAGGACCCTGATGCCTCATTTCCTATATGATACCCACAGTGTTTCATGAGTCAGTCTAGGTGACAGTGTGTCTATTTTTAAAAAGAGAAAATTGAGGTCTGGAGAGACAAAGTGATTTGCCCAGGATCACCTGGAGGCAGTGGTGGGCCTGGGAGTCAAGTTCATGGCTTTAAGAGGTCACTGCTCCTGGCAGGCACACCTGCTGCGTGGTGCCCTGGGGCCATGGAACCATGGGCCTGGGGTGCTGTGGAGGTGGGATCCAGAGAGACCAGATGGCAAAGGATGAGGCAAGCTGTTTCGCCCAACCCTTCACCGTCTCCCCGAGTGACTTTTGGTTCTTCTGTGGGACTGTCCCAGAGGTCAAAGAAGCAAACTCCTCTCAGGCTCTCAGAATCACAGCCTGGGACCTGGGGGCCTGAAAGTTTGTCCGTGTCTGGTGTCTTAGAAGCCTGATTGGGCAGAGAATCCCCCTGGGGGCCCATTAAACTCACACCATGAGCACACTTCTAAGTCTATAGAGATAGGGCTGGACATCCGTATTTTAAAAACTTAAAAAATGTCAAGTTAACAGAAAAGTTTCAATAATAGTACAATATATTCCTATATTTATTTTTACCCAGATTAACCAGTTTTTAGCATTTTGTCACTTTTGCTTTCTTTTCCCCTCTTTGTAGGTATATTTGTATATATCCATATGTACATATATATACACATATACTATAGATGTTTCTGCATTTAAAATTTTTGATCATGATGCAGAATTAGGGTTCAGAAAAATTGATTTAGTCTGATTTACCCAGGGTAAATGAGAAGAGGAGACCCAGGGAGAAGTGACTTGACTGTCACCAACCAGTAAATGACCGAACTGGACCTTTTATGTTTATTAATCCTTTAGAGTCCTTGTCATTGGATCGAACTGTCTTTTTCAGCAAAGATGGTTGCCTCAGGAAGTCCTCCCCAAAGCAAGGCATAGACCCCGCACTGCCCCATGGTGTGTCTTGGTCAGGATGGATGGTGATGATGGGCCTGGTCTTTGGTTCCTCCTGGAGCTGGGGGAGGCCCCGGCCCACCCTTCTTGTTCTGGCTCAGGTGCGGTTCCTGGAGCAGCAGAACAAGGTGCTGGAGACCAAGTGGGCGCTGCTGCAGGAGCAGGGTCAGAAATCAGGCGTCACCAGGAACAATCTGGAGCCCTTCTTCGAGCGCTTCATCAACAACCTGCGGGGGAAGCTGGACAACCTCCAGAGCGAGCGGGGGAGGCTGGACTCAGAGTTGAGGAATGTGCAGGATCTTGCTGAGGACTTCAAGACCAAGTGAGGAGTGCTGGACCAGCTGTGGACCAGCTGTGGATGGGGAGGGGCAGCATGGGGATCTCTCAAGAGAGGGCCACCCCGTTCCTGGGTCCTAGGACCCAGCTGGGTGGCTGCTCAGACAGAGCTGTTTCCCATGGGGGCTCATACTCTGGACCCATGGCCTCCTGGAGGGTTGTCACAATTTTAAAAACTATTATAAGATAGGGAGAAAAGTGTAATGAATCTTTATGGTCTCATTACCCAGCTTTTATAATTATCAACTCACAGCCTGTCTTATCTTGTCTATACCCCTACTCACTCCCTTTCCCTCTTTCCTTATTGTCTTGAAGCAAATCTCATTCATCCAAGTCATTTCACTCACAAGCATTTTTACTGGGTGTATTCATAGAGTTCATCTGTATAACTTGATTTAATAATATACAAACACAATGCCATAGGAACACCTAAGTCTTTTAAAACAGTAATCCTCAGTATCATCAACTATCTAATCAATGATTGAACTTGCCCTTGTTCTGTGTCACAAATTTTAAAAATACAGTTTATTTGAATCAAGATGCAAATAATGTACTACACAAATTCACATATTATGATTGGTTGAGCTGTATATTTATGAGTTTAAGGTATAAACATTCGTAACTTTCCCCACTGCTTGACACTGGCAGTTTTTAAATCTTAAAAGTCTCAGTGAAAGCAGTTGGACAGAAGTTGGCGTTTTCAACGATAGCCCGCTGTAGAAAGTGAATGCAAAGGTTAGCCACTGTTGACACATCTTCACCTGTTCCCATAAAGCCTCCCAAGGGCTCTGATTCAAACAGATGGCTGCTCTCAGTTGTCATATTATTGCACAAATACTGTGTTCGCTTGCTCAAAGAGGGTGGGTGGATTATTTAAAAACTGTATCCCAGTTTCTCCATTGGTGGGCTGCATTACAGAACTGCTCCCCAAAGGTGTTCTTGGCTATCGTGGGACCTATTAGGGACTCCTTAAAGCCAACTAGGTTCAGTGTCTTAAAAGGTGAACTGGGTTGAGTCTTCCTTGTGTAACAGGTATGAGGATGAAATCAACAAGCGCACTGCCGCAGAGAACGAGTTTGTGGTCCTCAAGAAGGTGAGCAGGTGGTCTTTATCTGCCAGGGTGCTGGGCTGACTTGGAGAGGGGCAAGAGTCCTGGGGGCTGAGCCCACTGCCCTTCTCTCTCTCTCCCCCAGGATGTGGATGCTGCATACATAGGCCGAATGGATCTGCATGGCACGGTGGACCACCTGGTGGAAGAGATGGACTTCCTGAGGCATCTCTATGAAGAGGTGAGATAGCCAATGGACAGGGATACTTACAGTCACATACAGTTTTGGGGGTTCCTCTTAAAAGTCTGATCAGAATTCAGTAGTGCAACTTCATTGGTAGAATGTAGCACCTGGACCCTTAATCCATACTAGCATCCAAGTCTTATTGTGCTTATAATGGGCCAGGAACTGGGCTAAGGTTTTTATATAATCCCCTCAACAACTTCATAATACAGGTACTGTTATGGTCTCCATTTTATAGTCTTGGACACTGAAGCTCTGAGTAAGTTGTCCATGCTGTCTTAGTTAGCTAGAGGCAGTTGTGGAATTAAAACTTTGTCCTTGGACTGTTATACTATTTTCCTTATTGCCCAGTTTGTAACAGAGCAAAGGATGGAGGACTTGAGATGGGCAAAGAGTGGGGATTGAAATTCCAAGTTAGAGCAGGAGATGAGGTGTGGGTAGCAGGTAGATCGCAGAATTTAGGAGGGATTCCAGGAAACAAGGAGGCTTTGAAGACTAAGGTAAGAAGGTTGAACTTGACATGAGTTGATCATGGACTCTTAGACTCAGTAGGGACCCCAAGGCCAATCTTGCGCTCAGTATAAGAGCCCTTTCTCTAATATATCTCACAGGGAACCATGTAGTCTTTACTTGAAAACTTCCAGAGTCAGGGAGCTCACTCTTTTTTCGGGCAGGCATTTCCATTGTTGAACAACCGTATTGGAAAGCTGACTTAAATCTTCTTCCCACAACTTCTGCTCTTAACTGGCGCTCATTCTGCCCTCTGGGCTGCGTGTATCCAATTGTCTTCCAAGTGACGAATGTCTGCCATATGACAACACTTTAGTGGTCAGGATGATTAGAGAACTGGCTTCTGTGGCATGTGAGAAAGCTGGGGAAACAGCATTCTTAGTCCAGAATTCAGAAAATAGAGGTGGGGAGGAAGGTTATGGATCCAGACTTCTCTTCATGCAGCCTACTATAATACTAGTTTATGTGTTAATTTTAGAAGCCGTTTCAAAATGTTTGCCCCTTAAAAGTCCCCTGGGTTTTTCCATGTGAATGATTTTAAGTGAGACATGCACCCTCTGTTTGCCAACTTCCTGTATATAGGCTGCTGAATTAAAAAAAAAGTTTTGTTTTGTATCAGAGTATAACTGATAAACAATATCATGATAGTTTCAGGTGGACAGCAAAGGGACTCAGCCATGTATATACATGTATGCATTCTCCCCCAAACTCCCCTCCCATCCAGGCTGCCACATAATATTGAACAGAGTTCCCTGTGCTATACAGTTGGTCCTTGTTGGTTATCCATTTTAAGTATTGGGCAGCTGAACTTCTGAAACTGAATTAGAGTTAATGATTCCTTTTTCCTGTGAAGTGTTATTATGGTTTCATCCCATCATTTTAGGTCACTGTGGGTGCTTTGAAACTTGATTCTCCTATTCGTATATTGAAGGTGTCCAGCTGGATAAGTGGATATATTAGTGATGCCCCAGCTTTGGCTTATCTGCAGACCTGCAAACTTAACTTTCAGTTTAGTTATTTGATGACCTTTCAGTGTGAATCCTTGATAAACACATTAAGACAGACAGAGCCAACAAAGGGTCTTCTTCCAAGAATGAGATCTTCACTGATGCCTTCCCACAAGGCTGATCTGATCACTCCGGTAGTAAATAATTGTGTTTCAAGTGGCTCAGCTATTTTAAAATCCAGTTAACTAAGGCATAATTTGGCCCACATTTTTCTGTCTTACTTTTAAGAATGCCAGAGTAAAAGCATTTCCAAAGAGAAGGAAAGAAGATGTCTTCCAAAATAAAAAAAGTCTTGGTCAAACAACATCCGTGGCATCCTTTAGTAGTTTGGTAATGTAGGCATAAAAGAAAAACTATTTGTCTTGATTTTTCCTCAGGGGTGTCTTGTTGGCTCCATGCCTTTCACACAGAGTTTAGAGTCCATTCTAGAGGTTCATGGGAGATTTATGTCAAGTTTAACTTGGAGAAGTCTAAATCTCTCCCCTTTGAAAATGAAGACATTTCCATGTCTCAGGTTCTGGAATTTCTTCTACTGTCCATATTTCTCACGGATCTCTAGGGGTATTTGTTTCCTTGGTCATGGCCATGAGGTCCTAGTATTTTCTCCTCTGGCATGGACCACTGACGTTCTCAACAAGGCCAAGGCCTTTCCTACTCTCAGTATTTGGTTTGGCTTCCATTTCTTCCCAAGCATCCTGCCCTTTTCAGTTTGATGACTGTTTCCCTTGATAGGAAAGAGCAAACATAGGAGTAGAGTTGTTGGCTTTGCCTGGGTTGTCTGTAGGGTTAACCCAATGCTGCCTTCTGCTGACTTCTTAGGTGTCTCCCTAGCTTTTTCTTTACTGGGATCTTTGATGGTCATTCACCATCTGGGATTTCCTCATTCTCTTCTTTTAGGATGATCTCTCTTTTAGGACAGGTCAAGGGTGCCCAGGCCCTTTTCTCTCAGTGGGAAGGAACTGGCTTTCCTAGTGTCTCAAAAAGCTTTCCGTTCCTTTGCTGTTCCCCGTCCATTTGCTGCATATTGCTAAGTACCTTCTGCACAACCATGGAAGGACAGTCTGCTTTTGCAGGTTTCCATATGATATGTTAAGAGCCATGCTGGAACAGGCGAGGTGCATGGGACAGGCTGTGGCTTACTCTTCCTGGGAGGGCTGGGAGAGTTTCAGAGGAGACAGCATTTTGGATTTTGAAGGAAGGACGGGACTTCTAAAGAAGGGGCAAGTAGAATCTGCCAACTAGGGCCCCAGCCTGCACCATGACACTGAGCACAGTGTGTTTGGGGAGCAGCAGGTGAACCAGGCATCAAGAGTGTGGGAGAATTAGGTGAGGAGGTTAGAATTAGGTCAGAATTAGAATTAGAAGGGAAGGGAGCTGACCAAGTGACCAAGCCAGGGTCACTTTCTGTGCCTCCTTGGGAGGTAAGAGTGAAGACCAGAGCAGTCGTTCCCTTGCTTGCATACCAGTTGTGATGGCTAACACAGCACTCAGTAATCAACTTTATGGTCTGGTTTTGGTCAAGCCAGATCTTAAGGAAATTTAGAAGGCCAACCACCAATCCCTGGCCTGTCATACAGGGCCGGAAAATGACCTTGTGGCTTCCCTCTGGCCTGGGGAGGGGGGTCCCTGTGGGATCCAGCCCTTGCTTCAGTGCCATCACTACATCTCTCTGGCTCCTTTCCCCATGCGTAGATAGAAAGCTCACACCTTAACTCCACAGCTCGCACCTTAACTCACTTGCATTAGCTCTTTCTTCGGAAAGCCTTCCGTATTTATCCTCTAGTCCTAGCAAGAACATCCTTATCCACTCTTGGTGGTGTCTGGTAGATAGTGTTTGCCTCTTCTCTGAAAAATTCCAAGTTAATTTTCCTCAGGACCACACTCTGGCACAAGGTTATAGAGGGACCCTGAGCCGGGGAGGGTGATGAGTGATGCTGCAAGATAATGCTGGCAACGCACGACTGTGGCAATGATTTTATCAGTGGCATATGCTTCGTGGGCATATTGACTGACCTTTGGACAAGGCTGGGCAATTAATGCACTTTACTGAGCACTCACCATGGGTCAGGTATGAATCTGAATCCTCAGATCAACTACATTATGAAGGTATTATCACAGCCATTTTACAGAAGAGACTGAGGCCTTGTAAGGCTCAGTGAGGACCTCAGTACCACAGCTAGTGAATGTCAGACCGGCATTCGAACTTAGCTTTGTCTGTCTTCAGAGCTTGTGTCTTTCTGCCTGGCCCCCACCTCCAACCCATTCTACCTTTTAAAAGCCAGTCTAATTTGAACATCTAAATTTGTGTCTACTCTGATATCAGTTTTGGCTTTGGTAGTTCTTTCTTTCTAATTTTTTAAATTGAAATATAGTTGATTTACTATAGTTGTGTTAGTTTCAGTTATATGGTAAAGTGATTTGATTATACACACACATATATGTATATATATATGGGCTTCCAGGTGGTGCCAGTGGTAAAGAACCCACTGCCAATGCAGGACATGCAGGGGATGTGGGTTTGATCCCTGGGTTGGGAAGATACCCTGGAAGAGGAAACGGAAACCCGCTTCAGTATTCTTGCCTGGAGAAGCCCACGGACAGAGAGGCATGTGGGCGATAGTCCATGGGGTCGCAAAGAGCTGGACATGACTGAAGAGACTTAGCCCAGCACAGCCTCCTGTGGGCCAGCTGTGGCCCCGCCTGCCTCCCGGGGGTTCTGAGGATTAAAGGTGAGCCTGCTGGCTCAGGGCCTGGCAGCAACTAGAATGCACTCCTTCCTTCTTTAGGCTCTTGGAAGCCTGCAAATCCACACCAAGAAAGAGGTCTATTCAACTGGGAGCCCCGTTTCCAGCTGGAAAGACTGAAGCTCTGTTGGCAGCCTTAGATTCCTTCTAGGGTGGATCCTGGAGGGGCGGGAGCACGGCCTCTTGATGCCAAAATCACTCCTCCACCCCCTGCTCCCCTGGCCTGGGACAGGGGTGCTGGAGACAACTCCATCTGTTTCTGCAGGAGCTGAGCCAAGTGCAGACTCACGTGTCTGACACCAGTGTCGTTCTCTCCATGGACAACAACCGCAGCCTCGACCTGGACAGCATCATCGCTGAGGTGAAGGCCCAGTATGAGCAGATTGCCCAGAGGAGCAGGGCTGAGGCTGAGTCCTGGTACCAGACCAAGGTGAGAGAATGGCTGGCTCAGGGGTGTGGGTTGGGCCTGTACCCAGACCTTCCCCCTTGGTGAGAGGCCTGGGACCCTGGGCTCCTCGGAGGCTGGGACCAGACGCACCCAGCCTACTCATCCAGCTGTGGGGTGGGTCCAGGGCCAGCAGTTACCCAGGTGGGCCTGGAACGATTTGATAGCTCACTGCCGTTTCTTTGGTCTCCAGTATGAGGAACTGCAGGTGACCGCTGGGAAGCATGGGGACAACCTGCGGGACACCAAGAATGAGATTGCTGAGCTCACCCGCACTGTGCAGCGGCTGCAGGGGGAGGCAGATGCAGTCAAGAAGCAGGTGAGCCTCTGCTGGGGGCCTGAGGGTCAGGCCTGGGTGTTGGCAGAGGTGTGCTCAGGGGTGAGGCCTGTTCTTCTCCTCATGGACGGGATACGCTCAAACGCTGGACCAATAAGATCAAGCAGCTCCTCTTACAGGAGAGGAAACTGAGGCTCAGAGAGGGACAGGGACTTGCCCAAGATCACATAGCATATTAGTGGTAGAGTAGCCCCCTCCAAGAATATTGATCCCATCTCCAGAAGGTCAGAGCAGGAGTCTCAGCATTCAAGAGTCCAGGTCCCAGTTGCTGACTCCAAGGCATAGGCTTCTCCTAAGAGCAGAATGAAGCATTTGGTTAATGGTGAGCTTGTATGATTTATCTTATCTCTTTTGTGGCACTGAGGTGAGTTGCAGCAGGAAGGTTTTCTTTTTTTTTAAAGATTTCTTTATTTCTTTTATTTTTTGACTGTGGTGGGTCTTTGTTGCTGCATTTGGGATTTCTCTAGTTGTAGTGAGCGGGGACTACTCTTCATTGAGGTGCATGGGCTTCTCATTGCGGTGGCGTCTCTTGTTGTGGAGCATGGGTTCTAGAGTGCTCAGGCTCGGTAGTTGTGGCACATGGGCTTAGCTGTTCCTCAGCATGTGTGATTTTCCCAGACCGGGGATCAAACCCATGTCCTCTGCATTGCAAGGCAGACTCTCAACCACTGAACCACCAGGAAAGCCTCCAGGAGGGTCTTAAAATTAGACTTCAGTAAGAACTTTCCCAGTGGGGCTCCATGATCTTGTTTTTATAGTATCACCTCCTCTCTCAGAGGAATATTTCTCTTTTCCTTCATTCTCAGTTGGTTGGGGTGGCAGTCAGGGAAGCTGGGGATGGTGATGTCTGGTTTAAGGGCAGAGAGATGGATGCAATGACCCTGGAGGGTGTGCCCAATACCTCTCATGCCCTGGGCAGTGCCAGCAGCTGCAGACTGCCATCGCGGATGCGGAACAGCGCGGGGATCTGGCATTAAAAGATGCTCAGAAGAAACTTGGGGACCTGGATGCTGCCCTGAATCAGGCCAAGGAGGACCTGGCTCGGCTGCTGCGTGACTACCAGGCGCTCATGAACGTCAAGCTGGCCCTGGACGTGGAAATTGCTACCTACCGCAAGCTGCTGGAGAGTGAGGAGAGCAGGTGGGTGCGCCCCCCCGTCCTGATTCTGAGGGCTCCCAGCCCTGCCCTGTGGGAGATCCCATGTAGTTGGTTCTTGTGCCAAGGGTAGGAGGGTAAGGGAGCAACCATGGAGCTGGGCTCGTAACTCACCACCTGAGACTCTCCTGCTTGTGTTCAGCGCCTCACTGTGTGTCTCCTTGGCTGGCACTACCACCAGTAATCCTGATGGCGTTTGGCAGGCCAACAGGGGACAGGGTTTTCTTTTCCAACACCAGATTCTGACCCTAGCAGAAACTTTGAAAAAAAACTCATCATCTCTGGTCTTGTGGAAGGCATGAGATGTAGAGAAAGTCACCTTAGCCAGAAAACGGGCAGCTCTGTTGTGAAGTGGGTTTTGTTTCCCATCCCACTGGAGCTGGGGGTGCTGCTTATGGTGCAAGTGTGGGGGGAGGAGAGGGCAGAAGAAGGATGGAGCTGCCTGGCCTACTGAATCTCTGCTTTCTCTGCTACGCTGGCTTTAGGACCTGGCGGAAAGGTACCTGGCCCAGGGCAGCCCTGGGTCAAGCTGGGTCCCCTGATTTTGTCTCGGGTGGCCTCGGCTCCTGAGAGTCTCAAGGCCCATTGAGTTGATCTATTGTAAAGACAGTGAGAGGGAGAGAGTTTTTACTTGGGTTCCTGGGACCACTGATCCTTCACCTGGCCTGTCTGTTTCCCCCAGGATGTCTGGAGAATGTCCCAGTGCTGTCAGCATTTGTGAGTATTTTGCCACCCCGGGCCTGGCCCCAGTCCTCTGCTCAGTCCTTTCAATCTGTCCTTGAGCCCTGGAGACAGTTTCGGGGGGTCCCAGAGAATGAGCTCCCTGCCCCCCGTTTCCCAGGGCACCACTGTCTGAGTTCATTCCCATCACTCACTGATGTCTGGAAGCCCTGGATCCTCTCCTGACACGGCTGCCCCGCCTCACCCAGACCCTTTCTCTTGCAGCGGTGACGGGCAACTCCACCACTGTGTGCGGAGGCGGCGTGGCTGGCTTCGGGGGTGGCATCTCCCTGGGTGGGGGTGGGGGCACCAGCAAGGGCAGATTCAGCACAAATGCGGGCTATAGCACTGTCAAGGGAGGGCCTGTCTCTGGGGGCACCTCCATCCTGCGGAAGACCACCACGGTCAAGACGTCCAGCCGGAGGTATTAGCTGCTGTCTTGCAAGCCGGGGCCCCTGCGCTTTCTCTCTCCACTCCCCATCCTCAGGAGCAGGAATAGCCCCAGGACCACTGATCCAGGGTACAGGCATGCCAGACGGTGCATGGGATCTGCATTTTGGGAAGGGCTCAAATCTACCCAGGTTTTCTCCTTAGTTCTGCAACAGAATGGGAGGGGTGGTTAAGGCCACCAGTTTGCAGGATGTGTTTGGATGATTCGGGGATGATATTTTGACCATGGAGAGGAGGTTGGATTTCCCCAGGCCATCTCGGCTTCTCTCACCTCTTCTGCTCATCTGCTCTGGGCTCAGGTCAGGCTGAGAAAGGATAAAGGAAAGTCAGAAGTTGGTCTCCCGTCTCCCACCAGACCACCCCCTCCCTGAATCTCCCTACGTCCCCCTCCCCTGTCTGTGCTATGATGTATCTCAATAAATGTCAATTGCAGCTAGCTGTCTGGGGCTTGTCTGTCCTGCTCAGAGAACAGAAACTGTCAGCTGATTAACTCAGTGATGGTTAGGCAGCAACAACCACATGCTCACATCTCAATCATGCTAAAAGCACATTAGTTCAGTGCCATCACCACTGTAGGCTTTGGCTCTTACTCTCCTCCTGGAGAAAGCTGGAGGGACTATGTAAGTAGCTCCCAGCAGGACCCAGCTCCTAGCAGCTGTCTATTGCCCATCCACTTCCCTAATGCTACTGTGCCCCCTGCCAACTCCGCGAGGCAGGCAGCATGTGTTCAGTGGAGAGGTCTTGGGTTTCACAATAGGTTTAAATCCCGACGCTACCACTTACTAGCTGTGTGACCTTGGGCAAATTACTTAGCTTCTTTGGGCCTCACTTTCCTCCTTTGTAAGGGGGCAACAGAGGATGAGACAGAGGCTGGTTGGATGGCATCACCGACTCGATGGCCATGAGTTTGAGCAAGCTCTGGGAGTTGGTGATGGATAGGGAAGCCTGGCGTGTTGCGGTTCATGGGGTCTCAGAGTCGGACATGACTGAGTGACTGAACTTCCTCCTTTGTCAAAACGGGTGTGATGAAAACGTGTGTAAAGCATCTGGCTTAGAAGAGCCTTGGCAGGAACTACTTTCCTTAGCTTGGGCTTCTGGTTCCCAGCTCATCATCTTGGAGTGAGATGATTTCTCTTTTAGCCCTCACATCCAGTCATCCATAAAAACCCACATTTTCCTGCCAATAACAGAATATATATTGTTCTCAAGTGCACATGGAGCATTTTCTGGGATAAATCCTGTGTTTGGCCACAAAATAAATCTTGGAAGGCAGCTATGCTCACCACTATATCACAGATGCTGCACATAAAACAAGTCTTAGCAAATTCAAGAAGACTTAAATAATATAAAATGTCTTTGTTGACCACAATAGTATGAAACTAGAAACCAATAACAGAAGGAAAAGTGGAAAATTCATGAATACACGGCAATTAAACAGTACACTCCAAAGAACAACTCCAGTAACCAATAGATCAAAGAAGAAATTTAAAAATGGAAATAAAAAAGTATCTGGAGGCAAATGAAAATGGAAACACAACATACCAAAACTTATGAGATGCAGCAAGAGCAGTTCTAAGAGGGAAATTGATAGCTATAAACACTTGTATTGAGAAAATAGAAAGAACCCAAATAAATATCTTAACTTAAAACCTCAGGGAACTAGAAAAAGAACAGAGTAAGTCCACATTTAGAAGAAGGAAGGAAATAATAAAGATTAGAGCAGAAGTAAATTAAATAGGAAACAGGAAAATAATAGAAAATACAAAACCCCCTTAGAGCTGGCTCTTTGAAAAGGTGAAAAAAATCAACAACCTTTAGCTAGACTAACCAAGGAAAAAAGAGAAGGCCCAAATCAATGAAATCGTTAAAGAAAGAGGAGACATTACAACTGATACCACAAAATACATAGGATCAGACTTCCTGGGGGAACAGTGTGTAAGAATCTGCCTGCCAGTGCAGGGGACATGGGTTCAATCTCTGGTCTGGGTAGATTTCACATACTGCAGGGCAACTAAGCCTGTGTGCCACAACTACTGAGCCCACATGCTGCAACTTTTGAAGCCTGTGTGTCTAGAGCCTGTGCTCCACAACAAGAGACACCATTGCAATGAGAAGCTCACACACCACAATGAAGAGTAGCCCCCGCTTATTATAATTCGATAAATCCCGGGCAAAGCAATGAAGACCCAGATCAGTCAAAAATAAATAAATAAAATTATGAAAAAAATACATAGGAAAAAAAATACATAGGATTATAAGAGGTTGTTATGAACAACTATATGCCAATAAACTAGACAACCTAGAAGAAAGGGATAACTTCTTGGATATATATCACCTACCAAGACCAAATCAGGAGAAAACTGGAAATCTGAACCGATCAATTACCAGTAAAGAATATTGAATCAGTAATTAAAAGTCTCCCAACAAGGAAAATTGCAGGACCAGATGGCTTCATTAGTAAATTTTTTTTACCAAATATTAAAGAATTAATGCCAACCCTTCTCAAACTTCTCCAAACCCCAAAGAGAAGGGAAAACCCCCAAACTCATCTCATGGGATTAGCATCAAAGCCAGATAAGCACACTACAAGGAAAGAAAACTACAGACCAATATCCCTGATGACTATAGATACAAAAATATTCCCAACAGAATACTAGAAAACTGAATTCCACAGCACATTAAAAGGACACTACATCATGATCAAGTGGGATTCATCCCTGGGATGCAAGGTTGGCACAACATACACAAATCCGTAAGTATGACACATTAACAGAATACAAAATAAAAAAATCACATGATCATCTCAATGTGCGTGCTTCCTGCTAAGCCTCTTCAGTCACGCCTGACTCTTTGCGACTCTATGGACTGTAGCCCACCAGGCTCCTTCGTCCATGGGATTCTCCAGGCAAGAATACTGGAGTGCACTGCCATGCCCTCCTCCAGGGAATCTTTCTGACCCAGGGATCTGCATCATCTGAATACATGCAGAAAAAGCATTTGAAGGAATTCAACACCCACTCATGATAAGAATTATCAACAAACTAGGTATAGAAGGAACATACCTCAACATAATAAAAACCATTTATCACAAGCTGACAGCTAACATCACACTTCAAGGTAAAAGGTCACAAGCTCTTCCTCCAAAATCAGGAACAAGGCAAGGGTGCTCACTCTCACAATTCCAATTCAGCTAACTGGAAGTGGTAATCAGATATTTTTAAAAAAATTGAAGCATAGTTAATTTACAGTGCTGTGTCAATTTCAAGTGTACAGCAAAGTGATTCAGTTGTACATATACACATATGTATATATCCTAACAGAGAAACAGTTTTATTGACATTATATTTCACTTCAATTCAGTTTAGTTGCTCAGTTTTGTCTGACTCTTTGCGACCCAATGGACTGTAGCATGCCAGGCTTCCCTGTCCATCACCAGTTCTCGGAGCTTGCTCAAACTTATGCCCATCGAGTCGGTGATGCCATCAAGCCATCTTACTCTCTGTAGTTCCCTTCTCCTCCTGCCTTCGATCTTTCCCAGCATCAGGGTCTTTTCCAATGAGTCAGTTCTTTGCATCAGGTGGCCAAAGTACTGGAGTTTCAGCTTCAGCATCAGTCCTTCCAGTGAATATTCAGGACTGATTTCCTTTAGGATTGACAGTCTCTGCCATCAGGAAGCTTCCATAATAAGCCTCTTATCCTTATCCATCAGAGGGCAGACAGAATGAAAACCACAATCACAGAAAACTAATCAAACTGATCACATGGACCACAGTCATGTCTAACTCAACGAAACTATGAGCCATGCTGTGTAGGCTCGGGAGGGTCATGGTGGAGACTTCTGACAAAATGTGGTCTACTGGAGAAGAGAATGGCAAACCACTTCAGTATTCTTGCCTTGAGAACCCCATCAACAATATGAAAAGGCAAAAAGATATGAAATTATATTTAGGACTTAAGAAATAGAAACAGTTTCATCATATAACAAAACTCAAAGATTATACTATGGGCCAGGAAGATCCACTAAGGACAATGTGTTATGTTACTTAGAAATACTTGTGTAAATCTGGGAATGGCCCAGACACGGGTTTCCAGGCTGAATTTCTGGAGACTCAGGACCCCAGGGGCTGCTCTCAAGGGATCTGGGAGAGGCCAGCAGGCAAGAAGATTCATAGTTCTCTCCTCTGCACCAATCAGAGCATCTCCTCTTTTAGCTGTTTTACAAATGGGGCTGTGTATTTGTTTTTGATGACAAGAATGGTTTTGCTGCCAGAACATGTTGGATTACCCCTGCTGACACATTCCCGGGGGGCGTGGGAGACCAGAAATGCTCTCTGTCCCTGGGAAAGGGGAGACTTTGTGCACAGACCCTGCTTCCCGATTCTAAGGGCTCCCCACCCTCTCTCTGCCCTCACTGTCCCCGTTCCGAAATGCTGACTGGTCCTTTCTGTAGAATTTCTGATCCCCAAGTTGGCTCTGGCTCCCCACGGAGTGACTCAGGGGTGGCTGAGGATGGGTGACTGAACAGGGTGAGGGCACCAACCTGGTCAGGGCGAGGGGGGGGTGCTTTCCCACACCACACACCAGGTTTGGGGCTAAGAGTAAAAGACTTGGGATCCCTGTAATCCCAGGACTGAATGCCAGGGCTTGCCTCCCTCACCCACAAAGCCCCAGGCAAACACACCCTCCGCTCTGCTCCACACCCCTGTCAGCTGTTCATCCCTCTTTGACAAGATGGGGAATAGCTGCCAGTTGAGGAAGGGTCACAAGGACAAGAGTGGAAACGTGGAGGTGGGGCAGGGAACCGGATTTTAGCTGTTGCTGCCAGGTAGAGTCACCTGGTCCCATTTCCTGCCTCTGGCCCAGGGCTGCAGGAGGCATCCTTCCCTTTTTCACAGATGGAAACTCTTCTTTGCCTTTCTCCCTTGGGGGAAAGGGCTCTCTTGTACACTGGGGGCATGCTGCCTTGAGTTTTTCAGGCTATAGTCCGAGGATTTTGTGAACTTCTGGGAATTCTGACTTTATAATGAGCCACAGAATAGGGCTCTAGTCTAGAACTTTCTTTCTGTTTGGTTTGGGTTTATTGTAGGATTTGTCATTTAGCTAATTTGGACTTAGTTGGAGGACACAGAATTGGTCCCTCCACGACAGGGTCCTATCTTATTGGGTAGTTGTAAGGACAGGGCCACATGATCCGATCAACATTCCTTGGCAAAATCAAGGACAGAACATTTAGTGTGCTGGCCGAGACCCTGTGGCTGCTCTGGTGGATCACAAGCTATGGGTCAAAGTTCCCTATAGTTGTTTTTCCTGCAGTTTCTGATATAAACTGTTGGGGTGTAGAGATTAAGTTCACAAGCTTTGAAGTTAGATGGACAGGACTGGCCACCTACTTCCACCACTTCCTAGCTCTCCACCTTGGTTGTCTGTTACTCTAAACAACCTGGCGACCCCCTTTTGCTGGGTTGTTGTGATGAAGGGAATTCTTTCTTTCCTTTTTTTTTTTTTTAAACATCTGTAAATATAAATTCAGGCTGATATGGGTGGCTTCACATCAGTAGTAACATCTACACTTCAGCCATCTTTCTGCTTATATTCTAGGGGCACAGCTTGGGATGAGGCTGAAATACTAAGTCCAAATTGGGTGCCTCTGCTAACAGTGTCCTTGTTTCTTTTATCTCTACCACACAGCTCCTGGGGAACATACTGGTGAGTACACTGGCTTGAAAGTTTGGCAAGGAATTCACCCCAGAGTTGCAGGCTGCCTGTCAGAAGGTGGTGGCTGATGTGGCTAAGGCCCTCACCTACAAATACCATTGAGATCCTGTCCTATTTTTTTTCCCCCAAAGGAATATTTATTTTTAATTGATTGACAATTGGTTTACAATATGGGTTTGATTACTATCATACATTAATATGAATTAACCATAGGTGTATATATTTCCCCTCCCACCTGAATCTCCCCTCCCACCTCTGGCCCATTCCCACTCCTCTAGGTTATTACAGAGCTCCCATTTTGAGTTGATGACCATTGTGATAGCTTATGTTGAAGGGTGTCAGATTTTTGTCTTACAGAGGAGACAGTTTCCATCCGGGGTCAGAGACAAAACTTGATCACTCAGAGCTTTTGTGCAGAAGTTTTATTACAATGCAAAAAGGACAGAGAAGGCTTCTGACATAGACATCAGAAGGGGAACAGGAGAGTGCCCCCGAAGGAAATTCTTATAAGAAAAGCACTCAGCGTCCAGCGCATGATGGCAGTTCTCTGGGAGAGTAACTGCTACCTGGAAAGCCAGGCAGCCTTCCCTCATCTTTCTGTTTGAGGGATGACCTCTGCCTCAACTTAGGGTTTGCGTGACAAGAAGTACCTCCATTGAGGATCCACGGTTTGGGTGTCTCACAGGCACAAAATAAGATTGATTATATATTATAGATTATTTCCCTTAAAGTCCCTTCCACCTCTGTTGGCTTTCTGTTTTAGACACACCTTAAGGACACAGCATTTTCTTGTATTGGAGTGTCAGAGCTATAGACTATAAGACACAATGGACACATCACAAGACACCATGGGGATACATCTCTGGGGAGGAAAACCCTCCTCCTAGCCTACAAAAGTCCTCGTCAACCCCTAGAGGCAGCCAGGAAGATGGAGCCATGAGTGGGAGGTGAGACAGGTGAGGGGTCTGAGCCCTGGGTACTGCCCCTTCCAGCCCTTGGGGCAGAAAAGCAGACAATCAGACCTCAGCTCCCCTTCAGCTACAGCCTCAGCCATACCCACTAGGGTGGAAATTGGTAAACCCTGGGATACTTGCACCCTCAGAACCTCCTCAGAGAAGGCAATGGCAACCCACTCCAGTACTCTTGCCTGGAAAATCCCATGGATGGAGGAGCCTGGTGGGCTGCAGTCCATGGGGTTGCTAAGAGTCAGACATGACTGAGCGGCTTCACTTTCGCTTTTCACTTTCATGCATTGGAGAAGGAAATGGCAACCCACTCCAGTGTTCTTGCCTGGAGAATCCCAGGGACTGGGGAGCCTGGTGGGCTCCTGTCTATGGGGTCGCAGAGTCAGACACGACTGAAGCGACTTAGCAGCAGCAGCAGCAGAGCCCCCTTGACCTGAATTGTTGGTTCAAGGTTTGCTCAGGTGCCCAATTCTGGACTGACTGTGGCACAAATTAGACAAACTGACTTTATATCAGGCAGGATGGTATGGGTGAGAGGCTAGGGAGGGTAGAGCCTTTGGGAATAGACTGATGTCATTTGGGGCCATAGCTCCACCACTGTGTGACCCTGGGGGCTACTTCTTCTCCCCAGGATCTTCCAAGTCATCATTTGTAAACACAGTTATCATGCTGATCACAGAGAGTTTCTAGGAAGATTACATGATCACATGTATATAAAGCAGTCAGCTCAGAGCCTGGCACAAAGCTGGCACTCCATAAATACTCATTGAGAGGGTGAAAGGATGTCCAACCTTGACCCTCACAGGAGATGGTCCTGGATCTAGAGTGCTCACCTACTACAGATGGATGGACTATGGCTCAGGCTTTCTCCAGCGGACCTTTGATGGAGCCCCGGTGGAGGGGGGGTGTCTCCTATCCTCCCTGCCATAGCCCTTCCATCCACTCATTTACTTAGAGGCCTTCTGGGCAGGTGCACAGAGAGCCCAGCAAAGGCAGAGGTAGATGGGGACAGAGGGTGAGGTGTGGATGAGAAATAGAGGAAGAGGAGGGCAGGGAGAGGTGATGAGTGTGGGGGTGGGGAGAGAGGAGCTGGCTGGAGGAGAGAGCTCCCAGCCAGCCTAGTTTTCCTGCAGCCTGGTTCCCATGACCTGGATCCATGCATCCCATGGGCCTCCTCAGTCTCTTTGCATGGAAGGGGCTGCTCATTTTTTTTTTTTTTAATTATTTTTGGCTGTGCTGGGTCTGCGTTCCTGTGAGGGCTTTCTCTAGTTGCAGCAAGTGGGGGCTACTCTTCGTTGCAGTGTGAGGGTTTCTCATTGCGGTGGCTTCTCTTGTGGAGCCTGGGCTCTAGAGCGCAGGCTCAGTAGTTGTGGCGCACAGGCTTAGTTGCTCTGTGGCACGTGGGATTGTCTTGGACCAGGGATTGAACCCTTGTCCTCTGCACTGGCAGGCAGATTCTTAGCCTCTGGACCTCCAGGGAAGTCTAGGGCTGCTCATTTTTGCAGTGGCCAGCTTTCATTTGGTCAGGGTCAGCTTGGGCCTGTGGGAATCATGCATGCCCTCTTCACTGCCATTCCCCAGTTTCGGGATAGCAGTCTCATTAGAGATTGAGAGGAGAGATGAAGATTCATCTGATTTCCCCTCAAAAGTGGCAACACTGAAGCCTGGGCAGGATGTAAGAATGAATTTTCTCCTGACCTACTGTGTACCAGACACTGTAGGTACATCATCTCATGATCTATGAGATCATCTATGATCTATGGGTTCTGAGAGGTTAGGTGACCTGCCCAAGATTGCACAGCCAGTTAGTAGCACCAGGTGGGATTTGAACACAGATCCATTGCACTCAGTGGGAAAGACTTTAAGTTCGAGCTTAAAACTAGGGTATTGTATCTGAAAACATTGCTCTGAGAAGGGGCTCATAGGTTTCATTATTCTGCCAAAGGGATTCCCCATCACTCTATTGTTCCAGCTCCTGCCCCGAATGCTGAGACTGTTACGGGAAAACAGAACATGGCCTGTCCTGGTGAGCCAAGTGAACAACTGGGCAGCAAATGGAGTGGCGCGGCACACACAGTCAGGACCCAGCCTGGAGAATGCTGACCTAGAATCTGGTAAATGCAGGCTGGAGTCCCAAGAAGGAATGTAAGTTCTGAGAGCCCAAGGCAGAGTCACCTGTATTTTGCCTCCAGATCCATGCCTGGCAGATAGTAGGTTTTCAATAACGTGTATGAAGTCAAGCTGAGTCTTTTAAAAAACTATTTATTTTTGGCTGCCCTGGGTCTTTGTTGCTGTGCACAGGCTTTCTCTAATTACAGAGAGCTGGGGCCACTCTTTGTTGGGGTGCATGGGCTTTTCATTGCAGTGGCTTCTCTTGTTGCAGAGCATGGGCTCTAGGGCATGTTCGCTTCAGTAGTTTCAGTGCATGGACTCGAGAGCGCGGGCTCAGTAATTGTGCCCAGGCTTGTAGTCTGGTGGCATGAGGAATCTCCCTGGACCAGGGATCGAACCCATGTCCCCTGCATTGGCAGGTGGATTCTTAACCACTGTACCACCAAGGAAGTCCCAAGCTGAGTCCTGATCTACAGGCCTGGGAGTCTAGAAGGTTGGACTATGGATTTCCCCTTTTGTATATATGTGTGTATGTGTGTGTGTGTGTATGTGTGTGTGTGTGTGTGTGTGTTGGTTGGTTGCTTAGTTGTGTCTGACTCTGTGTGACCCCATGGACTGTAGCCCACCAGGCTTCTCTGTCCATGGGATTCTCCAGGCAAGAATACCCAAGTGTATTTCCATGCCCTCCTCCAGGGGATCTTCCTGACCCAGGGGTTGATCCTGGGTCTCCTGCATTGCAGGCGGACTCTTTACCACCTGAGACACCGGGGACTCCCTTTTTGGGGCCAAGTGCACACAGAAGAATAGTAATGTAGTGACAAATATACGTGCAGTCTCTGACAGGTCACAAAGCCCTCACTCCTTGTAATCTCAGGATCTTGACAGAAGGTGAAGGCAAATATTTGTATTGTTTCCAATTTATGGGTGAAGCAACGGAGCACCAGAGAATGACTAGCTGCAGGTTTGCAAAGCGTGCATTTGAAGTCAATCTCTCAGGTTCCAAATTCTGTGGAGTGAGCGACAGAGCGATGGTTGTCTTGTCTGGAGCAGGGAGGCCCCTGGAGGCTGGTGAGATTAGAGTGCAGTGTCGGGTGGAGGGGTGTTTGTGACCCAGGAGGCCCTGGGACACTGGTTCAGCTTCTCGGGGAAGAGAGTGTGCCCTCCGAATGACTTTTGTAGGTGTGTTTGTGACAAGTTCAGCAGGTGCAAGAAGGATGGACCAGTGCCAAAGGCCAAGCCCAGAGATGTTTCAGATTTTTCCCTTTATGCCCCTGCAACCAAGCCCTGCTCTCCAGCACATATAAGCGACCCAGGCTGGTGCTGCTGCAGTCAGTGACCTGGCCCCTCTCGCTTCTCCCTGACAACTCTGAGCTTGCTCCTCTCTCTCCAGTCATGATCGCCAGACAGCAGGGCATCCGAGGAGGGTCCCGTGGCTTTAGCTGTGGCTCGGCCATCGTAGGTGGGGTCAAGAAGGCTTCTTTCAGCTCGGCCTCCATGTCTGGGGGTGCAGGCCGCTGCTCCTCTGGGGGCTTCGGCAGCAGAAGCCTCTACAGCCTCGGGGGGAACAAGAGCATCTCCATCAGCATGGCCGGGTGCCGGCAGGGTGCCGGCTTCGGGGCTGCAGGTGGCTTTGGGGCTGCTGGAGGTTTTGGGGCTGCTGGAGGCTTTGGCTCTGGTTTTGGTGCCGGCGGCTTTGGCGGTGGATTCGGGGGCTCCTTCGGCGGACGAGGTGGTGCTGGCTTCCCGGTCTGCCCTGCTGGAGGGATTCAGGAAGTCACCATCAACCAGAGCCTGCTGACCCCACTCCATGTGGAGATCGACCCTGAGATCCAGAAGGTCCGGACTGAGGAGCGTGAGCAGATCAAGCTCCTCAACAACAAGTTTGCCTCCTTCATTGACAAGGTGAGCAGCCGCTTGGTCAGATAAGGTGGTAGAAGCCAGGGTTTCGGAGTCCCAGCATCTCATACCTAAGCCTGCTGCAGACTTGGGAAACCTGTGAATTTCTCTGGGCCTCTGTTTCCTACCCGGTTAAGGAGAACCATTACTCTTTCTTTTTTGTCCTGTGGCTGGTGGGAAAATAGGCTGCTCAAAGCAGTTCAATATTTGAATTTCCCTAAGGTTGCTATGTGCTTCTGGGCAAATCATTCAACTTTTCTGGGCCCAGTCACCCCAGCTATAAAGTGGGCTCATCGTTTCTCTGCTTTTTCTCTAGATTTGGGTTTCAGAAAGAACATGGTCAATAATTTAATAGTTAGTTCATTCTAGTTAATACGATTGCTTAACTACTAGCACTTCCAAATTTGGAGCAGAAGAAAACCAGGCTGCTTTCTCAAATGAGAAAGGGACTGACTCCAGGGGCAGATTCCAGGTCCCATGAGGACCTCAGAAGGTCATTGCGTTCATCCTCCTGACTCTGGGCAAAATTGTTCATTTTGGGGTCTTTTTGAAGAGGAGGTGGGCTGAATTTCTCCCTTTTCTTTTTTTTTTTTTTTTTGGTAGTCTACTTTTCTTCTCCATGCTAGGTCTAGAGGTTCAAGACTTTTATGCTGTATGCTATGTTTATGTGTGATGGATGATAGCAAACAGATTAGTTCCGGAGAGTCATTAATCCAAAGATGAATGACTGAATGGATGGGTGTAGCACATTTGGCCCAGGTTGCCCTGGTTCTCTGTGCAATGAGGTCTTAGTTCTCTTAGATGAATGGGGCAAGAATGAATGATCTTGGAATAGATTGAATGGCAATATTTGTTCTTGCTAGCTTGAAGAAATCCCTAGTAGCTTAAAAGGGCTTCATAGTGACTCTACGACCTACAGGTGTAAAAGTAAGACTGACAGTTGGGTGCTTACTTGTCTTCTCTCCCACCATCGGTTTAAGTTCAAATTATGATCAGCCACCCTTATCTCCTTTCTTTTCTATTCTGAGGCACATAGAGTGGAAATGTCATGCTACACCTTGGTTTATCTGGCTAGATCTCTTCCTAGAGGGAAGGTTCAGGGAAGTTCCCTTGCAGGACTGAGTCTATGAGACTCAGAATATGTCTAGGGCTTGATCTTAAACATTTTATATTCCATTGTTCACAGGTTCACAGGGACACACGAGGTCCATTTATAAGAAAGCTTGTTTAAAGACATCTTCAGTGCGTTTATCATTCCTTTGCCTTGGGTGAGGTCACATTGAATGCAATAGCCCCTAGGCTGTGGTTGTATTTCCTGAATTTGTTTTATTATTTCATAGAAGTTCAGTGTTCTTTTCAGCAACTCTTCCTAGGGCTTCTGGACCCCTGTGGTCCAGTTGTTCTTGCTGCACAGTCAGGCCCCGATGCGTGGGCTCTGCTCTGTTCTTCCCAACACACGTGGCCTACTTGCTTCAGTGGAGGGGTCTGCCAAATTGACTCCAGCAGATGGTGCCTGAAGCTGTAAGGCGGTGGCCCTACTCTGATGGCCCTTGGGCTGCTTGGATGGCTTGGATTGACTGGGTTGGTGTGGTCCAGCTCTCCTGCCAAAGTTTCAGGCTCTCATGTGTCGGTTGGTGCCTTTGTTAAATACAGGTGCGGTTCTTAGAGCAGCAGAACAAGGTGCTAGAGACCAAATGGAAACTCCTCCAGCAGCAGACGACTACCACATCTGTCAAAAACCTCGAGCCCTTCTTTGAGGCCTACCTCAATGCCCTGAGGAAGCAGGTGGATACCTTAGCCAATGACAAGGGACGCCTGCAGTCTGAGCTGAAGATCATGCAGGACAGTGTGGAGGACTACAAGACCAAGTATGTAGGGAGCGAATGCCAGCCAACAAATCTGTCTGAGTGTGCTGGGGCTCCTCTTCAGTCATTTAGAATCCCAGGCTCAGAAGAGACCCTGAAGAGTCAGGGATGACCTCCAGTCTGTTCTCCTGCATCTACATGGTCACTTTTTAAAATAGGATGATGTCTAGTAACTCTAAGTTGCCCCAAACAGAAAATGAGTGATAGATTCAGGGAGCTGGGCTTGGCATATACCAAACAGGTGAAAAGTAACACAGCAGGGTGAGAAAAACACAGGCTGTAAAGAGAGATGGACCTGCTTGGCATACTGGTTCCTCCACTTACTAAGCTGTGTGATCTTGGTTGACTTGCTTAACCTCTCTGAATCCTAGTTTTCTTCATCTTTATTATTATTAATTACTGGCAGCACTGTGCAGACTGTGGGATCTTAGTTCCCTGATCTGGGATCAAACCCATGCCCCCTGCAGAGGGAGTGCAGAATCTTAACCAGTATGCCCATTATGGGATGAAACTGAGAAAAATACCAGCTCCCTCTCTCAATTCACTCTCATACCAAAGAAGAAGAACTGGAGCATTGGCAACTCTCCTAAGAATTTAGTCCACCTAATGGCCAAAGGACAGCTCTTCTACTCAAATAAAATCAACCAGATCATGCTTGTTCTCCTCCTTACATCTTTTCTCTTGCAAACAGTCTTTTTAAAATTTGGTTCCACTCCTCTGAATAAACTAGGATCTAGACTGGTATCTCAAACAATTCATTACTCAGCAAATGTAAATGAAATTAATATCTGCATGAACATGGAAAAATGTAGCCAATTAGATGGAGTTTTTCAAATAAATGTTTGGAAACCAGCAGGAAAGAGTGAGAAACACTAGCTCCCTGTGGACCTATTGTCTTTTCTTTCTCATCTTTCCACTCCCAGGTATGAAGAGGAAATCAACAAACGCACAGCTGCTGAAAATGACTTTGTGGTCCTCAAGAAGGTGAGGGTTGAAGGAGGGTAGGGATGTGCTCCCAGTTCCCTCAGGAGTGGTCTTTGGCTTGAATCATGGGTTTGGTTCATCCTGACCTTCTCCCCCCAACCCCACCCTTCCTTGGTACTATCCAGATCTCACTGAACTAGGAATTAAGGCTGTGAAAAAAGCCCATGTGGATAATTAACTTCCATGTCTGCAGGTGGCTTTAGGGGCAGAATAGGCCAAATAAGGTGAGGCCCTCACACCTCACCTGGTGTGACCTTTGTGTATCACACGATGCCCCTGCCCTTCGTTGGAATGCTTGTACCTTGTCTCTCATCCTCCCTTCTCCTCTGCAGGACGTGGATGCTGCCTACATGAACAAGGTGGAGCTGGAGGCCAAGGTGGATGCCCTCAACGATGAGATCAACTTCCTGAGGGTCCTCTATGCTGCGGTGAGGACTCCATCTCCAACCCTCTCCATTCAGGGAAGGCCTCCACCTGTGAAGCTGCTGGTTGGAATTGACAGTCCTTTGAAAGGACTCCCACTCCCTTACTTCAGGGCCATGGGTTCTCAGCAAGGTCATGGATAGAAAGGATTGAAGTGAGAGATTCAACTGAAACCGAGAGGTTCTCTAAACCAGAGGTTGTCTTAGATGATTAGATCTAAAGTTTGCGAGGGATAGAAGTGATTGCCATTTAGCATTTCTCCAGTGAGATAGATCATTATCTTCCCTTCCATGCCAACATACTTGAGCCCCCTGACCTGGAGTGACTTGTGGTCCCCAGGGAGCAGGGAAGACTAGAGGCACTGCTCTTCTGTCCTGAGATGTCACCAACCACTTGTTTTCTGCATAGAAATTTACCCCTCCTCCTCTTCTGTACACTTTGGGAATGCCAAGTCGGCTCCCATCTGAGCCTGTGGCAGGGCCATTTCCATGATGATGGTGGGCCTCTGGTGTCAGAGATTAGGGAAGACCCTCCAGTAGGCCTGATAGGAGACATTTTCCCTGCAGGAGCTGTCCCAGATGCAGACCCAGGTCAGCGACACATCCGTGGTCCTCTCCATGGACAACAACCGCAACCTGGATCTGGACAGCATCATCGCTGAGGTCCGGGCCCAGTACGAGGAGATTGCCCAGAGGAGCAAGGCCGAGGCCGAGGCCCTGTACCAGACCAAGGTGAGTTGCTGGAGTTCTCTCTGGAGGTGAGGGTGGCTTCTGGGGCTCCGCTTTTGATGTTTGTGAGCAAGCCATCATCAGCTCGAGCCCAAGAGAAGTCAGAGGTAAACTGATTCTTCTGGGTGTCACTGATCCTGGTCTGCCTGAAGATTACGTGACCTTTTGTATTACCCCTGCCACCTGTGGCTATTCTTGCTGAGTTCATTGGAGGATAGACCCCACCCAAACAGCCCTGACCCTTGTTTCCCTGGGTCTCAGGTCCAGCAGCTTCAGAACTCAGTGGACCAACATGGAGACAGCCTGAAGAACACCAAGAATGAGATTTCAGAGCTTAACAGGTTGATCCAGAGGTTGCGGGCTGAGATTGAGAACGTCAAGAAGCAGGTAGGTGTCACTTCTTCCCAAAAGTCTCACTACAGGGCCAGGGGCCCAAGACATGTCTCTAGAGTAGACAAGCAGACAAGGCATCAGGCTGGAAGATCTTGAGCTGGTCTGCAGGGGATTTGTAGCTCTTTGCATAAGGAAATGGTAACCCACTCCAGTATTCTTGCCTGGGAAATCCTATGGACAGAGAAGCTGGTGGGCTATAGTTCATGGCGTGGCAAAGTAGGACACGACTTAGTTACTGAAAACGAACAAGTCATACCCAAATCTTTTCCGCAGTAACCTAGTTAACATGATATGACACCTCAGTAAATAAGATTTCTTGGCTCTTTTTCATTGGTTTTTTTCATTTTTGTTGAATCAGTCAGGTGGGGGCATTGATGGACTCTAGCAGGGGTGAATAAAATGCATGAGTCAGGGAAGGTGGGGAGAAGGACAGACAGAATCCTAACATCCTAAGCCAAGTAAAGTGGCTACAGGAGAGGGGACAGATTTCGAGGTCTTGACAACAGGCCCCTAATGACTGCCTGTTCTGTGCCGTTGTCTTCAGTGCCAGACTCTGCAGGGATCTGTGGCCGATGCAGAGCAGCGTGGGGAGGTGGCCCTAAAAGATGCCTACAGCAAGCGCACAGAGCTAGAGGCCGCCCTGCAGAAGGCCAAGGAGGAGCTGGCCCGTGTGCTGCGAGAGTACCAGGATCTCCTGAGCGTCAAGCTGGCCCTGGACATCGAGATCGCCACCTACCGCAAGCTGCTGGAGGGCGAGGAGTGCCGGTGAGTGGGGAAGGCAGGGTGGAAACAGGAAATGGAGAGGGTCCAGAGCCATGGGCGCCTCTGCTGAACCACTTGCTTCAGTGCTGGTGTGTTGCGAACCGGATGCTGTTACATGAGAGGTTCACGTTCAGGCCTCAATTCAGCTGCTTAACAAGGGGGAGGGTGCCTGCCACCGGCTTGTTGAATGAAGCGTGGCTCCAGGCTTGCTGAGGTTCACTGCTCTTTCTCTCCCCTACAGAATGTCTGGAGAATGCCAGAGTGCTGTGAGCATCTGTAAGTACTGTCTGCTCCCTGCTGTGGCCATTTGTTTGCCCAGGTTTGGGGTGAGATTCCCGGTACCAGTGCTGTTGGAGTAACCTTGTCCTTGCCTTTTTCCCGCAGCTGTGGTTGGCGGCGCTGCCAGCGCAGGAGGGCTCGGTGGAGGGTTAGGAGGCAGCTCTGGATTTGGCCTGGGCTCTGGCTCCTGTGCAGGAGGCCTTGGTGGAGGGTTAGGAGGCAGCTCTGGATTTGGCCTGGGTTCTGGCTCCGGAGGTGGCTTTGGATTCGGTGGTGGCATTGGCGGCAGTTCCAGCGGCAAGATCATCTCTACAACCACCCTGACCAAGAAATCCTTCCGATAAAGGAGACGGGGGCCCTGCAGCCCTCTGCGGCCAGCCTGCCCAGCCCTGGTGTCTCTGCTTCCTTCACCCCACCTCCAGTCTCCTTTCCTGGGGCTCGTCTTACCAGTGTCACCTCAGTGCCAGGACGTGGACTCTGCTCTCTTAGAGTTTGGTAGCTTCTTCCTGATTTGGGCTTGTGATCCAGCTGGAATGGGAGAGGTGTCGACTGACTCTTTACCTCCCATGGACAGAGGAGAATCCAACCGGGTGCTTATCTTCAGGATTATCAGGGTCATGTGTCCCCTCCCAGCCCAGCGCTGCCTCCTACCAGATCCTGCATCTCCCTCTACATCAGGACCAAACTCTTTCTCCATCCCTGGGCAGCAACCAACCCTGCAAGGTTGGGACAAGAGCCCCTGAGTACCCTGTCCACTCTTCTCCTTCCTTTTAGCCATCTTTGGGTGAATCTTCAATAAAACGCCTTTGTCATTCATCTTTGAGCAGTTGTGTTGTTCCTTGGGAGAAGTCACCAGAATTCTGGTGAAAGGGAAAGAGGCCAGGGCCCAAGGGATCTGTCTGTCTCTATTAAGGTCATCTGCTAATATCTCAGATCTTTTCTCTTAAATTGCCCAGATTATTGGGAGAGAAGTGCGGTGTGTGGAGCCTGAAGGCCGCCTACAGAATAGGAGCACAGACTCAAAACGGCCAATAGTTGTACAGAGACCGCTCATTGCAGGCAAGCAGGGCAGTGCAATCTCAGTGCTGGACCCAGGCATCTGGCAGGAAGGGGTGCAAGTGTTGAGGCGTGGGGCATAGGGCAGGTATGGGGTCAGATAGTCAGGGGTCTCCACTGAGTACAGAACAAGAGGTTATGGCGCTTATGGAGAGTTTATGTTCAGCATCTAGCAAGGCCTCCCTGTCTTCATGGAACTCCAGGCATCGGCTCTTGCTCCAGGTCAGCAAGGCTTTCTGGAACTTGTTGGCACAATCCACAAGGTCACGGTTGTTGGATGGAGCAGGGAAAGCATGTTGCTCTAACAGAGCTCTCATGCCGAGCTCACTTGCCCCTGTCCTCAGGTGACTCTGGCAGGGTGATCTGAATGGCTGCCCCTGTGTGGTGGGAGAGTGGGGGCAGTAGACGATGCCTGATTGGGGCCAGCCCTGGAGGTTCTGGTTGGACAATTGGAGGTGGGGGTCTGGGTATATAGCCTCTGTGGACCCTCTGTTTCTGGACCAATTCCATGATACCTGGAGCATCACCATCTTCCCTTCTTCAGCAGAAGTTCCCTTGTGCGGTTTGACCTGTATCCCTCTTGCTGTGTTTGCAGATTGCACTCCCCCACCCCCACCCCCCACTGTCAATTAGGGCCTCCCACCCACTATTGCCAGGGAGTGTCTGCAGACCGCAATCGCTCTACATGGTGCCTCCCACGGGCCCTTACTGTGTGCAGACGGAGGGCACACGGTTTGCCCAGGCCGGTCTCTACTCACAGGCAGGCTTAGGATAGCAGGGCAGAGCAGTGAAGGGGCTTGTGCTCCCTGGCGGGCGCCTCCTGCCAGGAGCAGCCACTCCCTGGGCTGGCTGGCTGCTGCCTCTCAAGTTAATCTCCGCATTGTCCCGGGGCTCACCCCGTGGGCAGAGCAGGAAGTCTTGGACTTCTTCCCCTCACTGCACCCCTCCCCTGGGAGGATGCTGAATAGGCCTTTTCCCCAAGCTTCTGGGGTTGGAAGGAGGAGTCAAGGGTTGAAAGTAGGAGAAGGGCTTCTCAAGTTCACCCACCAGGAAGCTGCAGGTCACAATGAGCCACACCAGAGCTGAAACACACAATGAGCTGAAACCCAGAAGCCTGGCAGATTAATGTCTTTCTTGTGCTCTGAGCGGGCGGGAGCACAGGAGTGTCACCGCGCGGCCTCTCAGGGCCTCGTCAGTTGAATTTAACAGCTTGCAAAGTTAGATCGTAGAGGAGATATGTACGTGTGTATCTTAGCATAAACATGTTTGTATTTGTAGGCAAGCAGCTACATAGGTGTGTTTTTAAAATTTATTTAAGAAGACTGCTGTTTAACATAAAAGAGCCGCTCAGGGAGGTGGCTGAGGGAGCTGTGACCCCCTTTGTGGCCCCTCAGGATTCGGTGCTAGGACGAAGGGAAGGGTGGGCCGAGAAAAAAAGGTGCCACTTTAGCACCTGCTCCATTTTTGCTGTGTTGAAGATCGGGACTCAACAGTAGACTCTTTCTCCGATGTTGTTGAGGTGGTGGAAGGGGACAGGTAGGTGAACTGACAGAGGGCAGGACTCTAATCTTTTCTAAGAGGCAACCCTTTCTTCTAGGAAGTCTCCTGGGAGCCGTTCCACCCTCTTGGCTCACTCTGCTGCTTGGCTTCCATTAGGCCTCCTGGGGCCTCCTTCTGATCACACTCCCTTCCCTGCACACAGTTTCAAGGCCTGCAGGCTTACTCTCATCAGACTGGGAGCTTTCTGTCCAAAAATCCACAGTATGAGAACTCCAGCTGGACAGGCACCACTGCGGGTCTCTCTCTCCCTTGGGGAGAACATACTTTCATGTGACTGTGGGTTCATGAGTATGGGGGTTGTTGGGGAGGCAGACATGTTAAGTTCAGACTTCCCATACTTTCAAGAGAGTGGTAAGAGCAATGGTGTATGTATTAGTTGCTTAGTTGTGTCTGACTCTTTGTGACCCTGTAGACTGTAGCTCGTCAGGCTCTTCTGTCCATGGAATTCTCCAGGCAGGAATATTGGAGTGGGTTGCCATTCCCTTCTCCAGGGGATCTTCCTGACCCAGGGTTTGAACCTGGGTCTCCTGGATTGCAGGCAGATTCTTCACCATTTGAGCTAGAGGGAAGCAAGAGCAGTGGTAAATGTAAACAATGAGGCTCTGAAAGCACAGGGGAGAAGCATTCAGTTTTTGAAAAGAAATATTTTATTATTTGGCTGTTCCAGGTCTTAATTTTGGCATGACAACTCTTAGCTGTGGCATGTGGACTCCCAGTTGCGGCATGTGGGATCTAGTTCCCCAACTAGGAATTGAACCCAGGCCCTTTGCATTGGGAGTGCAGAGTCTCAACCACTGGATCCCCAGGGAAGTCCCAGAAGCATTCATTTTTGCCAAGAGAATCAAGGGAGGCTTCCTGGAGGAAGTGATCCCTGAGATAAATCTTGAAGCCTGAGAAGGAGTCAATCAGGTGAAAGGGTTGTGACCTTGGAGTTGGAGCAAGGGGCTCAGGGAGGTAGGGTGCTCTAGGCGGTAAGAATACCAGGGTAGAGGCAGGGGAGCGAGGCACCATGCAGCATGTATGAGAACCCACAGTAGCTTGGCATCACGCTGGGTTAGGAACAGGGAGTGGTGGGAGGGAGGCTGGAGAGCAAGGCCCAGGCCAGGCATGGAGGGTGGACTTGGCCCATCATCTGATTTGTGTGGGGCTTTGGCTTTGTGTTCCAAGACTAGGCAAGCTCAGAACGAGGCTTGTATGAGACAGCAGGTCTGAAAGAGACAGAGGGAACTCTGGGGCACCTGCCTTCAGGGGGTGGCCTTTAGGCCCAGGACATGCTTTGGACTCCTGTCTGGGAACGGCCACTTCTGCATCTCACTGCCCTTCCACATGGCTGTCAGGCTAAGCCTTGTGATCCTCCACCTCCTTCCCCAGTCTTGTTCACCAGGAGGAAATGTTCTTTGCAGTCATTCCCTTGTCTTCTATCTCCCCCATAGTGATAGTCATTTCTTCAATATTTGTTGAGCATCTGCTTTATGCCAGAGACTGAATCCCTGTTCCTAAATCTCCTTAGATAACTCACACGATATCTTAGGATCACCTTATTTCTTACGATCACAGCCTCTGCTTTACGTCCAGCTGGACTCCCTGAAATTCTGCACAGAAGAGAGCAAGAGCCATGCTTTTAAAAAATCATCATACGGAAAAATCAATTTAAATTTCCCTTTGACTTTCTCTACCCCAGGTTAAAGGATTGCTTAAATGTTTTTTCTTTCTCCTCTTTTTCTCTTTTGTTTCAAGCAATTTATTTACTAACTTCCCATTTTTGTTTTGAATTTCCCAGCAAGGACAAGATGTGATTTCTGCTATTTACAACTTCGGGTTTGAGGAGACACACCAGACAAGATTCAGCACAAGTATGGTGGAGAGCTCCTCTCATGCAGAGAAATCTTTCAAAATAAAAGATTATTCAGGGTTTTTTTAAAATTAATTTTTATTGGAGAATATTTGCTTTGCATCCAGTTTTACTGCCCTGAGGATTGTCTCTGGAATGCTTTGTCGCTGCTGGCCCTTCAGTTTTCTCTTCCAGCAGGAGGTAGAAGTGAGCTGCTTAAAAGCAGAAGGTGGGTTTCTGTTTTGAAAGGTAAGGAAGGTGGAGTAGGTCTCATCAGTTCCCCCTTGACCCCTAGAATCTATCCACAGTGCAGCCAGACTCATCTGTTTAAAAGTCACCTTGTAGCTCACCTTTGCTGAAACCCTTCAACGGCTTCGCCTCTCAGAGTAAAAGCAAGTCTTAGCGTGTCAAAGCCACATGTGTGATTGGATTCCACTCCCCCTACCACCGCCCCCAGCCCCAGACCTTATCTCTGATGCATGTTCTCCTCCCTCACTCTGCTTCAGCTCTGCTGGTCCCCTGCTCCTCCACAACACTCTCCTCACCTGCCTGCCTCAGGGCCTTTGCACATGTGGTTCCTCTGCCCAGCACAGCCTTTACTCAGGTGTCTGCATGTCCTTGCCATCTCACTGCACTCAGCGGTCTGCTCAGGCCACTTTCAATGAAATAGCACGCTTCTCATGTCTACCCACTTTTTTTCTGCTGCCTTTATTTTATAGCACTTTTCATAACCTGATATAATGTGTCCTTACTTCTTTTAGAAAGTACCTCTTTTAGTTGTACTTCTTCCAACCTTAGAAAATACTATTGAATTTCCAGAAGCTGTCCTTAGCCGTGTTGGGTCTTAGGTGTGGCCTGTGGGATCTTTGCTGAATCATGTGGGGTTTTCCTCTAGTTGTGGCATGCTCTCAGCAGTTGCTGTGCACGGGCTTGGTTGCTCTGTGGCATGTGGGATCTTAGTTCCCCGACCAGGGATTGAACCCGTGTTCATGGCAGGGTGGACTCTTAACCCCTGGGCCACCAGGGAAGTCCCTGTATTTACTTCCTTACTGTTGGTTTGTTGCTGATATGTGAGCTCTAGAAGAGCAGGAACTTCATCACTGCATTCACGGTGCCTGAAAATAGTGACTGGAAAATGGCCCATGTTCAATAAAACTTCATAGCCCCAGGGCAGGCTGATTGGGGCTGATGCTCTGCATCTGAGAAAGAAGAACATGAAGTTGAAAACATGGAGAAAATGAAGTGCTTGGGTCATCACAGGAGCAGTCAATTTGCTGAATCGACCTGTGATTTGTTCAGAGCAGCAGAAGAGACTGTATTATCATATTAAGACAGAAGTATACCCCAAAGTGACGTAAAATGACAAATACAAAGTAATAGCCAGGGTCCCCCGAGTACTAACAATGTCTAGGCCATTCTTTGTGCATGCCATACATGGTTTAATTCAATTCTCACAACAGCTATGGAAGATTAATCTGTTATTTCCATTTGACAGATGAGGAAACTTAGGTTCTAGAAGGTTTACTGTGTGATCTTGCCTGAGATCCCACAGTAAGTGAGTAAGAGGCAGAGCTAGGATTCAAACCCAGGACAGCCTGACTTACATGATAAAGACCACATTTAACCCCTCCACTGGCTCAGGATTGATAGGAGCCGACTGCTAAAGAAGGCCAGAGAATCTTCAGTTCAGTTCAGTTCAGTCACTCCGTCGTGTCTGACTCTCTGCGACCCCATGAACCTCAGCACACCAGGCCTCCCTGTCCATCACCAACTCCCAGAGTCCACCCAAACCCATGTCCATTGAGTCGGTGATGCCATCTAACCATCTCATCCTCCGTTGCGCCTTCTCCTCCTGCCCTCAATCTTTCCCAGCATCAGGGTCTTTTCAAATGAGTCAGTTCTTCACATCAAGTGACCAAAGTATTGGAGTTTCAGCTTTAACATCAGTCCTTCCAATGAACACCCAGGACTGATCTCCTTTAGGATGGACTGGTTGGATCTCCTTACAGTCCAAGGGACCCTCAAGAGTCTTCTCCAACACCACAGTTCAAAAGCATAAATTCTTCTCGCTCAGCTTTCTTTATAGTCCAACTCTTACATCCATACATGACCACTGGAAAAACCATAGCCTTGACTAGATGGACCTTTGTTGACAAAGTAATGTCTCTGCTTTTTAATATGCTGTCTAGGTTGGTCATAAATTTCTTTCCAAGGAGTAAGCGTCTTTTAATTTCATGGCTGCAATCACCATTTGCAGTGATTTTGGAGCCCAGAAAAATAAGGTCAGGCACTATTTCCACTGTTTTCCCATCTATTTGCCATGATGGGACCGCATGCCATGATCTTAGTTTTCTGAATGTTGAGCTTTAAGCCAACTTTTTCACTCTCCTCTTTCACTTTCATCAAGAGGCTCTTTAGTTCTTCACTTTCTGCCATAAGGGTGGTGTCATCTGCATATCTGAGGTTATTGATATTTCTCCTGGCTTCACCTGCACTGGAAGAAGCAGTGTCCACATCACAGACAGTAAGTGTCCCCCTAATAGTTTCAGTGCATATTATACCATCTCTGATTTTTAAAAATTGAAGTATAGTTAGTTTACAATATTGTGTTACTTTCAAGTGTACAGAAAAATGATTCAGATTCTTTTCCATTATAGGTTATTACCCACCTCTGATTATTTTATCTTATTTAGATGCCATGATTTTAAGAGCAAAATGGAGTGAAGAGAAACCATGTATACTGAAGATCTGGAGAAGCAATTAGGGGTATTTAACTGAGAGGACAGTTTCTGGAGACTCAACAGTATTTTCTAATGTTGGAAGAAAATACAGAAACCAAGGAAGCTAGTCTGTGTTACTCTGAAAGGCCAGATGAGAGCAAACCCATTTCACTTCAGGTCACATAGAAGGCCTGCTAGGACCAGATGCTGATGGACACGGAGGCAAGGAAGACTGGCTGTGATGCAGCGTAGAGGGTCACAGTCCAGCAGGGCACTTCAGCTGGGGACCATGAGCCTTGTCTAAAGGACAGAGCTGTCCAACAGAGGAAGAGTCTGGTTGGCAGGAGTTTGAGACCAGAGGCTCATGGGCCTCAGTTAGGATGGCTGCTGTGTTATTGTCAGGGTTCTGAGCATCCACATGTGCACAAACGTTCGCAGACTGAATAAACAGTATGTGCTAAGTTGCTTCAGTTGTGTGGGACTCCTTGTGATCCCATGGACTGTAGCCTTCCAGGCTCCTCTGTCCATGGGATTTTCTAGGCAAGAATACCGGAGTGGGTTGCCATTTCCTCCTCCAGGGGATCTTCCCGACCCAAGGATTGAACCTGAATCTCTTATGTCTTCTGCATTGGCAGGCGGGTTCACTACCACCAGTGCCACCTGGGAATAAATAGTATGTGGAGTTGGTGATGGATAGGGAGGCCTGGCATGCTGTGATTCATGGGGTTGCAAAGAGTCGGACATGACTGAGCGACTGAACTGAACTGAACTTCATATATACGTGTTACCATTTTCCAATGTATGTGATTATAAGATGCAGTTTTATTTAAAAGTATTGAATTCATAGTAAAAAAATACATTCTCAAAAGATATTGGAAACATAAGTTTTGAAGGTCAGGATCATTTCTGATGTTAAAAGAGCCTTCAGTTCCAGAGAGGGTTGGGTTCCAAATTCACTGATCCCATGAAGAGGAGTCCAGTTCCCACTGGATCAGAAGACATTAAAGCTAGATCTAAGGAGATCTTCCTTGGGTCAGGGTGGTGCCTGGCTGGCCTAGGCAAGCAAGAAAATTGGATGAATTGCCTTCCACGGGCATCCTGAATAGGAGAGGCTGCTTGTGTGCATGTGTATGTGTGTATTTGTGTATGCGGGACTGTCCTGAGGTCGAAACACAGACTAGCTAGCCTCTTGGCCACAGAGCCCTATGAGGCTTTGATTTTATACATTGCAACACAGTGACTCACTCTTTTCTCTAGGGAGAAGGTACTTAGGCTACTTACTTAAGCTTCATAATCCGGGTGCTGAAATGAGTGTAAGCCAACTCTGATTTCTCATAATGTTTACTGGGTCCCTCAGGCCTGGAGGGCTGGGCCCAACCATCAAGAATTTCAGCTCATGGATTGCTTCCTCCTCTTCTATCATTTGCATCCCTGGCGACTCTCCAATCAGAGTCGACACCCTCGTCCTGCTAATGGACTCCCAATCCCTATTTTGCTCCCCGTCCCCTAGCGGACAATGTCTTCTCTGCAATCCTGGGTGCAGAATAATAGACTAAACACACTTAAATTAACACAACCTTGTAAATCAACTATACTGCAGTTAAAAAAAGAAAATAGATTAAACTCTTTTTCCCATTTCTCCCACCACTTGTTAGAGAGTTTCCAGATCTGATGACAATGGTGGTTGTGACTTTCCTTCTCAAAGATCCCTCTCCAAGGGAATTCCCTTGAAGGAATGACAAATGTGACTTAGGATCAGTAGGCTCTATTTGCCCCAATGTGGGGCAGGAAAGGTACCTTGCTTCACTTCAGGCCCCACACCTGGACATGCAGCAGCCTCATTCTCTTTGGCACAAAAGGCAGGCCTTCCATCCTGTCTCAACCACATCCCCTACGTCTTCTACAATCACTTTCTGCTCTAGCCAGGCCTGTCTCACCCCTGTATTGATCAGCACTCATACTTGCATATATGAGCATCCATTCTGCCTGGGATGTAAACAGAAAATAATTTGTTAAAGCACAATGTTGCTCATGGCCTCTCTGGGGGTTCTGCAGCCTGGAACCATGTCCAGCCACCCCTAGAGGCTGCTCTGGAGCAAACATTATGACCATTGCTGCTGTACCTCTGATGCTCGGGGGGAATAACAAAACTTCACCTCTGTCTGTGCGTGCATGTGTGCTCAGTCACTTCAGTTATGTCCAACTCTTTGCAACCCCATGGAGTGTAGCCTGCCAGGCCTCTCTGTGTGTATGTGGGACTGTATGGGATTCTCCAGGTAAGTATACAGGATTGGGTTGCCATGCCCTCCTCCAAGGGATTTTCCCGACCCAGGGATTGAATCTGTGTCTCTTGCATCTCCTGCACTGTAGGCAGATTCTTCACCTCAGAGCCACTGGGGAAGCCCCCACCTCTGTCCATCAGGACTCAGATGTTTCCATCAGAATCTAGGTCTCACAAGAGTGTCTCTCATTGAAAGGTTCCAGGCCACCGGCCTGGCTTCTAGCTGCAAAGGAGTCTGGGAATGTGTTTCCTGGATTTTACCCTAAGAAGGTGGGGATCTCACTGTGGGAAATGACCGAAAGGAAGGGAAGACATTCAAAGATGTTGTGTAGCCACAGACGACAAAAGTCTACCCAGGTCACCAGGTCCTGGACCTAACCATGCTTGCTTTCATGCTGAATCTTGGCTCATGACCAATTGGGTTGGAACGTCTTTCCTTCTGTCTAGCAAATTCTGCCCTTTGTGAAAATTTCAGCTCATGTCTCTTCCTGAAGCCTTACCATGCAATTCCCCCTTTGCACTGCATTTCTAATTCTCCACGCTCTCAAAGCACCTCTAACTTGGGACTTAGTTTTGCACAGTCTTATAATGTTTGGCTTTTCTGCACTGCGAGTTCTTTGCAAACCATTCTTTGTACCACATAGTGATCCAGAGCATCCATGCTTGGTAAACACATCTCTTATTTGTTCATGGATTTCTCTTTGTGGGGCCAGAAGCTGAGGCCTGCTTCCTCTCATCTCATCATGGAGTTAATGTGGTTCTAGCTATCTGGCCCCGTGCTGTTCTCACATTCCCTAGGGAATCTCAGTGGTTAATTAGCAAATGGAGTCATTACTTCATTGGGTTGTTCTTTTGGCAGGTATGAAAGCTGAAATTCTCCATGTGATTTGTAAACAAAAATAGCTAAAAATAACAGTGAACACTGGACACGTATACTGTGCAAGGTACTTTCTGGACATGACAGTGACTATGAGAGAGGTACCTTTAGCAACTTAATTTTACAGATGAGGAAACCAAGGCACAGAGAGGTTAATGAATTTCCGCACAGACACACAGAGGCAAAGCTGATATTCAAAAGCGGGAACTGTTTCATGGAGAGCAGACTTGTGGTTGCCAACGGGCAGGGGGCAGGGGAGAGATGGATTGGGAGGTTGGGGTTAGCAGATGTAAGCTAGTAAATGTAGAATGGATAAATAGCAAAGTCCTACTGTACATCACAGGGAACTATATTCAATATCTTGTGATAAATCATAATGCAAAAAAACAATTTCAAAAAGAATGTATATATATGTATAGGTGAATCACTTTGTTATACAGCAGAAATTAACAATATTATAACAGAATATATATATATGACAGAAATTAACAATATTATAAATCAACTATACTTAAATTAAAAAAAGTGAAATCAAAGCTGGGTCTATTTGAGTCTAAAGTGCATACACTTAAACACTAAGAGAGAAAAAAATATGACCTAATTTTTAGTGTACGTTTCATAAAACTCATCCATCTATTATCCTGTGAGAACCAGAAGGGTAGAGACTGCTGACCATCTTTATCGGTTAATAATGCTGACACACAGAAAATTTAAATAGCCTTGGTCATGGTTAGTCATGGGGAGAGGCTGGTCCAGCTCTAAGTGTGGTTCATTCTTTAAACTCTGGTTCCTCTGAGGGAGCAAAGCTGAGGAGGGTGTGTGTACAGCACCCTCTGGGCCTTGAGCTAATTTCTCCTGCCAATAATCCATGGGTAGCAGTTGTGGAAGATCAGGGGTGTAAGTCAGACCTGCTGCAAGGGAGTCCCAGTACTGGGTGGGAGGCAGATTATGTGACTCAAAGGCCTGGTCAATTTCAACATGATTCTGTGACAGATTCTTCAACTGATTCTTGATACTGTGATTCTATAGCTTTTTTTCTTTTTTTTTTTTTTGCTGGAGAGGAGATGCCACTCATTTGCACATATATTTTCTTAAATCTGAACACCAAATTCAAGAGGTCTGGATTCTTTATGCCGAGATCATCTCTGTTAGCTTGGACTACCTTATGTAAAGAAAGAAAGTGAAAGTCACACAGTCGTGTCTGACTCTTTGTGATCCCATGGACTGTAGCCCGCCAGGCTCCTCTGTCCTTGGAATTTTCCAGGCAAGAGTACTGGAGTGGGTTGCCAGTTGCTTCTCCAGGACCTTATGTAATGGGATTTCAGTTAACCTTTGACTAGTTTTATTTGGCTGTAATCCAGCGAACAGGCTTAATTCATTCATCAATTGTTCCACTGAGTGACTGATCATTCACTCAACCAACCAACCTTTAGGAGCATCTATTATTGGCACAGTGCTGTGCTAAGAACCAGAGGGTCCAGGATTTTGACAAGACTGTAAGCTCCTGAAAAGTTTATGGCTTTATTCCGTGGGAGGGACCATGATGTTGCAGAGCCTGGAGGTAATGAAGTAGGTTGAGGACACATGGGAGAATCAGGCCACTGAAGAGAGGATCACGTCCTCTGCACGTGGGCCACCCCCAGCCCAGCCCAGTGAACACTGAAGAATCCACCATCCTTCTCTCTTTCCCCCCATTCTGAGGAGGCCCAGGCCACACAGGCCACACCCGTGGCAGGGCCATCTGTGCAGCAGACAGGAGGAAAAAGTCTTGTGCTGGAGCGATCCATGGCTGACTTGGCAGGCTCCACACCTGCACAGAAAGGCTTTCCTCTTGAACAAGCCAAGCCCAGTCCTAAGCCTCTGAAAAACTTTAGACTGGCAGATTCTCAGGTTTTCAGAGTTAGACACGTACGACAGTGCTGCTGGCCTTGCTGGGCCTGGACTTCTGAGGCTGGGGGTGGGGGTGGGGGGTGGGTGTCTTGACACTGAGGCCACAGACCCCCCAGGAGCACTTGTCCCCTTCACCAGAGAACGGTTCCTGTGTCTGTCTCCAGTGGCTCATCCAGTGCCTGAGACGAGTTAGGTCATCTGTCAATAGGTGTCACATTTGTGGTATAATTGATGTTTGAATTTCCAGTCACCTGGAACTTGGACTGCAACCAGGAAGATGCCAAAAATGAGGGGAGCAAGAAAGGAAGCTTTAGAGATGTTCTGAAGATAGGGGATAGTGTATGGCTTTCCTGGGAAGTTTTAAAAATGAACTGGCTTGTTGAATTTTGCTGATGGCTTATCAAAGCACATAGTGTTAATTCCTTCCTCTTTTTCAAGAAGAATCGTGAATCCAAATGCTGCAGCCTCCTGAACTACAGCTTAGGAGACAGGGGGAACCCAGGAGGCAGCTTTGTGATGGTTCTGGGCTTTGTTTCCAGGACAGGAAGAGGAGAGGTCATCAATTCATCCTCAAACCTGGCACAGAGCTGGGCACACAGTGGGTGCTCCGTGGCCATGTGCAGTCTGTGGAGTAGACTGTATCACCCCTCCTGTTGAGATACTTGCCTGAGCCCTTGAGTGGGCTTCACCGTCTCCACCACCCAGACAACCAGAACCTCTCCAATCTACCTTCCACTCCATCCTTTCCAGAGCTGAGCCCAGCCCTGGCAGGACCTGGGACAGCTGGCCAGTAGATAGACTACTGTGCCTCCTGGGTCCTGCCAGACAAAGCTAGGAGGTGGCCATGCCCAAGCACGGGGCCAAGTCAGGAACCTCCCCGTGCCAGGTAAGCCTGCCACCTTAGCACTTTTACCATTTCAGATTATTTTTAAGGTGTGTTTAGTAGCCTAGAACTAACATTGCCTGGAAGGCAAACCCAGCCCATGACTATTTGAGACTAATTATCTCTCCTCCGTTTGAGCCCAGCAGCCTCCTAGATGTATATAAAGGGATTTATCCCGCTCAGGTCTTCAGTTTGCGCCTCTCTTCCTCTGGCTGTGAGCGGCCCTGCTGAACTCTCGCACTTTCCCTTCACCGACTTTGCTCACCATGAACAGACAAGTCCGCAAGACATCTGGCGGCGGGAGCCAGGGCTTTTCAGGCCGCTCTGCCGTGGTCTCTGGCAGTAGCAGGATGAGCTGTGTGGCCCGCTCTGGGGGAGCCGGCGGAGGGGCCTACGGGTTCCGGAGTGGAGCAGGCGGCTTTGGCAGTCGCAGCCTCTACAACCTGGGTGGCAATAAGAGTATCTCCATCAGCATGGCTGGCGGCTCCCGGGCTGGTGGCTTTGGAGGGGGGCGCAGCAGCTGTGTCAGTGGCTTTGGGAGTGGCTACGGAGGTGGTTATGGAGGTGGCTTTGGTGGTGGCAGAGGAATGGGAGGTGGTTTTGGAGGAGCTGGTGGCTTTGGTGGGGCTGGTGGGTTTGGAGGAGCTGGTGGCTTTGGTGGGGCTGGTGGGTTTGGAGGAGCTGGTGGCTTTGGTGGGGCTGGTGGGTTTGGAGGAGCTGGTGGTTTTGGTGGACCTGGTGGCTTTGGAGGACCCGGTGGTTTTGGAGGACCTGGTGGCTTTGGCCCTGGTGGCTTCCCTGGGGGAATCCAGGAAGTGACTGTCAACCAGAGCCTCCTGCAGCCCCTCAATGTGGAGATTGACCCCCAGATCGGGCAAGTAAAGACCCAAGAGCGGGAGCAGATCAAGACTCTCAACAACAAGTTTGCCTCTTTCATCGACAAGGTGAGGAAGTCCTGATGCATCCCCCATTCCTAGGTTGGGGACTTTGAGTTTGATATTTACATACAGTGTTTAGGATCAATTCAGAGTGGTCCAGGCTGGAGGGGAAGGGTTAGGCAGCATTCTTGGCTCTTATGAGGATGTTCAGGGCTGATGAACCTGCCCACGTAGTCATGTGATTGGGAAAGATGATGGTCCCCTTTGGACCCCCACATCCCCAAGTCCTGCTTGTCTGCCTCTTTGCTCAAGACTCCCACCTGTTGCCTTATCCAGCCTGGGCAGGTAGTGCTGGCAGGGCAGGGTGGGGGTCATGATCTCTGACAGGCAAGGGTCTGACCCAGAACTGGGGGCTATTCAAACATGGGCTGCCCTCTGGGGCTTTCCAGGAGGCCTCGTCTCTCTATGGCGATGTGCCAGGCAAAGGAGGCAGGCACCCTACAGAAGGAATTCAAGAGGCTCAAGGGGGAACCTGAGTCCCAAGGGGCTCCTGAGACCCTAGAAACTCAGTCTGCACCTCAATCAATCTTATCGGGAAAAGCAGGGTGCTCGGGGACCTCTAGAGCAGGGTGGCCCACACTGGCTGTCTCTCTCCTGTCACAACGATGATAGTAGCATTTCAACTGTGTCAGTTCCTAGCCATTCACATCCTTTGAAGTGAATATCAGTGGGGCGTCAATGGTGTCTTAGACGGAAAACAATGCTGTTGAGGTTTAAGCACCTTCTTGTGGTGCGCTGTGTGTTTTTGGAATTGGGCTAGAATCATGAAGTCCCCAGGAATACTGAAAAGTCAAGTCTCTCTCGCTTCCAGGCAGGGGTTACTTCCAGTTTCCCCTCCCATTTCTCCTGCTTCTGTAAGGAAGTCGTCTTGCATCTTCAATGGCCTGACTGCTGTGATGGTCTGACCATACTCTCTCTAGCCACAGTGGGAGCTTTCTAGGCCTTTGTACTGGGAGATGGGGAGATGCAGACACCGAGTTCTGCCCAAGGCAAGGCCCCTCTGCTCCAAACACTGCCTGAGTTTGCTTCTCCCAATGTACTCCAGGTACGGTTCCTGGAGCAACAGAATAAGGTCCTGGAGACCAAGTGGAGCCTGCTCCAGCAGCAGGGCACACATCCCATCACAGGCACCAACAACCTCGAGCCCCTTTTTGAGAACTACATCAACTCCCTGCGGAGCTACCTGGACAGCATTCTGGGGGAGAGAGGCCGCCTGGACTCAGAGCTGAGGAACATGCAGGACCTAGTGGAAGACTTTAAGAAGAAGTGAGTGACAGGCACATGTGGGAAGATGCTGTGGGTGACCCTGTCTCAGAATCCTAGTTTTCACTGCTTTCCCTTGCCCACTGAGAAGGCTGCCCCTTAGCCCACTTCCCTGTATCTTCATAGAGGACAGTTTGGTTCATTGGGTTCCTCCTCCCCTTCTTTCCTGAAGGATAGTCCTTTACAAAGAAAATTAGAAGGCTAGAGCTGAAGAAGCACTTTCTCATGAGCCAGGCTGGGGAAGATCCTGGTTGTAGGATCTGAAGGATGCTGGGACAACTCACAGCATGGTGACCAAGCATCCAGTCTACCGGGGATGGAGGGGTTTCCCAGGACTTGGAACTTTCCGTGTTAAAACCAGACAGTCTGCCAGAATGAATGGGAATGGTTGGTCCTTCTAATTAACAGGGGGACAGTGAGAGGGTGTGTTTATTTAAGAGGGGCAGGGGGTGGGGACAGAGGACAGAACAGAGGTAGTTTCAGAGTTTCAGAGAACAGTGGCGTTTATGACTACCTCATACTGCAAACAGTGATTTCTTTTTAACTCTTACAGATATGAGGATGAGATCAACAAGCGCACAGCTGCTGAGAATGAATTTGTGACCCTGAAGAAGGTAAGGGTTGTAGTGTGAGGTTTCTAGGGCTTGTAGGCACTGGTTTCCAGCTGGGCTGGGGGGAATCCTTGCTCCACTGCTATAGAGCTGCCAAGTTCAGGCAGTTGGAACCAAAAATAAAATCCAAGTGCATCTTAGTCTGGAGAGATGCCTCAAGGAGTCACGTCACTCATTTTCTAGCTTTTGAGTAGACCTTCCGCCATCCCCTTGATGTTAATCCTTCATGTAGAGACCAGCTTCAGACAAGTACTGGTCTTGCTGCGGCTGTAGCTTGCTGTGCATTCCTTGGAGGAATAAGGCCTCTATGTGTTTATCTGTCTTTCTCAGGACGTGGATGCTGCCTATATGAACAAGGTGGAGCTTCAGGCCAAAGTGGATGCCTTAACAGATGAGATCAATTTCTTGACGACCCTCTATGATATGGTGAGGATGTTTCCTACCAAGACGGGGCAAGAGGGAGGGTGAGATACTTTCAGATTTGATAGGTAGGGTCCAGGAAGACTGAATCTTGAGATAAGGCCTCTTGTTGGGGCTTCCCAGCAGGAACTGCAAGCATGGGGTCTCCGAGAGGCTGGCAGGCAGGGCGGAGCCGATCAACCTTCCGAGCTGACTCAGCAGATGGGTACATTGATCAGGAGTCTCTTGAGGCTTCTGTGTGCTGGCTGCAGAGGCCCCACCAGTGAATAGGCCCCTCTGCATTGGCAGGAGCTGTCCCAGATGCAGAGCCATGTCAGTGACACATCGGTGGTCCTGTCCATGGACAACAACCGCAGCCTGGACCTGGACAGTATCATTGCTGAGGTCAAGGCCCAGTACGAAGAGATCGCCCAGAGGAGCAAGGCCGAGGCCGAGGCCCTGTATCAGACCAAGGTGAGAGCTAGGCATTTCTCAGAGGATTCACTGAAGGTCCCAGGGAGGCTGTGGTCCACGGGATGGCTGGGTGGTGGCCATTGGGTGGCCCTTCTTGATTCTCCTCTTTGGAGACATCCTGTCAAGGTTGTTCAGTTGCAGAAAGTGCTGTCCCCTAGGGGGAAGTGGTTCCACTGTCCCCTGCCAGACCACATGGGACCCACTCCAGCTTGCTCAGGGATTTCGGGGTGGGAGAACCTTCTACAACACACCAGATGTTCTCTTCCCTGCTGCTTCAGAGATGTCCCTGCAGAAGCATAATTCAATGTCATTTAAACACAGTGCTTACTAAGTACCTCGAGTTTGGCTGGGTGACATTAGGGATGGAGAAACACACCAGGTAAGGCTGCATCAACACCTGACTGTCCCTTCTATTCTCTAGTTGGGTGAACTGCAGACCACGGCTGGCAGGCATGGGGATGACCTGAAGAGCACCAAGAGTGAGATCTCGGAGCTCAACCGGATGATCCAGAGGCTGCGGGCTGAGATAGAGAATGTCAAGAAGCAGGTGGGACGGCCATGGATGCTGGTGTCTAGGCTGATGGGTGAGGGGTGGGGGCTAGGATCTCAGGACTCCTAGTCTGGGGGAGGGGACTTCTGGGGTCATCTCAGGCAGCACTGGCCTTCAAGGAGTTCAAAGACAAAGCCAGTTTAGATGGTTGCTAAGCCACAGCCATCCATCTGTCTTCCGTGCATGAAGACAGACAGAGGTGCTAAGGAAGGGGTGAGGTTGACTGACTTGCTCTGGGGTAATCTAGTCTTAAGACTCAGAGAACCTGGGACTCTCCTACTGGGCTCATCGTTCCTCCTCCCTCCCCCTGCTCCAGAACGCTAAACTGCAGACAGCCATTGCTGAAGCTGAGCAGCGTGGGGAACTGGCCCTCAAGGATGCTAATGCCAAGCTCCAAGAGCTACAGGCCGCCCTTCAGCAGGCCAAGGATGACCTGGCCCGGCTGCTGCGTGACTACCAGGAGCTGATGAATGTCAAGCTGGCCCTGGACGTGGAGATCGCCACCTACCGCAAGCTGCTGGAGGGCGAGGAGTGCAGGTGGGTCTCTTATTGCCATCTCTCTGCTTTTCTTGCCCCAAGTCACATGCTGAGGGCCAGATAAATGACCAAGGGAATGGGGAGGAGGCCTGTTATAGAGAGAGGGCCCCACCTTGCACAGGGCTTATAGGCAACCACTTCCTTTGCCAGTTGACGCCCTCCATAGATGGTCAAGTGCATAGGTAAACAGTATGCATAGGGGTTCTGTGTTGGCCCATGAACAGTGGAGAAAGAGTACTGATGCACCAGGCTGCTGAATTCTGTTCTGGTTGCTGTCACTTTCATTCATGGACTTGTTGGAAATTTGCTTTGCAACTGAGCTAGCCTTCTCTTGCTTTCTCACACAGGATGTCTGGAGAGTGCCAGAGTGCTGTTAGCATCTGTAAGTAGCCTAAGAAACCAGGAGAGTGAGAACTGGTTCTGAAATATCTGTACTAATTCAAGGCGATAGTTCCTAATTTAAACAATATTTCCATGGCGGTTGGACCTGTTTTCTTGGGGGCAGAAGGGGCAGCAGATATGCTTTGGTAAAGGTTCTTGGCTCAGAGCACTATTAATAATACTATGGAGGGTGGGGGGGGGGATATCTAATAGGGAGCTTGTTAATGAGAGGAGAAATTCTGGATCATCTCCATGGGGGGGGGGGGGTGTGTGTCTTCAGAGGTGACAGTATGTAGAAAGAACCATTGGAAAATTCAAACTGACTTAACACTGTGGGGGTGAACACCTCACCACATCAGAATGCGAGACAGTGATCATCAGGTTCAAAGCTGCATTGATCGCCTCTCAATCATCCTGGGCCCAGGGGATCGTTATGATACAGGGAGGTGGTGGCCGGGAGCTGATCGCTGTTCCTGTGGTCTCCCCTGCAGCCGTGGTCAGCAGCAGCAGCACCACCTCCGGCTCGGCGGGTGGTTTCGGAGGCGGATACGGCGGTGGCGTTGGCGTGGGAGGCGGCGCAGGCAGCGGCTTCGGCCGGGCCGGCGGTAGCGGCTTCGGCGGCGGTAGCGGCAGCGGCTTCGGCGGCGGCAGCGGCAGCGGCTTCGGCGGCGGCAGCGGCTTCGGCGGAGGCAGCGGATTCAGTGGCAGCAGCGGATACGGCGGCGGCGGCAGCAGCGGATTCGGCTCTGGCTCCGGGGGTCGCTCTGGGGTCAGCGGTGTAGGCTTCAGCTCAGGCAGCAGCCGGGGCGGCAGCGTCAGGTTCTCCCAGTCCTCCCAGCGCACCTCCAGATAAAATACCGCGCAGGGCACCGCAGCCGCCCCAGCGCCGCCCGTCGTTCCCATCCGCTCCTCAGCTCCCATGTCTGCAGCCTCCTCAGCGCCCTCCCACCCCGCTACCTCTCCCCTCTCCAGTCCCCGCCGGCAGCCGCTTTTTGGGGCTAAAAGACCGGGGCCTCTTGTCCTTCAAGCATCCAGATCCCTGAGCAAGAACACCCAGGAGACTTTCAGACTCTCTCTCTGGCTCCCGCCTGAGTCTGTGATTGTCTAGGTGTGGCCCCAGCCACCATCTTCGCTGCCCTTGGGGCCTCCTCCCGGGGTGGAATGGTCACCACAGTTCTGATGTATATAACACACAGGTCCCTCTGCCCATCCGTTCTGTCGCCAATAAAGTGCATTGTGTTTAAGTCTGGCCTCTGAGTCTCTCTGGCGCCTTTCTCCCCACTGAACTGACTTCTTCCATCCCGTCCCACGTGGGCCGTCCCTTCTACAGGATGGCTGAGTACTACTCCTCTGAAACCCAGACAGTTACTCTCCATTGTCCATCATATGGGATCTGAATGGGCGAGATCTGGTTGTTCCTTTATGCTCTGAGCACTGGGACAACTGACCAGCTGGGAGAGGTGGGAGTGGGGAGTGGGGAGGGGGAGGATGGGGCCACACTCGGGTGAGTTCTTGGTGGAGTCCCAACAGTGCAGACATTCCTTCTCTAGTTTGGGGGAACCTAAGAGGGCCTTGAGGTGCTTGGGGACAGATTTCTTTCCTTGGTGCTGGTCCCCATCCCAGCTGACCCCCTGAAAGCTTTCCGCCTATCAAGGTGCACCTGGGAAGGTGTGAGCTGGAAGAACCCAGGGCTACCTGTTTCAAAGTCTGACCCACAACCCGCCGCCCCCCCCGCCCCCCCCCCCCCCCCCCCAACACACACACAAAGGATTCCATGTTCGTTGAATCTTTCCTCTTTGGAGCACATATTGGAGGTTCTGAGAAGTCTTGTAGGAAAGAATTACCTGTTATTGCTGCTGCTGCTGTCTCTCCAGTCGTGTCCGACTCTGTGTGACCCCATAGACGGCAGCCCACCAGGCTCCCCAGTCCCTGGGATTCTCCAGGCAAGAACACTGGAGTGGGTTGCCATTTCCTTCTCCAATGCATGAAAGTGAAAAGTGAAAGTGAAGTCGATCAGTAGTGTCCGACTCTTAGCGACCCCATGGACTGCAGCTTACCAGGCTCCTCTGTCCATGGGATTTTCCAGGCAAGAGTATTGGAATGGGTTGCCATTGCCTTCTCCAATTACCTGTTAGTTATCTGTAAACCAGAATTTTCCACACTCCCTTTCTGGTAAACAATGATTAGCATCCCTCAGAAAAGGTCCTGTTCCTGAGCACGCAGGCATGCACTCTGGGTCCCTGGGGTGTGTGGGGCAGCCGTGGAAGTTCCTGGCGGCTGCCCTACACCAGGAAGCCCTGATAATGTGGTCATTGGCCTTGGGACGGCTGTCCGGAAGGTCATGGCTGGAAGGGATTCAGGGAGGAGGAGTGGCCTGCTTAGCATCCGAGAGCATCCGAGGGGCTGAGCTGGGAGCGAGTGCACAGGAGGATCCTGAATCTGGAGCTCCTCCGCTTCCCCACACTTATCCCTGAGGCTGAGGCTGCGGCTGCTGCCCTCCAGGCAAGACTGGCTGCCTGGGTACCCAGGGAAGACACAGATGATGGAGTGGGACATTTAGCCAGGCCAGGCCAGGAAAGTAGTATTTCCATCTTAGGCCAAAGCTGAATTTATTTCAGAGAATGGAAATGACAGTTCAAGAAACAACTAAAACTGGCTACTGGGGTGCAAAGAGATTCATATAGAAATTCCACATCCAGGCTTGGCAGAGCAATGCAGTCAGTGGTAATTCTCTGATCTCCCAGGAGGCTCTCTGAAGGAGGGGGGATTTGGTCGTTGCTGCTCCATTCTGGGGAAGGATGGAACTTTTTCTTGTTGGTATCCCTCTGTGCCGAGCGGCAAAGACAGGTGGGGAGACTCAACGCCTGCCCTGCCCAGACTTGACGCCAGGCCAGCTATGGGACAAGTGCTTCACGCTGGATGAAGTCATCATTAATGGATGCTTTCCTTCCTTCCTTCAGCTCGTATTCATTAAGTGTTTGCTTTCTGGCTCTAGGCTAAATGTTGGACTTACATTGGTGAGTGAAATATCATTTCTCAGTTTTGTAAGGGAGCCCCCAAACAACCACAATGTAAACAAATAGGTTTAAGCTATGATAAGAATATGAAGAGAAGAAACTTGGGGGCTGCACTGGAGAATGAGAGGACTTCTGAATGGAGTGGATGAGGTGATAAAGGAGAGGGAAGATTCATCGTGATGCCCAGTTTACTAGCTGGAGCAACTGGGTGGCTGGGGGAGGCCATGTACGGAGGTAGAGGGGTGTGTGTGGAGGTGGGATGGATCTGAGCAGGGACTTCAGGAGCTCTGCTCTAGACAAGTTTGAGTTGCTTACGGGACAGCTGAGTGGAGGTCTTCTGACTGCACTTGTGGATTTAGAGGGAAGCCTGTCAGGGCTGGAGACTCCTATTTGGACAGCACTGCATCAGGCTGGTTAGAGTGGTTCCTAAGCCATGGGAACTGATGAGAGAGAAGAGGGAAGAGGGCCCAGGTGAGCTCCAAGAAAGCCTGGCGTTGGGAATCAGGAAGAGGAGGAGAGAGCCAGGCTATAGAGCCTGGTCCTGGTTTTCCAAAATGCCTCCATCTAAGAGGTCAAGGGGTTTCTAAATGGGCTCTAAGGGAAGCCTAGAATGGGCTCAGGCTTCCTGGGGACACCGTCCCCTGGTTTCAGGTCTCATATTCAGATGGGGGCTTCTTGCCTTTGCTGCTTCCCTCTGGATGCTAACTTATATCCACAGGGCCTTGTTCATCCTGGGCGGGTGGTTTACAGGAGACCATGGGGGAAATCCATGAAGCTTCTTCTTTTCTTAAAAACAAAAATTTGTTTTAAATTTATTTTTGGCCGCATTGGGTCTTAGTTTTGGCACTCAGACTTCTTTCTAGTTGTGGCAGGCAGGCTTAGTTGCCCTGAGGCATGTGGGAATCTTAGTTCCCCTACCAGGAATGGAACCCGCATCCCCTGCATTCAAAGGTGGATTCTCAACCATTAGACCACCAGGGAAGTCCCCCTGCAGCTTCCTTTTTTAAAAAGAAATCCATTTATTTTATTTCTCTTTTGGCTGTTCTGGGTCTTTGTTGCTATGTGTGGGCTTTCTCTCATTGAGGGGAGCAGGGGCTACTCTCTCACTGCGGTGTGTGGGCTTCTCACTGGGGTGGCTTCTCTTGCTGTGGAGCATGAGCTCCAGGGCATGAGGGCTTCAGTAGTTGCTGCACATGGGTTCCATAGTTGTGATGCATGGGCCCAGTTGCCCCTTGGCATGTAGAATCTTCCTGTACCAGGGATCGAACCGGTGTCCCCTGGACTGCAAGGGGGATTCTTTACTGGTCCACCAGGGAAGCCCCCTCCCTCCACCACTCCATGCAGCTTCTTAAAAGAGAGAATAACCAAGCGTAGCCTAGCTCTGAGGGGATGGCACCTTGGAAAGGGTTACCTCCCTGTGGTGTCATTCACTGTCCCAGAGGAATGGCCAGACAGGTGAGCTGGTGCTGGGACCTGAGACAGAAGCAGTCAATCCCATACTTGCCTGGATCTCAGCCCAGCCCTGACCATTTTTAATCCAGACTGACAACACCTCTAGGGAACTTTGCCTGATGATTATCCTCTTTCTTTCCCCTCAGCATACACATCATTTGTTTGTGAAGATCGATGTTGATTTTTCAAGTGCTCTTCAACCCCTGGCCTTGGGCCTGCTTGTACTCGACTCTCCATTCTTTGAGCAGGCAGCCCGTTGGTGCTGTGTCATTTGTTCCAGTTCCTGTCTTCTAAGGCATGTTTTCTTGCCCACAGAGGAACCCACAGAGATTGTTGAATGATGCTGACTTGTGTGCTGGACCCTAAACTGGGATTTGGGGTCATGGGTCAATGACCAAGTATTTATATATATTTTTTTATTATTTAAAGGGACTTCTCTGTAGCTGAGATGGTAAAGAATCTGCCTGCAATGCAGCAGACCTGGATTTGACCCCTGGGTCTGGAAGATCCCCTGGAGAAGGAAATGGCAACCCACTCCAATATTCTTGCCTGGAGGAGCCTAGCAGGCTAGAGTCCATGGGATTGCAAAGAGCTGGACATGACTAAGTGACTAACACACATACACACACACTCATGGATTGATAATCAAGTATTTATTTTTTCATTATTTAAAAAAATTTTTTTAAATTGAAGAATAATTGCTTTAAAGAATTGTGTTGGTTTCTGCCAAACATTAACATGAACCAGCCATAGGTATACATATGTTCCTTCTCTCTTGAACCTCCCTCCCACCTCCCTTGCTCCTCTGTTTGGCTCCATCTCTCTCTTTCTTGGGCGTGGAGTGGTACCACTTCCTGTGAGGACACAGAGGACCCCGGCTGTATCTTCCACCACATCCCATCCCCATCCATGCCTCTCTGCCTAGTCCCCTCATTCCTCAGTTGGAAAGAATGCTCAAGATAGTACCTTCCTGTTCTCAGAGCTTATTGACTCACCCCTTGATGTTAAGGAGACCAAGATATATTTTTACATTTCAGGTTATTCCCTTCTATCTCCTCCTGGGATGTGGGCTACATGCCAGAAAAAGTATCAACAGCAATGCTGACACAACTATAGAAGGCTCTGTGAAGGAAATCAGGGGATTGCTTCCCATAAGAATCTGTCTGTGGATAATCCAGACTTCACTGCTGATGATCAAGTCTGCATATAAAATTCTGGGCACTTGGTAGGTCAATCTCTGTATGACTCTCCCTTGTTTTGCCTTGGAGTTGGGTGGGGTTTTGTTAGTCAATCATCAGAGATCTCATCTTTTGGGATGTGGGTTGCCCCTTCCCTCTGCCTTCTCAACAGCTTAATCCAGGTACATTCTGCCACCAAGACCAGAAATGTGGGCCCTTTGTAAGTCTCAGGATGACTGAAAAAGACTCATTTGAGTTCTGAAAAGACTTCACATATTTCATCTATATTTTATCTACACCCCTCCTGTTAGGCAGGAATTTAGTCAGGAGCAATGAGAGGAGACCCCTCTGGCTGAAAATCCAATGGGGCACCTAATCCCACCAAGCTATTTGCCAACCCCACCTCCAAAGGCCCCCATCAGCACTCCAAAATAGTCAGGGGACAGGAAAACCCCCCCACTGGCTGACTGGAGGGACTTTCTCTACTCTGGCACGTAAACACACACCTCACACTGTCATGTACTTAGATAACCTTTGGCAGCCATTTGGCTCATTAAATAATAATAAATTTTCCATGAATACACACATCTAATTATAACAGACTGAATTATGAGAAGTACATGCACAGTAGAGCCTCTTGTTATGTAACCTGCAGCTGTCAATCAAGACTGTCAATCAGCAACTGCCTGGATTATGCACATAACCTTGCCTTAAAAACTCTGCACCCTAGCCCTTCAGGGCCATTGTCTCCCTGGCCCAGCCCGTCTCTCTCTTGAGGGATTCTCTCTTTCCTTGTCTTCAATAAACTCTCTTGTAATGGGTAAGAACTCAGATTCTTCTTTGCATCCTTACCAAAAACTGAGGCCCATGGGAGGCGGGGTCTCCAGACTCTCCTTCACTAACACTCCCAAGCCCTTCTGGCCTGCCAACCGCACAGATGCACATCTCTGCTGTGGTTAAGATCAAGCTCATCACCACCAGCCTTTCCAGCCCAGACCAAGTTGGAAGGCTAGCTGGTTCTCCTAGGAAACCACTGACAAAGGTATAGTGGGAGCAATTCATACCTTGGAATCCATGGTGACATCACCAAATGGTGACAGCTTTATCAATCCTGAGAGAAGACAGGGGGCTTGAAAAGATGGTTCTGGATGCAATAAAACAGTGATTCTCAGTGGTGGCAATTCCCATCCTCCCTCACCCCCCAGAACATATGACAATGTCTAATAATATTTTTGGCTGTCATAACTGAAGTGTGTGTGCGCTAAGTCGGTTCAGTTGTGTCCAACTCTATGTGACTCCATCGACTGCAGCCTGCCAGGCCCTTCTGTCCATGGGATTCTCCAGGCAAGAATATTGGAGTGGGTTGCCGTTTCCTCCTCCAGGGAAACTTTGTGACCCAGGGATTGAATCCGCACCTCTTATGTCTAACCTGCATTGGCAGGTGGGGTTCTTTACCATTAGTGCCACCTGGGAAGCTGGTGGTAAGGAACCTGGAGGAGAGATGCTTCTGGTATCTAGAGGGTAGAGGCCAGGATGTTACTAAATATCCTACAATATATAGGACAGGCCCCATGGCAAAGGATCATCCAACCTGAGATGTCAACAGAGCTGCTCTTGAGAAAACTGCTCATGCAGAAGGCCACTTCACTGTCCCCTCTCCTTGGGAAAGGAGCCTTGGCTGGAGTCATAGTGCAGGCAGCTGAGCTGAACACAGTCCATTCTGAATTTGAAGGAAACATATCTTTTTATTTTAAAGTTTTTATTGGGGTATAGTTGATTTAAAATGTTGTATTAGTTTCAGGTGCAAATTAAAGTGAGTCTGTTATATATGAATGTACACATTTTTAGAAGTGTGTTGGTTTTATATGAGAAATGCCCTTTTACCCTGGTCAAGGACATGGGAAACCAGCCAGGCAGACAGCATAGCCTTATGTGGGTACTTTCATGACCTAAGCCAATGGCCTGTGAGGTGCTTGCTGTTCTGCAACAAGCCTGGCTGAGTTAGGCCTCTGTGCCTCCGGTAATCTGTTCCCCTTGCCAGGAATGCTCACCCCACCTTCAGTTGCTGGACCAACCCTTACTTCTCACCACAGATCACACCAGCACTGCCTCCTGAAAGCTTTCCTGGATTGCACACATAGCACTAAATGTCTGTTTGGGTTCCTGTCAGACTCTGTTAATCTCTGTTTATCACTTGTCCTGTTCTGTTAAACTGACTCATTTCAATGTCTGTTCTCCACTAGAATGGAATTTCCTTGGAGGGCAGGATGTGCCGCCTTCATCTTCAGGCTGCTCTTTGTCCGACACATCCTAGGCGCTGAGAATTTCAGTGAGCTAATGGGGCATTTAAAAAGGAGAGGGCTGAACTCTAAAATGCAACGGCTGTCCGACATCCTTAACAGAAACAACGCAATTTAAACTACTCATTTTCATTTGGTGCTTACTGGTGCGAGTCATACACTGGACACCTTGTACAAGTCATCTCATGTAATCCTCATCACTGCTGGAGGGGGCAGGTAGTAAATATCCTCACTTTCCATATGAGGGAAGCGGGGCTCAGAGTGGCAGGGTAACATGCCCATGCTAATAATGGAAATGGTAGATCTGGGCCCCGAATCCAAAGTCTACACCCATTACCCCTGTGCTATGTTGCTGGATGGGGCTGGCTGACCTCTTCTCAAGTCTCCTGGAGGCCCTCTCTTCCACCAGCTCTGACATGTGCTGCTAATAGCTTAATGGCGTCTCGAGGAGCCAGACACCAAACCTGAAGTTCTGATGTTAGCAGGAGAGGTTTTCTCAGGTGTCTGCTGTGGACGGGCCCACCTTCAGCTCTGGAGAGTCCCAGTCTCCAGTAGAGGAGCCAGAGAGACTGACTGGGGGAAATACCTTGATAATGATGGGTGTCACTCCTTGATGCCAAAGAGGAATTTGTAAGATTTAAAGCTATTTTCATTAACACAAGTGGCTGCTCTGAGGCATATCTATCCATCACCTTCTATGATGGGTTCTTTAAATGTCAAAGTGACTCTCTCGGATGGTGTCATTTGATTTGTTGAAGCCCACACAGATAAAAATGATCCATTGATTTATGACAGACTTTGGAGTTGCATAGCCTCAGTAAAATCCCATCTCACTCAGCTGATTGACTTGGGACAAGTTAATTAGCTTCATTAAGCTTATGCTCTTATTTATAAAATATGAATGAAAATTTCAATCTTGCAGAGTTTTTAGGACAGCTAGAAATGATACTTGTAAATAACCTAACTCTGTGGCTGCTATATGGCTGGCACTCAATGTTAGCCATTTTTATATACTTTCACAGACAGGTGAAAGGAGTAAAGATTTGAAAGAGGAAATTATTTTTACTAAATCATAGTCCTTTCAACTCTGAGAAGTATGCAGTACCTCAATTAACATTTGCTGATTGAAGAACTGCTTTACTGATGAGCCCCTGTAGTGGGAAACTGGCTTGGCCAGGCATGGAAGAATGACTTCTAGATGACTCACAAAGATTCTTTGCAATTTTATGCCAAAATCATCAGCTTTCAGTGTCACATGGACCGTAAGCTAGGCTACCCCTTAGAACTCCTTCCTAAGAGGAGGCAGCCTCTAAACTGACAGCTCCCAGGAGGGCTCCGTATATTGACATTATCATTGTCATCATCACAAAAGCTGCTGTGTGGGGAGACCTGCCCTGTGTAAGGGCTTTCCATCACACTTTCTATGGTCCTCGTGCAACCTCACAAAGAGGCTGTGCTCACCCCAATTTTCAGAACAGAAAACTGAGGCCAGACTCCCTGAACTCCATGTAAGTGGAAAGTGGTGAGGCTGGGATTTTGAACACAGGTCTAACTTCAAGGCCTCTATGTTTTTCACTCCTCCAAACTGCAAGGAAAGAGAGGGAGGAGTTGCCATCATTTGAGTTTCAGAAAATTCAGCACAGGGAAAATCCAAGGGGACAAGGCCCCTTGCCCAGGGTGCTTCCCTAGGGAAGGTCCATGGATTTTGGAAAGACCCAGCAAAATCTGTGGCTGGTGAGAAATAGAGGTTAACAGGAGCATTGGTTCTCATAGACCTTTTCTATTTCCGAGCGTCCCAGAGTGCTTCTCCCTGCTTCTTCACCCCACAGCCCTTAGTCTGCCCACCGCCTTCTCTGTGTCACTGGGAGCAAATGCTTTCCTCCAGGGATGAGGCGAGTCTTCTTGACTTTAAGTTACCATCCCTTGACTGTCTTCTCCATGAATTCTTTTTTAAAAATTTTTTAAAAAATTGATTAATTTTAATTGGAGGCTAATTACTTTACAATATTGTGGTTTTTGCCATACATTGACATGAATCAGCCATGGGTGTACATGTGTTCCCCATCCTGAACCTCCCTTCCACCTCCCTCCCCATCCCATCCCTCAGGGTCATCCCAGTGTACCAGCCCTGAGCACCCTGTCTCATGCACTGGACCTGGACTGGCGATCTATTTCACATATGGTAATATACATATTTCAATGCTGTTCTCTCAAATCATCCCACCCTCACCTGCTCCCACAGAGCCCAAAAGTCTTCTTTATATCTGAGTTTCTTTTGCTGTCTTGCATATAGGGTCATTGTTACCGTTTTTCTAAATTCCATATATATGCATTAGTATACTGTATTGGTGATTTTCTTTCTGACTTACTTCACTCTGTATAACAGGCTCCAGTTTCATCCACCTCATTAAAACTGATTCAAATGCATTCTTTTTAATAACTGAGTAATATTCCATTGTGTATATGTACCACAGCTACTCATTCACCTGCCGATGGACATCTAGGTTGCTTCCATGTCCTAGCTATTGTAAACAGTGCTGTGATGAAGACTGGGGTACACGTGTCTCTTTCATTTCTGGTTTCCTTGGTGTGTATGCCCAGCAGTGGGATTGCTGGGTCATATGGCAGTTCTATTTCCAGTTTTTTAAGGAACCTCCACACTGTTCTCCATAGTGGCTGTACTAGTTTGTATTCCCAACAACAGTGTAAGAGGGTTCCCTCTTCTCTGCACCCTCTCCAGCATTGATTGTTTGTGAACTTTTGATAGCAACCATTCTGACTGGTGTGAGATGGTACCTCATTGTGGTTTTGATTTGCATTTCTGATAATGAATGATGTTGAGCATCTTTTCATGTGTTTGTTAATCATCTGTATGTCTTCTTTGGAGAAATGTCTGTTTAGTTCTTTGCATTCTTATTCATTCTGGATACTTGGTTGTATTAGTGTTTCTTTTGAGCAAACTCTGGGAGATAGTGGAGGACAGAGGAGCCTGGGATGCTGCAGTCCATGGGGTTGCAAAGAGCTGGACACGACTTAGTGACTGAACAACAACAACAAAAGTATATTCAACAGCAAGTTAATAGGGGTTAAGATAGAAAGATTTTGTTGCTAGGTTTGTTTGGGGAGCTCTGATTTAGTAAAAGTAAATGATTCTTTGTACAAGAAAGAGGCTTTTAATAGGTAAATAAGCTTTAATAAAAACCTGAGAGAAAGCTAAACAAGTTTCATTTCCCAAATTTATTTAACCACAAAACCTTTTAATCAAGGCTAACTTGGGGATAGACTTCTGCCCTAGATAAGCCCTGGGAGAGAATCTAGTACTAGATAAGGATTTAGGGGTGAGTTGAAGAGTATTTTAATCCAGTCTGGAGAGGGAACCAGAATTAGAATAAATTGTGATTGCTAATAAGATTTAGTAAAAAAAGAATTTAGCTGTACTTAAGCAATCACTTCTTTATCAAGCTTAAGCTGTTAATGGGAGCTAGTTCTACAGAGTAATATATTTTTACTGTTCATTTGTTAATAAAGTTATTTCAGTAGTGCCACATTTTTATTTTAACATGGTAAAAAGGAGAATATAATAGTTATTAGTTCAGGGGTAGCAGATCCAGAATGACTGCTTTTTTTGAAGAACAAAGTAATGATTATATTGAAAATTGGATCTGTGAATCCATATATAGAAAAGGGCATGTAAGTATCACCCCTTCATCCTTATCTCCTAGATGGAGATGGATGTCTACTCACTTTGACCTAGAGGTAATAACTACTATCTCATGATTCATTCTTCCTCTTACAATTATGTTATAGGAAACTCTTAAGCATTCTCACTGCAGTTGAGTACCAGAGAACAATTTGGTTGGAGGCAACAACTCTGCTTCATGAAAACTGTCTTATTTTCTAAGTGAGGAGATAAGTATTCAGAGTGTTCTGCCATTTGACAACCTTACACAGAAGGTTCCAGCAAGTGAGGGATTAGAACTCACACTGTTGGCAGCAGGTAGTTCATTGGAACTGCTGTAGAAGATCAGTGGGAAATATAGCTCAGCATGCTAACTCCGGATATTTTCAGCAGCTTTAGTCATCTGCTGAGAAAACAATCCTAACCGGCTAAATAAGGTGGTGGTTGGCAGGCTCAGGGCATGTGGACTGGGGAAACCCAGCCCCAAACTGTGCTTCAGTGACCTGCCCATCACCTCTCTCCACCCCTCTTCTGCAGTATCTACCAGGATGGCAGAAATGAGCCACACATAAGAGGCTGCCACCCGTGCCTCGGCACTGGATCCAAGGAAGGGGAAGGGAGTCAGAGACGTTGATGTTTGTCCTTGTTTGCTATGAGCTCTCACTTGGGGCTTCAGGTGAGCCTGGCTCAGCTTTGTTCCCAGGGAGAGCATTTCATCTCCTGCTTTTAAAGGAGTTTCAAAGATTATGGACATAGACCTCACCAAGAAGACTGGCATTCAACTGAAAGATAGAGTAAATGTCTCAAAGAAGAACCTGACACAGATCCCCTTCATGAATTGTCTATGGATGGGTAATGTTGACTTAAAAACCCAGTTTGTTGCTGGACACGATTTAAATCTCAAAACAATCCTGTAAGTGGGGCTCATTTTACATATAAAAAGAACCTTCATTTTTCATATAAGAGGGGCTAAAGAATTCCAGACTTAGTGACTAAACAACAACAACAAAGAAGTCAAGTAGCTTGACCAAGGTCATCAAATGGTAGGAGGTAGACAAGAGGTTATTTAAACCCAGGTCTTCTGAAGCCCATGATGACAGGCTTCCTGTTAGACCCCAGTTACCTTATTTTGTGTGGCATTTTGTAACTATCAAGGATTTTCAACTTACATTGTTTCCTGTGAGGCTCATCACAAACCAATTAGGCTGGAAGGGATTTGACAGATTAGAACACCAATTTGTGTGTTGAATCACTGCTCAAGGTCACCCAATCCAAACCAATTCTAGCAGAGGTCTTGCTCTTTACTGTCCCAACTTGTTTATCTTACTCTCCACTCACATTCACCTTCTTTCTCAGGGGTGAAAGTTGTTTTGAGGACAGTCGAGGCCAAACATAAGCTACTCCCTTCCCCATGTTCCCAAGTAGAATATTAGCAATAAGTGAACATAGAGTGCTTACCATGTGTTAAGCACCTTTGTAAGCATTTCATATTTATTCGAGTACCTGCTATTATCATCCCCATCTTATAGTTGAGGAAACCAAGACATATAAAAATTAAGTAACTTGTTCAAGGTCAAAGAGCTACTGAGCTTCTAACCAAGTGGACTAACTTTAGACAAGAAGCAGAGCAGAGAATTGAGAATTAGCTGCAGAGCAGTTAAAATTGCTAGACTTGAGGTTCTTGAGGGTTTTTCAGACCAATCCTCTGCACCAGATTGCCTTGTCTGGAAACCATCCCAGAAAGAGAGTGCGCGTTGCCGACTTGACCAGAATTCTGGAGGTAGACACACCACCTATTTCTCGGGGTGTGAGAATTACTCGCCCCTATTTCTGCCATAGCTTGCGAAGTCCCATATGTAGGTAACAACCTGAGAATTTGTTCTTGCCATGCGTGGTGTGGCTGGGTGTGGAGATGGGTTGGTCCAGGAATGGGGGATGATTGAGCTGTCAAAAGTTAGAGCACTAATGCATCAGTATACCCACTCTACGGCCAAGGGTCCTCCATTCCCCTCACTCCCTGAGCCCAAAAGGAACACCCATCTTTAGACCAGGGCTTCCCAAACTTCCCTGATCATAAGGATTATCTGAAGGGCTTCTTAAGAATACAGACACCCAAATCCTTCCTCTGAAGATTTACATTCCATAAGACTGGGTCTGGATTATTTATATACTTAGATATTGGTCATCAATTAACACACATTCTTGGTGTGCTTACCCTACACACAGGCTGGAGATTCAGAATGAGCAGGACTCAACTCCTTCCCTTGACAAGCTCAGGACCCAGAGGGGTCCTGACAAATAAACAGATAAGGATACTCTGAATCAGGGCCATGGTGGGAAAAGCACAGGGTGTGGTGGGAAAAGAGGGAGGGTCATCTACCCAGACCAGGTGGTGGACGGGGAAGGGGGTCAAAGGCCACCAGATCTGATACAGCATGCTCTCTCATTCTAAGATGATGAACGGGGTCTTTGAGCTGACTGCATCAGCCAACTGGTCCCACATTCTGCCCTCCCTTGCTTCTGGATCCAGAAATCACCTGCTGCTGGTCTAGGATGGTGGTAGAGGGGCTGGGTCTGAGACTCCTCTCTGTATGCATCCCCTTCTTCTTTGCAAGCTTCACACTTGCTGCATATCTGACCTTCATTGCTCCCACAGGTCAGACATTTTATCTTCACCTGTGTTTCCCATGAGAGCAGCATCTCTCAGCTCACATGACAAGCTGGCTTAAGGGTTGATTTGGCAGAGGTGGTGCCAGAGTGGATCCTGTGGGGTCAGCGCACCTCTCATCCCTCCATCCTCCCTACCCTGAGCCCTCCTCTGGATATTTCTTTGAAGTATCATGGACATGCCATGGAGTGGTGGCACTCTGCATGCAGGGAGGGACTCAGGTCACCTGGAAAAGGTTGTCTGGTCCCCAGCCTGGTGTCACGGAGCTTAGTAGCTCCTGACCCCCTGGTATCAAACCCCCTTTCATCCTGCTGGATAAGGTGCTGTTTGAGTTCCCTGAGACCCTTGAGGAAACCCATGGAGGGAGAAGAGCTCCAGTCCTTTGTCAATGGAGGCAAGTTTGGATGATTAAGCTAAGAGAGCAAAGTCACTTTGGTCCGGGGGATTATTTTTGAGGTGTGTTTGCAAAGTGGAAGTAACTTACTGCCTGGGAGGCAAACCAAACCCAAGATGACTCTCAGCTAATTGCTTGCCTCTCCTTCTTCCAAGCCAAACTCCTCGGTATATAAAGACCAGTCTCCTCTGTTGTCCCCATCCTCTGTCCTCATCCCTCTCACAACTCCTGCTAAGTGATCGCTAGCTTGCCTTTGAGCTCTCTCACCATGAACAGACAAGTCTGCAAGAAATCTGTCAGTGGAGAGAGTCAGGGCTTCTCCGTCTGCTTTGCCGTGGTCCCTAGCAGCAGCAGCAGGATGAGCTGTGTGGCCCGCTCTGGAGGAGCTGGCAGAGGGGTCTGTGGGTCCCAGGGCAGAGCAGACGACTTTGGCAGTCGCAGCCTCTGCAACCTGGGTGGCAATAAGAGCATCTCCATCAGCGTGGCTGGCGGCTCCTGGGCTTGTGGCTTTGGGGGAACACGCAGCAGCTGCGTCAGTGGCTATGGAGGTGGTTATGGTGGTGGTTATGGAGGTGGCATTTGTGGAGTCAGAGGAATGGGCAGTGGTTATGGAGTGGTTGGTGGCTTTGGAGGGACTAGTAGCTTTGGTGGGCCTGGTAGCTATGGCTCTATTGTCTGCCTGGGGGAATCCAGAAAGTGACCATCAACCAGAGCCTCCTGCAGCCCCTCAATGTGGAGATCGACCCCCAGGTTGGGCAAGTAAAGGCCCAGGAGCGGGAGCATATCAAGACCCTCAACAACAAGTTCGCCTCCTTCATCGACAAGGTGAGGGCAAAGCCCAGAGGTGTCTTGGAGGGGTTGGGCTGCCCAGGGGGATGGTATAGGAAGATGCCCATGGGACCTGCCAGGCTTAGAGGCAGGGGTTCCAGCTTCCCATGCTGGTTCTACCTTGGCCCCTACAGGACAGTCAGTATGCCTCTCTTGCTCTGCCTGTCTTCCTACCTGTGAAATGGGAGAAGGGTTTCATCTCCTGATTTTCTTCTTGGGACAGGGCTCAGGAAAGTGAAGTGAGAGTCCAGGAATGCTCTTAGCTCTTTTTAAGAAAGGGGCATTAACCATGAAATCATTATAGCTAGCTTTCAGTGACTCTTAAGGAGCAATTGCTTGGTAATCCAAACTAGCTGACAACCAAACCTGCATTAGGAGGAATCTCAGGACTGCCTCTCAGTGATGAGTAGTGGCAATTGACTTACCTTCTAGATGATGCTATGCTTCAGCCCACATTACACCAAGCTGTCCACACTCGGGCAGGGAAAGTTATGCTGGATGTGAAGGAAAGAGCCTGGGATTTGAAGTTAAACTGAAGTCAGCTGAGTAACTGAAAGGGGAAACAATTAAGGAGAATAAGAAAAACTTAGGAAAAGTTAGACCTCGTTGACTATTCTTCCTGCTTGAAGGGAGGTAAAAAAGCTTTCCTTTAAAAGACGACGATAAACACCTTTATTTGTGCAGGTCTCCTTTAGGTGTATACTGAAGGATTCCAATAGACTTGATGAGGGCTGGGTTTGTCTCTTAGTTTTGTCACTTAGTAGCCACCTCACTTTGGGCAACTTATTTAAGCACTTGGAGCCTCAGTTTCTTTATCTTCAAAATGGGGATAACACCTCCTTTATAGGTAGTTGTACGGGAGGATTAAATGAGTTAGACTATGAGAAAACAGCATTCAGGAAGCACTCAATGTATCTCTTCCTCCTTTTCTAAACCTTCATCCTTTTTAAATTCCTGAAAACAAAACAGAGGCTCTTGAAGATTGGACAACCGGGTTGAGTTTCCATATATCGAACCCTTTGGGTTGGATGGCCCCGCCTGGCCAACTCGAGAAGTTGACTCTTTCTGTACCTCCCCTGCTGCGCAGGTGTGGTTCCTGAAACAGCAGAACAAGGTCCTGGAAACCAAGTGGGACCTGCTCCAGCAGTGGAACATGGGCTTGGGCTCCAGCTTGGGCTCCAGAGGCCTGGAGACTTTATTTGAAATCTACGTTAACTGCCTGTGCAGGCAGCTGGATTCGGCTCTGGCTGAAAAGGTGAATCTGGAAGGAGAGCTAAGGAATATGCAGGACCCGGTGGAAGACTTCAGAAAGAAGTGAGGGTCCCAGCTGAGGAGTTTCCCCTCCTGGGGGATTAGCAGGGAGGTATGGTCCTAACTGAGGCTTTTTAACTGTTCCTGACTGTACCTTCAGTCAGACTTGTGGATGGATTTATTGAGTGTATGAGAGGGTGAGGACTGAGACTTCCAAGTGGCTGATGATGCCAGATTTGTCAGTCTCCAGGCAGGGCCCTTCTATACCAGCCCAGATGGACGAGAGAGTCCTCCCAGAGCTCAAAGTCCTTTAGACTGGAGGGCCCTCCACACTTTATTGTACCAAGACAGCACCCTGGAAGCCCATCAAAAATGCAAATTCCCCTGCTCTGGTCCTAGATTCTGAACCGGTGGGTTGGGCAGGTCCCAGGGGTTCCAAGCAGACTACTGTAAAGTGCGCTTCCGATGTGTCCAGCCCATTCCCATTTCTGCAGCTTCAGTCAGCTCCCTCTTGCAGGTTTGCGATTATGGCTGACATCCTCTGAGGTCCGCAAGAGGTAAACGGGACCTCTCAAGATGGGAAGAGGGCTCCAGACATCCCCAGGGGTCAGGACCTGCAAGAAGGGGATAGCCTGTTCTGGGGAGGCCCCATTCCACTCCATATGCACAAGCTTGTGGGCACCTGCTCAGATTAACGAGAAGAAAAACAGAACAGAGGTTGAAACACCCAGGCTGAGCAAATATCTCTCTGGGCTTATCTGCCCACGTGCTTCATGATGTCTCTAGAGCTGGGCTCCTCCAATCTTCCCCTCCCGTGCCTGCCACTCCTTGGCACGTCACTCATTAGAGGCAGGTGGTCGAGGCAGCGGCCTGAGCTCCGAAAGGCCTCTAGGCAGGACTGGCGACATCAGTTTGGGGGTTCAGTATGAAATGAAAACTCAGGGCTCTTGTCAAAAAATTATTAAGAATTTCAAGATTGGGTCAACAGAGCTTTAAACCAAGCATAAGGACATTCTGAACCCAGGGCTCTACGTCACTGCACAGGTTGCACACCCTTGAAGCTGGTCCTGTCCCCTGGTGAGGAGATTCTGCCTGAGTTCTTAGGAGCCTCTTTTTTTGTTTTTTTGTTTTCAATTTCTGAAATGTCAATGTCCAAACGTGTGGCTCTTTCTGTCCCAGGTATGAAGATGAGATCAACAAGCATACTGCTGCAGAGAATGAGTTTGTTGGGCTCAAGAAGGTGAGGAATCTGGGACAATGGGAACCATGGCTCCCTTTCTGGGTGTGGACCCCCCTGGAGGGAGAGCAGAGCCAACTTCTCTGGGGCCCTGTGACCCTATGCTCTGTGGGCTGTTTACATCTTTTCTTGCATTTTTGGGGAATGAGGTGTTTGATGAAGGAAGCTGCTCTGAGTATGTTCCTGGTGGGGACGACATCTTATAATGTGACCAATGAGCTGATTGGTGATGTGAAGTAATAATGCAGGCTTTATCTATAGCATTAATTAAGGTTTTCAGCCTACAAGTGACTGGTGATGTGATGTAATAATGCAGGCTTTATCTATAGCATTAAACAAGGTTTTCAGCCTACAAGTGTACCTTGGATGTTATTAATAAAAACAATCAGCAAATACTGGTAGCTTGTGTCAGCCAGTCATCATAAAGATGAAGTTGTGAAAAGGATGCCTTCCTTTCTCTTCAGGAGGCTGGGTTTTTGGTCCTACCTAACCAAAGTCATATATTGGATAAATGTGATTTTGCTACCCTTACTCTGTACCTGGCTGATGGGGTTATGTTTTGTTAAAGCATTGGGATTTGATTGGCCAAGGCAATTAAAAGGAAGAAAACCACTTTTTCTTTTTTTCAAAAAAGAGAAGTCATAATTAGAAAGAGGAATGGGGGGAGGGCAAAGAAGAATGATGAAGACTCAGAACAGTGCTGTGGGTGGAGGGGGAGCAGACGGTCACATTCTTTTGGGTTTCTGACTGCCCTCCTCCCTTCCTTTTGCTCAGGACATGGATTCAGCCTTCATGAACAAGGTGGAGCTTCAGGCTAAGGTGGACAGCCTGACAGATGAACTCAACTTCCTGAGGACCATCTATGAGACAGTGATTCCTTGGTTGGCCAAACCCCAGAGCCTTCTTATCTGCATCTTTCCAAGCATGCTTCCCAAGTGTGACATCAGGGGACAGTCACATGCCAGGATGGGGCTTCCTAGGTGGCTCAGTGGTAAAGAATCTGCCTGTGAGGCAGGAGACGTAGGTTTGATACCTGGATAGGGAAGATCCCCTGGAGGAGGGCATGGCAACCCACTCCAGTATTCTTGCCTGGAGAATCCCATGGACAGAGGAGCCTGGTGGGCTACAGTCCATGCAGTCACAAAGAGTCGGATGCAACTGAGCGACTGAGCACATGCACGCACATGGCAGGACACTCACAAAACCAGCAGTAGGGCTCAGACCTCAGCACTACTCACCCAGGAAATGCCAGCTTAACTCTCACAGTTGCCTAGACCTGGCTCACAGGGCCAGGGTCCCTCTCTGTCCCCTACTTACCCTCTGTAATTGGCTCTAACTCTCTGGCTCCTAACCCAGTACCACAGTGAGCTCTTCCAGAGGACCCCTCCTTACTGCAGTCCCCTGGAAACCCACCCAATAGGCTGACAATCTTATTATATAGGTGTTGTTCCTTTTTCCTTTTGTTTTGTTGTCTGGTATCCTTTAGGTTGCAGCCGGGCCTGAAATGCAAGCTGATATTTCTAACTCTCCCACTCCTGGCTCCCTTGTTGGGGGTGGGGGGGTAGAGGATTCTTGGACTTCCTTATTCTCAGCATCTCTTGAGGCCAGGAGATGGTAAAAGTGAGCTCCATGTTTCCCACAGGAATTGACCCAGATGCAGAATCACCTTAATGACATGTCTGTGGTTCTGTCCATGGACAACAACCGCTGCCTGGACCTGGACAGCATCATCAATGAGGTCGAGGCCCAGTATGAGGACATTGCCCAGAAAAGCAAGGCCAAAGCCGAGGCGCTGTACAAGACCAAGGTGGGAGCTCTCCTCTGTTTCCACACTCTAGCTGTAGGTCCACTGACCTCCTTCAAAAGCATTCCAACAGTTTGCAAAGTTGTGATGATGGGTTTCTCTTCTGTCAGCTTGGAGAGCTGGAGAACAAGGCTGGCAGGCATGGGGACGACCTGAAGAACACCAAGAATGAGATCATGGAGCTCAACTAGATGATCCCAAGGCTGCGGGCTGAGATTAAGAAGGTCAAGAAGCAGGTGGGTCTGGGCTGAGTGGAAAGTCCTGGAGGTCTTCTGGGCCCTGGGGAGGAGGAGAAGCAACATCTGGGCCTCTGCCACAGCCCTTCTCAGTCTTTTTGTGGTGTTGCTTGTGGGACAGCCTGGTCTTTGGGACACTCTGTTCTCCTCGATTCTCCTTCTGGAGGTTGGGCTTCTCAGAAGGCTCCTTCAGGAGAGATGGTTGTCCATTCTGGTTTGCCCAGCAGCAAATCTTCCAACTGTAAGTATGGCTTTAAACACTCAGTTCTCAGTAGGATCTGCCCTCAATGAGCTATTTATCATGCACTTCATGTAACCTTGAAGACTAATTTGTATCACTGGAATGAAGTGATTAGGAAAGACAGTCTTTTAACAATCTTAAAAAAAAAGAACCACTCACCAGACTACTACCACCTTAACCAGCAAATCGGTGTTCCTCTTCTTGATGAGACATGAGTTAATTTAAAAGGGCCAAAGAAGAATGAACCAACTGTGACCCTGACTTCTGTTTCCTGAGTATGCTCCACTGAATTTCTAAGAAGGGGAGGAAGGGAAAGGGAGGAATTTCTTGGGTGGGTAAGAGACGTTGGAAAGATCAGCTGTTTGCTTTCTGGTCACTAGGCTAAACAGTCTCTTAACTCCCTCTTTCCTAGAATGCCAACCTGCAGAACACTATTGCTGATGCTGAGCAGCGTGGGGAGCTGGCCCTCAAGGATGCCAACACCAAGTTCCAAGAACTGCAGGACGCCCTTCAGCAGGCCAAGGATGACCTGGCCCGGCTGGTGCGTGACTACCAGGAGTTGATGAACATCAAACTGGCCCTGGATGGGGAGATTGCTACCTATCGCAAGCTGTTGGAGAATGAGGAGGGCAGGTGAGGGGCTGTGGGGTCATTATCCTCCAGAAGTGAGTTCAGAGTGAACTTTGAAGTGGAGAAAGGGAACAAGGTTACAGGGAGAGGAAAATAGGTAAGGAATCTCTTGAATGACAGAGTTGAGGATTCAGGCCCCACTATATATACATATATATTTTGACAATCATGCTTATCTCACACTCTGATTTACCTTAGACATCAATATTGCATTACATATCTCTATTAGGCGACAGAGGATGAGACAGTTGGATGGCATCACTGACTCAATGGACATGAGTTTGAGTAAACTCCAGGAGATAGCGAACGACAGGGAAGCCTGGTGTGCTGCTGTCCATGGGGTCGCAAAGGGTTGAACATGACTGAGTGACTGAACATCTCTATTGAGCCTCGCTCTATATGCAAGTAGAAGGGAAAGTCCTTTGGGCTTATAATAAAAGTTATAGTGCTGTCCACTGAACCTTTCTCAGATGATGACAATGTCCTATATCTGTGCTACCTAATACAGTAGCCCTTAGCCACTTGAGCACTTGAAATCTGGCTAGTGCAGCTGAGTTTTACATTTAATTTAATTTAAATAAAATACCTTCATGTGGGGAGTGGTTACCATGCCGGACAGCACAGTATAGACATCCCTGAGGCTGAGTCTATATGGGAAGGTGGCTGATACATACATACTCTGGAAAAATAACACAATATCAAGTAGTAGATTAAGGGCTCAGCAAGTGGATGTCAAATGCCAAAGGGATGTCAAGAATTGAAAGATCCTTCTAATGACTAGCTGCTCCATGAATCCTGTGTTCAGAGCCTCTGTCTTCAGGCAGCTCCCAATCTGATGGAGGAAGTGGAACTCACATGTGAGAAGAAAACTTAAGGATTTTTTACATCTCTAAGAAAAGGAGTGAGAGTGCAGATGGAGCTGTGTCTATTGGGAATTGTGGGATGAGGAAGGAGTGAACGACACCAGTGGGGGGCCACATTGGCAAGGCGTGCGGACACGTTCCATGTCTGCTCAAACGTGGTCATGCCTGCTCCATGAACAAGAATGAGGCACAGGAAAATGGGGAGTGTGGGCAGGACATTTCCATCATGTGTTGAGTGTCAGCCCCTCTCATATATTACCCATCTTGAATAACCATTACCGCCATCACCACCCCGGGAGGGCTCACTGGGGAAGGCTTCCCAGAAGAAGAGAGGTAGGAATAAGAAAGCCACGTCTGGGTGAAGGAGGAGAAGGGCATAGCTAAGGCAGGAACATGGTCTCAGCAGGGGAGGAGAGGTGAGGATGGATTAATCAAGGGGGTGTTGGGTGATGAGTAGTGTGTCTGGAAGATAACCTGGGAAATTAGTGAAAGATGATGGGAAGATGGAGAGATGGTGATTGGTGGAGCTGCTGGAAGCCTTACCCCTCTGCAGCAGCCCCTTTTCCTGGGGAGATCTGTGTCTGGAAACAGACTCGGAATAGCCTTTCTTCTTTTAGGAGCTTGACCCCATGAGGGCAAACGGGAGGACATGGCTCCCAGGGTTATGAACCCTGAGCTCTTTGGCTAAGGACTCACTGTAGAAATAATCCTCATCTCCTCTTGCTTTTTAGGATGTCTGGAGAGTGTCAGAGCGCTGTATGCATTTGTAAGTAGCCTTTCAAAAACTTTCTCCCTGGGATGCAAAAAGGGCAACTAGAAACATCCTAACTGACATTTGGGTGGGAAAGCCTGACCCATGCAAGGCGGCCAGGCCACCAAAGCGTCCAGGGTCTCAGGCCGCGGCCACACTACTCTGCTCCTGGTGCAACGTGATCAACTGGCAGGCCAGAGCTGAAGCCCCTGCGGTCCCAGGGAATTCCTTACGCTGGAGAACCAGAAATTCCTGTGGATACTTCTGGCTCTTATTCCTGGGGAAGGGGACCAGAAGGCCAGGGCTCACTCCTGCTGTTTACCCACTGAGGCCTCAGAGAAGCTGAGTAAATTTCTCTGAGTCACACCGCCAAGCAGGGATGGGATACAGGCCCAGGGCTCGAGGTTGAGTCGAGTGCTTGTTCCGCTTAGCGGTAGTCAGCAACGTCACCAGCACAGACACCAGCCCTGGTGGAGGCTGTGGGGGATTTGGAGGGGTCACAGGTGGCAGTGGCAGTGGCTATAGAGGCGGTGGCGGCAGCGGCAGCAGAAGAGGCAGCAACAGAGGCAACAGCAGCAGTTACGGAGGGGTCCGCGGTGGCAGCGCTGGGGGCAGAGGCCGCGGCGGGGGCTGCCAGGCCTGCAGCAATGGGACCAGTGGCCCTGGGAACCAGAGCGGCATCCAGAGCTTGGGCTGCACTGGCTACAGATCTGGCGGTGGGGGCGGCACCACCATCTGCTTCACTCAGACCACCAGCTCAAACCAGCTTTGCAAGTGATCCTTTAGCGGGGGGCCCAATCTCCACGCCCACTGGTTCCCCCTCAGCTTGTGACAGCACTTCTCCCCTCTCTGCTTGGCATCGACAAATGCCAACCCCAACCTTGCTTTTCCTCAAGCTCCTGGGAGAAGCTCCCAGGCGCCTCCATCCCCACGACCTTTCCTAGGCCAGGGAGGTCCAGCTGCTAGTCTGGGATGATGATGCCCCTAGATGCCTTTACCTTTGTAAAGGACCCCCTGACTCTGGACAGCGACACTTCAGCCCAGACAAGTTTGGGTCTTCCCAGCCTGGCCTGTTCCCGCCCTGGCCCATCTCTCTTGGGAGTTGATGGTCTGAGGCTGGGATGTTTCCGCCCCTGCCTGAGGAGGGCAGTGCAGTGGGACTGCTGCTAGAGGGTAAATGGTTAAGATCTCCGGACTGTTGGTTCTCAGGGTTCCCGCCCCACATCTGGACATCATATCCTGACTCACCTCTGGCACCTTAATTCCCTGAGCTGTGGATCCTCTGCTGATGGTGGTTGTACTTTCTTTTCCCAATAAATTGCATTGTATTTCATATTCTGGTGTTTGGCTTTCAAGGAGTCACAGAATAAACCAAGGTCCCAGAATAGATGGAAATCAGGTATGGATGGCGATCTCCTAGAAGGTTAGTAGTAGGTGTAAAGGACACTGCATAGTCTTGGCTTCCCTTCTATCCATTTGGTTGTGTTCTCGTGATAGGACTGGTTAAGAGTATTTATGTTGCTTCAGTGGGGACTGCCCACTCCCAAGGAGGCCTTCCCACCCACTCTCTTGCCCCCACTGGGCCGCTGAGACCCAGTCTTGGTAGAGGAATGTTTTGCAGTTCATCAACGTAATAGATTCCAGTGGGATTTGGTTCCTTCCAGGTAAGAGGCAAGGGTTTCCCTGGTGGTTCAGATGGTAAAGAATCAGTCTGCAACACGGGAGACCCAGGTTTGATCTCTGGGTCAGGAAGATCCCCTGGTGAAGGGAATGGCAACCCACTCCAGTATTCTTGCCTGGAGAATTCTGTGGACAGAGAAACCTCATCCATGGGGTCGCAAAGAGTCAGACACAACTGAGACACTAACACTTTCACTTTCTTTCAGGTAAGAGGCAGGAGTGCTACACTAGTGAGGCTCACACCAGATAGATGTAAAATTATGATTGGGGAAGATGCGTGTCTACCCTTACACCAACATTTCCCAATCATTCTCAGAAAGCTGAATCCCAAACCCAGGAAGGATCAGGGTAATAAGATAGCCACTGATGGAAACCAGAGAGCCTGAGAGAGTCTGTGGAGACAGCAATTAGAGTCTCATTCTTTTCCCCACCTGCCAAACCAATCCCTTCTGCAGGCCTTTGAGTGTGATAAAACTGGTTTGTAAGTCTCTGTAAGTCATGCATTACCACCCAGAAGTGAGATCAGAACTGGACTAATGAGAAGGCAATGGTACATTTCTCTGATGGTCCAAGGAGATTACCAGGAGATTGCTCAAGATTCATGTTCTAGAGCCTGATCTGATCTCCTGTGTTCACCCCAAGTATAGCAGCTCTGGAGAAGGAGATATTTAAAAGTTCCTACACTTGAGAGTTCAGTAAATCTATTCCCATCTTTTTAAGGTCTACAGGCAGGAGGTAGCTCTCTTTCCTATTTATCCCTGGCACAGCTCTGGGGATTTTGGGAGCAGAGCAGGCCATTCTGGATTACTGCTCTTACTGGCCCTTTAGGGACATTCCAAGAAACTACTCTAATCTTGGGAAAACACCTCAGATGCTCTGTTTCATGTATTGCTTAGTTTAGTGGGAAGAGTCGTGGATTAACCCAGCTTTTCACTACATTGGAGCAGCAGGGCTGAGGGTAGCCGCTGCAGTCTCTCTCTCTTTTTAAAACTTTAAATTTTGTATTGGGTTATAGCCAATTAATAAAACACCTTGGCAGTTTCAGGAGAACAGTGAAGGGACTCAGCCATAGATATATGTGTATCCATTCTCCCCCAAACTCCCGTCCCATCCAAGCTGCCGCATAACACTGAACAAGGTTCCATGAGTCTCTGTAGTCTCTTTATCCATCTGGTCCATGTGTGAAAATCTTGGTGTGGTGTGCTGTCTCTGGGCCCTGCATAGGGTGTAGGGCACTGAGTAAAAGTTTGGTTGTCAATTGAAAGAATGAACTGAAATGAATAAGGAGAACAGAACCTCCCTCCTCCCAGGATGACAGGAAGATGGGATAGATCACACTGCAAAGCAGGATGGAGCTGAAAGTTACAGTGAGCACTTAGGACCCTCTTGTGAACTCTTTTGAGAAGAGTTGGCAGAGGGGGCTCTTGAGGGAGGTAGTGAAAGACTGGGAGAGGAAGCCTGGAGCCGGCCTGGGAAGAAGAGTTTGGGCCACATAAAGGAAGGACAAAGATACAGGGCAGATATCCAGACCAATTCCCGGGAGAATTCCAGGACTGGCATCATGTCCCATGTTCTTGACATAGACTGGGACTAAACCATGTGCAAGTGGAGCATGGAAGCATTCAGGGTGAGGGCATGATGTTTCAGGCCAGAGTAGGGGTGGGAGAGGATGGACTATTTCTAAGCCTATTGGAGGCTGGCAATCCTGGGCTTTCTGAACCTTCAGGAGTCCCTCAAGTTTACCTCCTATTTGAAGTTAAAGCTCCTTGTCTTTGAAAGAAGCCAGGGTGGGTAGAGTAGGTATTTACCCATGTGGAATGGTCAGAGGGTGACAGATTACTTGAAATCCTATCAGTTATACCTTTAGCAGTAAATTTATCTCCTAGTGTCAATGCTTCCTTTTCCTCCATTCTTTATTGTTAATTCTTTTTATCCTTCACTCTTCACCCTCTCCTTCTAAAGATCTCCCAGATTAAAAAAGGGACATATAGCAAAAATGCAAAACATTTAACAAAGTAAAAAAAAGAAAAGAAAGATCATCTGTAATTCTACCACCCTATAATATTTACCTTTGTGTGATCATGTGTATGCACACATACATAGACAAAAAGGACATGTAGATACACTTTAATATGGAGAGTCTTACAATACATACTGCTTTATAACCCGGTTTCCATTTAATCTACTGTGAAATTTACCCATTTAGTCACTCAACAGTGTCTACCACTTTCTAGTCGCTGTGCTAGGCCCAGAAATAGAGCGGAGAACACAAAACGCCTCTGCTCTCACAGAATTTATAGTCTAACTGGGAAGAAATTTACTGAATAACATCTTTCCATACAATAAATATAGAAGGCTGAATGCCAAAGAATTGATGCTTTCGAACTGTGGTGTTGGAGAAGACTCTTGAGAGTCCCTTGGACTGCAAGGAGATCAAACTAGTCAATCCTAAAACAAATCAACCCTAAATATTCATTGCAAGGACTGATTTGAAGCTGAAGCTCCAATACTTTCGTCATCTGATGGGAAGAGCTGAGTCACTGGAAAAAACCCTGATGCTGGGAAAGATTGAAGGCAGGAGGAGAAGGGGACAACAGAGAATGAGATGGTTGAATGGCATCACTGACTCGATGGACATGAGCTTGAGCAAGTTCTGGGAGATGGTGAAGGACAGGGAAGCCTGGTGTGCTGCAATCCATGGGGTTGCAAAGAGACAGACATGACCAAGCGACTGAACAACAACAATATAATAAATATGGATAGAAATCATTATCTTTAACGCAGATTTTAATTTTTACATTAAAAAAATAGAAGGCACACATTGGGAATTAAACTACTATTTTTTTTTTTTTTCTATTTAGAGGTGTGATATACATGTTTTCTGGTCTGTAATATTCTACCAAACATTTTCCTAAACCAAACCCAGACGGAAGATCAAAAATCAAAGCCCCCTTCTTTCTCTGGCTGGGTTAGACCAGTGGAACATGATTTTGATAGGAAGAAGAATAGACTTGGAAGTGCAGAGCTTGAAGAATCCACATTTTTATCAAACCTATCTCCAACCCAGGACTTCCCAGGTGGTGCTAGTGGTAAAGAACTTGTCTGCCAATGCAGGAGACATAAGAGATGCAGGTTCAATCCTGCATTGGGAAGATTCCCTGGAGGAGGGCAGGGCAACCCATTCCAGTATTCCTGCCTAAAGTACCCCATGGACAGAGGAACCTGGCAGGCTAAAGTCCACAGAGTTGCAGAGTCAGACATGACTGAAGTGACTTACCACCACAACCGCCACCATTCCCGACCCAACCTGAAACTAACCAACTGATTTATACAGAAGGATTTTAAGTAAACTTGCACAAATACACTTAATATACTATAGAAAAAAGATGTCTTTTAGTCTATTTACAGAGTATAGCATATATTCATTGGCATCAGGGAAAGTAGTAACACCAGGGAACAACGTCATACTGGTAACACCAGTAACACCATCATAGTGCTAACACCTAAAAATGACAACCACTTAATACTTAGATTTAAAGTGGTTAATCACAGAAATTCTGAGATCAAATCTAATAGATGAATTAGAGTATTCATCTACAATTTTTATCCAAAAATGATTCTAGAAAAAAAGAGGTTTCTCTCAAAACACAGAGTCTATATCAGAACTAGAAGACAGTGATAGACGAACTGCAAGCCCAAGACTAGGAAGTTGATTCTCACATGCAGCTTTTGGATAAAGGAAATCTTTTCCAGTCTATTTCCACAGCCAAAACTAGTTCTAATTTCTCCATGATGGCAGGCAGAAAATAGAGTTTCAGAACTCTGAAGACAGGGGCAGCTATTTTAACACCATATGTAAGTACTGCCCAAATCATAGGAGATCCCACACAGGGGGTCACTGCATTTGAAGGACTGAAAGGCTTACCCAAGTGAAGGAGCTGTGAATACCTGAAAGGTTCAGGCAAAGCCCACCTGTAGTGTTTGGTGTTTGGGACATGGTATTATTCCACTTTGTTGACACAGGAACATATATGCTGGGGTAGGGGCCTTCCAGGTGGAATGCTTGACACAGTCTTGCTCTGGAGCAGCCAGACTCTCAAAAGCACATGAAGAAGTTATTCACTTTAGCAGGGATTATTGAATAGAAAGTGTTTCAGAAAAAGCAGAAGTCCTGGGAGAGTCTGGTAATTATCTTTTTGACCCGTTAATATCTAAAATTGATAAAATGCTGCAGAACAGAGCTAGTTTCTTCAAGATATACTCTCCTGGCATCTCCAGCAGAAGCCTCTTCCAGACGATTTGGCTCATGATATCAGAAGGTTTCCACTGCCTGGACGGAGGAGCTAGTGTTCCGTGTTGTTCTGGGAAGCTGATTTGCACAAGGAAGTCACCACTAAACTACTGCCTAAGTCTACTCCTCGGCCTTCTTTTTCTGCTCTATGCTCTAGAAACATCTCTTTAAATGCCAGAAAGTCTGTGAATGTGAGCATGTTGAATATGTCATGAACCACTTCATCATTATGGTGCTTTAACGTTGTGGTGAAGATTGCCATGTTGAATCCGGGTATCCGCTCCAGGAGCTGATTTTCAATATACTTTTCTACAAAAGAAAGGTTTTCATTAAAAATTGCCATGTAGGTGAGTTTATTCTCTTCCATGTCTTTAAACTCCTGTTAGTATTTGTCCATGAAATTTCTCTGCAGGACTTGGAATTCGGCATCCATGATAATGTCCTCCACAGAGCCAACAACAGCGTCAAATTCAGCTTCAGCAGCGGAGGAAGTGGACACTGTGAAACTCTCTTCCTCCAAGACTTCCGTCACTTCCGCTATATCCATTCCAAGACCTTTCACCAGTCTGGGGCCCCGCAGAGTCTGGGTCTGCACAGCGCACCCAGGAACTCTATGCCCCACCCACCACTCTGGACCTGGCTCCCATTACTGACCTCTGGGAGCCACGCCCTGCTTCCTGTCACCATGGCTGACATCATTAGTCTTAATGACTGAGCAATATTCCACTATATGCTTGTAGCATAGCATTTTGATGCATATGTTATTTCTATTATTTTCCAGTATAATAAACATTGCTACAAGGAACACATATTTCTGAGCACTTATCCTGTTCATTCTTTAAGATACCTTCCTAGATGTGGAATTGCTAGGCCACTTTAAAATTTTGATTTATATTGTCAAGCTTCTGTCTAAAATATTGTACCAATTGATACTTTTATAAGTAATGTATGATTCCTTGTTTCTCCAGTCTTATGAACACTTTGTGATACTCTTGATTTATATTGTCAAGTTTCTGTCTAAAATATTATACCAATTGATACTTTTATAAGTAATGTATGATTTCTTGTTTCTCCAGTCTTATGAACACTTCGTGATATTCTTTTTGAATTTTTCACTGTTTCTTCAGGTTTTATTTTCATTTCTTCAATTAGTAATGAGGTTGAACATTATAAATCTGCTTATTAGTTCTTTAACTTTAACTTTCTGTGAATTTTTTCTTCTTTAATCCGTTTTCTCTTTGGGTAGATATTTTGTTTTTCTTATTAATCTGCTTGTCTGAGGCAAGGACTCCAATGGCACTTGAGCCACTCAGGAGTCCAGAATCCCAGAAACATTCATCATTGAGCTATAACTAGTTATCTGTGGGGATGCTGAGAATAGCTGGGGTAAGGTCAGGAAGATAGAATCTGGTTCTGGGAGAGGGAGGTCAGAGGAGGCTAACAGGATTGCAGGAATGCCCGCAGTGGTAGATAAGATGAACGGAGTGGGGTGAGGCTAAGAGAAAGATAAGCAGGAATCTGCTTTGAAGGGATTAGGGGTCCGTAATAGATAGCTCCCTACCCCAATCCTGCTTCATTCCCTCCCTCACAACATTAATCCTAAGGGCACTCTGCATATGTTTTCTGCCCACAAATGCATCTCAGAGTTTGCTTCCCAGGAATCTGACATGGGATGGGGCATTGGCTTTGCCTGGGATATGGATGGGGAGGATGCTTCTCTTCTAGTAAGAACTGGTCCTCCAGGAAGGGCAGAGAAGACTCTGAGATCCTTGAAGGGGTGAAGGACCAGGGGCATAGACCAAAGAATTCATTAGAAAGTTCTGTAGGGATTCAGAGGGGAGTGGGTTTCCTTGGCTTGCTGCTACACAGTTGACAGCAGAGATTGATGTGCTAATTGAATCAGTCTCTTTATCCTTCCTCCTACCTTTCTTGTACATTCTGGATGTTCTTTCTTCCACTGGCTGAGTTTCTGAGGACCCCACTCTGAAGCCCAAGATCACTGAAATAATGTCTGGCTAGCTGACAGAGATAAATACCTAGCTGTTTTCTCTGTTTCCAGGCTTCTAGGGTTCACCTCCTCCAATTCACCATCACTAGCATGAGAGGAGAGCAATTAGCAAATGTGTGCACTAGAGCTCCATAACCACTCCCACCATTAACACTAGTCATTTAGTTATTTGTAGTCAAGCATTCTGCCTTATTAAAGATGTGGTTTCTCACAGTCAAGGCCAACACAGTTCATATTTAAGTGCCCTTTAATTTATTTCATTCACTTTTTGCTTGAGAAACTGATAACTAAGATGCAGAGTCTTAGCCAGCCAACAGTAATCCTTTGTGATGGAAGTACAAAGAAAATCTAGGGCTTGAAGTATTTCTAATAGTTTGTTTCAGCTTTCCATAATTATTGCCCATCTCCAGGGATAAACACCTTTCCCTGGGCACATGTGCACATACCTTGGCTCAGCTGCCCTCTGGGCATGACCTTTTTCCTTCCTTGTAGATATGAAGACGAGTTTACAAGTGCTGAGGCTAAGAATGACTTCATGGTTCTGAAGAAGGTGAGCAGGGTGGTGGGGTTATATAAGGAGGTGATGGGACAAGAGAAGGAAAAATGGTGGTTCTTTGTCAAGGATGTGAGACTGGATGACACTTTCTCAGGAGGATTTCCAACTGTTGTCCTGTAGCTGATGACCAGAACCCAGGACTGTGGAGACCATCATCAGCAGTGACCAGCACTCATGCATCAAATATTGAGACTAGGACCTGATATATGATGCAGAAATTCTCCTTACCCTTAGCCACACCTCTCTGCAATAGCTTTTTTTCTCCCAGGATTGATGACACTATAATCTCAGCTGCCTGAAAGCTAAAGCCCAGATAGTCACTGTCAAGTTAGGAGTTTGTCCCTGAGCCACCCCACTCCCCAATTAGTTCCTTTAGTTCCCTTGCACATGAACTCTGCCCTGCCTCCTCTCACCTCTCTGATTTCTTATCTCCATTAAAATGCAATACATAATGATACATTTAGCTCTATGAGCTTGATAGAATAAAAGGGACCCACAATGTTTGCATTGTGGGCAATGCATTGTGGGCATTGAGGGCAGCACACAGGAAATGTGGCCTGCAGGAAGTTATATTAGCAGTTGTGTGTGGAGTGAGTGACAGATGAAGAGAGAATGGGGTGCTGAGGGAGTCCTTGGGGTTAAGTCAACTGTGTCAGACTTTGTAATATGTCCAACTGCCATGATGTGCTTCACTGTTTCTGGATCCATCTCATGGCAGGCCACACCCTTGGACTGGCACATTTTACATACTGGCTTCAGTGTTCAGTCCTTGCCAAGAATTCCAAGTGGCTCAGTAATAGCCAACTGGCTAACTTCAGTGCCCAGCCTAACTCACCTCTGGGGCAGCCTTTCCTTATTTCCCTTTTGGGTCTTTGGGCCAGGGTTGTGGGAGAATGTGGTCAAAAGCAGCTGCTATATCCTCATTCCCTGTAATTCAGTAGCAGCCATCCCTCTTCCTGGCAACTTTGTCTACAACACTGGGACCTCCTTTTCCCCTCATATCTGGAGTTTTCAAGTTTCTGGAAAAACAGTACATGAAGTAAATTTTTATTTAGTAATTTCTACCTGCCCAGACGTTGTTTTGAGAATTCCATGTGTAACTCATTGTCTTTTTAAAAAACTTTTAAATTTTGTATCGGGATATAGCCAATTAAACAATGCTGTGACAATTTCAGGTGAACCGTGAAGGGACTCAGATATGCATATATATAAGTATGTATATGTGTGTGTATGTAAACTCATGTATCCATTCAGGAGTTTGGAATGGACACACACACACTGCTATATCTAAAATTGATAGTCAACAAGGACCTACTGTATAGCACGTGGAACTCTGCTCAATGTTATGTGGCAGCCTGGATGGGAGGGGAGTTTGGGGGGTAACTCATTTAGTCTTCATAATGATCCCATGAAGTAGGTGTGTTTATCCTCATTTTACACAGAGGAAAAGGGGGCCAGAGAGGTAAAGTTCACACTGTGGTAAAGGTCACATTTAGCAAGTGGTAGAGCCCGGATTTGAACAAGTGTTGTTGGACCCCAGAATCCCTACTTGTAACCTCCATGTTTTACTAATAACACATACATAGTTTTGTTTCTTCACAATAAGTTTGGGCAGTGGGGTGTCTCTGATTTTTGATGGCAGCATGCGTGCATGCATGTTGAGTTGTGTCCACCTCTTTGCGATCCCATGGACTATATCTGTCAGGCAAACCCACAACTCTAGCGTCTCCTGCATTGGCAGGCAGATTCTTTACCACTGCGCCACTTGGGAAACATTTTGATGGCAGTTGTTGCTTAGTCTCTAAGTCATGACCAACTGTTTTGTGACCCCATGGACTGTAGCCTGCCAGGCTCTGCAGACACCTACTTTTATTCAGAGCCCTGCTCTGTCCTTGGTGCTGAAATCTGGTCCGGATGCCTAGGGGATTTTCTGTTTTGGGAGGCTGATGCTCACCGTTGCTCCCTCTAAACTTGACTTCTTCCATCCCCTCCTTTAGCTCAGATCTGCTCACAGATTTTCTGCTTAAAATCAAATAAAGTCTGTTCCAAAGCTCAACTTTAAAATAGTCCCAGACTTTGTCCATTTTGTTATGTTTACTTTAAAACTAAGGCAAAAAACAAACCCCAAAATACCCAAAAGACTCTCTCTCACAGTTCTTATGGATAATAAAACTTAGATAATTTAGCACACTTTATTTTTGTTTCATCTGCTAGGGAATATTTAATCCCTGGGTTGTTAGAATCTTTTTTGAAAACTTAGATTATAATTTTTAATTTAATGCCTTTATTATTGGGATGAGAGGTGTTTAAAAATAAAAAGCTAATCTTCTCTTATTTGAGGCTAGGATCATACTGAGCAACACCAGAAACAGGCACTCGCAGAAGAAGAAAGCAATTAAAAATATTAGCTATTAGTTTTTATGTCGACTGCATATTAAAAAGCAGAGACACCAAGTTGCTGACAAAGGTCCATATAGTCAAAGCTATGGTTTTTCCAGTAGTCATGTATGGATATGAGAGTTGGGCCAGAAAGAAGGCTGAGTGCTGAAGAATTGATGCTTTTGAACTGTGGTGCTGGAGAAGACTCTTGAGAGTCCCGTGGACTTCAAGGAGAGCCAACCAGTCAATCCTAAAGGAAATCAGTCTTGAACATTCATTAGAAGGACTGGTGCTAAAGCTGAAGCTCCAACACTTTGGCTACCTGATGTGAAGGAATAACTCATTAGAAAAGATTCTGATGCTGGGAAAGATAGAAGGGAGGAGGAGAAGGGGACCACAGAGGATGAGACAGTTGGATGGCATCACTGACTCCATGGACATGTGCAGGCTCTAGGAGATGATGGTGGACAGGGAAGCCTGGCATGCTGCAGTCCATGGGGTTGCGAAGAGTTGGACATGACTGAGCGACTGAACAACAACAACAACATGGTAATAAAAATAAAACCTGTCTCTCAGGGATGTTTCAAGGAATACATGAAAAGCTCTTTATAGAATGAAAGATATTCATACAGCTATTGTACTACAGATATGAAAATTTTGATTAGCAACTAGATTACAAACTCTTTAAAGAGAGGGACTATGTCATATACTGTTCATATGTTGCTTAATACTGGATAGAAAATATGCACTTCATAGCACTTGTTGATTGATGAACTGACTAAAGAATTGAATGCATGCTAGAGTTGGCACAGCTCCCAGAACAAGGTAAGTACTCAATAAATCAATGATATTACCATCATTATTTTTAGAGTTACTGCTGTTTATTGATTTCTGAAGACTCAGACTCTTAAGGCTAGAAATGACTTCAGAGGCCATTAAGAGGAGCCCCATTTAGATACTGGAGTCCTCTCCAAAATCAGTTCTCTAACTGGTGATCCACCCTCCTGGGTGGGGTCCTCCTCTCTCTCACAAAAGATGCTAAGCTTTGTCCTACATTCTACCCATTGGTAGAAGGCATTGTCCTACCTAAATTCTACCCATTGGTCCAAGGTTTCCCCTCTGTGACCATAGGGAGCAGTCTCCCTGTGCATGAGAATCTCCACATGTTTGAGGATAGTTGTCTCTTTATCAGATTCCTTCTCCAAGCTGAACACTTCCGTTTCCTCCTATGCTTTGGCATGCTCCCTCCCAGGCTGCATGTCACACTCTGGATATCGGGAATACAGCCCAACCGGCTAGATGAGGATTAACTAGCTCATGAAAAGCGTGAACATGGGACTACTTTTTGTGCATCCTCCAACCTTGAAGGTGAGTCTGGCAGTCTTTTCCTGCTGCTGAGTCATCCTGAGCTGGCGCTACTTTATAAAAGCTATTGTGAATCTCCCCAGGCTGAACCGTACAGCTTGCTTTGTTTTAATACATCTAAGGTTTTGATTTACATTAATCTCTGTTAAATCTTTCTTGTTAGATTTGGCTCAGGCCCCAAACTGTCAAATTATTTTTGGATTTTGGTCTCACCACCCAACTTCTTATTATAGTGGCTAGGTTCAGACAAATCACAAATTTGAGTTATATGCAATAATGTCCTCATTTGGGTGTACTTGGAAGGGAAACTGCTATTTAAAGCAAAAATTGCTTGTGTATTATAGAGAAGAAAAGTGTTATATTTAGTCTTATGTGAAGTAGCTATTTAAAAATCTTTTTCTTATAGAAAATTTCAGGCAAATTTCAAAATTCCTCTTATGAAAATGAGAATAGTATAATCAGTGCTTCTGGACCCTTCACTCAGGTCAACAGTCAACTCATTATATTATTTTATCTTTATTCTACCCACTCCTCTTACCCCTCCTGATTATGGTGAAGCAAATCCTGACATCACATCATTTTATTAATAAATTTTTTTTGTAAGTTTCTCTCAAAGATAAAGACCCTTTAAATAATGTAACCATAGTAACATTATGAGATGGTTGGATGGCATCACTGACTCAGTGGACATGAGTTTGAGTAAGCTCTGGGAGTTGGTGATGGACAGGGAAGCCTGGCGTGCTGCAGTCCATGGGGTTGCAAAGAGTCAGACACGACTGAGTGACTGAACTGACTGAATAACATTATGATCCTTTGTGGGATGAACATTAACTCTTTAATAATATGATCAACTATTCAGTCTCAGTTCACATTTCCCATAATGCTTCATCAATGTTTTCATTCAAAGTGCTTGTTTGAATCAGCCCTAAGTAATGTTTATGCATTGTCATTGGTTCACAGGTACAGATTTCCATCCCTCCTTTTTCATTCCTTGTAATTTATTTATCTAAAAATATTTATTTATTTATATTTTTGGCCATGTTGAGTCTTAGTTGCAGCATGTAGGATTCATTGCGGCATGCGGGCTCTTTGTTGGGGCATGTGGGTTTCTTTCTAATTGTGATGAGTGGGCTCCAGAGTGCATGGACCCAGTAGTTATAAACTTTCTCTAAGGAGGACCATACTTTGAACACGATTTCTAGAGACAAAGTTCTCCTACAAACCTCTTCCTTAAAAGCTGGGATCTGAGTGACAAGAGCCAATGACCCAGGTCACTGAAGATGAGAGGAGCATGGAAAGTCATTAAGCAGATGCCTTGAAGTTTAGGGTTGGACCCCCTTAGAGAGTAGCCCATCCATAGGACAGCCTAAGTGCTTTTCTGCTTTGGATCTGGTGAAGGCAAAATAAGACTAATGTCAGAGTGAAAGTGTTTGTTTCTCAGTTGTGTCCAACTCTTCGTGACCCCATAATAGTAGCTCTCCAGGCTCCTCTGTTCTTGGAATTCTCCAGGCAAGAATACTGGAATGGGTAGCCATTCCCTTGTCCAGGGGATCTTCCTGACCCAGGGATTGAATCTGGGTCTCCTTCACTGCAGGCAGATTCTTTAATGTCTGAGCCACCAGGGAAGCATTAATGTCAGAAAAATCAAAGCATCTTGTTACTCCAGGATTTCAGCTAAGATACATTCAAGATCTGAGGAACTGACCCATTTTGGCTAGAAAAATCACGCACAAGAAATTATCCAATTAATGAACCAATTTGCTGGAACTTATAAAAATGCCCACCCTTCTCCCTGTGTTAGAAGGCCCTTTCCTCCAAGACTTTCTGAAAACAACAAGCCAGCCATCCAGCAGGCCGTCCCAGGCCACCAAGGGCTCCCATTGTCTCTCTGCCATTGCAGTGTCTGGCCAGAGCTGACATCTCTACCATCCCAGTCAGTCTTTACAGCCTGTGTCATGAAAAGGGTGCCTCTGGCAGCAGAAGCCAGTATAGCCTTGGTAGGAGAGGGTGCTATAAGTTCTTAGTCAGTGTGGTTGGATGTGCTGTCCAGGCTGGGGGCTTGGCACAGAGGTGTTCAGGTGCTGTTGGAGGGAGCTGGAGTCGGGGACATGAAAGGTGGCTTTGGAGGACCTTCTTTCAGAGTTGGAGGGAGACCCGGGGGTGTGCAAGATGAGAATCTGCCCAGCACATCCCATTCACCTTGCCCTCTACCATCAGGATCTCCTTCTGCCCACCAAACTGACGGTGCCCCCACTAAAGTCCCCAGGGACAAGCTCACAGTCCACATGGTGGCCTATTTTTAGTCATTTCCCTAAACCCTCTGAAGCTCTGACTCTGTTCACCCTTTTTACCCTTATTTTCTTGTGACTTCTTTTGCCCTTCCTTCTCAATCTCTTCTGCTGCTTTCTCTTCCTCAGTCTACTCATTAAATGCTGGAGTTCTGCAACATTTAAAAAAAACTTCTTACTGGACTGTAATATACATACAGAAAAGAGGACAGACCTCAAGTGTTCAGCCTAATGAGTTTTCACAAATTAAACCCACTCATGTAACCCATCTCCGCTGCATTGGCAGGCAGATTCTTAACCACTGGACCACCAAGGAATTCCCATAGGCTAGGTTTTAATGTGTTTGTACTTTATAAAAGCAGAAGCATATGGTTTGTGGCTGGCCTCTTCTACTTAACACAATATATGAAGAATCATCTCAAACCAGTTGTGCAGTTGAAAGGTGTTCATTCTCATCAGTATGCTATCCCTAGTTTATTTGTGTTCTCTGTTGTGATGGGGCATTGGATTCATATTTTCAGCTGTTTTGAACAATGTGTCAATGAATATTCCAATCCAAGTCTTTTGGTGAATACATGTGTGCGCTCGATGGCTTTGTGAATATCTACTGGTGAGACTGCCAAGTTCATAGGGTACTGATGTGCTAAATTATGATAGATACTCCAAATAATTTCCCTAGGTAGCCACTCTAGTAGTATAGGAGAGTTCCAGTTGCTCCATATTTTTGCTATCATTTGGTAGTTTCTTTTTGTATTTTGGACTTCCTTTGTGGCTCAGCTGGTAAAGAACCTGCCTGCAATGTGGGAAACCTGGGTTCTATCCCTGGGTTGGGAAGATCGCCTGGAGAAGGGAAAGGCTACCCACTCCAGTATTCTGGCCTGGAGAACCATGGACTGTATAGTCCCCAGGGTGGCAAAGAGTCAGACATGGCTGAGCGACTTTCACTTTTCTTTTGTATTTTAGCTATTTGGAAGGAGGCATTATTGTATATCTTGGTGGTTTTAATTTGTGTGTCCCATACTTGTTAATGATACTGGGCTCCTTTTATATATTTATTGCCATTTGGATACCATCTTCCATACCTGTCTTCTGCCCATTTTTCTACTGAGTGGGCTGTCTGTCTCTCTTGTTGATTTATAGGGGTTCTTTATATGTTCTGGATATTAGCCCTTTATTCATGTATGAATACTGTTTCCTATTCTGTAGGTTACCTTTTCACTTTTTAGTGGAGCTTTTTGATAAAATAGTTGCTTTATTTCATAAGTTCATCATGTTTTTCTTTAGTGTGGTGCTTTTCAAGTCCTGTACTCTGCTCTTTACTCTAAGGTCATGATGATATCCTCTGGTGTTTTCTAAAAGGTTTACTGTTGTAAATCTCATTTACATTCAGATCTGCAGTTGACTCTTGGGTACGCTTTTTCCTGTACATGGTCATCAAATTGAGGATTGTACAACACTTTACTGATTTATTTTTTTTTCTACAACACTTTAAAAGAGAGATGTCCATCTGGTTAACCTTGATGGTGAACACATAGGTGTTTGCTATGTTTTTTTCTGTATGATTGAAATATTTTATAATTAAAAATAAAATGAAAAGTATTTAAGTACTAATGTTTTCTTGGGTGCCTTCTTTGATCTACTGTTCTTTTCATGTTACATATTCTTCCTGGGTGAGTTATTTATCCATTTAGTTAAATTTCATCAAGTACCAATGTACCATGAGGTTGTCCTGCTATGGAGAAGCATAACATGGGTGTTGCCTTAAGGAACTATGGCCTGGTATATATAGGGACAAATCAATACAGTGAAGTTCCCTGGAATACCTATTCCAAAGAATAGCCCAGAGCTCATGTTATCTTTAATATGAGTATTCTGTCCTTCCTATCTCCTCTTCTGTTTCCCTTTTAAAATCAATTTCTTTGATGTACAATTTGCATACAGTAACAGTGCACCCATTTCAATCATTTTTGATAAATGTATATACCAGGGTAACTACTGCCACAATAAAAATCTAGGTCATCTTCTAAAATGCTCTCCTGCCCCTTTGCAGTCATTCACCCACCAGCCCTCAGGCCCAGGCTGGGCTTGCTTTCTGTCATAATAGGTTAGTTTTGTCTCTTTTAAAATTTCATACAAACGGAATTACATAGCACATATTCTTTTCGTGTCTGACTTCTTCATTGCATCAGGATGTTTTTGAGATCCACCAGATGTATGTCATGCATATTTTGCCCTGGGCTCTGGTTTGCATTTTCTTGTTCTCAGCAATGTGTTTTGAAGCTCCCTGTCCCCTTTTAATGACTCTCAGTGCCTTGCAGTCATCAGCATTTGCAGCTGTATCTAAAGGCTGAGTGTCTGGTCCAGGTTCTTGGACTAGATGACACTCTGTGTCTGGTTTGAGGATAGAACAGGTGATCCTCTTATTGTTACCCAGCCTTTTGTAAAAACATGGAATTTTCCTCCTTTGATAAAGTTCCTTTTGTTATAAAAATTAGTCCATCAAAATCAAAGCAAACTGGAGCTTTACAAAAATACAAGTTTCTGGGCCACATCTCCTAAGATTCTGACTCTGAAAGTCAGAACTAGAGTTTGAAGATTTGGATTTTAAAAAGCTATCCATTTCTTTCAGGTTGCTCAGTTGCAGGGCAACAGTGGAGACACAGACATAGAGAGAAGACTTATGGACACGGTGGTGGGGGGAGGAAGGAGAGGGTGGGAGGTTTGGAGATAGTAAGATGGAAACATACATTACTATACATAAAATAGATAGCCAATAAGAATAGATAGCCAATAGGAATTTGCTATATGACTCAGGGAACTCAAACCAGGGCTCTGTAACAACCTAGAAGGGTGGGGTGGGGAGGGAGGCTCAAGAAGGAGGGTACATAGGTATACTTACGGCTGATTCATGTTAATGTTTGGCAGAAACCAACATAATACTGTAAAGCAATTATCCTTCAATTAAAAAAAAAGCTATCTAGTTGTCTGATGTGCACTCAGCACTGAGGGCCACTGTCCACAGACTGAAGTCCCGATTCTGTAGCACAGAACAGAGAGATCATTACCATCAGTTTCATCCTACGCATCCAGCTCTTTGTTATCACTTGTCCCCCTCCTCCATGTCTTCTGTTCTACAAGCATGTGAGATCTCTCACCAACTCTCTCCCCTCACCAACATTTGAAATGTTTTCCTCTCTACGTGGGGTATATTTCTCCTATTGTCCACCCATTGGGCCCACTCCTACTCATCCCTCAACACCTCACTCAAAATGATCTTCTCTCTGATGCCTTCCATAGCCTTTATTCATCTACTTATAGCACTTTTTTGATCTGTTGTCAAAAATGCTGACCCCTAAAGTACTATAAGGAATTGTTTACATGACTGATCCCTTCCTTCAATACAACTGGAAGCTTTTCCAGATCTTGGACCCTGTCTTGTGTATCATGGTGTTCTTATTGGGTAGTCTGGGACCAGCCATATGTAGGCATTTAACAATGATTGCTGAGAGAATGAATAGATGTTTGGAGAGATGACTGAATGGATAGTGGTCCATGTTGGGTCCCTTGGAGAGAATGAAGTCTTAAGGAAACAGAATCTGGACACTTTCTTGGTCCTCTGAACACTGTGCCTGACTTTCGCTTCCTGTTCTAATCTTCATGCCTTTTAGCAGAAAGCAGAATCAGTGGGTAGGTTGGGATAGAATCTACCTCCTGACTGCATCAGTCTTCAAAGTCAGTTCATGCTTAATGCTTTTGTCATTTCCATTTGGGGTCACAAGTTCTATGAAAGTGTTTTGTCTGTGAGTCACAGGAGGGTGTGTATCTCTAGGTGGTGTTTTTGCCCATTTGTCTGTCGAGTCAGATAAGTGAAAGGGTTTTAAAAAGTTGAAGACACTCCACAAATGTCAGATACTGTTAAGCTTTGGCACGTATGCCTGTGAGGCTGTGGCTTGGTTTTTACCGGGAACCAAGAACTTCCTGAGTTGTACAAAGCTGGCTGGGTGATGGGGGACAGAGGACTGTCCCAGGTATGAGGCCTGCCCTCCAAGGGCTTTCACACTGGTTGAAGGGAGGGAAGATGCTCTCATTTGACTTATGGATGTGGTAGGTGCAACAGGTGTCCCAGGTGCTATAGGACTGAAGAAGCCAAGGGGCCAGGCTGGTCATATGAGGCATTGTGATGGGGCCGGGCTGCTCCAAAATGATGCATCAGTTTGGGGTGTAAAGGGAAGGGGGAGGGGGCTTTGAGTCTGAGGACTCTTCATGATCCCTAGGACAGAGGGAGAGTGGGTGGGAAGTGGTGGCTGGGCATGGGTGAGGGGGGCGGGTTCACACTAGGGCCTCATTCAGGGGCTGAGAGAGGCAACGGTCATCAGCTGGGAACTGCTTAGTGTCTCAGTGGTCCATGGCTCCAGACTGGGGTCCACCAGTTTGAAAAATCCAGTCCATGGGCCTGACCAGGAAGGAGGGGGATAATTCAGCACAAACTCACCTCTGCGGGGGAACTAATGCAAAGCGCCCTCCTGGGGACCATCCCTGGACAAGTGTGTGGTGGTCTTTGTGACCCTTCTCCCCATTCCATGCTCTGGTTTTACCTGCCATTTCCAAAATGTGATCAAATCCCATCAACTGTTCAGAGTCAGGGCTTGCTCCATGCACTGAGCTCCGGGCAGGAACAGACGCAGAATGCCCTGTGGGGCCACAGGCATGGCCTCCAGATTGGGACAGAACTGAGTTGGAGGTCTGGCTTTGCACTTGTGGTCTTGAACAAGTTACTTAATTTCCAGGCCCCAGTTTTCCTCATCTGTAAAATGGAGCTACAAATCTTCCCTATAGGATTGCAATGAGAGTCAAGTGGGGAGAAGTCTGTAGAGTGTTAATTATGGAGGCCAGCATCCATGACTTGCTTTTCTGCTATTAGAACTCCCCGAGTCAACACAGGACTCCTGCTCTTCAGTTTATAAAGCCCTTTACTATTCTTAACTCACCTCCCATCCTCTCTGCTCAATCGGGGAGAGCAGAGGTGTATCAGCTCTATTTATGACTGGCTAACTGGAGGCCCAGAAGGGTCTGGAGCCTGGGGCTCAGGCCTCCTGCTTCTGGCTGGGGGGACCTCCTGTGGTATTGCTCTGACAGACTCCTGGGTGGGAGAGTCTGGGCACTGTGAGGAAACTATCTTGTCCCTCAGGGCCCTCTCCTTTAGGACTGAGCTAAGTTTAAGACTGCAGCTGCTGGGCCCTAGACCATTTTTTCCTGAGCTCCAGATGCCACAGGGCTGGCCCCTCCCTGGGGAGACTCAGCTCAGAGCTCAGTGTCAAGGAATGGTTCCTTGTGGAGCAGCGTGCCCTCTGACTGCAGACCTTAGGGTCGGCTCTGCCCAGGACACCATCCACCCCGCCCTTCCTGCCAGGCCTCCTGGCCCAGGGTCCCCCATCTTGGTGCACCCCCATCTCCTCCCTCTGCGGCTCTTTCCCACCTGCTGTCCTTGGCCCAGCTGCTGTGCGCTGTGTTGCCAAGCCTGTCCTTAGCCCCGAGCACCCACATCTGAGTGCACTGGTCCCCGGAGAAGCCGGGACTGCCTGTGGGCAGCAGCAATTCCTCGTCCTCCTCCTTAGTTCTCCCAGTGAGGGCCCAGCTTCCCCAGAGCAGAGGCAGTCTTGGTCATGGTGCTGTCCTGGGAGGCACAGCCATGACCACGGAGAGGAGGGGGTGCAGGGCCCCGTGTCTCTCCCGGGACCCCTGTGCCCTCACCTCCTAGAAAGCCCCACCTGCTGCTTTCAGTGGTGGCACCTCCTGGCCAGTACCACACCATTTCTCTCTCCAAGAGGTGTCAGAGGAGAGTGGCTGGGCTTTTATAGTCTGTGGGTGTGGGGGATTAGAGTGGGATTTGTCAGGAATAAGAGATTTGGGCTGGGCCCTCATTAGAGTTTCAGACTTCCACCTCAAGCTCTTTGGACTTTGTTCTCGATGTTTAAAATGCAAACTGACTTCTCAGCATATTCAAACTGAGCCCTGGCATTGGCAGCTGCCAAGGGGTGGAAATCAGCTAATTGTTCTGAAGAATTTCCTTGTGATAGCACTGAACACCACGGCAGGTGGGATAGGAAGACAGTGTGGGACATTTCCTCATTCATTCTCAGGGTCTCTTTGGATGAGGGCATTAGCCACACTTGAATCCAAAACACTGTTTGGATTTTGGAGTCAGGATCAACCTTACTGGTCGGCAATGAGAGTGGCTGTATGTGCTGTGTTGTAAAGTCCCCGTCTCCCAACCCAGTCACCAGGCCACCCTCCCCACTCTCACCAGGTGGACCAGCCTTCATGGATGTCAGCGGGCTGAGATGGCGGTGGCCACGATGCTGGGGCACTGCCCGCTGCTGCCCCTTCCTCCTGCCCCCGTCCTGCTCTGAGCCCTGGGCTTCAGTAGGTCTGCATGAACCCCTTGCTCAGGTGTGCCCCCCTCCTTGTTTGGAAGAGGTGGCTGAGCAGCAGAGAGAAGACTCGGGTGGTAGCTGAGTCAGGGTAGGACCGGGCTGCCTAACTCTCAGCCTGCGCCTTTGTTTGGACCCAGTTGCTGTCTCTTGGTTTCTCAGATTAGTGAGATGCTTTGGGCAAGAATCAGGGCCATGAGGGAATGAAGCAGGCAATGAGGTTTAGAATGTCCATTTGTGAAATCAAGGGCTTCATGCGGAAGAGAGAGCTGGGCAGGGAACCGTGTTGAGAGTGTGTGTCTGTGTGTATGTGAGTGGTTTTGTGAGTATGCACACATGTATGTGTGGTTACTGTAAATGCACTGTACATGTTGTCCTTTGCTCCTGTGTGTGTACGCGTGTATGTAGAAAATCTGGTAGTCTGAGGACACTGAATTCTGTGATCCAAGGAGACCTGGATCATACAGAACCTTCACTTGCCACCCTGTCTGAGGCCACTTGACTTGAGGGTCTTTTTGTGCTTGAAGGAAATAGGAGCAGAGTTCCTGGAACTAAGATTTCATGGGTCACTGGTATAAACTGACTCGATTCCCAGTGAGCTTGTAGGGGAGCAATTACTCCGCACTCTTGGTTGAAAGCACATATGCTGAGCAGCCAGAAGGTGAGGGGTGAACAAAGGGGCTTGGTGAGATAAATGAGGGGGGATTCCTGGAGGAACAGGTATCTGGGGACACAGGAGGCCAAATTTGAAGAGGGAAGAGAAGTCTCCTTTCTCTTTCTCTTTATGTAAAGACATTTTCTGGAGCACCTGGAGGTCCGCTTTCAGCCTTGGAGTAACTAAGACTGGTCTTTGCTGCTGAAGGGCAATGGGAGGTACATGTTGTAATAGTGATTAAACATTCATACCACACATGATAAGTGATATGACAGTTTGCTTTTCTCATAACCATCCTCTCAACAACCTTACAAATAGCAATCATTCTCCTTTTTTTTAGAAACTTGAAGGTGATAAGAAAAGGGAAATTAGCAGATTAAGTGATTTTTCTGTAGAATTCATGGATTTTAGTCAACAATGTGCCCTGGGAAAAGAGTCAGAGATTAAGAGGCAAGAACCCAATAGGATAGTGGGAAATACTGATGATATGTCCCAAGAACTTGGAACACTGAGTCAAAAGATACCTGATTGTTTCTAATATGGAATAAAGAGCAATGGAAAGAATATTGGGGAAAAATCTATGAGATCATGATGTGATTTGAAGTAATTAGCTCTATCATATACATCATGATGATAAATAAAAATATATTTTAGAAAACTGATGATGGAAAGAGCCTTCACTTGACTATGGTCTGAGTCAAGTTAAATGGACCCTGCCTAGCTGCAGGTGGATGTTGTTTATAGCTATCCCAGGGAGCCACTCAAGCTTCCTAGGTGGTGTAGAGGGTCTATCTTAGGGGATCTGAGAGGAGAAATGAGAAATCCTGGATTCGTTTCTCTAATGTGAACTGGGAATAGGAAAGGTTGGTGGTCTCTCTGACCTGGACCAGGTAGTCTGCACACTCTTCCTTCCTGGATTAGTCTTCCTCCAGCTTTCTTTTCCCCACAGGCCCCCCTCCCTCTTCGTTGCCTTCCTCAAAGTCCTCGGCTATGGTCTGTGTGTGCGTGTGTTCTTAGGTGCTTTGGTTGTGTCCAACTCTTTGTGATCCTGTGGACCGTAGCCTACCAGGCTCCTTTGTCCATGGGGTTCTCCAGGTATGAATACTGAAGTGCATTGCCATGCCTCCTCTAGGGGATCTTCCAGACCCAGGGATCAAACCCCTGTCTCCTGCGTTTCCTGTACTGCAGGCAGATTCTCTACCGCTGAGCCACTGGGGAAGCCCTGGCTATGGTCCGTATTTCCTATCAGTCCACTGTATATCCCTCTGTTTCTCAGCCTGAGCCCCCCGCACCCTATTTTCCCAACTCCCCAACCAGCTGTCCATCCAAGGCCCACACAGTCAAGAACACATCCTGTTGGTTCAGATGTGTACCTTTTCCTGTCTGGATGACAAGAGCCCCAGAGGGATGCTATAGCTTCTCTCACCCTTGCATTTTCCACCTCCTCATCCTCCTTCTCCTTCCCAGCCCTCCCCCTTCTTCTCCCTTCTTCCCCCAGGTCCTCACTGAGGCTCTGCACCCATCCTGTAAACTTCTGAGGCTTGATGGGCTGGCAGAGTGGCCGTGGGGACACAGAGGAGGTATGGAAACGCTGACTTGTCACTCCTGGGATGGGAGGGTAAGTCTCTCGGGGATTAGGGCTGTGTCCAGCCCTGCAGGATGGCCCCTCTTCCAACTGAAGCTTACTTCAGATGAGTAACCCTGGGGAGACAAAGCAATTTGGAAATTTGGGGTGATTACCAAGGTGTGTTTCAAGTTTTGGACTTGACCTCTTTCTGCCAGGCAAACCAAAGCTGATAATACCTCAATTAGTTGGCTGGCACCGTCAGCCAGCCAAGCTCCCAGCCCTATATAAGCGCCACCTCTGGCTCAGAGCTTCAGAAGGTCTCCGAGTTCCCGCCAACCTTCTGGTCCGCTCTCCTTTTGGAATACCTTGCTGTCCACCATGAGTCGTCAGGCCAGCTACAGCCAGCAGTCCTGCAGGTCTTCCAGCGGGAGCCGCCGTCAGGGCTTCAGCGGGCACTCAGCCGTGGTGTCGGGCCAGAGCCGGGTCACCTCCTCCAAGTCCTCCTTGGCCTTCCGCTCAGGCGGGGGTGGCGGTGGGTCTGCCGCCTGTGCCATGATGGGAGGAGGCTTCGGCAGCAGGAGTCTCTACAGCCTGGGGGGGAACAAGAAGATCTCCATCAGCGTGGCTGGAGGCAGCATCCGGGCTGGAGGGTTTGGGAGCACCAGTGGGGGATATTTAGGAGGCAGTGGTTTTGGAGGTGGTGGAAGAGGGATGGGTGGGGGCTTTGGTGGAAGAGCTGGGGGCTTTGGAGGGGGAGCTGGTGGCTTTGGAGGAAGAGCTGGTGGCTTTGGAGGAGGGGCTGGTGGGTTTGGAGGAGCTGGTGGCTTTGGTGGACCTGGTGGTTTTGGAGGACCCGGTGGCTTTGGTGGCCCTGGTGGTTTTGGCCCTGGTGGCTTCCCTGGGGGAATCCAGGAAGTGACTGTCAACCAGAGCCTTCTGCAGCCCCTCAATGTGGAGATTGACCCCCAGATCGGGCAAGTAAAGACTCAGGAGCGGGAGCAGATCAAGACCCTCAACAACAAGTTCGCCTCCTTCATCGACAAGGTGAGCCCACCTCGGGACAGCCGGACAGTGAGAAAGATTGTCCTAATGAGGTTGGCCTCTTCTTCCTCTTTGCCTTTTCCAACCAAGGAAAGACTTGCAGGTTCATCCTCTACCTCCAGCCCTCTGGGGTGGGCCTGCTTAAGGGAGTGGCAGATGATGAGAAGATCTCGGGTCCCTTACTGGATGGAGCTACTACTCTTCCTTTAAGTCCCATCACTGCAACTCTGTGAAGTGCCTCTGGCCCTGCTGAGAATGTTGCCATCATGAATGTCCCCTCACTGTTGCCTTCTGTACCCAAACACAGAACTCCTTCTCCATCTCAGGAAAACTGTGAATTGCTCCTCTTTGAAAGAGAGACCAGCTCGGCGAAAGCTGGATATTTACCTGAGTGATGAATTAATCTACTGTCAGTCTAAGGAGAAGGGTGCAGAGTGTTTTTTGGGGGTGTGAGGAGTAAGGGTAAGGGGTACCTCCTCCTGGGTGGTGCTCATAGGAAGACTTCAGCATGAAGAGCTGTGAGTGTTAGGCCACTGACCTTTGTACACACGTGTCTGTGTGTAGGTGAGGTTGAAGCGAGGTTTTATCGGGCTTTCTGCGCTCTGACTACTCCATGCAGGGGACACTATGACAATAGTTGTGGTGACTAGAGAGTATTCAGGCTTGATCAGCTGCTAACTGAGGGTTTCAGCAGTACTGCTGAGTAGGAGGTGTTGAGATCTCTTTGTGACCATGGGATAGTATCAGGTCTTAAAGAAAGGGTTTGTAGGGACTCATTGGGGGTCCCCTCACCATACATAAGAGGCTCGGCCAAAGCTGAAGATGAAGTTGATCTTAACACTGGAATATCAGACTTTGCAGAGGGAAAGCTCTTCAAAGCCTAGCGACCCACTAGTTCCTGGCAGACACCTGGGTGTCCAGGTAAATTATTCACAGAGAGGTAGAAAGTTATGTGAAAATACTGTTCTCCACAGAAGGTGGAGAACTGTCCAAGACCTTCTCAGCAGGATCTCTCATCATCTTTGAAGGGGGATTCCCAGGTCCTGGGGTCCTGAGTGGCCAGCATAAGGCGTGGCACATGCCTAGTGCTCTGCAAATGTTTGTTGAATGGTCAATTTATTGATATTTAGTCCATCTGTTTATACAGTTGGCTTTGAGCTTGTCTACAGAAATGTTTTGTAGCAAAGGAAAGTTTGAGACATCTTTAGCTAGTGGTTCAATTTAAATGCAACTGAGCCCTACATTTAACCAGGCTCGGCAGCAAGGGCCCATCCTTGGTGCATCTGGGCCCTTGTTCCTAGGACTAGGGCAGCCCAAGAGCCGTTTCTCTATGGTTTTCTCTATTTCTCACCTTAGTGCAGGGCACTCAGATGTACTGTAAACCTCTTCCTGGAAACTACATCTGCTGTAGGCTCTCAGATCTCCTGTTATTTATTGAGTACTAAATGATTGAGGAATGAATGGATGAATGAATGAATGATACAGTGGGAAGATCATCCAGCCTGGGTATCAAGAAACCTCAGTTTTGGTTTGTTACTAGCTTGCAGTGTGCCCTTGGTTACTCTGGGCCTCAGTTTCCTTATCTGCACAGCAGGGCTCCACCTCCGTTGTATGACACTGATGCTGCTGTCCACGTGGGGTTAGTACTGAACTCTTGTAGCAGGCAAAATGCAAGCCAACGGGAGGGACTGGGAGATCCCTGGGAACTTTGTTTCTAGGAAAGTCATCCAAGACGAGCTGGCTGCAGACCGCTCCCTGATGTCCTTTTCCTATTGGATGGCAGGTGCGGTTCCTGGAACAGCAGAACAAGGTCCTGGAGACCAAGTGGAGCCTCCTGCAGGAGCAGGGCTCTGGCACAAACACTAACAACCGCAACCTGGAGCCTTTTTTCGAGAATTACATCAGCAGCCTCAGGGCCTTTCTGGATGGTCTGCTTGTTGAGAAGGACAAGCTGCATGAGGAGCTGAGGAGCATGGAGGGGATGGTGGAGGACTTCAAGAAGAGGTGTGTGCTGCTCAGTTTCTGGGGCAGGGGGTGGGCAGGGTGGATTGGAGGGTGGGAGGGGCCAGCTCTGTTCCAGCTGGCTTCACATTGGGTGGAATTTACCCTCATCTTCTCTGACTTTCAAGATCCCAGTCTTTAAAATAATGGCTCATGGTTTGTTTGGGGCAGAAACCCTTTTAAGAATTTAATGAAGGGGTGTATCCATGTAAGTTTGGTGGGGATGTTCCAAGACACTCTGACGTTCATTTGCAAACCATGTAGACTCAGACAACACCCTCCATCCTCCCTGGACTAGGTCATCTCCAAATTTGCATCCAAATATGGGCTGTATTTCCCTTGTCAATAGGCTTCTGAGTGAGAGGCAGCTTAAAGTCAAGAGTATGGTCTCTGGAATCCGAGTGCCTTGGGCAAGATCTATTCCACCACTTTCAGCCCTGTGATCTTGGACTAACTCCTTAGCTTCTCTGTGCCTCAGTCTTCTCATCTGTCAAATGGAGACAGTGATAGTATTTATTCACTGTAGTGAGGCCTGAATGAGTTAATATGTGTCATTCACAGAATAAGACCTGGCACATTTGTAGTGCCATTCTTGGTTTTCATGAATTCAGGAAGTACTTACCAAGAGCCCGGGGGGCTACCATACTTGCTGCACATCAAGCTGGTTCCAGGCCCTACCCTCAGTGAAGCCTGTAGAAAAACCAGGTCTTACCTGAACCTGGAAGGTGGTGCACTGCAAGGGCATTGGCCTTGAGCTAAAGGACAGGACAAGAAGCCCTGAGTCTGCGCTACTTGTGGGAAGTGCTCTGAGGCCACGGTGACCTCTTGGGGAAGATGGGCCAGAAAGTGCTTCTTTCCTCACAGATATGAAGAGGAGATCAACAAGCGCACTGCGGCAGAGAATGACTTTGTTGTCTTGAAGAAGGTGAAGGGTCTTTCCCCCACCTGCCACCCCAGAGCCCCGCTGAATAGGGTGCTGTGAGGTTGAGGAGAGAAAAAGTCCAGTCCTCTTATTTTGAGGGTCTCCTTCAGGCCATGTAGGTGAGGGAGGGCCATGGAGGGAGCCAGGGAGCCCCTCCACCCCAGCAAGCTGGGACGGGCTGGGCCTGGCACCTCAGGGCCTGGCGGCTCCCCTCCTGGGAGGAGGGTCCAAAGGGTCCATCAGACTTTGCCATGTGACTCCCTCTTGATGGGCCTGTGGGTCTATGAATCCCATCCGATCTTCAGTTGTGATTAGAAAGTGGAGGAAGAGAAGGAATATGTATTAATACATATATCCCTCCCCCCTTCCCCAGGAGTGTATTCCCAGGAGCAGTTTAAAGAGAGCCTTTGGAAAAAAAAAAAAAGAGAGAACCTTTGCATGTTGCTGATGTAGATTCTCCCCCAGACCCTCCTCACAAATTCTCCTCACCCCGTCTCAGTGTACTGGCTCCAGCCCAGCCCTTGCTCTTCGTTTTACCCTCACAGCCTCTTTGGCTGTTTTCTGAGAAGGGTCCTCCAGCCCAGCCTGAAAGGCAGCCTATTTGGTAATGGTAGGCCAGGTCTGCCTGTGCCCGGATGGGCATCTCATTTCCCCTGACTGGGAGCTCCGGGGGGGCGTGGGGGCAGGCCCCTGTGACCCCTTTGCCCTGCTCCTTCCCTCAGTGCCCAGGACTGGGCTAAGCCCACAGGTCAGAGGGGAATGTGACTGAATTCTCTCCCAGGACATTGATGCTGCCTACATGACCAAAGTGGAACTGGAGGCCAAGGTGGACAGTGTGACAGATGAGATCAACTTCCTGAAGGCCCTCTATGATGCTGTAAGTCTGCCCCTCATCCCAAGCCTCATGACCCACCTGCCTCCTGTCTCCTAGAGAAAAAGGTTCACCTCTTTATCCTTCTGATGGAAGTGACACCTTCTCACCTGTCCCTCAGTTGGTCCAGAACTCTCCCTCCTGAGCTGGTGGCTTGCGTCCCCTGGCGAGCTCAGGAGGGGTCATGTCTGCCTGGCCCTGCAGGAGCTGTCCCAGCTGCAGTCAGACATGGGCGACACATCCGTGGTCCTGTCCATGGACAACAACCGCTTCCTAGACCTGGACAGCATCATTGCCGAGGTCCGTGCTCAGTATGAGGCCATCGCCCAGAGGAGCAAGGCTGAGGCTGAGGCTCTGTACCAGTCCAAGGTGGGTGACACCATCGCGTCTCCCCAGGAGGGCCGAGTCTGTTCCAGAGTCATTCTCCTCTGCATTTCCAGCGTGGTGGCTCATCTCCCTCCCACTAGGCTGGTTTGCTACCAGACATCTCCCTTCCTAATCAGAGAGCTCTGACATTGCTCGAACCTGGTGCTTCTCAACCAGGGGGGGAGGTAGGCTTTTCCCCCCAGAGACACGTGGCAATGTGTGAAGACAGGTTTGAACGTCACACCTAGGGGTGGGGATGGGGTGCTACTGGAGTCTGGTGGGTAGAGGCCAGAGATGCTGCTAAACATTCTACAATGCATGAGACACCATTCTCCCACCAAACAAAAAATTACTCTGTCTGAAATGTCACTAGTGCCAAGCTGGAGAAATCCTTAACCTAAAGCCCTCTGGCTGCATATCTTTTATTGTTGGAGATACTTCCATTTTGCTTGCACCCAGTTGGGCCCTGACTGAATTCTCTCCCAGGACATTGATGCTTGCTTCTGATCTGATCACACTGAGGGTGTGAAGCCAGAGTCTGAAAGGAAGTGGGGAGAGAGCAAGGGAGACTGAGGAAAGTTAGAGGACAGGGGAACTCTGTACACCTTTCTCCCATCCCCAAATCTGAAAGGGGCCCAAGCTAGCCCTTTAAGCATCAGGCTCTTCTGAGTTTTCTGTCCCAGGAGTATAGCCTGCTGGGTAAGAGATGGCTCCAGCCTCTGAAACGTTTGCATTCACGCTTCGGCCCTCTTACTTGATACCTCAGAGAGTTTAGAAATGGTATTTAAGCAATCTGCGTCTCAGTTTTCCCATTCATAAGGTAGGGATAATAATGCCTTCCTCACCAGGGAGCTGTGAGGTTTTATGAGGTAAAGCACATGGCCTGGGGCAAAGTAAATGCTCAAAAAAATCCCAGCAGCAACTGTGCTGGAAGATGTGTCCCTGACACAGAGGACAGAGCACGTGATTCCTCCAGTGGCTGACCTTGCACAGGCCCTAACTCTGTTTTGGTTTTCCTGTTTGTGACACAGAAGGGTTGGAGTAGGGGACTGTAGTAGGCCCTGCTGGCCTTTTGAATGTGTGACTCTTTTCGGGTACAGTTGGGTGAGTTGCAGACCACAGCCGGCATGCATGGAGAAGACCTGAAGAGCACCAAGAGTGAGATCATGGAGCTCAACCGGATGATCCAGAGGCTGCGGGCTGAGATTGAGAGCGTCAAGAAGCAGGTGGGAAGGAAGAAGGAGCACTCACCTGAGACTGCAGGCTAATGCCTGCACCATAAACTCAGGACTCAGCACTCATGTCCCAACCACTTGAATGCTAAAATTGACAGGGCGTGCTTCTGGGCTATGTCTTATGGACCCAGATCCTGCCTGCCTAGAGACTGGAGGCTGATGTGGACCAGAAATGTTGAGTTCAGACATAATTAGGGAGGTTGGGGAAAGAACCTGTGTGAAGACCAAATTGGGAGAATAGCCAAGGTAGCTCACATCGACTTGGATTAGGGCAGAGACACAATTCTTTGGATAATTCAGGAAGACTTCCTGGAGGAGGAGGGCTTTCAGGAGATGCTTAGACTCTTACCATTAAGGAGAAGAGAGGTATAGGAAGAGTCTGACTCCTGAGCTGGCCTAGGTCCTTAAGGCCAGATAGTGTTAATCCCAATCCTTGAGGCACTAGGATTTCAACTGAAGCCCAGGCTTCATCTTCTTGGGTTTTAGTTTCCTCATTTGTTCAACATGAGGTAATCCATGTGTAAGTGCCAAACACATAGGCAGGCTCTCAGTGAATCCACTTGAACCTAAATTGGACTTCCGGTCCCTCCCCAACCCAGAATGCCAACCTGCAGACATCCATCGCTGATGCAGAGCAGCGCGGGGAAGTGGCCCTCAAGGATGCCAATGCCAAGCTTCAGGATCTCAAGGCTGCCCTGCAGCAGGCCAAGGAAGACCTGGCCCGGCTGCTGAAGGAGTACCAGGAGCTGATGAATGTCAAGCTAGCCCTTGACATTGAGATCGCCACCTACCGGACCCTCCTGGAGGGCGAGGAGTGCAGGTTAGTTGGAATCCCTTTGGTTTCCAGGAGGCTGAGAGGTCTGATGGCTTTCCTGCCTGAGCATGCGCATGTGCACTGCTGGAGATGGTGGTAGCCCTCAGCAGGCCCATTCCGCCCCCACCCACCACTTCCACCCCTTTAAGGGCTTTGAGATGCTGCCAATCCTCCAGGAGAGCTGTGCTTTCTATGCACTAGTGACATCAACAGAAACTTATCTTGGACAGATTTCCCCATCTTTCATGTCTCATATTTTAGCTGTAAAATACATGTCTGAAAAGAGGAGGACTCATAGGCATAAGGGCTTCCCTGGTAGCTCAGCTGGTAAAGAATCCGCCTGCAATGCAGGAGGCCCCAGTTCTATTCCTGGGTCAGGAAGGTCCCCTGGAGAATGGATAGACTACCCACTCCAGTATTCTTGGGCTTCCCTGGTGGCTCAGCTGGTAAAGAATCTGCCTGCAATGCGGGAGACCTGGGTTCCATCCCTGGGCTGGGAAGATCCCCTGGAGAAGGGAAAGGCTACCCACTCCAGTATTCTGGCCTGGAGAATTCCATGGACTGTATAGTCCATGGGATCACAAAGAGTCAGACATGACTGAGCGACTTTCACCGTCACAGGCATAAACACTATTTCTAGGTTATTTCTTTATTATTTAAGGCCTTAATAGTAGGTTTCTAAAGAGTGGGTTTCTGTAGGCTGGCACTTGGTTATAGGGCTCTGGTCTTTAAAGGTACAGACATAAACATTAGTTACTCTATAGGCTCCTGAGGAGCAGGAAGAGTATGGGTAGACACATGAATGACCCTCTGCTCTGATCCTCTTGAAGTGGGAAAGGGTAACAATTTAAACCCAACTTTACACAACAGGAGGAGGAATGCATGTCATGGTATTTTGAGCACCTATTTCTTACAGTCAGCATCAGTCAGGAACGAGCTGGGGGGACCAAGGCTTTCACTGTTGTTGACCTAAGCAAGGTGTATTTAAGGAAAGGAGGCTCCACAGATGCTAACACCGAGGTCTGGTCTTCCCCAACAGGATGTCTGGGGAGTGCCAGAGTTCTGTGAGCATCGGTGAGTACCGGGTTCCTTCTCCGGAAAGGGGCTGGATGCCTTGGGATAATGTTTCTCAAACCGAGGGTGGGGCGGCGGGGAAGGGGGTGAGACTGTGGGCCAGCGCTGGTGGGCTGCATGCACCATTTGCAGGCTGGGAAGAGCCTGTAGGGTGGCGGCGGGGGAAGCCAACCTCCGCTGCCCGGCTGTCTTGAGGCCGGCCCTCATCCGACTCCGCAAAACCTTAGTGGGCGGTACCCAGGGGAAGAGCCGGTGGGCGGAGGGGATTGGCTCCCGGACTGTTGGCGGGACTGGTGGGCGGGCTGGACCGGCCTCCCAGAAGCTGGCTGACCCCAAATGCTCTTTGCAGAGATGGTTCACAACACGACCAGCAGCAGCAGTGGCGGCAGCGGCGCCCTGGGAGGAGGAGCTGGGGGTCGAGGAGGCCTGGGCAGCGGGAGTCTGGGGAGCGGCGGTCTGGCCAGCGGGGCTCTGGGCAGCGGAGGCCGGCGCAGCAGAGCCAGCCGCGGGGGCTTGGGCTTGGACGGCAGTTCCGGCGGGAGCTCAGCGGTGCGCGGGGGCGTCTCCAATTCCGGGGGCTCTTGCGCCGTCAGCGGGGGTGGCGGTCGCAGCTCGGTCCGGGTCACACAAAGCTCCTCCCAGAGCCAGCGGTCCCAGCACAAACTCTGAACGTTGTCTCGGACCCACCAGCCCCCTTCACCTGCCGGCACACTCTAGCTCTGTACGCCCTTTCACATACCGGTGGGACCTTTTCCCTACGTAGCTTCTGCGGCTGGCATCGCAGCCCAAAATTTCCTGGGAAGGGTGATCTGGCGGAAAAACCATCCACTCCCATAAGGCCGAGCCGCGGGGCAGTGCCCAGGGGCTGGGCTTTGTCACCGCCCCCGTCCCGCAGGGGTCTCCACCCCAGCGCATGTTCCACTGTCCTATGGGAAAGTCCCAGCCAGCCCTGTGCACACCCGGCTACCCTCACCCCTACCCCGGCGCCCCCTCTCCCCCCAATCTCCTGCTGATGTTTTAGTTTCCCTCAAGCAGTAGTTTTCCTTTCTTGGCCCCAAGATATATATGAATTTTCTGTTCTGTATCTTCAATAAACCGCATTGATTCAGACACAGTGGTAGACTTTTCCTTCTGGATTCCAAGGTCATTGGGTCTGATATCCACCGCCAGTGGCTCACCGCAGTCTCTTTCCCACACAGAGCTTGGCCTGAGCTTGAAGTCAGGCACTACCAGGGAGTTCTGACAGTTCCCAGGCGGGAGGGGCTGGGTCTGTTTTTGAGGGGGGGGGGGGGGCGCTGGGCCTTTTATCCACTGAAGACTATGCATGACATATACCAACTTTCTTCATTGATCAGATTTTCAATTCATAAGTTTCATTACACTTGAAAAAAAGTTGTAGGTTTGATTTCCTTGCTTTTGAATCATCCCAGAAATGTCTGAAATTGTCCAGTCATTACAGCTCATCATAATTCACTTAGTTGCTGATAGTCGTATATTTTCAAAAGCAATTGTAAAAATTTGAGTGTTTTATAACACAAAATTGTATATGTATTTTAACACATTTGCTATGATGTGGTGAAAGTGTGTCAGTCTCTCAGCCATGTTCAACTCTTTGCGACCCCACGGATTGTAGCCTGCCAGTCTCCTCTGTCCATGGAATTCTCCAGGCAAGAATACTGGAGTGGTTTACCATTCCGTTCTCCAGGTGATCTTCCTGAACCAGGGATCGAACCCAGGTCTCCTGCACTGAAGGCGAATTCTTTACCATCTGAGCATGGGGCCTTCAAATATAAAGTTAGGAGAACTGTCATAGACCCTGGATGGCCCTGTGACAGGTCACCCCTGACCCCTACCCCAGGTACAGCACAGAATCAAGGCAGACCCAGGAGGACTTGTGTAGAACACAGGTTCAGTGCAGGGTCTGGGAGGTTCGACTCAAACCAGGGACATGCAGGTAGACAAACGTGAGTGTGTGTCTGAGTACCTTCTCTTTAAAGTGTGGTCCTCATCAGCATAAGAGACTGACAAAGAATGTCGGATAAACAGAAAGAGAGGACACACCTTCTGGTGATCCCAGAAACTCTTTGCTAAGTAAACGCACAGCTGCCAAATGCTCACTGCCTAAAAAAACAAAACATGCAACTGCAGCTTTGACAGTGAATGTTCTAGCTCTGAAGTGAAAAGCTTACCTGCACTAGTCTGATGCCGACAGACAGAAGCCTGGCAACTGCCCATCGCAGCCTGTGCTTCAAGGGGGTGTAGCCTCACCTTTCAAAAGCAAACCCACTGTTGGCTACACATCCCCCCAGGCAGTGATGCAGTGTAACACACCTTTAGCCCAAGGACAGAAGAGATACTTTTGACTTGTTTCAAACAGATTAAAAACTTGCCATTTTCCTTTAAGTGTATGATTAAAGAAAAGCTTTTCTGTATCTTTTGTAGGCTTAGCAGTATATCACAGGGACTTCTCCCGTGATCCAGGTGATCCAGGGGTTAAGGCTCAGCGCTTCTAGTGCAAGGGGTGCAGGTTTGATTTCTGGTTGGGGAACTAAGATCCCACACGTCGTGCACTGTAGCCTAAAAAAAAAAAAAAAAAAAAAGTTGAATGTCTTTTAAAAACAAGACGAAACAAAGAACCACAATATATCACAGATACATATGTTCCTGCTCACAATGACTTTCCCATTTGTTAAGGTAAGATGGATGGAAAATACAATTTGGTTAATAGGTATGTGTGTATGTTGTGTAGCACCATAATAGTTGTGAAAACAGATGCTTTCTTATTTGCTAGCACTCTGGTAACCGTTCTTAAAGAATTAACTCATTTAATTTTCAGAGAGGTATGCAGCATTCTTCTTTCCACTTTACAAATGAGGAAACAGAGGCAAGAAAGAGAAATGAACTTATCCAGAGGGAGATAATTCAAACTCTAGCAGCCAAATGCCAAAGCCGCCCTAAACTGCCTCATGAAACTGCAAGTACAGTGGTAAGACCCAGACTTTGGAATCAGGCTGCCTGGGTATGATCCATCCTAACTACTTGCAGTTTCCCACAAGCATCATATTTCCCCCAAGAACTTGGGATTCTGGTCCTCACCCCACCACTACCTAGCACTGAGACCTTGAGTCTTTCTTGTCTCTCAATCGGATCCGACATGTAATGGCATCCTCTGCCTAGACAACCCCTGTTTATGGCAGGAGCCTTTCTGTTTCTGTTGGAATTTAATCCACGTCTAACCAGCAGCATTATTTCCCTTCAGGCCCACATCTGCACAGGTGCTTCCTCTGCCTCAGAGATAAGAGAGAGCTGCCAGCCTTACAAATGGGCGTACACATAGTTGAGACTTCCAACATGTTGGATGGAGGAGTTAATTTGCCTGGAACAAAATTATCTCTGGATCTTGGCCAAGAGAATATACAGGGCTGCTCTGAGACCTTGTGAGGGCGACTGGCCCAAGGACACTTCTTAGATTTTATGAGAATGAAAGACTCATCCTTAGTTTCCAGGGCAGGGTGACATTCTAGTCAAAAGGATGTCATAAGTGGGGTCCTGGCTGATTTGGGGCTTCAGGAGGAGATTGAGGCCTTAGCTGTTGCCCCTAACAGTCACTCTAACCCAGAATCGGGAGAATACATGGGTGTTCTTGCATGACTAGCTCCATCTTCCCACCCCTGCATTAGGGCCTGTTGGAAACTGGAGGTCGAGTTCCCCATGGGTCCCATCTCTCCCAGGCTTCAGAAGCCAAGAGGCTGCCAGGAATTTCTCCTAGGCCTCTGGTTCTTTTTTGGATTGGGAGGGAGGCTATTCAAGCTCTAATTCTGGCTGCCCCAACAACTTTCCCCTGTAGCCTTGACCAAATCCTTTTCTTTTTTGTGCCTATTTCCTTCTCATAAAATTAAGATGCTGGGCTGATGGTCTTTGTCGTCTGTCTAGGTCTGATACTCCACAGGAAGAATATTGGTCTAAGGGTGTGGGAAGCCCAGGTTAGGAATTTCAAATCCATCCTAGGGGCTGCTCTTCCTGATCCCTGTCACATTACTGCCTCCCTCTGGTGCTCAGGGTCCCCAAGGCTCTGATTTCAAGATTAATGGCCCACATACCTACACTAGGACTTTATCTCTCCCCTCCTCCCCAAGTTGGGGCTGGTAGTGAAATTCTCCCTCTATTCCTTTCTCTGACCAAGGGGTCCTGCCTCTGTCCTCATGTCCTGCCCCTCTTCCTTGCTGTCCTGTAATATCCACCTCTGGACCTAGGAGATGCAGAGTGAGATGGGGAGGGTTTTGCAGGGGCTGCCTCAGCCAGTCATACCAGCAACTTCTCTTAAACTCTGCCTCCCACTGCTTCCAGAGGCTGTGATCGGGTAGTTGATAACTGCCCTGGGCCTCACCCTCTTGGTAGCCCTGGGTTTCAGTACCTGGGAGACAGGCAGGGCCAGCTGGAGCCCTCAGCTGACTTCCTACTTTCCTTTTAAGGACAGCACTGATGGCAGATGAGAAGAGATATGGAGAGGAGGCGGGGAACCTGTCTCTCCAAAGACCCCACCTCTTCTGCAGTACCTGTGGGTTCTGGAGTAGGGGTGCCTGGGTTTAAATCTCCATTCCACCACTTTCATCTGTAAGTTCTCAGATAAGATACTTGATCTCTCCAAATCTCCTCTTCCCCATCTGTAAAGTGAGGGTAAGAATAAGAATACCTCCCTTATAATGTTGACTTACAGATTTAATGAGATTATCCACATTACAGAACCAGTGCAGTGCTTGGTCCATTGAAAGCCCTTGGTGAGAGGTTGACTATTAGTGCTATGATTATTATTCTTTTGTCTTCAGACTGAATGGAATCTCAATATTCTCAATCATCCTTCTGCTTCCTCCAGGTCAGTGGTTCCCAAATTTGTCTGCCCATTTAAACCACCTGGAATTTAAAAATTCCAAAGCCTATACTACTCCCCAAATGAATGAACCAGTCCCTATGGGTGGATAGAGGCATCAGTGGTTTTTGAAGTTCCTGAGGTGATTCCAGTGTGTAGCATGTTTAGAAACCATTACTCTGTGCTGTCCAACCAATTGAAGGGTTTTTCTGTGGGGACAGCAATTTGTCATAGAAACCTCATCCACTGTCTACCATTTTCCCCAGGTCAATCTTCTGGACAAGTAAAATCTCTCTTGTTTCACTTTAAGCCAGTTTTCTTTTGTGCTGAGGGAGTAGAATAGTTTTCAGCCTACACCAAAGGCTCAGATAGTAATATTTGCTGAGTTCTCCTTGCTCCAGCCCTTCAAGGGAGTGATAGCAGCTCACCAGGGATCAGCCAGCTCTCAGGAGTTAGACGGGGGTGTTGGCACTGGATGCTGGCAGCTAGTCACAGCTAGGGACCAAAGAGGTTTTCTAAATTCTGCTTTCTGGGGGTTCCTCTTCTATTTCATCACAACTGACCAAGTATACATGTTCAGTATGGGAGTAAATGTAAACCTGAGCTTCCTGTTTAGTTGGCGGTAGAGACACACATGAAAGGTTTAATTATGGGCATTCTTCATAGTAAGGGTTGAAAGCGAGTGATGCAAAAAGCGTCGTAGCAGGTGACAAGTTGGCTCAAGTGGTCTAGAGTCTTCAGGAAAGGCTATGTGAAGGTGAGGGGGCAGGGGTGCCTGAACCCACTTGTATGACTCTCTGGAGTTTCCATATTTGATCTCAGTTATTCACTAGAGTCACCCTGTGAAGCTAGGGTGATTATCCTTTTTTTGCAGACTAGGAAACTGAGGCTCAAGGAGCTAAGTGTCCAAGTCATGGGACCAGGAGCGGGCAGAAATCCAGGTTTTGAGATGTCCAACTCAAGGATTTTCCCCACACCATTGCTGCTTCCTACCTGGGTCCCATCATCTTTTCTCCACTTATCCTGCTTTCTCTGCCTCGACCTGACTCAGAATCCTTGCCTTCAGGCCACTCTCTCACTCTGACCCATCCCAATCCCTGGGTCCCCTTTTCTTCCTCTGCCTACTGGTTTTCTCCTGTGTCTCTTGGACCCAGGGGCTGAGGCTTGGCTTATCTTTCTTACCAAGAGTTCCCTGAGGGGGTTAGGATCAGGACTAGGGCTGTGCAGACCTGAGTTGGCCAGACTAATGTGGCAAGCATCCTGACTTGACTGGGACTGTCCTGGTTTAAGCACTGAAAGTCCAGGCAAAGAGGGGCTATTGGTCAACCTGCCAGCATCCGAGAATGGCTCTATCTATGTTTGTTTAGTATGTTATAGTTCTTTGTGCTTTTTTACTTGTCTTATGGGATTGACTTTGTGAGGAATAGATTCTCTGATTTTTTTTAAGTTTCTGAGGTTCTACAGGAGGTGACTTGCCTAAGATCACAGGTCTGTGAAAGCAGAGCTGGGTGCTGCAACCAGCTCTGTGACTGTAAATTTTAAGCTCACTTTCTCTTTTACATAGAGTCTACTGGAGACTGTCCACTAAACAATGGCCCAGCAGTTAGGAAGGCATGGAGGCTGCCCACAGAGCCCCTCCCAGCCCTGGGATGTCGCTCATTGGTGCTCCCCAGCACTTATCTTGCTCTAGCTGTTGGCAGCTGGGACTTCAGTCTCAGCTTTTGCAAAAGTATTTACTTATTGCACAAAAACAAAGAAAGACATAGGAAAAAAAATCCACCTACAATCCTTAATAAACCAATTCACTTCCTATGCTACTTTTTAAATTTGCCTTCTAGGTGTTCTTAATTTTTATGGGTTCATAGCACAGACACCATTGTGTATTTCCTCATTTAACATTGTATCATTCTGTAATGATAATTTTAGATAATTGTATCAAAGTGGCAAGCCATCATTTAGTCATTTTTCTGAGTCTGGACGTTTAGGGCTTTTCCCCCTCAATAATATTTGTCATTGTTATAAGTTTTGGATGAAAGTCACCATCCATTTAGTTCTAGAGTGCAAACACACATTTTTTTTATAGGCTGACACTGATGCATGTTGAATGAGCTTTGCCTACACTTGCTGTCTGGGGTAGTGCTTTCCAAAATATGGTCCACAGGTGCTTTGTTACTGGTTTGAGAGGAGATACATATAAAATATGAGAATAATCACTTAGAAACAAATTGAAAATATTTTTCCTTTTAGCAATGGAACAGGTTTGGGGCTTTGTTACTGGTTTGAGAGGAGATACATACAAAATATGAGAATAATCATTTAGAAACAAACTGAAAATATTTTTCCTTTTAGCAATGGAACAGTTTTGGGTCTGTTTAACCTAAAAATTAAAAAAAAATGAGGCTTGTATTTCATATACCTTAAAGAAAATCTCCTTTTGGTTTTCCCAGGTGGTTAAGTGGTAAAGAATCCACCTGTCAATGCAGAAGATGCAGGTCAATGTGGGTTTGATCCATGTGTCGGGAAGATCCCCTGGCTAAGGAAATGACAACCCATTCCAGTATTCTTGTCTGGAAAGCTCCATGGACAGAGGACCCTGGTAGGCTACTGTCCATGGGGTCGTAAACAGTCAGACATGACTGAGCACGCATGCACACAAAAGAAATCTCCCTTTAAGGGTAATTCATTTTTATCCTATTTCACAAAAGCATTGGTCTACAAGAGGTTGGGATGGGAAAAGAAAAAGAAAAAAGAGAGATCTGAAGATAGTTTGTCTCTTGGTCTAGAAGACCATGTTAAGTCCTGCGAGATGCTCAATGAATCTACCACCACAGACCTTTGGTGCCATAGGACCTCATCTGTCTTCCACTTGAGGAGCCCGAGTGTATGGAGTGACATATGATGCACTCAGAAAGTGTGGGCAGCCTTGGGCAGAGTCCCCTGCTTTCACTCGCACTCAATGACCACAATACTGTGATCAAGATTTGGGTGATGATAACGGTGGGGAGCAGAACCAGGGTGTAGGAAGATTATTACTGTTGCCCTACCAGGATAATGCTGGTGAAGTCTCCACCCTGGTCCTAGCTGTGGTTGCAAGGAGACAGGACTCCCCCTAGATTTGCCCCAGATCTCCTGGACACACCCCCAAACCAACAATTCAGGGTGGAGTTTCTTAAGAAGATATCAAGATTTGGGGGGAAAACTGTATAGAAGTTTCCAGCTACTTGACCTGCAGGGACTGTTGCATTCTGATCTCTAAATGGCAAGAGATGAATGATAAATAATCGAGTTGGGGAAGTTTGTCTGTAGCACGGTTTCTGCAACTCATAGGTGTGAGATTTTAAACAGATGTTGCTGGCAAGGCAAACTAAACACAGATACTCCCCTCCCAGGCTTCAGAAGGTGCCCAGCCCAGCAAATGCATGTATATATAGGGACTGAGCCAGACCTCCCGCCAAAGGAGTCATAGCTCCTTCCCTCCCTGCTCTCTGCCTCCTTTTATTCCCTTTCTCTCGTCTGCGTCTCTGGATGCTCCAGGAGCCATGAGCCACCAGTTTAGCTCCCAGTCAGCGTTCAGCTCCAGGAGCAGGCGGGTTTATAGCGCTGGTTCCTCTGTGGGCTTTGGTGGTGGGAGCCGGGCTGTGAGGTCCATGTGTCAGGCCCGAGGGAGGTGTGGCGGTGGTGGTGGTGGGTATGGGAGCCATGCAAGGGGGTTTACCTCCAGGAGCCTATACAATCTGGGTGGCAGTAAAAGCATCTCCATCAGCCTAGTGGGGAGAAGCGCCAGTGGTTTCTGCCATGGTGGGGGAGCAGGAGGGGGGTTTGGAGGAGGCAGGAGCTTTGGAGGTGGTGGTTTTGGGGGTCGTGGCTTTGGAGGTGGTGGCTATGGAGGAGGTGGTCTTGGCGGTGCTGGGTTTAGGGGTGGCAATTTGGGGCTTGGGGGCTTTGGTCCTTCTTGTCCCCCAGGGGGTATCCAAGAAGTGACCATTAACCAGAGCCTCTTACAACCACTTCACCTGGAGGTGGACCCTGAAATTCAGAGGGTTAAGATGCAAGAGCGGGAGCAGATCATGGTTCTGAACAACAAGTTTGCCTCCTTCATTGACAAGGTGAGTGCCCCAGGGGCAGGCAGTCTCTGGGCTCTGACCAAATGAGCTTGTACCCTGCCGCCTCTCACCACATTGTCTCTGGTGGTGACAGTCACTTCCAGTGTGTGTGTCCTGGGACCTTAAGAAAGCATGGACTTCATTTAGACCTCAATTTGACTTCTTGAGGGGTTCATCTTTATCTTTTCATTTTGGCAGGAAAGCAGATCCAAGGAATGAAAATACCCATCAGACAAAATACATGATGTAATCTCTCTCATCATTTTCACTTTCCATCCATCCATCCATCCATCCATTCATCCACCTACCCATTTATCCATTTACTCATTCATCCATATACCTCTTCACCCATCTACCCATTCACCCACCCATCCACCTACCCACCTACATAATCATCCAGCCCACAAACATTTACTAAGCATCTGTTATATGCCAGACACTCCAGGTGTTGCAGGGTGACAAGGACACAGGTCCTGCCCTCAAGGAGCCCCAGATCTAAAGGGAGGAGGATTGTGACAGTGTGTGGGAGGTGTGTTGATAGAGACAATGCTCTCTGGGCCATAGCACAAAGGAGGGTGTGATGAGCTCTGGGCTGATAAAGGTCTTGAAGGTGGAGAAAGAGTCAAACAGGTTCTCAGGGCAGAGGGAGTTTCCAGGCAGAAGAACCAGGAGGCTGGAGGGGTTGACACTTTTAGGAAATTTCAAATGGTTACAATTTCTGGAGAACATGGCACAAGAGAGGAAGGAGAAGGGAAGTGGAGACGGAGACAGAGCAGGGGAAGAGAAGCAAAGTGGGCACAATGCAGCAGAACCAAGCTGATGACTCTGGTGGGGATTGCTGGGGGTGAAAGCCAATACCCTGCTGTATAGGATTCTGTCTGAGTTCCTCATTTTAGCTCATCCAGGGCCAAGAATAGGCCAGACGGAGCCAAAATAAACCCCTTCTCCCTAGTTTAAACCTTAGGTTGGATTGGGTCAGGTCCAAACCACCAAGCAGGGGCTCGTAGAAGAGATATGGAAAAGACCTTCCACCAGCATTTCCTTTTATCCAAAGGTGATGGAGGCATGGAAGCCACTGGAGGCTCCCCAGAAATTTCTTTACCTTTGGGGATGCTGGGATCCAGAGACCCCTGCAGGCTCAGTGACATTCCCTCAGGCCTCATAGAAGTTCAGTGTTGAGGCCAAAGCTTGACCTATCTCTGACTGCAGGGTAGCCATCGCCAAAGTCCACCGTTGGTCTGTGTACTGGCCTCTGATATCTGGGTGAAAGCTGGGGCCAGGACACAGTGGGTGAGTTGGAGGTGGAGGGATAAGAATGTTGAGGTCCAGAGGCAGCCAAAGAGGAATTCAACAGATCAAAGTGCTTCTGACTGCTTCTGATCACCTTGGATGAGGCATTTGGCTGAATATCATCACACCTCAGGTATAGGCAGGGACTAAGAGGGCTTGATGGGAACAAGGAGATGACAGATGAAGGAGACACCACTGAAAGGTCAAGCCAGATCAAAGGCAGGAATTGTTGAAGTGACCATGGGCAAATGATCTCCTGAGACTCTGATTTGATTGTGATTCCGGCCATTAACCGGAGAAGGCAATGGCACCCCACTCCAGTATTCTTGCCTGGAAAATCCCATGGATGAATGAGCCTGGTGGGCTGCAGTCCATGGGGTCGCTAAGAGTCGGACATGACTGAGTGATTTCCCTTTCACTTTTCACTTTCATGCACTGGAGAAGGAAATGGCAACCCACTCCAGTGTTCTTGCCTGGAGAATCCCAGGGATGGGGGAGCCTGGTGGGCTGCCGTCTATGGGGTCGCACAGAGTCGGACACGACTGAAGTGACTTGGCAGCAGCAGCAGCCTGCCATTAACAGGACATCTCTTCAGGTTTGTGGCATGGGGCTGAGGGCAAGGTTCAAGTGACTATGGCTTCCTGCCCTTCCCTAAGGGCCTGGACTGTGATGACCGTGAGGAGAGTACTTATCCAGGAGGGCTCTGGCCTGGCTGGAAGAGAGAAGGCTTCTATCACAGTGGCTTCTGACCCTACCTTCTGACCTGATCTTCCTGCTTTTGTCTTTAATCTTGTATAGCCTATTCTCAGCATCACACCAGTGCCATCCTTTAAAAACATACCACATCACTCCTCCGTTTGAACCCTCTGTTGGCTTCCTGTCTCATCAGAAATAATAGGCACGATCTTATAAGGTCCTATATGATCTGGCCCTCTAACCCGTAGCTGCTACTAGTTCCTGGCTTGCTTTTGTGAGACTGAGGCCACATTGCTGCTACTGGGCAGAACCACTCTCAGGCTGCAAGGTTTAGTGAGCAGAGTGAAGGCAGGAGCTTAGCTCACCAAGGTACCACTCAGCACAGTGACCTTGGACACCTTCCCTGACTCTACCCCTGTTTTCCTTTTGTTCACTGGCACACTATTGCATCCCTCATCCTCCTGTACCCCACCATGGTCCTGCCTCAGGGCCTTTGCACTTGCCATTCCCTCTGCTTGGAACTCCTCCCTCCGAGGAGTGGTCCAGCTGAACCCCTCATTTCCTTCAGGTCTTTGCTCACACACCGCTGTCTCAGTGAGGCCTCCCTGATCTCCCTATGTAAAGGAGTACCCCATATCAGCATCCCTACTCCCCATCGGTGTGTTACTTTTCTCCATGGCCCCTACAGCCATTCAACACACTGTATAGTTCACGTTTGTTTCCTTATAGTCATCTCTTCAAATAGATTGTCAACTTTTGGAATGCAGGGATTTTGTCTGTTTTATTTATAGCTGTATCTCCAGCACCCAGAATACTGCCTGGCATTTGATAGCTGCTCAATAAATTTGTGTTCAATGAAAAATTGAGTCAACCCTTCAGGTGTCAAACTTGGGCTCTCAGAGAGTGGGAATGAAGACAAAGGCTATTAAATTTTTTTTTTTTTTTAGAATCAATGGCAAAGGAAAGGGATCCCAGGAAAACAGGATGAAGGACCCAGTTCTTCCCACAGAGACAGTGCCCTGGCTTTGTTCAGCTGAGCTTGAATCCTGTGTTTAGGGCAATGAGCAGGGTGGATGGTCTACACTAGCAGCAATGCTAGTGTCCTAGCATTTCATTAGCCCATGGTGTTTATGAACTGTCTTCTCTGAGCTGGGAGCTATGTATCTATGGGTCTTAGCACCTGGTGTCCACTGGAGAAGAAAGCCTGCCTTCTTGGGGCTCACATCCCATTGTAGGGAGGAATGTGCTAAAAAACAAAAGACTGAAATCATGATAGATGGCACGGGGAAAAGAACAGGGGGTTATGAAGGGGAGACCCCAGGGAGTGCCACCCTGTTGAGATCTAAAGGGAGACTAGAACTTTGTCAGGCAAAGGGTTGGGGAGACCTAGGCTGCTGGAGGCACTAGGAGGTGATTGGAGTGTCATTTGCAGGGGGAGAGGGCCACAGGCGGTTGAGTGGGGTGTGCTTTACCCAGGAAGAAGTTTAACTCCATGTGATGCTAAGTTTGATCTGGGTTACCTGGGCTTCTCCTGAGTACTGCTGCTGGGACACAGCCCAGCAGTGTTTGGGGGCCCCTGGGGAAAGATCATGATGGCTTTGAGTGATTTTTATAGCGGTTAAATCTCATGAAAATTGCCTGGCACCCCCTGAAGTCAGCTTCTGACTCTGCAGTTTGGGTGACCAATGAAAGCCATAGTTTCTTCGCCTGGGGTGGGGGCTCGGCCTAAACCCCTAGCACTCAGAATTGTCCCACTGCCCCCTCATTGTTTGACATGGAGCTTCCCCGTGGGACCATAAGATCCTTACCTCTGGTCCCCACAACACAGAGCATTGAACGAGCGCCCAGTCTCTCCCCTCCCTGGGATCACCACTAGAGTGACAACTGGCCAGGTGGCAGGGATTTCTCACGGGGATGTCACAGACCGGGTGGACAAGCTGTGAGGGCGGCTGCTTTATCTCTTGCTTTGATAAAGCTAACAAAAACGAGCCATGGGAAAGAGTGTTCTCTGGGCACATTCCAGCCTACAGTCAGAGCCAAAGGAAGTTAACAAGGGCTGGCTGCTCAGATGGACAGTCTCAAGGCTGGGAATTCTGTCCCCCCTCAACTCCTTAAGCATTGTGAACTATCTTCATGGTTCTGTTCTGACAACACAAAAGAGTGTGTTAGCTTCCTCCCCCACCACTCCCCACATCTCCTGGGCGGATCCTGGAGGGCATGTGTGTGTGTGTTTGTGTGTATGTGGGTGGGTATGTGTGGGTGGGTATGTGTATGTGTGTATGTGTGTGTACACACACCTGAGCAAAACATGGAGAAATACACTGTCCTTCACTTAAGGCACGGAAGGGGAGGCTCCCCCTGCAGGCGGGTGGTGGAGGTAGGACAAAAATTGATCATCACCATGGGAAGGACAGTCCAGGACTGGATCTGCATAGCCAGCCAGCTTTCTGGAGCCTGTACTTGACCTTTGTGTGCACAGCTTTGGGGGAAGAAGCAGTGAGAACACAGGGTGAGGTCTACTCTCCATCCTCTGTGCTAATGTAGGAAACTGCAATATGGGGATTTCCCAAATACTAGTTCGATCCCTGGGTTTGGAAATACTTATAAAAGCGTTTATTGCACAGTAATGAGATTAGTTATGGCTCAGGTGGTAAAGAATCTGCCTGCAATGCAGGAGACCTGGGTTCGATCCCTGGGTTGGGAAGATCCCTTGGAGGAGAAAATGGCAACCTGCTCTAGGATTCTCGCCTGGAAAATTCCACGGACAGAGGAGCCTGGCAAGCTACAGTCCATGGGGACGCAAAGAGTTGGACACAACTGAGTGTGCACACACAACTCACACACAGGCATCGTCAAAGTCCTACTTTGGGGCATTAGAACGAGTCACATAACTTAAAAAACATACTTACTTTAAAAATTCTGTCCAAAATTCTTTTCGCTCTTAGGTTATTACAGAGTATTGAGCAGAGTGCCCTGTACTATGCAGTAAGTCCTTGTTGGTGCCTATTTTAAATATAGTAGCGTGTATATGTCAATCCCAAACTCTTAATTCAAGAATTTGAAAAAGAATAGATACATGTATATGTATAACTGAATCACTTTGCTGTACAGCTGAAACTAACACAACATTGTTAATCAACTACACTTCAATATAAAAACATGGCTAAAATTTCACTTAAAAAAAAATTCTGTCTGGGTTATGAGAACATTTAAATGAAGTGACCTTCCTGAGAAACACACTCGGCAGCAGGAGAGGTGGTGGGTTGCAGGATGGGGGCACCTGGGCTAATGTGTTCAGGAATCGGTTTAATATTTGAAGCCAAAATTATTCCTCCCCTTCTCTTACTTTCTCTTCTCCTCAATCACATAAAGTGTCTCAGCCATAGAGAGACATGAGCCCTGGGTGTGCCAGAGTTTCAGATGCTCTGGGTCACCATTTCCTGAGGTTGGCATGGGGAGCTGAGGGCGGGGATGGACAACTCTACCATGCAAGCTGACAGAACCAAAGGAAACAGGGTACCACTCGGATGGAGGGGACTTGCCTTCAACAGCAGAGTTCAATTGGTGTAATTTTTTGGCAGGTTGACCTTACAGTCATTGGTCAACCATCAGAAGCCGTACTGTATTCATGCATCCTGGTCCTAGAAAAAGAGAGCCCTCTGACCCCCGGAGGGGTGTCCTGATTCTCTGAGGTCTGGATATGCTATGGGGCTGCACCTGCTTCTACCTGTGGGAGTGCTTCTTGGACCCAGGGCTTGGGGGTGAACTTGGAGGTTTTCTGTTCTTAGGTGTGATTTCTGGAGCAGCAGAATCAGGTGCTCCAGACAAAATGGGAGCTACTGCAGCAGGTAAACACGTCGACTCAGACCAACAACCTGGAGCCCATCTTTGAAAGCTACATCAGCAAGCTGCAGAAGCAGGTGGATTTTCTCAGAGCGGAGCAGATGCGCCAGAGCTTGGAGATCAGGAGCATGCAGGATGTTGTGGATGACTACAAGAACAAGTGAGGCTCCAGGAGGAGCAAAGGGGTGGGGAGGAACAAGACAGGGGAATGGTTTATGGGGCAAGGCTTACTGTGAATGGGTGAGGAGTGGCGGGGCCCTGGACATCAGGCGCAGCCAGGCAGGCTCTGCACCACTGCACAACTGCATGGGCACCATTTTGCACACGGTAGCCCCGGAAAGATGATATTGCCAGTCAGCTCTCAGTTGTATTGGGTGGGGAGGGGAAGCAGAGGATCTTCATGGATGTTGGAGTCACACAAGCCTGGGTTCCAGTGTGGGCTTCATCACTTTCTGACTGCCTGCAAAGGCATCTTTCTAAGCCTTTGGTTTTCACATTAGTAAAGTAGGGATAGTGAGTACCCTCCTTGCTGAACTATTGTGAGAGGGAGATCTGTGGCTCTCAAATTTGAGCATGCATCAGCTTGTTGAAATCAGATTGGTCTGGGATGGGCCCAGAGACCTTTTATTTCTAATATGCTTCCAAGTGATGCTGATGCTGGTGGCCTGGGAGCCACATATGGGGAATCACTGGTTTAGATAAAATATTCTTAATAGTTCTTAGACTGTTTTTGCACATATGAAGCACTCAACACGCACTAGCTATTATTAGTAATAATGGTAGGAGTGACATGACTTGCTTAATTCTAGGTCAGCTGCTCCTGTCCCATACAGGCAACTGAGCAGCCTCCCCCCTGCGCCTCCCCCCCCCGCCCCCGCTTGCTGGGGCTGTAGGGTGCTTCTCTTAACATCACCTTGACGTGCTTACTGCATTGAGCAGTCACATGTGTGTGAGTCAACAAGGGGGAAATGAAATGCACACTGAAGGTGATGGGACAGAATGGCAGGTGAAATTTTTCTCTCTTTTAAAAAATTTAGTAAAAGTGGTTGTTATTTAGGTTCTCATTTAAAAAAATGATCGAACTGGACAAACGTACAAAGGTAAGATATTAAAATAAAAAGGACATTTTGGGGATGTTCTATGTGGCTCTAGATTTTCCACACTGGGGGGTTGTGCCCTCTGTTGACCTGGAGAGCCAGGAGATGGCTCCAGCTGCTAGTCAATGAGAGTGGCAGGCCCTGGCAGGGGACAGCCAGAGTCCAGGACCATAAAAGTTTGGGTGATTCCGAGCTTCCCACTGCAAGGAAAAATCTCAAGGAGCCGAGGTCAGCCCTTGCAGCCTGTCTGTGTTTCTGACCTCCCCGCAACAGGTATGAGGAAGAAATCAACCGGAGGACCAGCAGCGAGAATGAATTTGTTGTCCTGAAGAAGGTGAGGGATGGGGGTGTCCAGAGGGGGACTGTGGGTTCAGGAGGCTGAGAAGAGGCAGGGACTCCTTTGGGATGCAGTAGAATGGAGGGGTGGACAGGTGAGTTTGGGGGCCAGCTTGTTGAGGGTGTTCCCGAAATGCTGGGGCCCTGACCCTGAAGCAGTAAGTCTCAAAAGTGTGTTGCTAATGTGAATCTTGAAAAGTTTTTGAGTTTTTAATCTCTCCAGGGTCCTGAAAGTGGAATTAAATTAATGGGCAGCATGTGAGTGTGTTGTGTGGGGGCCTTAGGACCTGGGGTGTTTTGCATGACTGGCCAGGATGAGGAGCTGATGAAAGCTTCCTTCTGGCCAGGAAAGCCCAGGTTTGCCGGCCCTTTATTTGACTGAGGGGAGGAAATTTGCAGGCTAGGAAATAAACCCAGAGAGGCTTTGCCATTTGCCCAAGGCTGCCAGACAGCTGGTGGCAGGGCAACCAAGTCAGACGGTCTTCGCTTACTGTTCAGGATGTGGATTCTGCTTATCTGAGCAAAGTGGACCTACAGTCCAAGGCAGACACCCTGAATGAGGAGGTCGATTTCCTGAAATATTTATTTCAATCGGTGAGTCAATATCTCAAATATTTCTATGAGATAATGAGCTCAGGTCTCATAAGAAACCCTTCTCTTCTCTACATCTGTCAGGGGGTGTGGGCTGTAAGAAGGGGAGGTCTGACACCCAACATTACCCCCTGGGGATCCCTCTCCCCAGTCACCTCAAGTCTGCGGGCCTGGAGTCAGAATCGTTTCAACCCCCAAAGCTCAGGGTTCCATGTGTGGGGCCTTGGAGATGGGAGGTGGGAGATGGTGAAACAGTCTCTGCTTCTGTCTGGAAATGAAGGTTAATGCCCAGGACATATGGGGTAAAACCAACCAGACAGCTTCATCAGCACTGGGGAGTAGATAGGCCCATCAGGGAACTCTGCAGAAGAGGGCAGTGTGGGTCTTAAAGGGAATGCAGATGAAGACTGGAGAGGTGCGGATAACACACTCCTCCCAACCCTGGTCTAACTTGGAGGCGCCTTCTCTGGACTGCATGCTGTGCTGGGAGCTTTACTGGGTCTTGGGTATCTCCAGTCTATAGATGAGAGAACAGGGGCACTGAGAGACAGTTCCTTGCTCAGTCACCTGGCTGGTTAGCGGTGGAGCCCAGATACTAAAGCAAGTCTGAGCGTCTACACACATGGAATCCTTTCTGCTGCCTCTGGGAGCTCATGTGATCTTAAGGAACAAGTCTGCCTGGCTGGAGGTCCTGCTCAAGATAGTGATCAAGCCAGAGTAAGGAGGGATGGAGGGTCCAGGAAAGGCATGATGGGCGGCTCTGAGTTCAGGCTCCCTTCTCCTCTGAGCCTAGATCCAGATGCCTGTACCTTTAGTGAAGGTCCCTCTGGGCACACAACAGTGATTCTAAGAGCTCTTCCTAGAGAACTTTTCTCTCTCAAGGCTTCCTCAGAAAGCCTTGGTGGTGGTGGTGGTGGGGGGGGCAGTAGAGGGAAACTGAGGTCCTGGGAGGGGACTGGAAGAAATCAGCCTGTGTTCCATGCCTTGCAGGAGCTGTCTCAGATGCAGACCAACATCACCGACACCAGCGTCATCCTGTCCATGGACAATAACCGCTCCCTGGATTTGGACAGCATTATCGATGCCGTGAGGATTCAGTATGAGGAGATTGCACAAAGGAGCAAGGATGAGGCTGAGGCCCTGTACCAGACCAAGGTGAGCATCTCTATCCCCAGCCCAGGCCTGGTACCCCGAACCGAGCATACCTCCCAGAACTTGTATTGTCTTTTTCTTATTTCTAAAGTAAAACATGTTTGCTATAGAAAATTTCAAGATTACAGCTAAAGATTACTCATATCCCACTACCAATATGAATATGTCAGCATATTTTCCACTCGTTCTTTGTAGCTAACCTTTATTAAAAACTCACACATATCAGGCACTGCACTAAGTCCTGTTATACACAGAACTTCATTTACTCCTTACAACAACGCTATGAGGTAAAGATTCTTTTATTGTTTTACCAATAACAGAGCATGAGGTTACCAATTTCCCTTGGCTCTTATGGTTTGGAAGTAGCAGAGGCAGAACTTAATTAAATTCAGGTGTACCATCTACACATCCATGCTCTCAGCCACCATGATGTTTTCTTATTTTTTCATAATGATATCTTTAAAAATATCTTTTTATATTTTTCTATTTTGTTTATTACTTGCGAATACCTTTCTCTGACATTAACTATTTGACATCATTTTTAAGAGCAGTGTGGTACTTCATGGTAAGAATATGTCTCCAGTTTTCAGATAAACATCTTCGTAGCTAAATTTTGGGGCAAATCCTCAGTGACTTGTTTAACATAAATGGACTCGGAACTTTCTGGAGGGCGAACACTGCAGTTAAGAGTCAAAGGCCGGTCACTAAATTCTGAACAGCTGGCGCTGGAGATTTGCTTTGTGGATTACTTGTGACCAACTCCAATCGTGGCTGGCCTCTATCCCACTGTCCTGTAGGCAGGTGTTCTGAGTGCCAGACGGGGGAGACAGATGGTCAACAGTGAAGACTTCAGAATGCAGAGATGCACTCGAGCCCACGCTCTCCCTTGTTTTCTTCAGAGGCACCCCACTCTGCTTCCTCTGTAACAGTCACTGAGCCCCGGTTTTGCCAACGGCCTGCAGGCGGAGGTCCTCATGATGGGGCCCATAGACACAGGAATGGAGGTAGAGAGGAACATGTGAATAAAGAGGGAACATGCTGAGGGCCTCTGAAGAAGTAAGGTCCTGAGTGTTAGAGAAATCATTCTGGAAAAGGGGAGGAAGGAATATGGTGGGATGGGAAAAGTGAGAGGGGCCCAGTATGGGCAAAGTTTAGATGTGGGAAAAAGGAGGTAAAAAGTTGTATCAAGAAGTAGGTTTGTCTTGTTTGGTTCTGATTCTGAAACTCTGTCTCGAGATATAGGTGCCTCTGTGTGTGTGTGTGTGTGGTGTCACAGTTCAAATGAGGGAGGTTTGGTACAAGTGTAAGTGTGTGTATGGGGGATCACAGCTCTAGGGAGGCTCACTCTGGGACCTTCCCTAGGGGAGAGCAGCCTTGGGCAGGGTCTGGGAAGGCAGACTCACTCTTTCCTGGAGAAGTGTGTGATGAGCAGCAGGCTGACCATGATGCTGCCCTTGACCCTCAGTACCAGGAGCTCCAGATCACAGCGGGAAGACATGGAGATGAGCTGCAGACCAGTAGGACAGAGATCTCCGAACTCAACCTCACCATCCAGAGGCTGCAGGCAGAGATTGGCAATGTCAAGAAGCAGGTGAGATGGATGCTCAGGGTGGCTCTCTCTCAGAGAGAGCTTCTACCTCCCATAACCCTCTGCCTCATGAAGCTCTGGAAACTCATGCCCCACATGGTTCTTCTCCTTGACTGTCTCCCGAGTAGATCGAGCAGATGCACACCATCATTTCTGATGCAGAGGAGAGGGGACACCAGGCCCTCCAGGATGCACAGCAGAAGCTGCAGGACCTGGAGGCCGCCCTGCAGCAGTCCAAGGAGGAGCTGGCCCGCCTGCTGCGTGACTACCAGGCGCTGCTTGGAGCTAAGCTGTCCCTGGACGTGGAGATTGCCACCTACCGCAAGCTGCTGGAGGGCGAGGAGAGCAGGTGGGCTGTGTCTCCGGGCCAGAGCGCAGGCAGGCTGCAGCCCTGGAGCAGTGGGATTTTTTAGAGAGTCCCTATTTATACAATCCCAGCTTTCCTGGGAATTGGAGAAGGCAATGGCACCCCACTCCAGTACTCTTGCCTGGAAAATCCCATGGATGGAGGAGCCTGGTAGGCTGCAGTCCATGGGGTCGCTGAGTCAGACACGACTGAGCAACTTCACTTTCACTTTTCACTTTCCTGCATTGGAGAAGGAAATGGCAACCCGCTCTAGTGTTCTTGCCTGGAGAATCCCAGGGACGGGGGAGCCTGGTGGGCTGCCGTCTATGGGGGTGCACAGAGTTGGACACGACTGAAGTGACTTAGCAGCAGCAGCAGCAGCTTTCCTGGGAAGATGGGTAGCTCAGGGTGAGCAGAAACGTTCAAGTCAGAAGCAGAGGATGTGTGAGTGGGCAGCGTCATTGTCATCATTGTCCTGTTCCCCAGCGCAATGTCCCTAATACCACAACTTAAGCCACCGCAGCCAGGTGGTGACCCCCAATGCTAAAAGGCTTCACGAAAATGCTTCAAATCCCCTCTGCCTGCACTGGTTCCCTGACCTCCCTGCTCCCAACACACCTCCCCTGCTCCTGATGTCTCCTGGCTGATGATTGCTTTCCTTCAGGCTTTGCGGATAATACTGACTGTGTGCCCCTTGGTTTTTACAGGATGTCAGGGGAGCTGCAGAGCCAAGTGAGCATCTGTAAGTAGCAGAGCCCAAGATTGGGGCTGGTTGGGGCTGGGGGAGGGAGGGCCCATGAGAAGACTGGCCAGCAGAAATCTGGCAGCAGGCATTTTGTGTCCAGTCCTACACAAGGAAAAACAAAGTAAGCAAGGACAACTGCACAGCCCAGAGGAATGGGTTGAAATAATATACGACCTTACTTCTCCTTTATTTTGATTTTTATGATGCCTAATAATCAGAAGTGGCTTAGAATTCTTCAGGGTGTAGCAATAACGAAAATGCGCCCTGACATCCCTTTGTATTAGGAGGAATACTTCTGAAATGGGGGAGACTTTCATCCATCCTTTTGGCAAGTCAGATGCTGCCAGTGATGAAGGATGTAGGGGGCTGCTCCGAGGGCAGGTGCAGGCAGGTCCGCCCTGCCCAATCCTCTGACCCCCGTGTGGGCTGTCCTTGCCCCCACAGCTGTGCAGAGCAGCCAGCTCACTATCGGCGGAGGTGCCCGGGGCTCTGGAGGTTACGGCGGAGGCGGAGGTTACGCCGGCGGCAGCAGCAGTGGAGGCTACGGCGGCGGCGGCTTCCGCGGGGGCTCGGGCGGCTACGGAGGGGGCTCTCGAGGGGGCAGTGGAGGCGGTTATGAGAGCGGCGGTGGGAGCCACGGAGGGATTAGCATAAGTAGCAGCAAGTACTGGGGCAGAAAAGGCGGCACCTCCGGAATGCAGATAATCCAAACGTCTACCAGCACCTCCCACAGGCGAGTCCTGGAGTAGAGCGCCAGGCTTCCGGGACGCCAGCCTTCTGCAACGCCTCACAAGCACTGCCTCCTGCCCGCCACCCGCCACGCCCTTCCTGACCCCCATCCCCTTACCTTTTCCCGATGGGTCTCAGCAGTTTTGCCAATACATTCCACTCTAGACAGGGAATCAGGTGGATAACCCCAAACAGAGATCTCTATTTGGAGGGCACTGACCGGTAGTCCAAACACAGCCGGGCACATTCTCAAGTCAGATGCCTCAGCTGGCCCTGTTTCTGTCCTTGGGGACACTTGCAGATTATGGAGAGTTGATGTCGAGTATACCAGGTTTCTCACTCCAGGCTCTTTTTCTCACTCCAGGCTCCCCTTCTTGCACCTGGGCTTCTCTGTGAGTAATCCATTCCTTAGGGCTGGGGTTCCCAACCTCCAGGATCTAATATTAGCTTGATGACCTGAAGTAGAGCTGATATAATAATAGTAGAAATAAGATACACAATAAATGTAATGCAATTGAATCATCCAGAAACCATCTCCCCCCACCCTCTGGTCCAGGGACAAATTGTCTTCCACGAAACTAATCCCTGGTGTCAAAAAGGTTGGGGAACGCTGCCTCAGGGGACTTGAAAATGAGGTCTTTGGGTGAGTAGCTGAGGACAAGGCAGGCCAGCTTGGTAAGGAGAACTTTTGTGCCAGGGGTCAATTCCTGCCTCTTGGTCTGTAGCCCCATCCATTGCTGTTGCTGGAGAGTGTGGATTTACCCATCTGACACCTGTGAGTCCTGTCTAGTCCTGATTCTGAATCTCTGTGTCAGGAAACATTATCCCTTGGGTTAACAGCCCAAGACGGGGTATCCAGAGAGCAGAAATGCTTGTCCACAGGGAGGACTGTAACTAGCAGTGAGTGAAGGAGTCGATGGACTGCAGTCTGGCTCTATTCCGTCCTGACTTCCTTTAGAAGCTCCATTCTTTGGAAGTGTGGCCCTCCTGAACTCTGCTTCATAATGACCCTCTGGAGAATTGCCCAGCAGGCTGGGCACATTCAGCCCATCACTGATCTGTCCAGGTGCTCAAGCCCTGAGGAGTTTGAGAATCACGCTTGGGTTTTGGGACGGTTCAACCCTGAACTAGTGTGCAAGCTGCCAGTTGTTAGCACGGTATAGCTTCATGCTCTTCCCAGATTGCAAAGTCCCTCCTGACTCCTGTTCTCTGTGATTCTCTCTTTGTGAGACTCTGACTGTTTATTTTGGGTCTCATATAAGATACTTGAGATATGCTGGAGAGGACAGGATGGGGAAAATATGACCAACTAAGGGGGCCTTGTGGACCTTGAGAGAGGGCTGGCTTTGCTACTTAGATCTGGATTTACCTCTGCTTGTTCGCTGAGTCCTAATACGATATTCATGTCAGTGACACTCTTGAGGCATCTGCTGGACTCAGTGTGGGTTTCCTAGGAAGTACTGTGACCTCATCATCTCCTGGTTGAAGGTTGTACCTTGAAGGGCTTGACATTTCTGGTGTCTCTACAATAAATTTTCTGTGTTCTCCAAACTGCTATTTGATCACATGAGTTTACTCTTTTTTTTTTTTTTTAAACTTTCTGCAGGCTTCTGGAATTACTCATAATTGAAAAGTAAAGTTTACAGCTTTTATTAGTTTTTTATTGCATGAGTAATACTTGATCCTCAAAAACCTTGCACACACAATCATACTAATATAAACCTTAAAGTGGCTGATCTTTGAAAAGTCAGTTACACATTTGTTCAGGAGGAATTTGTTTTGCTCCCATTGTGCGGCAGGCAGTGGCCTATGCACTGGGAATGTGATGTTGAATGAACACATTTCGGAATCTGAAGGCACTCACAACACAAACGGGGAGGGTTCAGTGGGAGAGGAAATTGGAGTGTGGGCCCCCATGGACCCCCTGGCCTGAGGGTGGAAGCAAGGCCATATTGAGGACAGGGGCAGACCCACTGCACAGGAGCAGTGGGGACCACAGGCGGTGACACGCTGGGGAAGGGAAGTTTGGTCCCAACTTGAAGGGCTGGAAAGTAGAACAAGTGGGGGAACAGAGTCAGAGCAGCTATGGACATGGAGTCACGGAGGGGCCTCCAGACAGGGGAATGGTCTGCTCAGAGTCTTGAAGATCAGAAAGTGTGAAAGTGTGTGTGACAGGGGACAGCCAGGTAGGAGAGACTGAACTGGGGAGAGAAGAAGCTGAGGCCATTAACTCAGCAGAGTTTATGGTCAGGGGTGTCTTTAACTGATGTCCCCAAGGGAGGCAGAGATGCAGAAATTCAGGGTGGATCAGGTTAAGCCATCACCTTATCCTCTGTGATATTTCTGAGTCCATGTAAAGGAGTCACGTAAAAGATGTGACCTGCTTTCTCATTCTCTGAAGGAATACAGATGGCATTTGGATATGGGAGTCATTCAAACAGACCTGCAACTCATTCTGATGAGACATTGTGTTCCCATGTGTACCCCCACATTCTCTTGGAGAAGTTTCTCCCCATCTCACCTGTCTTGGAGGCAGGCCTGCGGGGCAAGAACTGGGAAAGGGAAATGTGGGCAGAGGGGCTGCCCAAGGGGAGGGATGAAGGGAGCAGACAAATACAATTTCTACACGTCAAAGTCAAAGAGCACAAAGACCAGGATGGGAAGACATGGATAAACAGCAGTGAGTAGAAACATGATTGAAAGTATTCAGCTGACGGTGACAGCACATGAGAGAGTAGTGAACTGGCTTCGAGGACAGGCATGGGGACCAGGAAGAGTATAATGTGCAGAGCCTCCTTTTTCTCATCTGTAGAAACAGCCTAGAAGAGATGACCAAGATGGACAGGTGGGAACGCAGCAGATTTGGCTCAATATTAGAAGCATCTTTTAATTGATCCTGATGTGAGAGAGGCCACATGGACTTAGCACATTGTAAGCAGATGTTGGCTAACCATTTGGCAGGAGGTTGAGGGAGGGAGTGAAGGATGGGTGGGGTTGTGTGTATGGCAGCATTTCACGTCTTTGTTGCCCTAAGAGTTTGTGCAATGAAGCCTGAGAAAAAAGGAATTCTACTCTCTATTTTATATTTGGGAAAATTGAGGTCAGATGCCAAGGAAGGATCACGTCATGGAGAGGCCAAGAGCTCTTTAACCAGGACTGTTTTCTGGCATCACCAGACCTATTTCAGGGTGTGGATTTGATTATCCCTGGGATCATGCACGTGTGTAGGATGTATATGATGTTCTTAGGGAATCCAAATTGGCTCTGGAAAAAAATACAAGGGCAAGGCCAACCAGAGGCCATCTTTCCCATACTTCTCCTTCTGGGCAGGAGTTGGGATTGACTCAGAAAGCATGGCCCTGCCTTTTCTTTTCAGAAGCCCTGACCATCCCCATTATGGAAGACTAGGGGGCAGATGGAGGGAACTATGTGCCTGAATCCAAGGATTCTTGGAACAGAGATTCTACAAAGCAGTGAGATGTGAAGGTCAAGGAGAAGGAAGGATCTTGTACTCTAAGGAGAAGTTTCACAGGATATTCTGGGGCTGAACAATGGGGCTGGGCTCAGAGACCAGAGGAGGTTTCCTGGTACAAACATTGTTTCTGTTAGAGACAAGGAGAGATCCCATCAGAAGCAAATGCCTCTCATCTTTAGCTCATCCTGGTGAAAAACATGAATGGGGCCACAGTCCTTTACTATGTACAAAATGCTTTCACATGCATTCTCTCAGATGACCCTCACTGGCATTGGGAAACTGCTGTGGAGATCACACATGGTCCCTTCCACGGGCCATAAGGTGTGCCATCCCTGTTTCTGGTCCACGCTTTTCCTGCAAGGCAGATACTCAGAGGGAGAGCCAAGCAGACCCATCCACCCACCAGCAGAGGGGCAGACAGGCGGGAGCACGGCACCCAGGGCAGAAAGACTCCCAGGGAGAGTGTGCTAGCTGACCCTCCCTCTGAGAGGCTGGGGCAGGGCGGGGAGCTCTGGGAATCTAAATGTAATCCCACCAGCTTCTCATCTACATAGATTTCTATCTTGAGACACAGTGAAGAGGAGGAGCAACCACGGCTCAATAAAATTCTCACTCTGTCTGACAAGGCATACGTTTCTGGGCTGGGAAAGTCTTTGGTTTAAGGAAGTCTGTAAAGAATGTCGCCTCACCCTCAGTGACTGGCCCTTTGGCCCAGGAGGTGTCTTCAAATTATAAGCCAGGGGCTCTGATGGTTCCTCTTCAAGCTCAGTGTAACTCCCATTCTTTTGTTAGAACCACTGCCCTGGTTTTTATCAGCTTTCTGATCAGTCCTGGAAATTGTATGTCTTCAGATTGATCAATGCTCTGTTGCAAGGCTGAGTTGGGAACTTGGGATGCTGGGAGCTTCTCCAGCTTGGAGGATCTGTTCTGAACATCCCAGTGCTATGCCTGAAGGGCTTTTAGGGGTGTTCCAGTGATGTGGCCCAGCTTCCACACCTGTCGCAGTGTGCCCGGCCCCAGGGATCGCCCAACAAAGCAGGCATCCCACAGGCATCACCATCCTGGTCTAACTCCCTTTAGCTCAGGCGCACTCAGCATTCCTTTCTGTAGTGGTGGGCCCCTAGCTTCCTATTACAGATTTATGGACCCCATGATTCCCTTAGGTTTCTTCTCACAAGATGCCCTCATTTCAAGAACTTGAACTTCCTTTCCAGGTCTTTTCACTGTTTTCAGTGAACCATGGGGCTTGTTCCAAAGCTTTTCCTGATTATTATGTCTTCTTCTAGGTCCTTCCAAATGCAAAGGCGAGAGAGAGAATCCCTGCTCCCTCTCTCTATCATCTACTACACTTCAGTTTCCCTGTAAGTTAGATATAATCTCTATTTTATAGATGAGGAAAGCAAGATCAGAGAGGGTAAGTGACCTGCCTAGGGTCACACAGCTAGAAATTTGCAGTCAGGAGGTAGACTATGCCTCAAAGTAAGACAATCCCTACCCCTCTTCTTCCACATACTCATCTTGAACTTCCTCTTTTCTGGCCTCTGCTCTGCTCCAGCATTGCCAGTGGGTGACTGCTGGGGGCCTCCTTTGTTGTCAATCTTGGAACAGGCTGCCCCTAGCTCTTCACCTGTCTCCCCTGTGTAAGGAGCCTCGGCCCTTGCTCTGCTGACTGCCGGCTTTCAACATCTCACCCCGCCTTCCCATTGTCTGTGATTCTCCTTTAGGCCTTCCAGGCTTTTGCTTTCCCCACTGCCCTGAAATTTTCTTCTCCCACGTCCCTGGTGGAGTCCCGCAGGGCTGGGTGGCTTGTCATTGCATGTTTCTCTTTGACTCTTTTCTCAGTCCCATCCCTTGAAAAGCTCTCAAAATAACACCACACTGCTCCTCCCTCTCCCCTCAGCCTACCTGTGACAGCCTCATCTCAGTGATCAGTTCTGGGGAGTGTGTGTGAAGATCCTGGGGATTGGAGGTGCTCCGGCACTCTGTCTGGCACTGTTAGGGGTACCCCTCAGGGACAGGAAATCCTGTGGGAAGCTGGGGAAAGAACAGGGCTGAGAAGGCACCCAAAGACACAGAGGACTTAGTCTTGCTTTCAGAAGGCTGACAAAGCAACTGAGAGACAGCAAACACATATGCACCCGAGTGAAAATGAGCCAACCTATACATCAATATGCATTTGAATCTGGCAGCAACTGAACTTTGGAAAAGAAACCAGTGGAGCAACTGAGTGGTGTTAATCAAGGAACACTCCCTGGAGGAGTGGACCTGTCCACTGCTTAGTGGAACAGACGAGATATAGGCATCTGTCTTCAAGGCCTGCTAGACCAAAAACAGATATTCAGGCCCAGAAGCTGAAGAATTGAGATCTTGACTATGGGCAGGAGTTTGAAGACAGTTGCCAAGGCAACTTGAAGGTCTTTTAGAGAAGAGTAGAAGTAGGCTTGGAAGATGGAGTGGCACAGAGAAAAAGGGAAGAAGATAATTTGGCCTGGGCAACGTGTGAGCCCTGGTAAGAGGGTGATAAAGCTGATAGTGATGCAGGTGGTGGAGGCAGGCCAATGGCAAGATGAGACCCATGGGATGGATGAAGGAAGGCATGTACTTGAGTCTAATGAGCTGGCCTTGTCAGTTACCACCTGGGCACATATTTATGAACATAAAATGTCTTTTTTTTAAAAAATTGGAAGATAACAATTTTACAATGTTATGTTAATTTTTACTGTACAACAAAGTGAGTCTGCTGTATGTACACACGGATCTCCTCCCTCTTGAGCCTCTGTCCTCCTACCCCATCCCAACCCTCTAGGTCATCACAGAGCACCAAGCTGAGCTCCCTGTACTATACAACAGGTTTCTATGATGTCCTTTCTTTAAAATGGGGCTAATAACTCTTGCCACAGGGACTTTTTGTGATTTTTAAACGAATTGTAGCTCCTACCACATGACTGGTGCCTGTCATTGTTAGTATTTCCTTCTGGTTGCATTTTGCCTTTACTTTTATAAGTGCAGGGAACACAAATAAGCCAGAAATGAGGGCTTGTGGTTATTGTCTTTCTCCCATCTTTGCTTCTTAATATCACCACACACTCATCACCATCCTGGGGACTCGGTAGGACACGAACTTGGTGAGCAGGCAGCATTTCAGTTTCCAGTCGTTTGAGGTGACCTCAAAAGTAAGCAGTGAAAAGAGAATGGAAGTTTGATTCAGGAATTGGAGGAATCCCAGGAATTGACCATATGACTTGGGAAAATTTTTTGACATCTCTGGGTCTGCCTTCTCACTTTTTTGATAGGCAGGTTAGATGGTGGCATCTTGGAGGGATTCTCTTCCCACTCATTTACAGGAACCAATTCCCCTAGCCCATTCTTGAGCTCTTCTCCAGTTTCAGAGGAATAACACTTGAATCAGAACCAGAAAACTCAACTTCTAGTCCCAGATGTGTCTTTTCCAAGCTGGAGTATTTAAGATGCTGAATCTCTCTGAGTCTCAGTTTTATGTTTCATAAAATGGCTTGAAAACAGCTTAGTTCTCAGGACTCTTGTGGGAATCGTGTCTGTGTCTGTTCTTGGTGAGGTGTAGGGTGCAGATATAAGCTGATGGTTATTTTATGCCTTCTTGTTGCTTCTAGTAGCAGCTAGAGTAAGTTTTGCAGTTCTATAAATTGTCTACAGACTGTTTGACTATCCACCTCTTTGATTCTTCTCTATGTCAGTTTCTTAGTTTGAGGTTGGAAGCATGGATCACTGCAAAGATCAGTTGTGGGCTGGCAGAGGTAAGAATGAACACACACACACTCACACACACGCACACATATGCACACCCCTCCAAACTGCTAGAAGGAATCGGTTGTGCAGTGATATGTCTCATGAGGGAGTGTGCTGAACTAAAAGGATTTTGATTGCCTGTTAAAAGATGATTAGGCAACAGGCATCACCCAGCCAAGACCATCCCAAGTCCCATTGTTCCCAGTGAGGGACAAGATCTGGATTACTCATTCCCTTAAGAGATGGTTGGTGTAGCAGCTCAAGAATGGTAGCTTTGGGACAGAGTCTGAGACAACAGTGCCATGGAGATGAGGGGAGGGGGAGCACTGGAGAGGTGAGGGGCACTCTCTGGAGGAGAGTGTAGGGCAAAAACTGTGGAAAAAGAGGATGGAAAAGGCACAGTGGTGGGGAGCACACTGGAGAGGGTGTCCTGCTTCGTAACCATAGGGTGATGGGACCAGATGGTCTTTAGTGACAACCTCCCTCCTGCATAGTTTGTATTCCCCAGTGGAGCCCTCACACTTAAGTCTATGACTGATCAGTACTACTCAAGGTAGCTTAAAGCCAGCTGAAGTCAGAATCCACTGCTCACAGAATCTTCAATTCTGTATTTACATGCCAGGGTGAGGAGCATGCCTGGCTTCTAAGAAGTGTCAGAATGAAAGTCTGTGTAGGGTCCAGGTCTTCCCAGATCCCAGTGCCACTACTGCCCATTAAGACTAACCCAAGTGCTGCTGTTCAGGAAGGCCCCTGGGGTTTGTTTCCTGACCCACTGTAATGCATGCTGGGTCCTTTTGCATCTGAATGGAGCAAAATCCAGATCACCAACTCGATGGACACGAGTTTGAGCAAACTCCGAGAGTTGGTGATGGACAGGGAATTCTGGCCTGTTGCAGTCCATGGGGTGACAAAGAGTCAAAAAAATTGAGAGGCAGAACTGAACTGGCAGCAAAATCCCTACTGAATTCTGAATCTCTCCTTCTCAGAGTAAACTGGAAAAACATTTTCCAAGCACGTGCACATCTATGGAGCCATGGACTCAAAGGGATAACTCAGGCCTTCTGCCCTTGGAGCTCTCTGCAAGGGAATGGCTTCCCATGCTATCTGATTTTACACACAGTGGGCAGCATACCCCAAATTCAGCTTCTGTGCTGTCATATAACACGTGGGTTAGGGTCTTGTGCACTGCAGTTTGGCATCCCCTGTTCAAATACCAGCCATGCTGTCTGCCATCTATGTAAACTTGGCAGGCTGACCAATCTGTGTCTCAGTTTCCTCATTTTAAAAATGGGTAGCATAGTAGCGTCTATCTCAAAGCATTTATTGAAAGTTAATATATATAAAGCTCTTTCCTGGTGACCCAGTGGTAAAGAATCCACCTGCCAATGCAGGAGACGTGGGTTTGATCCCTGGGTCAGGAAAAGCCCCTGGAGAAGGAAATAGCAACTCACTCCAGTCTTCTTGCCTGGGAAATCTCATAGACAGAGGAGCCTGGTGGGCTACATGGGGGTGCAAAAGAGTTGTACACAACTTTGCAACTAAAGAATAGCAACATGTAGACCAGTTCTGGTACCTGGTCAGTTATTGATACATTATTATTAATTAGTTATTCTTATTCTAGCTTGCCATTATAATTACTATCATTATTTTTATTGATGTTATTACTATTGACATTACTCTTGTCCAGAAGCAATTTTAACCCCTCAAGCCAACTTTCCTGACTTCCATCATTGTTCTCTCTTCCAAATCTACATCTATCTCCTCATACAGTCTAGTGTGAGTCCTGAACCACTCATCAAGTCTCACTGCCACTCCTTTGTTTTACAAAATGTATGAAATAGCATCTGTTTGTTTATCTCATTCTCCATATGCTTTTCTGTGTGTGTGTTTGGCCATACCTTGTGGCTTGTGGGATATTAGTTTCTGATCAGGGATTAAACCTGTGCTTTCAGCACTGGACCACCAGGGAATTCGAGCCATATAGTTTTTCGACTGGTATTTGCATGCCATACATTTGCACCTGTTTTCTCTTGCTGATTCTGCCCTTGTTCTGTTCCGGCTCTGGTCAACCTCTGAGGAGAAGGAAAAACCAGAAAACTAGAAAAGAACAAGCATCTCCCTTCTGGGCCTTTCAGAGCACAAACCCACCCACCCATTCTGTTCCATGATAGTTCCTACTTCTCTGACATTAACGCAGCCCACATATAAAGTTTACATTTAATAAAAGAGCTTCTTTTAATTTTTCACTTATTAAAGACAGCACTTGCTGAACTTTGATGTTTGGGGGGCAGATCTCCAAAGGAGAAGGAGCTGAAGAGCTCCTTCTGAGACTCAAGTGTGGGGAGCTGCACCTGCCAGGCTCCAGGAGAATGTGCTGAGCAGCTTCCATGGGCAAGGCAGGAATGCGAACTTCCCTGTCTCTGTGACAGGAGGTTATGAAATCCTACCAAGAAGCAGCAGGTGGCAGATGCGGGGTCCCATTTTCCTAAGTCACAAACTCTCAAAGAGAGATTTTGCCTGATAACAAGATTACCACACGAGTGATCTTGCGTGTGCAGCAACTTTGAGAGCCATCCTGGGAGCTAGGTGTGTAGTGTTTATGATACTGTTGAGGCTCGTAAATATCTTGTATGGCTGCAGGCGAGCCAATCCTTGGAAAGGCGCTGCATCTCGCTGACTCTAGGGCCAAGCCCAGCTGGCTGCCTGTATATAAGGGGAAGTCTCTGTGCTCCATGTAGAGGAGTGTTAGCTTCTTTCCTTTCCCGACGTGGCTCCTTCTCTCTCCACGTCAACATGAGTCGACGCTTTAGCTCCAGGTCCGCGTACCGTTGCGGCGGTGGAGGAGGGGGCTTCAGCTCTGGCTCTGCGGGGGTGGTCAGCTACCAGCGCAGGTCCACCAGCAGTTCTGTGCGCCGCAGCGGGGGAGGCGGTGGGAGGTTTTCTGGTGGAGTGTGTGGCGGTGGTGCTGGTGGTGGTTTTGGAAGTCGGAGTCTCGTTAACCTTGGTGGCAGCAAAAGCATCTCCATTAGTGTGGCCGGAGGAGGTGGACGTGGCGGTTTCGGCGGTGGTTATGGCGGCGGTTACGGCGGCGGTGGCTTTGGGGGTGGCGGATTTGGTGGTGGTGGCTTTGGGGGCGGCGGTTTTGGAGGTGGTGGCATTGGGGGTGGCTTTGGGGGTGGTGGTTTTGGCGGAGGTGGTTTTGGTGGGGGCGGTTTTCCTGTTTGCCCTGGTGGCATCCAGGAAGTCACCATCAACCAGAGCCTCCTGCAACCCCTCAATGTGGAAATTGACCCTGAGATCCAAAAAATAAAGACCCGAGAAAGGGAGCAGATCAAGTCCCTCAACAACCAGTTTGCTTCCTTCATTGACAAGGTGAGTCTATCCTCTCAGTGCACCAGGAGAGCTGCTCCTGTTCCACATGGGATTGGCCCTGCCCAGGCGTGCTTGAGTTTGAGCCTCAGGTTTCTGTGGTTGGATGGTTAAAAAGATAGTTTGTGGAATTGTCTTCAGGAGATACATTAAAAGTATGTTTGCAATGATGCTTATGACTAACTTCTCTCTTGGGCAAAAAGGTCTGTGGTCCACATAAAGGAAGGTCAATTTGATCTCACCATGAAGTGCTTTTTTTTTTTTTAAAATTCAACTCCTGAGCTGACTTTGGCCTCAGAGATGTTGAATAAAGACAACAGAAATGAGGTTAATTCAACCTTCTAGGATGCAAACCAGAACTCTGGAAAGGCCTTCCTAACCATAAAAAGGGACTTTACTTGAGTATAAGGAGAGCACATGGTGATATTGTAGCTAAAAGTATGCAGTAAGTCAGGGTCAAGCATCTCTTGCTGTCAGAAGAGGAGAACTGCACCCTGAGAATTTTCCATTGATACTGGACCAGGGTGGAGAATGTTTTGTGCTTGTGTTTCCAAGTGTCTGCTCTAGAAAAGAATGTAAACTATTTTTTACTTGATCATCAATAATGTCAACACAATAGATTTGGAATTCACTTTTTGTGTTTTCCCAACATACTTTTGCACTATATGTTTGCTCAGGGAAGGCAAAACAATTTTTATGGTACTCTACCTAAAACAAAAGGAAAAAGGAAGGTAAATCTCTTAAGCACCAAGTATCTGTTTCAAAGTATGATTGCAGTAATTTTGTACTTGCTTTGCTATTTGGGTAGCTACCCCCTTCCAAAGTTCCAATGGAAACTTTTTAAGTACCATTTCCAATCTTATGGAAGCTGAGGCTTCTCTGAGTTCACAGTGAGTTGGGTTTTATTATGAAAATGATGCTAACTTGATCATCTTCTTCCTACTTTTTCCCTCTTCCATGGCCAGGAAAATAGGCATTGAAGTTCTTTCCCAAGTGGCCGGGCCTGGCTATGTGGTAGGCCTTGGTACTCAGTGGCCATAAGACTCATTTCTGTACCAGCGGGTAACGGGGTCTTGTGTTCTTAGGTGAGATTCCTGGAGCAGCAGAACCAGGTGCTGCAAACAAAATGGGAACTGCTGCAGCAGATAAACACCTCCACTAGAAGCTACAACTTAGAGCCCCTCTTTGAGGCATACATCAGCAACCTTAGAAGGACTGTGGACCAACTGAAGAGCGACCAATCTCGGCTGGATTCAGAATTGAAGAACATGCAAGATCTGGTGGAAGATTACAGGAGCAAGTAAGGCTTACTGGCTGGGCTACTCTTGGTTTTTGTTCTAAAATATTTTCAGAAAGTAGCAAGCTAAGACTATGAACAGCATGTAATAATACCTTTTCATAGGTTAGAGGAAAGTCAATTCGGCATTTTCAGAAATGTTAGTTTTCTCAGACGCTGGTAATAGTTCAGTGGTTTTATTGCTTAGAAAGTGAAATGTCTTAGGCTGGTTATGACAGGCAAGGACAATGACAGGCAATGTCACTTTTAGTCTAGAAAGCTAAACGTTGGGCCTCGCCTCCCTGAATCTCCTCCTCACTTCTGATTTCCTTGCAGGTACGAGGATGAGATCAACAAGCGGACAAATGCAGAGAATGAGTTTGTGGGCATCAAGAAGGTGAGACAATTCTGTAGGATGCCTATCACATTTGAAATAAGTAAGAGTGGAGGATGTCCAATACCTAAGCAGAAAGAGGTCATAACATGGAGAATCAGGTAGTGGGCCTGAGGAACAGCTGAGGTAGAGATCCCCCTGCCTGATATTATCACAGACCTGGAGTTGTCCAGACACTCTGCTTCTCCAGATCCCTCAGGACTTCCTGGAGTGAGGAGGCAGTTCTCAGCAAGTCAGACAGGATCACTTGTGATACTAAGGGGTGGGGCAGTCTAGGGATGAAGAAGTGAAGAAGACCTCTTGGAAAATCCCCTCCTAGAAGGGGAGAGGTACTTGCCCTGAAAAGACTCTGACTTCATGATGTTCATGGTTCTTCTAGGATGTGGATGCTGCTTACATCATCAAGGTGGACCTTCAAGCCAAACTTGACAACTTGCTTCAGGAAATTGATTTCTTCAAAACACTCTACCAAGCAGTAAGTTCTCTAGTTTCAACCAGGTTTACCGAAATGGAGAACCTTTAAGCCCAAACCCACTCCTATTCAGAGATATATCTTTCTTCTCCTGAAACCCTCTCCCTGTCCCAAGTTGTTCTTTAGTTTTAACATGGTGAGTCACTGAACTGTTATGCCTCGCAGGAGCTCTCTCAGATGCAGACTCATATCAGCGATACCAATGTTATCCTTTCCATGGACAACAACCGCAATCTGGACCTGAACAGCATCATTGATGAAGTAAAAAACCAATATGAAGAGATTGCCCAGAGGAGCAAGGCTGAGGCTGAGGCCCTGTACCAGACCAAGGTGAATGGGCTGATGCCTGTCCAGTTTTCCTAAAATGTCTTTTCTTGCTATCCTGATTTTTCTCTTACATTTGTGTGCATGAGTCATGGTGCATTCTGCCACCTCTGAATGATTTGATCTACCACATTTAGTATGAAGAGCTCCAGATCACTGCTGGGCAACATGGAGACAGCTTGAAAAATACAAAGATGGAGATTTCTGAGTTGAATCGGGTGATCCAAAGACTTAGATCTGAGATCGACAGTGTCAAGAAGCAGGTACTTGCTTCCTCCTTCAACTACTCAGTTATACGGAATGGGATGGGGTGTCCAGGTTATTGGAGGATGTGTTCCTAATTTTGAAGCTTACAATCCATATGAAGGTTGTATTGTTATCCCTAGTTCTTTGGTGACTATGGTTTCTAGAGTTCGGCCATGATGCTAGGTTCTCCTTGGGGAAATTTATGAAAATGACCTAGTAAAGAAATAGATATAGTGGTCATGAGAGGTCTAGCCCATGGCCCAAAGTGACTTAAAAGGTGGTGAGTGAGAGGAAAGGCAACCAGGAGAATAGACATCTGGAAGAATGTCAAGTCTGTAGGCAGTGAAAGAGTCTCACCTTAGGGCCCAGAGAGGCGGCTGCATCACCTTTATTTAAGGAAGTTGACACAGTGATGTATTATCTCAAGACGGGTGAATGCAGGTCCTGTAACTCTCTGGGAGTCAGAGTACTGGCCACACAGGGGTGGAGAGATCAATCTGAGACAGAAAGGCCAAGATGGAATTAGGTAATCAGAGAGTGTATAATGTGCTGGATTCTCCTTTTCCAGATCTCTTCACTGCAGCAGGCCATTAGTGATGCCGAGCAACGTGGTGAGAACGCCATTAAGGATGCCCAGAGCAAGCTGAATGAGCTGGAGGATGCCCTGCAGAAGGCCAAGGAGGACATGGCCCGCCTGCTGCGTGACTACCAGGAACTGATGAACACCAAGCTGGCCCTGGATGTGGAGATCGCCACTTACAGGACCCTCCTGGAAGGAGAGGAAAGCAGGTGAGGAAGGGACCCTGGGCAATTGGCCACTTCCTATGTGGTTCCTCCCTTGGACACTGGTTGCTGTTGAAGACGCAACCATGTGACTGCAACTTGTCCTGGGTATGGGGAAAGGAAAAGCTCACAGCACGGGAGGAAAGGCTTGGTTTCACTTTGGGAGCCAGAGTCCCAAGCTTTTTTTTTTTTTTGAAAGCTGTTGCATCTCTCTAAACTCTTTGAGATAAAGCAGTTGATTCTTCACCTGAGTGTGTGTGTTAGTCACTCAGTCGTGTCCAACTCTTTGCAACCCCGTGGATTGGGGCCCGCCAGGCTCCTCGGTCCATGGGATTATCTAGGCAAGAGTATTGAAGTGGGTTACCATTTCCTTCTCCAGGGGATCTTCCTGACCCAGGGATCAAACCTGGGTCTCCCACATTACAGGCAGATTCTTTACTGTCTGAGCCACACCTGGGCTGGCTCAAATGTCATCTGACCCAAAACCAATGCCTTTGGATATGGTGGGCATATTTACTTTGTCTGATTTACATGGAGATTTTGCCCTGTTAGTACTGATGCTGAGAAAAATGACCAAGTTCGGGAGGCCAGAGGGAACGGGATTAGGTTTCAGATGAAGCAGACTGGGGGACTCCCAGGTGGGGAGACTCTTTAGTGATGGCTGAGAGGGCCCAGGGAGGCAGTCTTTGAAGCTGGCATCATGAGTATTATGCTTTTCTTTCTCTTTCAGGATGTCTGGAGAGTGTGTCCCGAACGTGAGTGTGTGTAAGTACAAGCTGATTTCTCAGAGCTTCTTCTCGGGTGCAGGTCTTGCTGGTCTTGCTGGGTTGGAAAGGGAGTTGGGGTTGATGATAACGAAGTGTTCTCTTGCAGCTGTGAGCACCAGTCACACCAGCATCAGCGGCGGTGGCGGCCGAGGAGGCGGCGGTTTTAGCTCCGGTGGCGGCGGCTATGGCTCTGGAGGCGGCGGCGGCTACGGCTCTGGAGGTGGCGGCGGCTACAGCTCCAGAGGTGGCGGCAGTTACGGCTCTGGAGGAGGCAGCAGTGGGAGCCGTAGAGGCGGCTCTGGAGGAGGCGGTGGCGGCTCTGGAGGCAGCTTCAGCTCCTCTGGAGGTCGGGCATCCAGCACCAAGACCTCCGGTGGTAGTTCCAGTGTGAAGTTTGTTTCCACCAGCTATTCCAGAGGGCCCAGATAAAGAGGTCCTCTCGCCTCCATTGGCTTTCTCTCTCCATCACTACCAAATACGCTTCTGAGTGCCCCAGCCTTACTGGAGGAAAAAAGCTATGGTTACACTGGCTCATCCTATTTCCTAGCTCTGTCCTTTCTGCTCTGATTTCCAAAGAAAAATTTTAAATCAGTGACAATCTCAGTCCCTCAGCTAGGACCCTGCTCTGTACTCTGCCCAAGAAACACTTCAACAATCACTGCTACACACATTACATTTCAAAGCACCTCCTTAAGTCAGCCAGAAGAGAGCTGGTCAGACCCACGGCTTCTTTGCTGTGGACAGAGCACAAGCTCTGGGCAGCTCCCTAGTATCCTAACTTGCACGGCAAGCTCTGTGCTGCTTTGGTTTTGTACATAAGGTGTAAGCCAGTTGTCTTTTGTGGAGAGGTCTTAAACTCCCTGTTTCCTGTGTTGCTGCAATAAACTGCATTTGAAATTCTCTCTGTGTCTCCATTTCCTTTGTTCACAGCACTGTCCATCCTGGATGAGTGTTCTGTGGGGAGAAGAAGACCCTGGAGCCCTATGGCGTGTGTGTGTGTGTGGGGGGTTGGGGCACATGAACATGAGTCAGGTGGGAACATTGGTCAGACAATATTTAACTTTAAACATTCAACATTTAACTAGAATGAACTCTTGCCCAGAGGGTGGAGGTGTCATGAGAAATAGAGACTAGGGTAGCAGGTTGTACTCATCTGAGAGGGCTTTTTTGAAAAGGGCAGTGAACCAAGCAGGTTGGGAAAGAGGAATCTGGCATTGAAAAGAGGGGGAAAGTATTATTGGAAAAGCAATTGTTTATGTAGAATATCCAATGATGGTGTTATTAAAGAAAACTTAGGTCTACTTGCCCTTGTGCAGTAAAGCCCATGTACTGACACCAGGTTATGATGAAGGAAAGTACAGTGTTTACCGTAGGTGACAAACAAGGAGTCTGGGCAACTAACGCTCAAAAGGCCCAGACTCTCTGATGGCTTTCTGGGAAAGGTTTTTTTTTTTTCAGGAAAAGGAAGGATTTATTACTTGCAGAAAGTAAGGAGAATATCAGAGATGTTTCCCAAAGCAGGGTCTCCCACAACAGCAACATTGGGGAAGTTTTGGAATTTCTTAAGTTAATTTATTTTATTTTATTTTATTTTTTTTAAAATATTTATTTATTTTATTTATTTATTTGTCTGTTCCCGGCCTTAGCTGCAGCATGTGGGATCAAGTTCCCTGACCAGGGATTGAACCCTGGCCCCCTGCATTGGGAGCACAGAGTCTTAGCCACTAGACCACCAGGGAAGTCCCAAGTTAATTTATTTTTAATTGAAGGATAATTGCTTTACAATGTTGTTTTGGTTTCTGCCATACATTGACATGTATCAACCATAGGTATACATATGTCCCCTCCCTCTTAAACCTCCCTCCTACCTCTTTCCACCCCTCTAGGTTGTTACAGAGCCCTGGTTTGAGTTCCCAGGGAAATGTTCTTAAAGAGAGGTTGAGGGAGAGGGTTGCAGGGCATGTGATCAGCTTGGGGACGTTCTTCTGATTGGTTGGCGGTGAGGTAATCGGTAGACAACATCATTAACCTTCTGGTTCCAACTGATGTGGGATCTCCATGCTGTGGTCAGCATACAGTCAAACTTCTTCCACTTGGTGGGGATTTTAGTATTTGTAGAACAGCTCAAAGTATATGACTTGGAGTATTATCTACAATCCTTGAGGAGGAACTAGAGGTCCTTGGCTTTGTTTAATGGATAAACTAGTCTTATTTTCTCTTGCTGGACTGTTTTCTTCATTTCTGCATTTTCTTACTTCTCTAATTAAACTGACCTTTAGAACCTGGGGAAGGGCTAGGAGGCTAGCCTAAGAGGAGGCTAAAGTTTTTCTGCAAACAAGAGGCAGGCTGAGGACATAGGGGAGGGTTCTGTCATGGGAAGGCCCCCTGCTAAAGTCCCGCTTGGCTACAATGAGAGGGGTGTTAGTAACATGGGGTCCACAGTTACTATAGTCAGAATACAGACTTGGGCATGGGGAGTTCAAGAAGCAAGAGTGCTAATGGAGAGCTAGACATTCATTTCCTCTCTCTTTCAGGCCACCATTCAAAGTTCTGCTTAGTGTAAGAAGTTCATTTGTGGATATATAGTCCATACTGCTAAAGTAATACAATGGGATAGCATAGTGGCCAGAAGCATGAATGTTTGGAATCAGATATTCTTGGGTTTGAACCACCACCATTAACGAACTCTATGATAACGTGTAACTTATAGACCTCTCTACACCTCAGTTTTATTATCTCTAAAATGGAGATAATAATGCCTTCTTCATGGAAATTACTGTGAGAACTGAATGAGATGATGAATGAATATGGCTTAGCATATAACAAGCCTTCAGTGAGTTTTAATGATAATGGTGGTGATGGCGATGATGGTGATTATCTGGTTGTTGTAACCTTGCTTACTGGCTTCCACATAACTCAGTAGATGTTTATTCTAAGGAACATCAGCTTCCCAGCAAAAGCTGAAAAAAAAGAAACCATGAAAAAGTCTGTCAGTTTTCTGAGGATCAACTTTCTTAGGTTCCTATTAGGAAAAATGTTTCTAGCTCCAGTGTTAGCCAGGGCTGAAGGGAATAAAGAGGGCATAGATCAATATGAGTATCATTTAAGTATCTATCAGTGAACTCTATCCCTTCTTCCTGATCACCTCTCCATCAGAGCTGCTTCCTGTCTGACTGATGTGAGAGTTAGGGAGGCTTTATGATGGATAGAAAGAACAATGAACTTTGATTCAGAGAACCTGGGTTTAATCCACTGTGTTATTTATGGGGCAGATGAAGATAATCCACAGCTTACAGGACAGGTGGATCCTTGGACAAGTCATTTGACCATTCTGAGCCTCAGGAATCTTGTAGATGAAATGGGGGTGAGGACATTTGCCTCTAGACATTAAGAGGATAAGATATGCAATGTAGAAATGCTTTGTGAACTGTGAGCTTGTCAAACAGTATTTAAATGAAATTAAAAGGGAGTCACGAATGAGTAGAAGAACATGGTTGGTTGTTAGAGCCACCAAGGGGAGAAGTGTCTTGACAAGGTCACAGTGACACAGTGATAGCTTATAGGGACAAAACATTGATTTTGTTAGTGAACCCAAGTTGAATCTACTTCTGAGATCTAGTATTTGTAGGCCAAACATATAAGAGATGGAAACATGAACCAGGATATATGTGTATTAGCTTGTGGGAAACCTGTATTTTCAGTGGCTGAAATACCAGAGCCACCCCACCCTGTTATCAAGATGCCTGGGAAAATAAATTAGTCACAAGGGGTGTCTTGGTACTCGTGAATTTAGAACAATGGGAGTTGGAAGGCCTTAAGGGAGATGGCTTCCTCTCCTCCATGGGAAAACAGACCTCCTAAGTCACCAGATACTGGCTTATCATTACTGGCTTATTACAGTTCTGGGGACACTGTTGAATGAATAGTGATGTATTCTGGCCCTCTGGCAAACACTTACTAATCTTTTTCTAAGTTACAAGTTTCTTTAGTCATACATCAGTATTGGGAATACACTTGTTTGTTTCTTTTGAACCTAGGTTTTCTTGGTAAGGTCAGACATGAAACAGAAACCACTACAATTTATAGTGAAACTTATCAAAACTTGTAAGGTCACAGGACTATATGAAATCTCTGTGTTAGTATATAATAAAGAACTAGACGAGATGGTTTGATGGCATCACTGACTCAATGGACCTGAGTTTGAGCAAGCTCTGGGAGTCAGTGCTGGACAGGGAAGAAAGGCATGCTGCAGTCCATGGGTTTGCAAAGAGTCGAACATGACTGAGCAAATGAACTGAACTGAGCTGAACTGAAAGAACTAAAATGAGCATGATCAAGCACTCAAATGCAATAGTACTAGAAGGACAGCAAAGGAAAAATCTAGATCCTGATCAGTTCAACAAATAGTTCCTGCCCACATACTGTATGTCAGGGAGAAATCAAATGTTGGAAATATTCTGATGAGTGAGACATGGTTCTTGCCCTCAAAGGCTTGGGTGATAAGAAGTATGCCAATGTGTCATTATGATGCACACAACCCACGCAATGATAGAAACACACACAAGGTATGGAAATGGTACATACAGAAGTGAGAGTGATGACAAGTGATGCCTGGCAGGGTTTTAGAGGATAAATAGGAGTTTTTCAAGCAGACAAGGAAGGTCAAGACAGACAATGACATTTAAGGTAGAGGACACTCCAGGCAGAAGGAGTACAAGCAAAGACAAAGACAAGGAAGAGTGAATCTGCATGAAATAATTGGACATCTGAAGGATCATAAGGTTGCTGACAATAAATGAAGGTGAAGAGTTAGATTCAATCAAGAAAGACCTTGTATCCATTCAGCAGAGTCTAGACTCTAGATGGTGGTGTCAGAAGTTCTCAAATGGGGTTGTGGGATCTACTGGCTCATTACAACCTACTAAGGGACTGCAAGGAGATCCAACAAGTCCATCCTAAAGGAGATCAGTCCTGGGTATTCACTGGAAGGACTGATTTTGAAGCTGAAACTCCAATACTTTGGCCACCTGATGCGAAGAGCTGACTCATTTGAAAAGACCCTGATGCTGGGAAAGATTGAGGGCAGGAGGAGAAGGGGATGACAGAGGATGAGATGGCTGGATGGTATCACCGGCTCAATGGACATGAGTTTGGGTAGGCTCCAGGAGTTGGTGATGGACCGGGAGGCCTGGCGTGCTGCGATTCATGGGGTCGCAAAGAGTTGGACATGACTGAGTGACTGAACTGAACTGAACTGAACTGAAGGGAGGAAAATGGGTTACATTATGCTACTTGAATAAGAACTGAGCATGAACCACAGTTTGTCATGTACTTGAGTATTTTTGTTGTTCAGTTGCTAAATCATGTCCGACTCTTTGTGACCCCATGAGCTGCAGCACACCAGGCTTCCTGAGACCTTCACTGTCTCCTGGAGTTTGCTGAAACACATCCATTGAGTCAGTGATGCCAGCCAACCAACTTGTCCTCTTGTTGTCCCCTTCTCCTTCTGTCCTCAATCTTTCCGAGCATCTTTTCCAATGATTTGCCGCTTCACATCAGGTGGCCAAAGTATTGGAGCTTCAGGTTCAGCATCAGTCCTTCCAATGAATATTCAGGGTTGATTTCATGAGTATACCCTAAGAAATTTGGTCTGCCAATGGAAGATCTACTTGTGGAAGTGTCATTTTTTAAAGATATTTTTTGATTGAGAAGCTGTGACGGATAAGGAAGAGACAATAAAGGGATTTAATGATTGAGTGACATGGTTAGATTGGTGTTTTAGAGGGATCACTCAGACCAGATTGAATGAGTGTGAGTGATAGTTGCTCAGTTGTGTCCGATTCTTTGCAAACCCATTGATTATAACCTTCAGACTCCTCTATCCATGGAATTCTCCAGGCAAGAATACTGGAGTGGGTTGCCATTTCCTTCTCCACAGACCCAATTGGAGAGGCCCATATTGAAGGTAGGAAGACTTGTTAGAGGATTATTCCAAAGGTGCAGACAAAAGACAAACAAGGCTTGCATCTCAGCTCAAGTCCTTAGAGGTGGCAGAGTGGCCACAAATGAGGATGAGGATCTGCATTCCAGAGGTAGTTAGGAATTGAATCATCAGGGCTTGGTGATGGATTGGATATGGGTTGGGGAGGTGGATGAGGCAAAGGGAGGAGTAGAGGGTGGTTCCATGTTCCTGGTTTGGATAATAACAGAGAATACAGCAAGACAGCAGGTGGGGAGAAATGCTGAGTTACTTCTTTTGAGGTGTCTCCACTCTATCCATGTAATTATTGGGACTAGGGGTATAAACTGAAGTCATCAAAGTTTGAAAGTTAGAGTAAACCATCAGAGAACTCAGAAGAAGGAATAGAGGGAGAACTGCAGAGAACTTCCAGTAGGAAAGTAAAAAATACATGGGAGAAATGGGCTAAAATGGAGAAAACTTGAAGACCACAAAACCAGTCATAATTCCTCAGGAGTTATTCAGTCAAGATACTGAGTTCCCCGCGTCTTAGTGATAACGTCTCAAAATCTTAGACTCCTTATTTCATCCCTGGATAGGTCCAGTGTGGATTTGATGCTCACAGCTTATTCAAGTAATAATATTCAGGAGGGAAACCCACTAACACAACTGTGTGATAAAAAGTCTTTGATCTTTCATCACCAAGATCCTTTTGTATGTGGCAACCACAGTTCCTTGGGTATCCATGCGCACACAAGCAAAAATGTACATATATATTTATCCTCCTTTCTCATATGTCCTGTGGAATCTGTTCATACCACATCCTATGACCCAGTTTTAGCATTTTACGCTTACCTAGAGATATCTGCTGGTGGGATTGCCCGGTGGCTCAGATGGTAAAGCATCTGCCCGCAATATGGGAGACCCCGGTTCGATCCCTGGGTCTGGAAGATCCCCTGGAGAAGGAAATGGCAACCTACTCCAGTACTCTTGCCTAGAAAATTCCATGGATGGAGGAGCCTGGTGGGCTACAGTCCATGGGGTCGCAAAGAGTCGGACATGACTGAGTGACTTTTAACTTTTCATAGAGATATCTGCACACACCTCCTCTTCCTGGGTCTGGATACATGTATCTTGACTCCTTGTGTTTTAGCTGGGAGAACAGAGTCCTTCCCTCTGCCCATTGGCTGATGGAGCCTTGGGGCTTCCCTTGGGCTGTTATTCTTCCTTGAATGGTCATGATGTTGCTGGCTTTAGGTCAGTGGATGGAGACTTCCTTCCATAACTGGTCCAAGTTTCTTTTCATAAATGTGTGGCTATTACACAGCCACCTCTCCAATAGAGTTCTGAAAGTCATCTAACTCTGGAGAAGAAAGGACTTTCCTCCTTCTTTCCTCTTCACACAGTAACTCTCTCCTCTCCCACACACCTAGGCCTAAGACGACTGTCTAACACCCCTATTCTATTCTAACAATAGAATCCAGCAACAATTCCTACAGCCTTTGCCTCTCAGATCCTAGTTCAGCTTAACTCAATTCTCCCACCCTTACTCCTTCCATGGGGGAGTGTCTTCACTAGCCTTCACAAGGGACTGTTCACTCATCCTTGGAAGAGAGAATTCCAAAAGGTGGCCTTGAACCAGAGCCTATGGTTTTGCATTAAATTTTAGAAACCGTAGCTTTCCAGAACAGTCTTAACTGAAATGGGGATCTTCTGTTGGTCCCTTGGAGGAACTAAGGGGAAGTCTCATAGTTCTATGCCTTGTTCTATCAAAAACATGCATGGAAATCTTAACAGGAACTCTGTAACGTTGCTGAAAGTTTATTTTGAAAAAGAATATTCTTTGTTTAGCTATTCTAAGGGTATCAGTCTCATTGCCTCTGTTTTTATAACAAAAATAAAATAGCATCCTTTTACTGTGCTAGGAAAAACTTAGATGGTATATCTTACAATTGTACACAATTAAAGCAACACAACATTTTAGCTGCAATATAAAGGAGACACAAATTGAAAAAAAAACTGGTAGTAATACCCTATATATTTCACTTTGTATATTCTCAGGCAGGGCTCTATTAGGAAATGTAAGAAAGCATAAGATATTTGCACTGACAGGTAGAATCACCATGTGTTCAACCAGCTACAAATGCAGGCTAATGCAGGTGTGCTGTATGTACAATCTAAATACCATTGATGACACAATATTCCAAAAAAGGTGAAAACTCCCATAAAGTTCCTGATGAGGGGAAAATACAGACTTCTCTTGATTTACACAGGAGAAGAAAATGGCAACGCACTCCAGTGTTCTTGCCTGGAGAATCCCGGGGACGGCAGAACCTGGTGGGCTGCCGTCTACGGGGTTGCACAGAATTGGACACGACTGAAGTGACTTAGCAGCAGCAGCAGCAGTATTTCTCAACAACTCAGTGTATCTGCAAACTGAGCATAGCCCCTGTGTCTGTATATGCGACATGGGTTGGGTTCTGAACTGAACCATTATAAAAGGTGGAGCATTCAAAAGCTATTCAGGAGGTCCAGCATAGGATCATGCTAGGTCATACTAAATTACCAAATGCTCCCCCCCGCCCACCCATATCAGTGACAAGCAAAAAACTGTCTCCACAGATTTCCAAAAGATCCCTGTGCTAATACTGCTGCTTTAGGGCATTTTGGGAATGGGAATATTCTTAGAGCATCCAGGGGAGAATATGAGGCACATATTTTCAACTGTACTCTCTCTCTTTCTCTCCCTCTCTTTCTCTCTCTGTGTGTTGAGGAGGAGAGATTGTGGAAAGGCCTTATCTCCAGCTCAGAATATCTTATATGGACCCCTGAATTGTGTAACTGTTTTTTTTTAATTAATTTCTATTTCATTTGACATTAAAGAAATTTATTCTCTCGAGAGTGAGAGAAGATTCAAGTACAGAATCCCAAGACCACTCTGCTTAAGGACCAGAGTAAGAAGGAGAAATCAGAAAAGAGCATAAAGGAGCAGTCATTGTGTGTAGGAGAAGCAAGAGAGCACGGTGTCATGGAAACCAAGACAAGCACATTTTAGGAAGAAGAGTCAAGGGGGGGTGGAAGGTTCCTGAGGAAGCTACAAGTTGAGAGGACCTTAGAAATATGGATGGGGTTTGGGCAGGGCTTCCCTTGTAGCTCAGTTGGTAAAGAATCTGCCTGTAATGCAGGAGACCTGGGTTCGACTCCTGGGTCAGGAAGAACCCCTGGAGAAAGAAATGGCAACCTACTCCAGTATTCTTGCCTGGAGAATCCCATGGACAGAGGAGCCTGGTAGGCTACAGTCTATGGGGACGCAAGAGTTAGACATGACTTAGTGACTACACCACCACCTCCAAGGGATGAAGGGGACACTCCAAGTCCCTCTCCTTGTGAAGAGGGCATGGCTGACAGGCTGACTACAATTGGAGGTTAGAGAAGAGGTCTATAATGTTGCTTCCTTGAGGGAGAGTAAAGATGCCCAAGAGACATTTGGATGGTGCTACCAATTTTTGGTTGTTCCTTGGAAGGATGGATGCAGAAGCTGCCCTGGGATGCTATGTGTCACTGTGTCTGCCCCTCCCATATCTGCTGCAGGGAACGTGGCACTCCCTGCCAGCCCAATATCAGAGAAATGGTGCCATCTCAGTTAACTTGTGACCTTCCCAGGTTCACCTAGGGTGATCCCACCCCTCCCTGGTGCCCACGCCCTGTTTCCAATTTGTCAATAGGCCCTGTTAGTTCTGTCCTGACAGTCTGGAGTGTCCTCTGCTGGTACGAAGGCTCCTTTACACACAGTGCTGGAACCTGTGCTGGTTACCCCAAGGCAGCAGCTCCCAGGGGCAGTGGGAATGAAGAATATGTAATTTGAGTGTTTCAGAAAGCTTCTTGGGAATAATAACAGCATAAAAATAATAGAAAGATTTTTTTCTTGGTTCTTTTCTGTTAGTTGTAAAGACTTAAAGAAGTAGCTAAATCCTTTTTGGTACAGAGATCTCTGGTGGGAGGAAGTTCTCTCTCTTTAGAAAAGACCCTGATGCTGGGAAAGATTGAAGGCAGGAGGAGAACGGGATGACAGATGGTGAGGTGGTTGGACAGCATCATCAACTAGATGGGCATGAGTTTGAGCAAGCTCTGGGTGTTGATGATGGACAGGGAAGCCTGGCGTGCTGCAGTTCATTGGGTCACAAAGAGTTGAAAACTTCTGAGGGATTGAACTTGGGTGTTGAGTTCAGTCATGAGCATTTGAAAAGTCCAAATGACCCACTGAAGAGCTAGTGTGAGCTCAGGGGCAAGAACAGGGGCAGAGAAGAGACTTCATCAAAGGTGACTGAAGGTGTGTGTGAAGGTCACTCTCACTGAAGATGGACCACACCACTGTTGCAGAGTAGAAGGTCAGGGCTGTTCTTGCTTGGAAGTGATAAAAGTCACTCTGAAGGACATTCACTGAGGTCTAGTTGTCTGATGGTGCAGGGGCTGCCCTGTGATGATGAGTTAATCTCCACTGGACGTACTTGAGTAGACTGGCCTTTCCCCAGGCAGGCATGCTTCAGAAGAGTCAAACCCTGGTTGGAACCACTTCCAACCTTGAGACTCATTCCTTGTTTCCCCATTACCTTCCCAAAGACTCCATTTCATTTTCCTTTCTTTTCCCTCCTTAAGTTTCAGAGTCAACTTCCAAAGTATTTTCCCCAACTGTTTAAAAAGTATAAAAGTTTGGTCTTGGTCTGAGCTGATCTGATAGGTGATCTGGAGAACACCTTTTTTCAGTTAAGAAGACACTGAAGTTCAGTCCTTGACCCTGGATTGTTCATGGCAGGGTGTGAATGAGACAAGGATTGAGGTGAGGCTGTTCTTGCCCATCCTCTAAGTTATAAGTCCCTAATTACCCTCAACTATTTGGAAGGTGAGAGGGGTGAGTCAAGGGCGGGGGCAGTCCCTGGTTTAGCTTTCTGGATCCAACAACCTATACATTCCTACTCTCCTCCTCTTTGCTCTGTGTGCAATGAGGCTGTTGATTAGTCCCTTTTGGTGTCAGCTTTAATTTCTCCTGTTGTCAGCACAGTTGATTGCCTTTTGTTCCACACCTGGTGGAGCTGGGAGAATGTTCTGGGTGAGTGTGAAGGACACATAGTGCACCAACATCCCTGAAGGAGGCAGGAGATGGTCCTGCAGTTGAAATCACTCCGATCAACAGGTTAACATTTGAGTGTCTCCACTCACACTCTGCTAACTGCAAAGGTGTGTTTGGGATTAGAGAAACCCCTCTGGGCTCCAGGGGAGTGCCCTGTTTTTGGCTGCCTTCTCTTCAGTGATCTCTCACACGTTGCCATGGTGAGGCTTGGAGACAAGGTGGTGTGGCAGGAGCCTCTGCTACCTCATTGTCACTTGTGACTTGCCACGTGCCACCATGGAGAGGGGTGCACCTGGCAGGACCAAGGGAAGAAGCCAGTCCACACCATGGTGGGACAATTACCAGCCTATGGCTAGTGAGGCTCTGATGGAGCAAGGGTTGGATTATCTTGACTCTGGACACTAACCATTAGCCCCTTTCCTGGCCAGCCCAGACAAGTGAATAGAAGGAGCAGTCAGTTTGAGGTCTTAACAGCCTGGGGGAATCTTTGCAGTGGAAGATTTAGCAGCTTGGGAAGGACACTGTTCCTACTTATTTCTTATTTTTCATCATTGTGGGTAACAGAGCTTTTGTGTGTGTGTGCTAGTCACTCAGTTGTGTCCGACTCTTTGCGATCCCATGGACTGGAGCCCACCAGGCTCCTTTGTCCATGGGATTTAAATAACCGTTAAATGGACATCTTTATACATAACTCTTTGCCTTCCAAACCTCTTTGAATATACTTATATGGTATACAAATATTTGAAGCTGTCAACAAACAGGCAGTATGTCCTGCTGGTGGTATAAGAATATATGAAAATATATACAATATGAATATATGAAAATATATTTTAGTTGTACTAAAATTTTCTTAAAATGTTTGCTTACATAAAAGACAGTCTGTGTCTCAAACGCACTGTATTATGAAAATAAGAAAATAATAACTAACTTTGTTCTAATGCAGTTATTTTTAACCAGCTAAATAGAACTAGATTAATTTCTGGAATCCTGAGCATGTATATCACTCACAATCCATTTCAGAACATTGCTCGCCCAGCAGGAAGCTTCTTGAGACAATGGAACCACTTGGTGTATACAGAACAAGGATAACAGGGCAAGGGCAGGTTTCAGGTCTGCGGGCCACTTAGGGCAGCATAACTGAGTTTCTAGTTACATCTGAGCAACTGAAGTGAAAGCCGCTAGGAGACGAAAGATAGAGCAGGCACCTTGTTCTGCATGAAAGGCTTCCCTTTGAGCTTTTGGGGTGGGGCTATTTATTAAGCCCCTGCTGCTGGTCTTTCTGGGCACATTTCTGGCTCTGAACTCCCATGCTGTCAGGGGTGGGGCGGCTGGGTGGCAGAGATAGCTCTGGCACTCCTTAGTCACGTGGCCTTGACAAGTCACTGAACTCAGTCTCTTCATCTTAAAAAGGAAGGAAGTTACCATCAGGTGGTCTCTAATATGGTTCTGATTATTAGTAATATAGACAGGGCCTTTCAGAGGGGCAGTAATATAGAAGGGCCTTTCAGAGGGGCAGAGCAGCCTCATGAAAGCTCTGTGTTGAGAGCGGAGATCAGGCAGAAGAGGGTGGAGTGGGCAGAAGTGGGGCTTACAGAAGGCTGTGGAACCTGAAGACTCTGGTGCAAGCCCTGGGTCTGCCATGTGACTTGTCTGGTGACCACAGGCCGATCTCAGCATTATCTCAGAGGCTCAGTTTGCTCCTGTGTGAAATGGGCGACTGGAGATGGTCGAGATGAAGTGACATCTGCGAGGGTGCTCTGATATCCCTTCCACTGTTGTTCTTTCTGGAGAAGGGGCTGGAGTGGGGGTGGGGCATAAGCAGAGGTGCAGCTGGGGGACCTGGGAGGGGCAGCTTCCTTGGGGACAAGCGGAGTCCTGACTCTCCTCTATAACCTCATTCTTTGGGTCTTGATGCATTCAAGAGTCTTCCTTTTTAAAGAAATACTCATTCAGCCTTCCCTAGTGGTCTAGTGGTTAAGACTCTACATTTCCACTGCAGGGGGCAGGGGTTTGACCCCTGGTCAGGGAAGTTCCTCATACCACATGGTGAAGCCAAAAAAAAAAAAAAAAAAAACCCACAAAAATCCTCCAACAGGGGGATGAGAAACACTCATCTATTGGAGGGAAGGATTATGTCCTAGCACCATTACCACTAGCTCTGCAGTGAGTGGCAGGTTAACACCCAGGCAGCACTGAGCTGACCACCCAACTGGGACCTCCAGGAGTAGGGCTTGGGAGGTGGGCTTGTGAGACTCAGGTAGGCCTGCATGGTCAGGTGACAAGATGCAGCCTACAAAGTAACATTTCTATTTTATTACCATGATGCTGGAATTTCTAGTCATTATTGGCCACTCCTATAGACAGTAAGAAAGTAGAAACATTTGCTTTCTGCTGGAAATTGTGCTAAGTGCTACATGTGTTATTTCATTTATTTTAATATTTCATCCCAATTATTTTATTACTTTTATATCAACTCTCTGAAGTAAATAGTACTATTATGCCCACTGTACAGATGAGGAACTAGAGGCCATGAACAGATAGGTAATCCTTCTAAGGTCAAGAAACTAATAGGCGTTGGGGTTGGGATTCAATCCAGATGTGGGACACAAATCCGTTTCCTCACCCAGTACACAGAGTCACCTTCAAGGGTGCTTTAGCATTTGAGCTTTCCTCCCCCTCAACAGAGGTGGATTCTTTTCTCTTGGGATAATGTGGTCACTTTTATGATGAGACAGAAGTCAAGGAGAAGACCTGAGAAACAGGAAGGGCCCCCACAGACCCAGTGTCTGGAAGCCTGTGTTTCGACCACCTGGTAAGAACAAGGCGGCTCAGGCTTGGCCCGGCCTCGGCCCAGTCTCAGGAGCTCCTTTTCACACTTTCCCACCAGGATCCGCACAGCACGGAAGATAATGAGGAGCCCTCCTCTCTCCTTTGAGGGCCCTGGTCTGCCCGGCCGTGGGGAAGTGCTCCTCTCAATGTCAGACAGAGAGCTGAGTGCTGCTGCTAAAACACCAGTGAGGAAACCTCACCTGGCATCTCCCACCAGCCTCATCATCAGGATAACCCAGACCTTCCCCCTTCCACTGCCCAGTGTTATTCCTTCCTTTGGCTCTCAGGGGAAATTGATGGAGACTTGCTCAGTCCCTGGGCTGATGGTTGTTTGAGCTTTAGGGAAAAGGCAGAGTTTGCTTTTCCAGGATCATCTAAGCAGCCAGCCCATTGGAATATGATGGTCTTCAACTTGTTGCTGGGGAAGCCATTGCCCCACAAAGGTTAGGACACCAGAGATGCACCAGGGTCTTGTGGAGGGGAGGGACTGGAGGAACCTCCTGCAGGAATAAGGATCAGGAAGGTACAGAATAATCCTGGGATCCAGCTAAGCTCCATCTCCCAGCGGCTGATCTGGGCAGAAGGGAAGTGGAGGTGGGAAATACAGGAGGAGGATGACTGGTGAGGAAGAGATCAACCCCCAAGGGTGTGGAAACTGTTAAAATACTGTGCAGACAGCCTGGTGCTGCTTCAGCAACACTGAGATCAAAAGCAGGACAGGCTACTTACCCCCCACTTCTCTACTGCTCTGTGCTGCTCCTCTCAGGGGCTTCAGGCCCACTCCAGTGTCTGCTCCTGGATGACCCTCCAGCCCCTAGGACACTCTCTAGCTCCCAGCTTTCCCACCACTGCTAAGACCAACCCTAGCGAGTCTGGTGACTCCAGTACGGTGCTGGTGACAACTTCCCAAATGGCATCTTTGATTCACTCCTCACTTTCCATGGCCCCCCAGAGCAGGGCTCCCAGGGACCGGGCAGGAGTGAACGCCCTTCCTACTAAACCTTTTTGTTAAGACACATCTGGGCTCAATGCTGAGCCCTCCTGAGCCTCTGCGCTCAAAGAGAGAAGGAGGAGGGCCCCTGACACTTGTTCTTACAGAGATCTTGGCAGCTCCCTGCTGTCTCCTGCAATGATGTGTGAAGGGGGCTGTGAGCCAAATCCACACTTTGTATAGAGGGGAAGGATGTCAAGCTATTCTGTCCTTTTTAGCTGGTGACATACAGACTTCCTGGAACCTGAGAGGGGGCAGGGGACCACTCCTCTTTCTCACGCTCTGTCTGATAATCTATCATACTCCCTCTCCCACTAACTGCCTACACCCATAGCAGCCCTCCGCTTCTCCGGGCTCCCTGCTCAGCATCTCCACCCTCTTGGGTGTGAGCAGAAACCCTGAGCATCCCGACACAGCAAAGTCCTCTTGCCGTGGCCTCCATGCACAGCTGGGAAGCAGTGGCCTGAGAGAGATGAGTCAGCTGGCACATTTGAGGCAACAGTGTGCCGAAGCCGGTTCTAGGAGTCGGGCCTGGGGCTGGTTCATGATACAAGGAGGCGAGATCAGTTCAGGATAGTGATGTGTGAGATATTTGGGTCATGGGCCCTGAGGAGGATCTGTGAGAGCTGTCTCTGTCTGTGATCTGTCTCCTCAGTGAAACTGCACAGTTCCAGGCAAGCAGCCAGTTTTGCCAGAACTGCCCAGAGCCCACCCATGGACAGCTCCATGGGCTCCAGTTTAATATCCCAGCTTGGGAGTTTGTGGGCTGAAGACCCATAAACATGGCTTGAGCACTTGAGAAATCAGCGCTAAGAAATCAGATGGATATAGGGCACAGGTGTGACAAAGTGAAGGAGCACAACGTTAGGGGGAGTAGCACCTCTGGGATGGATCAGCAAAAGCTTTTCAGCAAAAGGGAAATCTGACATGAGCAGGAGGAGGTGGACTGACCCGGATCCTCTGGTATCTGGAGAGATGCTGGGATCCCAGTGATGAACAAAACAAAACGTGTCCTGGGCATCAGCCCTGTGTCATTACAGCAGACCTCCCCGCATGCCTCTGTTTCCGCATCTGTAATAATTCTCATCACATAGAACTGTTAGTAGATTGGAGACCAGGAACGTAAACAACATCCCATGAAGGACAAAGTGCTGTGGGATGGGAGATATTTAAGATCCTGCTAGGGAGGCCAAACGAAGTAACAAACTACTCCTGTCCCCTCCAAGGGCCAGTAACTCCGGATGCTGCATCTACTGCCCAAGAGGGAAGGGGTCTCCAGGGAGATTCGCTTGGCCACACTTGACACTCCTCTCTGTTGCCCACGGACAAGGGGACTTGTGATTGCTCAGAATCACAGAATAGGACAAGGGAAAATGTTGGCAATGATGTGCCTCCAGGGACTTGCCGAGACAACACTTCCTCAATATCCCAGCACAAAAGTCTGACACTGTCATCTTTTTCTTACCAGAGAAATGTCATTTCTGTTTCAGAGCCAATGGCGTGGGTTCTATCTCTGAGTCAGGAAGATCCCTTGGAGGCGGGCATGGCAACTCACTCCAGTACTTTTGCCTGGAGAATCCCATGGACAGAGGAGCCTGGTGGACTACAGTCCATGGGGTCACACCAAGTTGGACACGACTAAAGCAACTTAGTATCCACACATCATCTCTTTTTCTTACCAGAGAAGCGTATTTCTGTTTCAGAGTAAATGGCATCGAGTTAAACCTGCAGAGCAAAGTACAGACACTGTCCTGGCCCTCTGGGGGCACCCAATGTATGGACAGTGAACCCATGCCATGGCTATAGTAACAGGTCTCAGAGGATGGGCCCTGAACTGAGGGCGTGGCAGTGTGGGCCCACCCTGGAAAATGGAGCCCAGGAAACCCTCAGCATCTTACACTTTAGTGTTTAAGAGTCAGTTGAGGTCCTGTTGTGGAGGGCTGGTGGGGAAGGTGGGCTCTGTACAGACTCTCCCCAATCCACCCTCACTCCAAAGTAGAAAACCTAAACAATCAGGGCATCAGGGAAGTGCCAGAAAGGGCAAAGATATTCCTACCCCCCGCAAAAGAGAAAGATTCTGGAGATTTTACATCCGGGGGACTTCAGATCTCAGACAGACTCTTTTCTGAATCTAAAACATTTTTAAATTAATTAATTACATTTTCCTCAAAATCGTTAAGAAGAAGTTTTATGGCTAATGTGGAGTCCTAGAAGAAGAGGTCAAGTCCTCCACCTGCTCCCGGCTCTGCTGGTAAGCTCTGACACCAAGGAGAGAGAAAGAATAAAAGGAGAAGGAGTAAACTTGAATTTTAGCTGCTAGAGTCAGAATTTGGAGGTGATGAAATGCTATTTGTTTCCTTCTTTAAAATGAACCGTCAGTAGTGTTTTTATTTCTTATTGAAGTATAGTTGCTGTGCAATATTATATGTTATAGGTGTATAATACAGTGATGCACAACTTTTAAAGGTTATATTGAACTTATAGTTATGACAAAATATTGGCTATATTCCCCACATCCCTGTAGCTTATTTTGTACCTAATAGATTATGCCTTAGTGAAAGGTTATTTCAAAGAGATACGCTGTTCTGTCGCTTTAGTTGTGTCCGACTCTTGGTGACCTCATGCACTATAGCCCCCCAGGCTCCTCCGTCCATGGGATTTTTCCCAACAAGAATACTGGAGTGTTGCTATGCCCTCCTCCAGGGGATCTTCCCAACCCAGGAATCAAACTCAGGTCCCCTGTGGCTCCTGCATTGCAGGCGGATTCTTTACTGCTGAGCTGCTGGGGAAGCCCAAAGTTTATCAATCAACTTTGTTTCTAGGTACCTTTGAAAAGCAGAATATAAACTCTGAAGGAACTCACAGTGGAGAATCAAGACATAAGAAAATTGTGCCATTCAGATCCTAGTTGCTCAACCTGGCAGGTGTTCCTGATGCTAAAACTCCCTTTGTTAGCTGAAGTCATAGATACTTGCCCTTCTTCCTCCTCTCTGGCTGTGTTTCATCTGCTTTTCTGCTGCTATTGCCTCCCTGCTCCTCTGTGAGAAAACTTATTGAAAGCAGAGTGTGGATTTTGATTTCCAAGTTCCCCCAGAGTTGGCTTCAGCAGTCAGGGCTTTACCTCCTGCTAAAGGAGATCAGTCCTGGAAAGACTGATGCTGAAGCTGAAACTCCAATACCTTGGCCACCTCATGCGAAGAGCTGACTCATTGGAAAAGACCCTGATGCTGGGAGGGGTTGGGGGCAGGAGGACAAGGGGATGACAGAGGATGAGATGGCTGGATGGCATCACCGACTTGATGGGCATGAGTTTGAGTAAACTCTGGGAGTTGGTGAAGGACAGGGGGGCCTGGCGTGCTGCGATTCATGGGGTCACAGAGAGTTGGACATGACCGAGCGACTGAACTGAACTGAAGCACAAACAGTTGGTTTGAAGCACAAACTGACTTCTGAATGGGGGGGGGCACGTAGGGGTCTGTAATCCAGTGACTCCATTTTACACAGGGATCCCCAGCCTTTGGGATCTAATGCCTGATGATTTGAGGTGGAGCTGATGTAATAATAATATAAATAAATAACAATAGGAATAAATGCACAATAAATGTAATGCACTTGAATCAAATCCACATAACAACTGTCTTCCACAAAACCGCTCCATGATGCCAAAAATGTTGGGGACTACTGACTTTACAGACAAGAAAATCAAGACTCAGAAAGGCGAAGGGTTGCCCCGAAGTTCTGGAATCAGTTGGCTGCAGCTTCTCTGACCCCACATGTGATGTTCTTCCCATTCCTGTTGGTTTCTAGACCCCTCAGTCCACAGGTGAGAAGAGGGAAGTCTGGTAAGAGAGGAGACATGCCAAAGTCACATGGCTGGTTTCTGGCAGACAGACCTGACCTTTACAACTAAACACGGTCTTCCCAGTTCATTAAACTGCTTACCTTATAAAAGTACTGCTAAATAGGGACAAATAGGCTGCTTTGAATGCCTGATGGGTTCAGTATGTGAGCTATGGCTCATAAAAATATAACTTGCTTCATGAATTTAAGTGTGTCTAAGGCTCATAAAAATATAATTCGTGTCATGAATTTAATACATCTCGCATGAGTGACTGTACTAGCTCCAGTAAACAGTCACTGCTTCTTCAGCAATGACTTGAATTTTCAGAATTACTGAACTGAACTGAAAATGCTTTTAAAGAAGAGTTTGTCTCTAGACAAATTGATAGAATGTGAGATCTTGGACTGGATCCTGAGTTAAAAAGGAAAAAAGCTATAAAGGACTGAATTGGAATAAGGGGAGAATTTTTGAATATGGACCATATATCAGAAAATGACATACCACTGTTAAATTTCCTGAATTCAATCATTGTGTCACTCTTATATAGCAAAATAGTGTTATTCTTCAGGTTGCATGAGGAAATATTTGAAGGTAAAATTTCATAATCTGAGAGTAAGTTACTCTCAAAAGTGTCAAGAGTTAAAAAAATTAATACTTATATAAATAAAGAGCTATGGCAAATGTTACAATGGAATATGGATGTTAATTTGCTCTTCTAATGGATGTTACGTAGGCTTGATAGGTTTTCCAAGTAAAGTTTTGGGAAGAGAAAAAAGAAGAGTTTGGAAGACCCATGGCTTTTGATGGGGAAAGTAAAAAACTGTCCAGAGAGCTTTGAGCAATTATCCTCTTTTTTTCCCCCTCTTGATAAAAATTCCTGTAGCAAAGGTACCAACTAGAATCAAGACCTTTGGCCATTTCTTCCAAAACAAGGAATCCCAGTGCTTACAGTTCTGAAGGCATCTCATAGAATTTTGTTGCTAGACTGAAGAGCAAGAGTCTCTTGAATTTGGTCTTCTACAATTCCACTTTTTTCCCGCCATGCTTTTCTCTTTCTCTCTCTCACTTTTTAAAAGGGGGACAGTATTTCTTCACTTTCTTCCTCCCAGTATTATTCTGAGCCAACCCAACACAGGAGCCTTGAAAGAGACAAAAGATGGGGGCAGCTTAAAATGATGGGGAAGGATTGAGATGGAAGCTGGGGTTAGGAGGAAAAGTGTGGGCTGAAAGCATCCGAATGGAAGCATCTTCCAGTGGGCACTTGGCATAGGGAACTGCTGAAGAAATGGCAGGTTCCCAGGTAAAGGCACAGCAGGTGAATTGTAGCTGTGAATGGCAGCAGTGCAATCTAGGATTAGTAGGAAGGCTTCCCAAAAGTGAGGGGTTGAGGAAGATGGAGGGGGGCAGATTTAATCTGGGAAAATCCGGGGAAATCTCTGAACTGTGGGGAAGCAGTGAGTAGTATAATGATGATGACTCTATTTTCCTGAAATCTTAACCGGGATGGGAGAGGGAGTTTGATGGTTGTCTTATCCTTCCATATCAGGCTGGTTATATGGATAATGGGTAAGCAAGAATATTGATGCCAGAGAAGGGGGAGAACTTAGTTTAGAAAATAGCTTAGCTGGAACAAGGGATGGGGACAACATGAATTTTTCATGAAGACCATTTTTTGGCTCTTTCTGTGTGAATGAAGACATATTATGGATGAGAACACACAGGCACACACTTTGGAGTGATAGTATTAACTAGATAGCATTTTAGCCCACAAGGCACACGTCCAGTGACTTGTAGGTAGCATGAATGAACAGGAGCTGAGTTCATTCAACTATTGGTTGAGTCTATGGAAAACAAAGCTGGGATGTGTAACCTTGCATTGTCTGGACAGATCTGCTGGAAATCAGAAAATTCCCAATTAGAATACTAGAACTGCAAGGGACATCTGAGGCCACAGTAGCAGGAAGGGGGATGATATTCTTCCCTGTGGAAGCCCAAGGATGCAGCTCAATGTAACCCAAGGAGGACGGTGATGTGACTGTAACAGAGATACACAGGCAGGTACGGGAGTTTAGGGAGGGGGAAATTAAGTTTCAGTGGGAGAATCTGAGGTTAGCATCCATACCAATTTCCCACTGGCTAAACAGTTCACCCCGTTTTTGCTTAACACTGCGGTTTGCTTTTCTGTTCCACTGGCCAAAGAATGTGCTTTTGAAAAACTAAACACTTAGAGGCTTGGGCTTGCCGGCAACTCTTTGAAAGAAGAATTGAGGAGCCAGAAGGACTTTATCCTACAGGATCCCTGTTCTGTTCTCAGAGATAGCAAAGCTTGAAACCCTTTATACCAAGAGGTTGGTGTTGTTCTGGCCCACTAGGCATCTAGGATAAATGTTCTTATTTTATAGATGAAGAGATTGAGGGCTGTATGGAAGTCAGTCACAAAATCATAACCAGAACCAACAGTCTTAACTTGGATTTCATTGCCCTAAAGAATGCAAAACAGGTTATCTAGAAAAGCATATTCAGATTATATAAAATGTAAAATTTAAGATGGAGATAAAATATGTTCTAAAGCATACAATCTGCATTAATTCTACCCTTCATGTTTCAAGAGAAGAGGAGGGTGCTTCCTTCTTAAACCTGACTTTCAAAACCTGGCAAATAGACCTAGAAAGAGAAGCTGCCCTGCAGTGAGCATGGGAGGGAGAGTCAGTCGGGGTGAATTACAGAGCAGTAGAGCATGGAGGCGAGGCGGTGTGCTTGGCACAAGCCTGGAGCATGGTAGAGGCTCCACAGATGTTTGATCCTTTCCTTCTTGGAGGATTAAGAACCCCAGCGCCCAACCCCACCAAGGCTGGTATGGCCTTGGCACAGCCTCAGTGGTGTAATGGACCATTAGGGCATTGTTCAGATACCTGCAGGTAACATTTGACATTGGATTGAGGTTCACTCTAAAGCTTTTAGCCTATGGTTTATATGCATGATTATATAAGCCAGACTGGGGAAAAAAAGTCAAGCAGACACATTCATTTACTCATTTCAGTGTTGTCTTAATGGGAACCAAATATCCTGAATAGCTCAGTGTCAGTCATCTCTTCCCTACTTTGGCCACTTAGTTGAGACTTAGGATTGGAGATTTGGGAGAAGGGGTGTGAGAAGGTAAATAATACTTATTGAGTTTCTGCTATTTTAAGAACTATGCATAGCACATGAGCTTATCTTGTTCTGCTTTTACAATAGCTATGTTCTTCTTCTTACTCACTTTTATAGATGAGGAAACCAAGACTTCAAGAGTATTATGAATTATCCAAGGTCATTTAACTCAAATACAATGAAACTGGGACTTAGTCTCAAAGCGTATGTTTTTACACTCTTTTATGCTAACTCTGCCCTAGGATCTGAGAAATCCTAGGGAAATCTGTAACTTGTGGCATGGTTGTGGAGGTGCACAGTCATAGCCATCAGATGGGAGAATAAGATGCTAAGGGTGAAAGGAAAAGAAGATATCTATATTTCACCCAAAACAGTAATGAGACCTAACACTTGTATCGTATGTCATGGTTTTCAAAACAGTTCGAATGAACTTCCCACTTTATGGGTAAGAATACAGAACCTTAGCATTTAATTCAAAGTCACAGAGCCAGTAAATGGGAAAACTGGGGACTCAAATTCAGAATGTTTGACATTAAGTTCAATTCTAGTACTGCATACTGCATCCCCTATGTATATGGCCATGTAGACCAAGGAAGGACCTTGGTTGAGTTTAAGCATGGAGACTCTGTGTACTTGGTGACTTGATGGGTCTTCTGATGTTCATCCACCTCTGGGTATCATTTAAGAGCCCAGCTTCCAAACTGCTTAGCATGATCACCGAGTAATACATGATCACTAAATGACTGAATCAATGTACACTTGGATCTTGGAGTTGCATAAAGCCTATGATTGCAATCTTTCATTGGGTACCCAGAGTTAGACAAACCCAGGGACAGAGGAACTTCCCTGAAGCCCCCCATTCTCTGGGTTTTCATGTAGAAAAATCATGGAGTTGATAGTTATAAAGACCTGGTTACAGGAAGGAAAATTCTCCTCTTCTCAGTGACTGGCTACTGTGGAGTCCTGGTGTGGCATGGGAAGGGAATAGTTAAGATATTTTGCAAAATGGCAACTTTTTTTCTTTATTTTCTTCTTCTTTTTTTTAAAATTTCAAAATCTTTAGTGAATTTGTTAAGGTATTGCTTCTGTTGTTTATGTTCTGGCTTTTTGGCCATGAGGCATGTGGTATCTTAGCTCCTTGAGAGGGCATCGAACCCTCACCCCCTGCATTAGAAGGTAAAATCTCAACCACTGGACCACCAGGGAAGCCCCCAAAATGACAACTCTTTTGAAGCATCCTTGGTCAACTTCTTTCTGTGAGAAGTTGTGTGTTTCCCCATATTGCATTCATGCTCTGAAAAATCCCCTGTTGAGACTCTTCCTGGCACAGAAGAAAAAGCAAGGGGGAACACTGAGGCTAGTATTGAGGAGGCTCCGAAGTCTCTAAGCCTGTCATCTCTTCCATCAGCAGAACCGGGTGGCGAGCTTCCAGAGGCCCTAGGGGCAGCTGGCCTCCCTTGGATTGGTCCAGAGCATGGAGCAGCATTCTGCAGAATGCCCTTTTTTTTTTTTTTCTTTTCCAGATTGAGAAACTCTCATCCTTACCTCCTCTTTTGATGATTTTACAAAAATCAAATGGCGTGACAGATGCTCAGATAAACAGAAGTTTGCAATCAAAGCAACTTCTGGGATGGAGCTGATTAATAGATTTTTAAATGGCTATTAGCTTGATAATCACTCACCAGGAGCAGCTTCCAGGCAGACCAAACCCTTGCATACCTGGGCCCACACCCATGCTCACCAACACCTAGTTGGCCGGTATAAAAGGGGACCATGACAGTCTTCCAACAGCAGCATCCAGTCTCCCATTGGATCTCCTCTCGGGAACCTGCAACTTCCCTCTCCGGGCAAAGGCATCATGAGCTGTCAGATCTCCTACAAGTCTCGAGGAAGAGGAGGAGGAGGTGGAGGAGGATTCCGGGGCTTCAGCAGCGGCTCGGCTGTGGTCTCCGGTGGAAGCCGGCGATCAGGAACCAGCTTCTCCTGCTTGAGCCGCCATGGCGGTGGCGGCGGGGGCTTCGGCAGAGGCGGATTCGGCGGAGGTGGCTTTAGCAGTCGAAGTCTCGTTAACCTTGGAGGGTCCAGGAGCACCTCCATTAGCGTGGCTGGAGGAGGTGGAAGCTTTGGCTCCTATGGAGGATTTGGTGGCAGAGGAGGTGGCTTTGGAGGCGGCCTCGGCGTTGGAGGAGGCAGTGGCTTTGGAGGAGGCAGTTTTGGTGGCGGCGGCTTTGGTGGAGGCCGCTTTGGAGGTGGTGGTGGCTTTGGAGGTTTTGGGGGTCCTGGTGGCTTTGGGGGTCCTGGTGGCTTCGGACCTGGAGGATTCCCTGGTGGAGGTATCCACGAAGTGTCTATCAACCAGAGCCTCCTGCAGCCTCTCAATGTGAAAATTGACCCAGAGATACAGAACGTGAAGTCTCAGGAGCGGGAGCAGATCAAAGCTCTCAACAACAAATTTGCCACCTTCATCGACAAGGTGAGTCGTGAGAAGCTGGCTTCCTCTGAGGCTCAGGATGCCCTGCTTTTAGTGCTAATTGAAAAGCAAATGATAGAGATTCATTTTTTAAGGAGCCATAGGTGCAGTATGGAGAAGGCAATGGCACCCCACTCCAGTACTCTTGCCTGGAAAATCCCATGGACAGAGGAGCCTGGTGGGCTGTAGTCCATGGGGTCGCTGAGTCAGAAAGGACTGAGCGACTTCACTTTCACTCTTCACTTTCATGCATTGGAGAAGGAAATGGCTACCCACTCCAGTGTTCTTGCCTGGAGAATCCCAGGGATTGGGGAGCCTGGTGGGCTGCCGTCTATGGGGTCGCATTAAGTCGGACACCACTGAGGCAACTTAGCAGCAGCAGGTGCGGTCACACTGTTCTGGGTAATCGGCAGTATCCATAGGGGAAAGATGCAGGCTTCATGGCCTCCATCTTCCATAATAGTCTGCGGTTGGGAATTAATTGTGACTTTGGCTTTATTGTCTCAGCCTAAACAAACAATACTAACGGAAAATTCTGAAAATCATAAAAAAAAAAAAAACCTGACACAGACAAGAAATGGACTATTTCAAGCCAAACGTTTTAGAGGGGATGGGTAAAATGTCTTCTGAGACTGTTCTTCCTTCTCTAGGAGTTATTGCTCTATTAAATTCTGCGAAGCTAAGCCTGAAATATCTATTTAGGAATGAGTGAAATTTCTGCCTTCAAGAGAAGCTTTCTTAGTTTTATGAACCACAAAGTTTTTAATTGATGTCACTTTGGAGTGTGATAGGGTTCTCTCCCATTTCAAGGCAGAGGAACCTGTCTAAGAAATTTACAAGGCTCTTAAAAACCAGATGGAGGAACCTTGCCCTTATACTCATAGCCCTTAGGAGCAGTGCCAGTGAAAGCTTGCTTTTGATTTTCCCCAGGATTTATGGGACATTTGCTGGGAATTCAAGTAGGATCAGGGTGGGGGAGATGGCATGGAGATTTGAAAGCAGCTGCAAACGAAATAGTGGGTGGGAAAGTAGGAAAAAAGAGTTCTCTGCATGGAGAGTGCCAGATGTAACATTTAGGAGCCTACAGAACTTTCCAAGTGTGGAGACAGAGAGCTCAGAAGCTCGGCCTGGCATGATCCGGCATGCAGCCGGTGACGATGAAGCCACGTGGTTTTCCCTATCTCCTGAAGGAGAATCAGAGCTGACCCTGGCCTGCTGGTGGGAAGGACAACCCAGAGCTCATGTGCTCCCCTTCTGGTCCCCACAGGTACGATTCCTGGAGCAGCAGAACCAGGTGCTGCAGACCAAATGGGAACTGCTACAACAAATCGATGTGGGCACCCGTACCACCAACCTGGAACCCCTCTTCCAGGGGTACATCAGCCAACTGCAAAGTTATTTGGACAAGCTTTCTTCAGAAAGAATGTCACAAGAGTCAGAGCTGACCAACATGCAGGATCTTGTTGAGGATTTTAAGAAGAAGTAAGTGGCAGAGTAAAAACTAAGTGGACATAAACATTGATTTGAGCCCATCCAATCATTGCCCCAGAAAACCACTCATCTCCCAGTTGTATTTGTGGGGATAAAGGGGAGAACCTTCTGTATCTTTGCTGATTGTTTGGGAGGGAGACATTTAGGGCTTTAGAGATCGTGTTTTTGACAAGTTTGATGGTTAATATATAGGAAAGCATCCTCATCTGGATTATCATCATTTCAATTTAGACAAAAGTGTTTTTTTAATAGTCCCAGGAAATGGAGTATTTTGGGTGAATCCAGTAGGAAAAGAAGAAGAAAAAGGGAAACAAACTAGTACTAATCTAACTGCAGTGTCCTTGGGTACCAACAGGTATGAGGATGAAGTCAACAAGCGCACAGCTGCTGAGAACGAGTTTGTGACACTTAAAAAGGTGAATGAGAGGATGTCATGGTTGGGGTGGGAGTGAGGATGCATCAAAGCCCATCATGCCTAGATGGACAGGCTGGAGCACACCTCTGAGTGAAAAAAGCACTAGCCAGAGAAAGGGCGAAGCATATCCATGGCTGGTTCTCTTGGAAATAAAGGTGTCTCTGTAGTTCAAGCTTCAGGCAATTTCTGCACTTTTGCTAGGACACTTACCATCAATTACCTACTCAAGGACTGTATTGGATCTTGAAAGCTATGACCATAGAAAGCACTTGATTTTTTTTCTAAAGGGCCGAGGAAGGCATGGGACTTCCTTAGATTGCCTGCTTAAAGATGTAGTCAGTTGGGCTGACAAAGGTTTGAGCCTGAAGGCAGAAGTGTGGGTTCTCAACCTGGTTTCTGCAGAAGCTTTGGTGTGAAATCCAGGAGAGGTGGGATGGATAGATAGGATGGGAGAGTTGGGGACTGTTAAAAGCCACAGAGTCTGTTATGCTCTTTGGTGGAAACACAGAGCATCTCAAGCAGGAAGGAGAGAATGGTTGACAAAGCTCGGTCCCATCAGAGCTCTGATGGTCTTGGGGGAGTGTGAGCAGTGACATGGGCATGTAGCCCCCTGCAGAGATGCACTGTGGATGTCATGGGGAATGAGGTCCTGTAGGGTTGTGGATTATCTGAGGTACCTGGGATTTTGGAGAGCAGCTGACAGGGACTGGGAGGAGGAGTGGTAGAGAGGCCCATACACAAAGCACTGCAAGGTGGGGACAGGGGGCTGTGAGCCTCATCAGAGACCCTGACCTTCCCTGTAGGATGTGGACCATGCCTACATGAACAAGGTGGAGCTGCAGGCCAAGGTGGACTTGCTGAGACAGGAAGTGGAGTTCACAAAAATGCTCTTTGATGCAGTAAGTAGGCTGCTCTTAAATGGACCCTTGCTACCTACCCTTCACCCCAAAGGAAGTCCTCTCCCACTGGGGAAAAGGGGCTGTGGGTGGGGTTTATGGGTGGCTGACTTCAACTGACCAATATCTAGGCCACTGGAAGCTTCTTTGGTGTAGGTCTTGGAGGAGAGGAACTTTCTCCTCTGATGTCACAGGAAGTAAAGCTCCATTAGGACAAATTCCCTCACCCCAGCTCCCCTTAGGAAGAGACTCACCCTGTTTTTCTTCTTATATCCAATATATTTCAGAGGTCAAAATATAATGTACTCCCCCCTTCCCTGCCCAAGTGCACACACATGACTTCTGCAACAGGAAGTACAATTTAAGGCATTTGCCATCAAATGGCTTCTTTCTGGGGGCACTTATTAAGCTGCATAAATGGTGAAGGCTGTTAACTAGGAGGCTCAGAAATGCAGACCCCTCCCCGTAATTCTCAGTACTACCTGACTGGGAATGGTGGCTATATCACTTTATGTCCCACCCAGTACATAGTCTGAGATTCTGCATTTCCCTGGGACCGGGGGAGGGGAATTCCTCCTCACTGCCTGTGGCTGTGGGCAGGGACGTCACGGCCAGACCTTCCCTGTGTTGCAGGAGCTGTCCCAGATGCAACAGAGTGTCTCCGACACCACCGTCATCCTGTCCATGGACAACAACCGCAGCCTGGATCTGGACAGCATTATCACTGAGGTCCGGGCCCAGTACGAGGAGATTGCCCAGAGGAGCAAGGCCGAGGCCGAGGCGGTGTACCACAGCAAGGCACGTTCTGGGTGGGCAGGGAGAGCCGCAGCTCTTTCTAATGAGCTGCGTTCCAGCCCAGCCAATAAGTGTACAATAAGGTTATTGGATTTGTCTAGTGGAAATTGGGCATCATTCCCAAGAAAGGGTGTCTGTAGTATCCCAAATGCCCTCAGTCAAGTATGGCACTGGTCCTCCATCTCCCACTCAACTTGATTGACCCTCCCTGGTCAGATCAGACTTTCTTGGCTCAACTTGAACTTTCTCCAAACTGCAACACTCCTCCTCTTCCTATGCAGTATGAGGAGCTCAGGATAACTGCTGGAAAGCATGGAGACAGCCTGAAGGAGGTCAAGATGGAGATCAGCGAGCTGAACCGCATGATCCAGAGGCTGCAAGGGGAGATTGCTCAAGTGAAGAAGCAGGTGGGGTCTGTGCCCTAGGATGGCTACAGTTCTCCTGGCTGAGTGCAGCTCAGGGTGGGGTGGGAGGTTGTGTGCAGGTGTGTGTGTGTGTGTGTGTGTGTGTGTGTGTGTGTGTGTGAGTGAGAGAGAGAGAAATTCTAATATAGTGTATGGTGATCACAAAAACCTTGGGCTTGACATAATTAAGACTTAGAACAATTTTAGAGTGATCAAGAGACATTCTTGGGGCTTCCCTGATAGCTCAGTAGGTAAAGAATCCACCTGTAATGCAGGAGACCCTGGTTTGATTCCTGGGTTGGGAAGATCTGCTGGAGAAGGGATAGGCTAACCACTCCATTATTCTTGGTCTTCCCTCGTGGCTCAGCAGGTAAAGAATCTGCCTGTAATGTGGGAGACCTGGGTTCAATCCCTGGGTTTGGAAGATCCGCTGGAGAATTCTATGGACTGTGTAGTCCATGGGGTCACAAAGAGTCAGACAGGACTGAGCAGCTTTCACTTTCAAGACTCATTCTCAAGTAGGGATTAAGTGCAGGGAAAGAATTGTGTTAACTTTTTGTTCGCTTTCACGGGTGAATGGAACAGTGTCTTACGAAGCTAGAGGTCATGGCTCATCAAAGATCACAGGTGTCACCTCCCATTTGTACCTCTTTGCACAGCTGGCTGTGTGATGCAGGGGTGGGGAGTGCTGCAGGGGGTTGGCCAGGTTTGGACATTAGCTCTGGAAGAGGTAATGTGGGGCAGAGAACTGACTCCACAAGCAACAGAAGTTCTATGAAGCCATTCACACCAGTGTTTGCACCTGCAACTGTAAAATGGGGTAACAACTCTGGTCCTAGGTTGTGAGCATCAAAGGTCATGATGGGGAAAGGGTTAAGGGTCCAGTCAAAGGGGACTTAGGAAGACAGAGGCTCAGAGACAGCAGCAAGTCTTAGCAAGTTGTTTGTAACTTGCATTAATTCTCTGGTGACACACTTCCAAGGCCAGTGATCCTGGCTTCTGCACATTCTTGCTCCCTCCCTCTCCTCCTCTGCCAAGACAGATTGCACTTCCTGTCCCAACAGAAACCTTTTCTACTTCTCTCCTAGTGTAAGAGTGTACAAGACTCCATTGCAGATGCTGAGCAGCGGGGAGAGAATGCCCTCAAAGACGCCCAGAGCAAGCTGAGTGAGCTGGAAGAGGCTCTGCAAAAAGCCCGCGAGGACCTGGCCCGGTTGCTGCGTGACTACCAGGACCTGATGAACACCAAGCTGTCCCTGGATGTGGAGATTGCCACCTACCGCAAGCTGCTAGAGGGCGAGGAGTGCAGGTGAGGGGCCCCAGGAAGCCAGAGGGTACCCTGGTCCACCTTCTCCTCTCCTGGAGCCAGGGCTGGAGGTGGAGGCAGAGAAAGCAGAGGGAGGGGCAGGGCCTTCTGACAGCTGAGAGCTGACATCACTGGAGAGATTCAGGACACAGAGCAGCGCTGCAGAGCTGTAGGCTTCTCAGTGAGGAATGACTAACAAGGCAGATTAAATTTTAAATTAAATGAACCAGTAAATTAATATTTCTCTTTTCTGAAAGGGAAAACTGATGGTGTGAACACAGATTAGTTCTTGACAATCTGAAACATCACCTCTGGGTCTGCAGGGTTTGTGGCATCTTCTTCCACCTTGTGACCCAGGGCGGGATGTTGTGGGTTGGAAGGTGCTGCCTGGCTGGGGCATGCCCACAGAGCAGGCACCAGATCTAGCTCTTTGCAGTTTCTTGAGTGACATACAGAACCATGTGTTAACCTCCCAAAGGGAGCCTTTCCTTCCTCTGTGGTCTAAGACCTTTGTTAGTGTCCTCAGTACCCCTGGTGATTCAGTCTGGCTGAAGCAATTAGACGGGAAAAGCCCCTCGGTCCACCAGAGAGCCAGTATTACAGAAAGGGAGCGGCTTTGGCTTTGCTCGGGCTGCTGCTGGGTACCTGTCTGGAGGCCGGGCCTCCTCTCCCCAGCTTGCAAGATGAAGTGGGAAAGAATTCAGATGAAGTAGGGGAGGACGGGGTGGGAGTGCAGGACAGGGAGGCTGTACAGAGTCGCACTTCTCTCTGAATTGAATGTTCACAGAAGAGTCTTCATTTGAGAATTTCTGGTGAGGCTTGGATTCTGCATATCAGACTCCCTAAGACAGATTTAAATAAAACAATGGGTTGCCAGTTCAGAAGTGAATTTGCTTTCGATCAGTTTTATCAGAGCAAGAAATTGAGATGACTTGGGGTACGAGACTGTGTGGAAATATGGGGCCCGTCCCCATCTCTGTCATCTGGCAGCACCAAAGAAAGTAGGCTGTGTGAGGCCGTGGTGGCTGAGTTTTGAGGTTGACATGGGTGGTCGTAGGTGGAAGTTGTAAAACCGTGTATGCAGAGTCGCTAAGTGCTCTGCCCAGAGTTATTTTCTCTCTCTCTCTGGCAGGATGTCTGGAGACCTCAGCAGCAACGTGACTGTGTGTAAGTGCAGGGGGCGGGGGAGTGGTCCTGTCCTGGGGGTGGAGTGGGGCAGAGGCGCCGAGGCAGTTGTAACTGAGGTGTAATGCTGTCTGTCTCTCTGCAGCTGTGACGAGCAGCAGCATTTCTTCAAGCGTGGCCTCCAGGGCTGGGTTTGGAGGTTCTGGTTCTGGAGGTAGAGGGTCCAGTTCTGGAGGAGGATTCAGCTCTGGAAGCAGCAGTTACAGCACTGGAGGCAGAGGATCTGGTTCCAGAAGCGGTGGTGGGAGCTATGGCTCTGGAGGCGGATCTCGAGGAGGCTATAGCTCTGGAGGAGGATACAGTTCTGGAGGAAAACGCAGCTCTGGAGGCGGCTCCAGAGGAGGGTCCAGCTCTGGAGGAGGCGGTTATGGCTCTGAGAGGGGTGGTTCTGGCTCATGTGAAGGTGGCAGTTCCAGCGTGACCTTCTCATTCAGATAAGGATGGAACCCGCCCTTGACCCTCCCCCTCCAGAATGCCTGTCTCTGTATATCTAACTGACAGCAAGTCAGATCTTGTTATCCACCTCTCACGGCATTGTGGGGCAAAGGGATGCCCATCTATGGTTTTTGAAATATTTTCAAAAACCAGCTAACCAATCAGCTGGAGCCAGTAACACCCTCTGTCCCAAGGGGAAGAGTCTGCATTGTTTAGGTTTGTGCTTCCAGCCCTGCCCCCATTCCCTGCCCCTTCTTGCAATTGCCCTTTCGGTGGTCCTTCTCCCAGAGGGTATTCTGTTGAGCACCCCATCTCAAAGCCTGTGCCTTTCCCCTGGTGGTGCCCCCAGGGAAACATGCTTCTGTGTATATAACCCTCTTGTTGGCTCTGTGTCTAAAGTGCTGTGGTCTTGGTGTCTGCATAATAAACTTCATTTGCAACTCATAGCATGTGATGTGTGTTTAATGTCAAGCCTTGGCAGGAGTAGCCAGGAGCTATTACTCATTGCTATCTGGTCAGGAAGATCCCCTGGAGAAGGAAATGGCAACCCACTCCAGTATTCTTGCTTGGAGAATCCCATGGACAGAGGAGCCTAGTGGGCTATAGTTCATGGGGTTGCAAAGGGTCAGACAAAACTTAGCAACTGAACACACACACACACACACACACACACACACACACACACACACACACACACACACATACACACACACTGAGTAGGATGAGCCTCGACTGGAAAAAGAATGAGAATTAGGGCAAGGATTAGATGCTCTTTTCCTTAACTAGGAAAAGTCAGTGATGGAAGGAATTTGTACTTAGGAGAGTTCTTTTCTGATAGTAAAATAATGAACCAGGACACAGGCAAGTTTTAGGAATTTTCAGTTCTGGAAGTATTGTGAGATTTATTGAGTACAGTTGAATCGTGGCTGTGAAGTCACTCAGTCGTGTCCGACTCTTTGTGACCCCATGGACTGTAGCCCACCAGGCTCCTCTGTCCATGGCTACAGTCCATGGGGTTGCAAAGAGTCCAACACGACTTAGCAACTAAACCACTACCAACCATCTTTGGCCGTATTTCCTTTTCTTCCAAAAATGAATAATAAATTTCTCAAAGTAGGAAAAGAATACTTGCTCAGACACAACATCTTTCTAAAGTTCCTAGTTTATAATGCTCAAATGTCCTCCAAAAAGTAGTGACATTCTGCAAGAAAGTCCTTGTCACTTTATCCTGGCCAGTACCAAGTTATCAATATTTTCTAATATGGTGGTGAAGCAATATCCCCTTGTTTTAATTAGCATTTATTTCTTAATATTGAAGAAACCTTTTCATATGCATATTTTTCCTTTTGCATTGCTTATTCTCGTCTTAAAAGTCTTTAAAAAGTTTTTTTTTTAATTGGAATATTGTTGATTTACAATTTTGTATTAACTTTAGGTGTACAACAAAGTGAATCAGTTATACATATACATATATCCACTCTTTTCAAGATTCTTTTCTCATATAGGTCATCACAGAGTATTGAGTAGAGTTTCCCGTGCTATACAATAGGTCCTTGTTAGTTATCTATTTTATATATAGTGTCTTTATATGTCAGTCCCAGTCTCCCAACCTGTCCCTCCCCACTTCTCCCCCAGGTAACTCTAAGTTTGATTTCTACATCTGTGACTATTTCTGTTTTGTAGATAAGCTCATTTGTATCACTTTTTAAGATTCCACGTATAGTGATATCATATATATATATATATGTCTTTCTTTGTCTGACTTACTTCATTCAGTACGACAATCTTTAGGTCCATCCATGTTGCTGCAAATGGCATTATTTCATTCCTTTTTGTGGCTGAGTAATATTCCATTACATTTATGTACTACATCTTCTTTAATCATTCCTCTGTTGATGGACATTTAGGTTGCTTTCATGTCTTGGCTATTGCAAATAGTGCTACAAGGAACACTGGGGTGCATATATCTTTTAAAATTATAGTTTTCTCCAGATATACATAGTCCTGCATACTGAAAATTTTCTCCAAAAGGTTTTTAGGTTTACCTTTTAAGTTTATTGTCTATTATGAGTCAATTTTTGTTTAAAGTGTGAAACTTAAGTTGAGGGTTTTGTTTGATTGATTGTGCTTTTGATCTCTGTTATGGGTTGAATTGTGGCCTCAAAAAAGATATATTGAAGTCTTAACACTCAGTACTTCTGAATGTGATCTCATTTGGAAGTAAGTTTTTAAAAAATTTCCCTTGAGACTTCTTTTTTGACCCATGAGTTATTTAGATGTAAATTGTTTAGTTTCCAAGTGTTTTGAAAAAAATTTTTTTTTTTACAATTTTTTTTTTTTTTGGCCACAGTGTGCAGATTGTAGGATCCTAGTTCCCCAACCAGGTATCGAACCTGGGCTCTCAGTTGTGAGAGCACACAGTTTTAACCACTGGACTGCCAGGGAATTCCTGAAATCTTGTTTTTTAAAAATCAAAAAAATGTTTTATTTCCAGTTTTATTCCTTGTGGTCAGAGAATACACTCCATATGATTTGGATTTCTTCTTTTAGTTCTCTCAGTTTGTTTTCTTTTTAAAACTAAAGTATAGTTGATCTGCATGTTGTGTTAGTTTCAGGTGTATAGCCCAGAGATGCAGTTATACATACATATATATATATTCTCTTCAAATTCTTTGACCCTATAGGTTAGTACAAAATATTGGGTATAGTTCCCTGTGCTATACAATAGGTCCTTGTTGGTTATCTATTTTATACATGGTAGTGTTTATACATTAATCTCACCATCCTTGGCTCCTGAAGCCCCTAGTTGCTGTACCTCTTCTCTCCACCTTTAAGATCTTCCTATATTTATTATATATGTGATATCCATGTTTCTAGTTGTGGTAAGTGGAGTGAGTTCACACCATTTCTTATGCCAGAGCAGTGTCAGAAGAGTCTGTCTGCTCCATTTTTCTAAATGAGAAATACTAAATATTCTTTTACAACATGATTTTAGTGCTCATGAAGGGGATGGGGATTGGCTTTCTGCTTCCTTTGGGCTGATTCCTCAGATATGCCTGTCCCAGAGGCTTGGGCAAAGGCTCATGGTAGCACTGCCTGCCCCTCTGTGGGAAATGGGGCTGACTTCGTAACTACGTGAAAATTAGGTAAGGGTTCAGTAGACATTGATTCCCCAGTAGACATTCCCCAATGTCTCAGTAGACACTGAGGGCAGGGCCAGGATATGAATTGCAAGGGACCCACTATTTGAAAAGCCACTTAGGAGAGATCTAAAGGTAGGCGCTGAGGATACTGTCCTTAGGAGAAATGCTTTCAGGGGTCACTGAAGCATCTCTTTGTCTCCTCCATGACTTCCTGGGACCCCTTCCTCCACCCCAGTTCTGCGCAGTAACTAGAGAGGAGTAGAGGGAAGATGGGATTTGGATCTTGTCCTCAGGAAACTTTCTGGATGCTTGGTAGGATTGGCACACACCTGTAACACAGATAGAGACAGGGAGTTAGCATAGACAATCGGTGCAGTTTGGGGAAGCTGGCCAGAGAGGAGTGGCTAGACTGGGATGCGATCAGAAAAGGTTTTCCAGGGTATCTCTGTGGCAGGTTCCCAAGGAGAGAAGGCCAGTGTGGGAGAGGGGAAGTCAAGCCCCTGTAGGGGGAGGGCACTCACACACTGCATTGCCTTCTGAGCGTGAACACTTGCTTTCAGCCCTTAGGGAAAGAGCTCGAGGCCCATGACAGCAGTCTGTATTGAACAGATTTGCTGAGACACCACAGGTCTGAATCGTGACACTCACATATGGAAAGGAATCAATTAGGGTGTGCTCCTGGCTCTGTGTCCTCATCACAGCACTGCCTTGCTTCATGGCAGTGAAGAAACTGCAGAGGGGAAAACCTTTGTGTCTAGTGAAAGAAGACTGAAAAGATTGCTAAGGACTATTGCTGATAGTGAAATTGAGACTGCCCAAGAAAATGGTTATTCTTAACTAGAAAAGAGCTTTTTTGTATAAAAAAGAAGAGGAGGTTGAATTTGGCAATTGCTTGGTACAATAGTTGTAGAAGCATCATACCGTTATAATACAGAGTAAGGCCAAAATCTCTACACAGAAATGGAAAAGAGGGACTGGCAAACTGTTTATCTGAGCACTTGCCTAGTGAAACAATTGCATTTTTATGGAGAAAGTATGTACTGTGAATGTATTTGGAATTGGGAATTATGAGACTCTTGGGTCATATACTTTGGTAATATCAGGGATCTATTAAAATCCAAATGTCTACCCTCTCCCTTAGAATTGTGAACTGGGCTTCTGTCGTATTAATTTATGACCCCAGAACCTAGTTTAAGAACTGGGACAGAGTCAACTCTCAACAGAAGTGTGTTAAATGAACAGACAGATGGATGAACAAACACATGAATGGCTGGCTGGCTGGCTGGACAAACAAGGCCTGTAGAACTTCGAATGTGGGGTCAGAAGACCAGCCAAAGGAGTTCTTAAGACCAGGGCCTGCTGTTTCCTCTGGGACTCACACAAAGAAAGGCTCATGAAATGTGATCCTCAGCTATAACAGCAAACATGTGAGTTCCTGTTTTTCCATTTGTGAAAGGTAGACCCTCACAGCTCCTCTCCAGGTCTAGTGAATTAAATGAGCTTCTGTGTATGAGAAGCTATTTTAATGTTGGAAAGCGCTGCACCAGTGTTAGCCACTGTGAATGGTGACAATACCATAACTTCAAGGTTGATGGTGGCAGTGATGGGAGGGTCCAGGAACAAAGTCAGTGTGTGTAGCGAAAGGTGTACAGGGCAGCCTGGTTGGCACAGAGGAGCAGGAGACTAGCCTGGGAGGGCACAGAGGCCCTGCAACCAGAGGACCGGGCCTGGATTCCTGGTGGGCTCATCTGCCATAGCCCAGGCCAGCCACGAGGACTGCCTCCAGGAACCCTGGGAAGCCAGGCCATGGAGTCTCTTTCTAACCACATAAAAGCAGCTTAGCCAGGGTTCTGGATGTAGCCCATCTGATTCTGGTACAGTCGTGAAATCTCTCACAGATGATGCTGTCAATTAAAGGTTTCCCCTCTGCAGCCCCGCAATCTGGTCCCCTCACTCCCACGCCCTGGGGAAGGGCAATCTTGAGGCTGTGACAAACTTCCCAAGATCTTTCTAGGGATAATTCAGTCAGCCTAATTATCCCACATTAATTAGATAAGACTCAAATTACAGGAGCAAGGTTTGCAAGCCTAGCACTGTGGGAGGTTTAAGTTATTTGCCCAGTGTGTCTCTGATTTTGCTGGGAAAAAATGATTTGCTCCAGGCAAAATAAACCCACAAATTAGGGCAGTGGCTCCCTTCTGAGCCCTATAAAGGAGGCATCTAATACCGCAGGCTGATAAGCTGCATCTCAGCTAAGGGTTGGCATCTCATTCCAGCTTGCTGGCCTCCCCAGCATGAGCCGCCAATTCACCTACAAGTCGGGAGCCGCTGCCAAGGGGGGTTTCAGCGGATGCTCAGTTGTCCTCTCTGGGAGCAGCTCACCTTCCTACAGGGCAGGGAGCAAAGGGCTCAGTGGGGGCTTTGGAAGCCAGAGCCTGTATAGCCTGGGGTGTGCCCGGAGCATCTCTTTCAACATGGCCGGTGGCAGTGGGCGGCCAGGGGGCTATGGGTTTAGCCGAGGCCGAGCCAGTGGCTTTGCCGGCAGCATGTTTGGCAGTGTGGTCCTGGGGCCCATGTGCCCATCCCTGTGCCCACCTGGGGGCATCCACCAGGTCATCGTCAACAAGAGCCTCCTGACTCCCCTCAATGTGGAGCTGGACCCCGAGATCCAGAAAGTGCGTGCCCAGGAGCGGGAGCAGATCAAGGCACTGAACAACAAGTTCGCCTCCTTCATCGACAAGGTGGGAATTCCTGGAGAAACACAAGGTCCATGGCAACTTAGGATATCTAGAAATTCTAAGGCCCAGCTCCTCCTCTCATGGGACCCAGACCAGCTCAGACTTTGGTTGAAAGGCAGACTCATAACCTATAATACACCCTAAACTATAAAGCAAGGCAGACGGGGATCAGTGGTACGCTAGAACAGCGGTTCTTAAAAGGGGTCCATGAACCGAGAGGGCTGGCATCACCTTGGCATTTGTTGGAAATGCACATTCTCAGGCTCCATATCATACCTACTGAACCACAAATTCTGGGAATGGGGCCCAGAAATCTGTGTTTTAACAAGCCCCCTGGTGATGTCGAGGCACTCTCATGTTTGAGGACCACTGAAGAGCAAAGGGTAGGAAGGTTTGGTGAAGTAAACATTTCCCAAGCTTAGGGGAGCAGGGGAAGCTCACCACGGGTGATAGTGAGGTAGGGTAGTGATGCATGAGGAGGAGTTTTCCAGACAGAGGTGGAGAAAGGCAACCTAAGGAGATGGAAGAGTCACATGCAGCCTGATGAGACTTGTCTGAAGAGTGGGGAGAAATGCAGTTTGTGTGTGTTGGGAGAATGGTGGGAGTGGCACTGGCACATTGGAAAAGCACAAGAAGGGAATCTGGGCTTGACCCTGTAGGTGGTATGGAGCCACTGGAGGGTTTTGTGCAAGGGAATGGTGGAATGTTCGTAGATTGCAAATTGAGAAAGCTTGTTCTCCCCCTGGGGAAATGCTCTGAGATCAAAGGCAGCCAGAAATGAAGGCAACATGAGAGGGCCCGAGACCCCAGATCAATTGGATACCGGCCTCTGGCTGGGCTGGGAGAGACGGTGATGAAGGAGACAGAGTAGGCAGAGCACAGGCCAGACCACCAGAAACCCAGAGAAGGGGTCCCCAAGAGCGTGAAGGCCAGTATGGCCAGATTACATGTCTAAGGACTTACCCAAGAAAGGTGGATGAGGCTAACCATCGACACTGGTCCAGGCAGGTAAGGACAGGTGCATAGAAGACAGAACTTGATGAGGGGCGAGGGAGGATGGTGAGGCCCCTCCTGACGTCAGTGGCTGCTCCCCAAAAGAGAACTGCAGTCAGACAAAGGACCTGGGTGGGAAGGGGTAGGAGAATCATTTTCTGAGGGATGAGGCTATGTAACGTAAGGGAACACAGCTACTGTCCAGGAAAGAAATTCCCTGGCCTCTTGCCATTGACTATTGGTTGGCTGGATTCCAGGTGAGGTTCCTGGAGCAGCAGAACCAGGTTCTGGGGACCAAGTGGGAGCTGCTGCAGCAGCAGGACCTGAACAGCTGTAAGAACAACCTGGAGCCCATCCTCGAGGGCTACATCAGCAACCTGAGGAAGCAGCTGGAGACACTGTCCGGGGACCGGGTGAGGCTGGACTCGGAGCTGAGGAGCATGCGTGATGTGGTGGAGGACTACAAGAAGAGGTGAGTGGAACCCAAGCTGACTGCCTCCTGGGCCCGGGCTTTCCCCACAGGCACTGGGATGTATGCCTCTGGCCTCAGGGGCACTGGCCTCAGGTGAGAGTGACCCATCCTGAGATCCTCTGCCCAGACAGTATCAGGGCCTTCTCTGGGCAGCCAGGTGGGTTAGAGAGTGGCCAGCCAGCATTTCGAGCAGTGGTGAGGCTGTGCTAGTTGGTGGCTCTCTTGCTCCCCATTCACGAGAGCCCAGGTGTGCATACCATAGCCTCTCGGGTCCTAAGTTCTTTCAAGTTGGCCCCAAGTTCCCAGGAATTGCCCAACTGGGTTGGGAGCTGTACTTTCTATTGGGCTTCCTCTAACTTCCCTCAGATCGTAGACATTTAGGCCATGCTCCTTCCTCCTGTCCTAGGGGACTGTCTGACTTCCTTGGGACTCACACTTGGAAATGGGGTGAAGTTATTGGTAGGGGTGTCAAGCAGCTGGGGTGACACAAGAATCATGACTGAGAGAGGGACAGCGGTGTGTTCCTGTGATTTGGACAGAGTAGGAGGAGGAAGAACCTTTTCACTCTCCAGGCTTCGGAGGAAATCTAGACCCAAGCCATCTGGTCCCCAGGTCCAGGAAGAGGTTGCTTTAAACCCTGCCCACGATGCTGGCCACATAGTCCTAATGAGTTGTATAGATTTGTAAAAATGTAAAATAATATCTATTAAAAGGTACATAACATGGGCATTGCATCTCTTCCTTCATGTTGAGAACACACCCACCCACACCCACACACACCCTTCTCATCGTGATGCTTCTCCTGCAGGTATGAGGAGGAAATAAACAAGCGCACAACTGCTGAGAATGAATTTGTAGTGCTTAAGAAGGTGAGGACAGAATACATGTCCCTCGATCCAGCAGGGTGAGGAGTGTAGGGGGTGAGGGAGGTGAATCAGAGGAAAGACTGGAGTCTCTACCCACTGCAGAAGGGCCTGGAGCTGAAGGGCCACAGGAGAAGGTGGAGGGATTTGCGGCCTGGGGACAGCTTGAAGTTTATCTAGCACACTTCACTTTGTCCACGTCTATGTCTTATGTAAATGAGCAGGAGTGCAGATGTGGACAGTCACTCCCGGGCCAAAGCATATGCATAAACAGCATATGCTTTGAGAAGGGCTGCAAGTTCACCTTCCAATTCTGTCTCTGGTCACCTTCAGCTCTGACCACCGTGTGACCGACCATAGTAAGGTAGGGCTCTCTCCCATACTCTCTTTGAGACAGAGTAGGCAGTAAAAAGATTCCATTCTTGGATGAGGCAAGAGGAGTTCCGGAGGCGTAAGGAACCTGCTCGGGGTCTTGCAGTGAGTTCTGGGTGGGGGTCACTTCTTGATCCTTGTGTCTTGACTCCATTTTTTGGGGCAGCTAGTCACTGAACTGGGTCTGGGGGGCCAGCACCTGGGAGACCCCTGTCTGGGCTTGAAGGGCAATGTCAGGGGCTGTCTGGATTCCCCTAGGACGTGGACGCGGCATACATGAGCAAGGTGGAGCTGCAGGCCAAGGTGGATGCCCTGGAGAGAGAAATAAAGTTCTTTACATGCCTGTACGAGGGGGTAAGTCTCCCCCAGTTCCTGTCCCCATCCTGGCTCAATCGTCTGGAAGGACAGACATGTGAATGAGTGGTTACTAACTCATCAGGAACTTTAAGAGCCCAGGGAATCTCCAGTGTTGGGACGCTGGGAGCTTTGTAGAGCAAAGCAAGAGTGACAGCAATCTTGGTACATCTGATGATGTGTGCCATCCACTCCAGCTTGGCCACCAGCTGTTCCCTCTCACATCCTTCAGGAAGCCATGGGGCCCTAAGGTGTCCCCACTGACCCTCAGCCAAGCATATTCTCACTTCTGCTGTCTTCTCTCTGTGGCTTGGGAATTTTCTCGGGTCTTAGGCATGAGTCCCCAGGGATAGAGGTGAAAATCCTCACACTCTTTCCACTGCCTCTGTGACCATCTGGTTTCAAGCCTCAGCCTGTTGGCCCATTCATGGGCTCTCAGATGTCCTTACTGTCCCTTGTGTGATGGCCAGGCTCTCTCCCCTCCACCTTCTGCACTCCTAACCTATCTCAGGTGACAGTCATGGGGGTCGGTTTCTTCTTGAGCTACTTCAAAACCATCCAGAAATTTTAGATGTGGTGTTGGAACCTCTGAACCAGTGAATTCCATTCTTGGAAGTTTTGGGGACCACAACTTGAGTCTGTCTGGGAGGGTCTGGGGGGCTCACTGCTGGGCCAGGTCCATCACCTTGGCACATTCTTCTGCTCACAAAAGGCAGCTCAAGCTTCCTTGTTGTCCCTGCAGGAGATTGCTCAGATGCAGTCCCACATCAGTGACACATCTGTCATCCTGTCCATGGACAACAACCGGAACCTGGACCTGGACAGCATCATTGCTGAGGTCCGGGCCCAGTACGAGGACATTGCTCTCAAGAGCAAGGCGGAGGCCGAGGCGCTGTACCAGACCAAGGTGAGATGCACACCTCCCCAAGGTCATGTGTTCCGGGGCCTCTGACCCATCCCATGACCCACCATGGCCCATATGCTCCCTGGGAGCACAGCATTGTCCAGGGTGCCGGGGGAAAGAACCCCCTCTTCCCCAGAGGAGGAAGAGATTGCAGCTCTGTCCTTAGGAACCATGAAGTCATCAGAGAAAACACACAGCTGAGTGCAAATGAGTGTGTCAGAGAAACATGAACCTTGGGGAAACAGAGGTTAGGGAACTAGGACTGGGTGGGGCAAGTCAGGAGCCATGTCCTTAGAGGCTGAGAGTTTTGAACTAATTCTGGGAAGAAGGAAAACATGGGTAGTTAGCATCTCAACTCCCTTGTTAATAACAATAAATTAGGGGATCTCATCTGAGATCAGGTTACTCGTATCTTTTCATTCAAGTCCAACTCCAAGGAGAAAGGGGTAGGTTTGAGTCCCTTAGATCTTAACTCCTCTAATAGGTTGTGGGTGGGGAAATGAGTCTTCAGATAATTTAGTTTCTCAGATCAAGATGGCGACTTCCTAATTGTCCTTGAGGTTTATCAGGTTCCTTCTCAAGGGAAACCCAAACTGTTGAGACCTTATCTTGCCCCTCCCCCTGCCCCCTTGCTACCTCAGGGGCAGAAAGACTTGACCTTCAAGGGTGTGAGGAAGGGAGGCTTTCATGGCCTAGAAGACAACTCAGGCCAAGGCTTCTTGATAAAGGTTCAAACTCAAGTCCCCAGTCCCCAAATCCTTCTACATTCCAGCCTCCAGCCAGGATCAGGGATGGCTATGTGGCCCAATCATTCTGGATTGTCAGTGACGGTGCTTAACCCCAGATTCCTTCTAGAAGAATTAGGCATAAACATGATGTGGGTTCATTTGTTTCTTGAGGTTACTCACACCAGGATTTCTCCAGCTCAGGGCAAGCACTCACTGAGCAGAATGGCATCAGTGTCATCCCAGAAACAGTACTGTGAATGCTTATTATTACTCCCCTTTTGAAGGTGAAGAAGCAGGGTTTAAGGAGTTTAAATAACTTTCCAAGGTCATTTAGCTAATAAATGATGGAACTGGATCTGAATCTACATGTCTGATGTTCCATAGCATTTAGACAGAAAGTCAGGAGGTGACTCTGGTTGAGAAGGATTTATGACAAGGGCTCGGGGTGGCTTGGGAGCTGAATGGCAGGAGTTTAATCTCCTGTCTCAGGAGGAGACAACTTGGTGTCAGAATCAGGGACTTAGTGCCCTGGTAAGGAGGGCTGTGCAGAGATGCAGAAGGCCACCTGACCTGGCACCAAAGATAAAACACAGGAGCACAGTGAGAAGCTCCCCCTGCCTTCCAGGGAACTTGGCATCCTTAAGAAGAACCCTGACTCTTGGACCATGCTGGAGCCAGATATTAGACAACTGGCAAACCCAACCCCTCAGAGACAGACAGGCAGTGCATAGTCACTGGAGTTCTGAATGTCACATGTTCTTTGTGTTCCCCTTGTGTTACTTTTCAAGGTCATTTAGCTGGTAGTGATGGAGATAACCATATTCTGGGGTAAAAATGGAGTACTCTCTGTTGATTATTCAATGGATGACATCAAATGCAGGAATAATCCGAAACTAATAGATGACTCCAAATTCATGACCCATGGTGATAGGATATAACCAAATCTACCCCCGCACTCCCATACACACAAAATGCACCTCCATGTCCAGCAAGACTGCCAGTAGCCTGGAACTCAGCTGAGCTATGATGGGAGGAAGTTCCAGAGAAAATAGATCGGTGGCTCATCAGCTCCCTCTTTGGTTCACTCATTCATTCATTCATTCTCCAGACCTCTTTTCTAGCTAGACTCTGTGCTAGATACTGGGAATTCAGAAGTAAGACTAGAGGTCCCTGCCACCCAGTCATTCTGATTCTGATGGGAAAGACATTGAAATGTGTGATCACAGAACAGAGTGGTAAAGTCTACAGACTGGCATGCCGGGGACTATGGGCACAGATGGGCACCCAAGCAGGGACTCAGTGAAGACCTCCTGGAGAAAGGGAGTCTGCCCTGGCTGAGTTGGACCTGATAAGGGGAAAAGAGAGGATGAATGGGGGAAGCTTTTCTAGCAGGAGGGAGGGCCTCATGCACAGCCTCAGAGATTTGAGAGCACATGGGCTCCTTATGGAACCTGGAACTGTTTGGCAGAGGTGGGGAGCTGGGTAGATGATGGGTGAGGGCAGTAAGAACTGAGCCTGAAGAGCCTAATGGAGTCAGATTTCAAGGCACCTTGATGCCAGGCTAGGAGTTGTTTGAATTTTACCTTGACTTTGAAGAGCTATAGGCAGGGGAGTATCATAATAAAGGTTGCATGTTGCATAGCTGCAGTGTAGAGGGTGTGAGACTTTTGACTGTCCTTATGGCCAAAACCTTCAGTGAGATCATCTCTGCTGAAGGCAGATAAATCAAGCCAAAGAACAGATGTCTGAGCAGGAGGCTGTTGATAGGCCTGGTGAATCTGGGGACCCCTACCCACCTCTGCCACACTCCCCAGGCAAAAGCACAACCTGCTAGGCTGAGCTTAGGTTCCTGTATTGGCCCCTTTCACCCTAGTTCCAGGAGCTGCAGCTGGCGGCCGGTCGGCATGGGGATGACCTCAAACACACCAAGAATGAGATCTCAGAGCTGACCCGGCTCATCCAAAGGCTGCGCTCAGAGATTGAGAATGTGAAGAAGCAGGTGAAGGGGCTTTGGGGTTTCCTGGCTCACTCCCGAGGGAGGGGTGAACTGTCAATCACACACTCATTTCCCTTCTTCTCAGGGTCTTCCATCTCAGAACTCCTTTTCTCAGATGGAACCTCTGTTTGCATCCTTCCACACTTAGCTCTCACCTGAATCCTGGAACAATTGGAAAGGCCTTCTCAGAAAGCCAAGGGGCTGAGAATAACAAGCCTCTCAGTTCCAGGTTGACAGGATACTAACTCCATGGATGTGGCTTTGCTCTAGGAAGTGGGGCAGGATAGAGTATGGTCCAACCACAGTGAGCACTTGGAGGGAGGCAGTGAAGGGAGGCTCAAGGTACCTTAGAACTCAGGGGGCAGTGTCACCTCCTGGTCCTCAGTGCTCCAACCTGGAGACGGCCATCACTGACGCTGAGCAGCGAGGTCACTGTGCCCTGAAAGATGCTCAGGCCAAGCTGGATGAGCTGGAGGCCGCCCTGCTCCAGGCCAAGGAGGAGCTGGCCCGGATGATGCGTGAGTACCAGGAGCTGATGAGCACAAAGCTGGCTCTGGACATCGAGATCGCCACCTACCGCAAGCTGCTGGAGGGCGAGGAGTGCAGGTAGGTGATGGGAGGGCTCTTAGAATGTTAGGGCTGGAAGGACTTTTGGAATCCTCTGACTTAATTTCCCAGGTATGGGTGGCAGACTGTTGGAGGGGTTGGAGATACTTTTTAGGTCACCTACAAACATAGCCTTAAACAGCATCCAGTCAGATAATAAGACGGTGATTTCCTTTATGGTTTTCTTTCCAGTCTTCAGACTACAATAAGGAGAAAGCTTCAGCGTGGTGCTCTTGTATATTTAACACTGACCTGACACTTGCAAATATCCCTATTAGTAAAGAGATGGTAGATTCTAGCTTCAAAGTCTCTGAGCAGACAACAATATCTAGCCAAATATTTTTTTGTTTTATTTATTTTCACTGCTACTGTTTTTGTCTTTTTTTAGTCCAGAGATACTGGTTTTCTATGCACCCTATTGATATAAAACTTCCTTTTAAGAGAAATATATTTTTTTGCCATAGAAGATAGTCAATGAAAAATACTAAACATATAACAGTATGAGTTATATATGGTCATAGCAACAATTGAAAGGGTAGTACATGAAGTGTTGACACTTGAAAATCCCCATCCTAACCTAGCATCATTTTATGAATGAGACCCAGAGAAGAGAAGTTATTGGTCCTAATATCATAGAGTTAGTTCCTTAGTGGCAACTTCTGATGCTAGTATTTCTACACATGTATTTATTCAGGCAGTAGCCCCACAGGGATGAAGTGGGTTGACGAGAAGCACAGCAGGAGGGCCCCTGGGAGGTGGTGTTGCCACAGGGGCTCCAGGGTTGCAAGTTCACACATCTCAGAAGGGGAAAGACTAGAGAGAGGTGCTTAGAGTCACCCAGGGCTGTTAATGCCACCTGGCCAGCTGGAGGACTTGTGGAGGCTGCGCTGGCCTGGCTGATGGTTGCAGGCTGGGGTGAAGGTAACTCAAATTCCATGTGATGGAGATTCACCTGTGCTTTTGTTCCCTTGCAGGATGTCTGGAGAATACACCAATTCTGTGAGCATATGTGAGTATTTCACACCTCTGAAAGAGTATGTTTAGCCCATTAATGAACACAAAGGAAGTGGTCCCCTACTACTAGGACCCCCATGGAACAGCCTGGGTTCTGCCTGCTAGAGCAACATTGTCCTAATCACCTCCTGTGCTGAGACCTGCAGCCTCTTCCTTGATGGGGTCAGCTTCCCATCACATTCTGACATTTCACACTTCCCCATTTCTGGCCCCTTCCCCAGAAACCTCACTCATAAGGCTCTCAGCCCCATGCTTTTCTGCCACCCCCCATCCAGACTTTGCTGCTTGCCGGAAGCTGTGAGTAGGAAGAGGGGCACCTCCTCACCCGGAGTGAGACCCGGGTGTGCATAGAAACATTGTGCACAAGCAGTTTCAATGCTGCCCCAAAGGATTCAGCCTGGTCTCCTAAGAGAAGCTGGCAAAAACTCTCCTGTATCAAGCACTCAGGAAATTCTTTGGAAAAAATTAAGAATGTCTTCTCAAGTTAAACGCAAGACTTGCTGGCTTACATGATGCTTAGGCGTCATCTGCTCTTTGGGGGAAGCCCCTGCTACTCTTGTTTGTTCAAAGAATGAGAAGGCTCTGGGCTTGGGGGTCCTGTGGGATCTGGGCTGATTCCCCTGGTACTTGAGCTGCCAGGAATTGAGCATATGTCACTAAAGCCAAGTCCTCAGTTGATGTGGAGTATTACTTAGGACGGACACATTTAATCTAGTTAGAGCTGGGAGGCTGGAGAGGACTTCGGGTCAGCCCTATCCTGGGACACGCACTTATTAGTCCTCCCTCTGTCTTCCACAGCCGTCATCAGCAGCTCCATGGCCGGGACTGCAGGCACAGGAGCCGGCTTTGGGTACAGCGGCACCGGCACCTATGGCTATCGGCCCAGCTTTGTCGGCGGGGGCTATTGCTTCCTGCCGGGGGGCTGTGTCACTGGCAGTGGGAACTGCAGCCCCCGCGGGGAGGCCAAAACCAGGTTAGGGAGTACAAGTGAAATCAAGGACCTGCCGGGAAAGACCCTAGCTCTGAGCTCACCCACCAAGAAGACCCCAAGATAAAGTGAAAGACAGCTGTCCAGACAGCTTGCTTTGGTTTCTCCTGGACTCCCTTCTTCAGGAAATTCCTCCATCACGCCTGTCATCATCTCCTTGCTTTTCTGCTCCACTGTTGTCTCCTCTCTGGCAACTCTCTACCTTAGTCTTTCTTAATGAGGAGTCAGGATGCTAGCCCATCCTTCTGCCTCCATACTAAGAGTCTTCTTAATACAGCCTCCCCTTCCTGCAGAATTGCCAGGGATAAAGACTAGACCCTTTCCTGGCTCTAAGCCCCTCACAGATGAAGCTTTTGTTTCAAGGGCAATCCCAGTCCTCCTGCTTCCCTTTCTGTGCCCTGGTTTAGGTAGTTATTTGGCCATGTGCTCCATGGGTACAGACAATTACAGGTCCACTGACAGACCTGCAAGGACTATCTCTTCTTAGATCAGCATCAGCTCTGGGGAAATCCTTGGTCATTAGTTTACCTCGCATGGCCCCTGCAGACTACAGCCAGGAGAACCCCTGCTGACTGGCCCGTCGGTGAAGGGATTTGTGCTCTCAGCATGTGCGTTCTTGTCCTCGTTCAGGCCTTTCTTCCCTGCTTCCTCATCTTACCAATAAATTTATACAACTAATGCTGCTTCTCTCTCCTAAGGGAATCTACCTCTTAGGCAAAATCTCTTCTGTAAATAGAGGTCAATGTCCTGGAACCCGAGGCCCGGTGTCTTTAAAGAACCCCAAAGTAACCTTTGAGCTGAGTGAAAGACATCCTTGCATGGATGGCAGGACCCCATGGTCACCTTCATTGGATTTTGTGATACTGAGGCTTCATCTCTGTCCCCCATCTCCAGCAGATGAAACTTTGAAGTCACGCTTTTCTCAGGTCAATGCATGGGTGAATGGAAACATCTTTGAGAACATTCAGATTGTAGGGACAGACAGGAAGCCAACATTTGTCTCGTGGCAAAATTTAAAACTGGCCAAACAGAAAAAAAAAAAAATCGTATATTAACACATATATATGGAATCTAGAAAAATGGTACAGATGACCCTATTTGCAAAGCAGAAATAGAGACACAGTCATAGAGAATAAATGACCTAGATGGGAAGGCAATCCAAAAAAGAGAATATATGTATATGCATAGTGGATTCACTTTGTTGTACAGAAGAAACTAACACACCTATACTCCAATTAAAAAAAAAAATTGGCCAAGAGGCAGCAGAAGGCCAGTTCCAGAAAGCCTGGGGCTTAAGTTTTGGCTGTTCATTGTTCTCTGGACAAAGATCAAAGGCAGATTCTGTTTTAATTAATGACCCATGTTCTCTTGATCCTTGGGGAAGTTTTACTGGCTTGAGGTGGATGTGAATGTACATGTACGTATGTATGAGTTGTGTTTAAGCATGGGGGCCATCTCTGTTACATGTCACTCAGCTTCCAAAACAGTCCTGTGCTCAGAGCTTTCTCATAGGCCCCCAGGCCAAAATCATGCTGGCAGCATGCAACAGGAAGCAAAAAGTAAGTGAGAGGCCAGCACACATTGAGACCAGGGCTCACAGGTGCATCTGAACAGGATCATTATGGATCCAGAGAGAGTCCTAGAGTTCAAGTTGATAGCCTTGAATTCAGGTTCAATCCCTGCAACTAAGTGGTGAACATGGGCAAAGCTTTCAACCCCTTTGAGCCTCATTTCTGTAGCTATAAAATAAGCAGAATTAACCACCAGATTGTAGGTAGGCTAAAATGAGGCAATATGAAGATGTTCTGTGAAATTCCTGGTACAAAGTTCATGCTTAATAAATGTTAAGTGGAAACAGAATCTTGTTCTTGATCTTTGTGGTTCAAAACATAATGAGCTCACTGAAAGAGCTGTTTAGCAGCTGGTAAAGCAATTAACAAAATCTAAACCTTAAAGAAACCGTCTTATAAACTATATGCAGTTTATTGATTGCCCAAAGGAGAACTGGCTGGCTGAATAACTAGTCCCAGGGAAGACACTCTTGGGGCCAGTAAAGAAATGGTGGTCAAGTCAAGGAATATTTAGGAAGTAGCTATCACATGCCTGGCATGAGTTAGTGTTGGGGCTATAGTAATATAGAAAAAGGTCCATGCTCCATCAAATAAGTCCTGGTTGCCCATTATATATAAAGTACTTTATTAGAAATGGGGGCTGTGCTTGGCAGTTAAATAGCTTTTCCCTATCCTCATGTCAAGAGAAACAAAATGAATATACATATGCAGCGAAAAGGTCTGTGTGAAGAACAGATAATGTCAGCAAAACAGACATATATAAATATATATATTCATTTCTGTCTATCTATTCTCAGTTCAGTTCAGTTTAGTTGCTCAGTTGTGTCCAACTCTTTGAGACACCATGGACTGCAGCACATCAGGCTTCCCTGTCCATTACCAACTCCTAGAGCTTGCTCAAACTCATTACCATTGAGTCGGTGATGCCATCCAACCATCTCATCCTCTCCTCCTGCCTTCAATCTTTCCCAGCATGAGGGTATTTTCCAATGAGTCAGTTCTTTGCATCTATCATTTTAGTTGCTGATTAATCTGACAAAATGAGGATTATAACTAGGTCTCAAACAAAATGATTATGTCTTCTTTCAAAGAGCTTAGAATGCATATATGAATGTATCCTCTCGTACTGTCAAAGAAGCAAGGCAATGGCATTTCCAGGCTATGACTTGATCTTTAGGTATATATCTAAATATTATCACTTCATATTTTCAAATAGGAAAAAAGATTTTCATTTAAATGAAATATATACAACTTTTTTTCATTTCTAATGTGAAAAAGAAAATCAGTTTATCATAAAAGATGGGAATAAAGTCAACAAAAAATTATTTGGGGAAAAGAAAAGGAAAAGGGTCCAAACTCTTAATGAAGGTCTTCCTAATGGCGTTAGTGGTAAAGAAACCATCTGCAAATGCAGGAGACATAAGACATGCAGGTTCAATCTCTGGGTTGGGAAGATCCCCTGGAGGAGGAAATGACAAACCACTCTAGTATTCTTGCCTGAAGAGACCCCATGGACAGAGAGGAACCTGGTGGGCTATAGTCCATAGGATCGCAAAGAGTTGGGCATGACTGAAGCGATTTAGCAGGAACTTTTAATGAAGATGTAACCACAAAAAAAGGTAACTATAACCCAGGTGGGATATGGGCAATATAAGAAATCAGAGGCAGCACAGAGGAGAGTGGGAACTTCAGGGAGGTCAGGGGAGGCTGGCAGAGAAGGCATCACCTATGGAGTTTTGAGAGGATGGAGCTTACTAGGTAGGCAAGAGGAAGAAGTGGGCATTGTACCCAGAGGCACTCGATGGTATAAGTAGGTCACAGTTGCCTGAGTGTGAAGAGGAAGGCTGAAGAGTTTCCAAAGGTGGAGAGGGAGGGGGCAGTGGCACCTGAAGCTGGGGAGATGGGCAGCAGCCACATCAGAGAGGCCCTGTGTCTGCTAAGGAGCTGGGATTTCATGCTGTAGAGCTCGTGGGAGAAGCCTAGATCTTAGGTGTCAGATAGACCCAACTGAGGTCCTCCTCCACCACTCACTGTGTGACTTAGGCAAGCTACTTCTGTCCCATGTGTCTCAGTTTCCTCAGGTGTGAAAAGGGGTTAATAATAGTAGTTCCCTCATAAAGCTGTCATGAGAATTACATTTAATGAGAGAATGTAGGAGAATTCTTTACTTTAGTGACTGCCACATAGTCTGTGTTCTATAAATGGTAGTTAATAAACCACTGTTACTATTATAGCTCTTAGTATTACTAGGATAGACTCTTCTTTCAAGAAGCTGAAGTGAGAGGGAAAGCAGAGAAGGTCTAATAGCGATAAGAAGACATTTCACTAACAGGAACTAAGGATAAAGAGTATTGGCTATTAAGAGAGATTTCTATCACTTAACTTCTATGCTTGGATTCAGGTAATTAACACTGACTGCCTCCATGGAGAAACCTTGAAATCTCAGTGGTTTAACTTAACATGAAAAAGGTTCATTTCTCATTCCCAGTCTAAGGCATCTCATCTACATGGTTATGATGGTGGATGTCTCAGGAGCCTAGGCTCTTGTGTTTTCTAGCCCTGTCAATCTTGAACACCCAGTTTCCAGAGTTACTAGGATAGGAGAAAAGAGAGATTCAACAAGTATGTGGGCTGCTGACTGCCTCACTCTAGAAACGACACACTTGCCACTCACACTTAATTGGCCACCACGGCCCGAATCTCCAGCCAAATCCCAAAGGAGGGTGGGGAATGGGGAGGAGCCAAGGGCACTTGGTAAGCACTGGCAGTCTCTGGTACCACCTTCCTCAATGTAGGGACAGACATCAGTTACCACCAGATGGTAACTCCATTGAGTGGTGTTGGGGTGATGCTGGCATCTGCCCTCCAGTCCACGTAAGCAACTTTCCTTTGGTTTTGACAGTGTAGCTGGAGACATATTGCTATAAACTGGATCACTCTGCATATTATATTTATTATACTTAGATCTCCTTCATGTTTTTAAGGAGATACTGTAAATTTGTTTGGATTTGGAAATTTGTCAACTTAATAGTGGGCTAGAGAAATCTTTTTCAATATTTATTAAAGTATATTCCTTAAAACCCTGATTCCTATATTTGGTCAAGGAGAGGGGCTCTATGACCTAAAAAAAGGTTTGGAAAGCCTTGATTTTTTTTTTTTAAATAACAGTACTTTATTTCTGATACTGGAATCAGTATTCTACTTTCTTCTTCAATTTTTTTTTTACAGATGGCTAACAAACACATGAAAAGATGCTCAACATCACTCATTATCAGAGAAATGCAAATCAAAACCACAATGAGGTGCCATTACACGCCAGTCAGGATGGCTGCTATCCAAAAGTCTACAAGCAATAAATGCTGGAGAGGATGTGGAGAAAAGGGAACCCTCTTACATTGTTGGTGAGAATGCAAACTAGTACAGCTGCTATGGAGAACAGTGTGGAGATTCCTTAAAAAACTGGAAATAAAACTGCCATATGACCCAGCAATCCCACTCCTGGGCATACACACCGAGGAAACCAGATCTGAAAGAGACACGTGCACCCCAATGTTCATCACAGCACTGTTTATAATAGCCAGGACATGGAAGCAACCTAGATGCCCATCAGCAGACGAATGGATAAGGAAGCTATGGTACATATACACTATGGAATATTAATCAGCCATTAAAAAGAATTCATTTGAATCAGTTCTAATGAGATGGATGAAACTGGAGCCCATTATACAGAGTGAAGTAAGCCAGAAAGATAAACACCAATACAGTATACTAACGCACATATATGGAATTTAAAAAGATGGTAACAATAACCCTATATGCAAAACAGAAAAAGAGACACAGATGTACAGAACAGACTTTGGGACTCTGTGGGAGAAGGCGAGGGTGGGATGTTCTGAGAGAATAGCATTGAAACAAGTATACTATCAACGGTGAAACAGATCACCAGCCCAGGTTGGATGCATGAGACAAGTGCTCGGGGCTGGTGCACTGGGAAGACCCAGAGGGATGGGATGGGGAGAGAGGCGGGAGGGGGGATTGGGATGGGGAACACATGTAAATCCATGGCTGATTCACGTCAATGTATGGAAAAAACCACTACAATATTGTAAAGTAATTAGCCTCCAACTAATAAAAATAAATTAAAAAAATGAAAAAAAAAAAAAAAAACCAAATAACACTCATACTAACAGTGGGAAGGGGGAGGGGAAATATCAGGATGGGGTGGGAGGTACAAACTTTCAGGTGTAAGGTAGACTCAAGGATGTATTGTATAATGGGGAAAGATAGCCAGTATTCTGTAATAATTGAAAATGTTAAATAAAATTTTTAAAAAGCTCACTTATAAAAATTAAATGCTTATATTAGAAAATTTAAAAACATTAAAAAGTAAAAAAATAGAATTAGAATTTCACTTCCCAGTCACCATACAAGAAAGCCCTGAATGTTGTTCACTCTTTGGTAGCAGTAGCACTAAGTGTAATTAATGGATCCTGCAATAAGATGCTTCCTTAACTCTTTTTTTTTTTTTAACCCAGCATGGAATCCACCCCTACAGTTTTTTTCTACATGATATCTATTAATTTCCTTAGAACTAGTGTTCTGGGGCAAAAGAGACCCACTGGCAAATCCTTGCTTAATGAGTTTCATCCATCTTAGACTGCTGAGCTCTAGTTTCAAAGGGGTGCTGTTTCTGGCCCCTTCTAGCAATCCAGGGGTTGCCGTTTCTCAGAACTAATGGCAGAGATGGTCACAGGGCCTGAGGTGACACAGTGAGCTGTCAGAGGCAGGTGCAATGAGAACCCTGCTTATCAGGCTTCAGCCACATTTTGATCTGCCCATATCCTCACATATCTGATGTCTCTGAAACCTGGATGTGTCACTTTTGCCTTTTCATAATCTCTAAGGTGAGCCTGAGGGTTGAGGAATTCTTGATTCATCCAGCCAGTTGACCCTTCACTGGACGATAAGAAAAGGTCATTTACTTGTTCCCTTACCTGGACCCAGGTTCAATCCCTGGGTTGGGAAGATTCCCCTGGAGAAGGAAATGGCAACCCACTCCAGTATTCTTGCCTGGAAAATCCCATGGATGGAGGAGCCGTCACAAAGAGTCAGACACGATTGAGTGACTTCACTTTACCTGTTCCTGCCTAGGGGTGGCCAGCACCTAACTCTGGGCAGAAATGGCTTGGTATCAGATGGCTAAGTGTCTCAGCTTCTTAGAAGGTTTCCAGGAAAAGGGAGACTTCAAAGGCTCCCTTTGAAAGCTAATTCTATGTAAGTTTCTTCTGCTTCAATTTAAAACCTTTTTTAAAATTCAGTGACCAGAACTTATAAACTAATTTTTGTGTTCATGGGGGGTGGGGGAACACTGGCTAAAATCATGGGGCAGAAGGAGACAGCTCATGAAATAATGGAAAGCACAACCCTGAGTTTCTTGAATGGCCTGATGATCACCCCGTCACACTGATGTCCTCCCCTCTCCAGAGAGAATGGACTGTAGCATCTCCTCTTAGATAGCAAAGAGAGCCCACCCCTTGCCCACCAGGACACCCCAGACTCCTCTATCTGTTTATCTGCGGCTGGCGCCACTTCCAGCACTCACCAGTGTCCCCAGAGCCTTGTTCCCTGTGGGGTAAACACCTTGGCTGTTATTATGTTCTGTGATTGGTTCAGTGGAGGCTGTGTCAGTCATCTACCCCCAGGCACTCTCTGGCTGGCCCATTAGGGTCCCAAGGGAAGCTGAGGCTCCACTGAAGAATAGAAGACACAACACGAGCTTCATCCTGACCTCCAGTCTGTTTCACATTTGTCCTGAATGTCCTGATGCCAAGGCCTTGGCTGAACCCTGGGGAAGCAGGGAGGGAAGGACCTTAATCCAGAGGGACCTGTCAATCTGATGGAGGAATGGGATAGAGTTCTAGGACTCAGACAGACTGAGCTATAAGAGTGATGAAACAGAACCCCCTGGATGCCAGAGGAGCAGGAGGGAGCTGCTTCTCAGGGAAGAGAAGAATTGAAGGCAACTCAACTTGGAAAAAAGGAAGCTGAGTTAGATAGAAGAAAGATGCTCCTGAGCTTACATAGAATCAGGTTCTAGAACTGAGTCTTAATTTCAGACTGGGGGAGTTGTTCTTGGCCTTTCCTGACCTGAGAGTCCATCATGTGTTGATCCAGAATCAGAGATGTCAGGGCAGCAAATGTCCTGACCAAAGTTTCCTTGATTGGAGGAATGATCCTCTTCTACTATTAAAAACAAGACAAACCAAAAACAAAACTAATCAAAAACCTCCAAACCAAACCAGACAACAGTGAAACAACCCCCAAACCTCAGGAAAGGCCATCTTCCTAAAGTTCTCCTGCACCATCTCCCCAGGCCGCCTTCTTCCCTCCATCCTAGATAACGTCTCCCCAACTCTTGTTCCAGAAATGCTTTACTGGAGAAAGCTTTTAGCTCTGGCCCAAAACCATCTGCCAGCACTTGTGACCAGAGCTCTCACTAGCCTTATTTGTCACCATGTCTGGTCTCCCAGATTGAGAAGTCCCTGCAGACGGACCAGAAGTTTCCTTGGAACTTCCTTCCAGGACAGGCCAGAGTCAACTTCATCTAGAGGCCTGGACAGACAGCAGGTGACAGACTAAGCAGGACTCTGGAATATCCTTGACCTTGTTCTTGTCCTTCTGAAGTAGAACCAGCCTGGACATCTGTTACCCTGTTACCCTGGCCCCTCCTCTACCCAAAGAGGCCAGACCCACTGAGAACTTCCACTGGAGATCTGGGCAGGGATAACCCCAGTGATTGCAGGGCAGTGAGGAGAGATAAGGCAGCCAAATTACTATAATGCAGGAGGTAAGCAGAGCAAATGCAGGGTTTGGGACCATTTTATAGGGAATTCATGGGGAATTGAGGCTGGAAGAGACAAAAATCTCAGAGGGGAGATGGTAATTTCATAAACGGAGAACCAAGAGGCCCTAGGTGGCCTGAAAGATATTCACGAACTACATATTAGGCTGACTCCAGCCGGCCCAGCCCTCTGACTATTTAAGGACTGAGCAGGGACAGAAAGCCCAGCTGCTCTGCGCCCCTCGCCTGTCCACCCAGCAACCGGTGACCTCCACCTCCCAGCCATGAGCCGCCAGTTGAACCTCTACCCCGGTGGGGAGCGCCTGGCCTTCAGCGGCTGCTCTGCCATCATCTCCAGCCGGGTCAGCAGCAGCACCGCCTCATTCCGGGCCAGCGGCGTCAAGGGCACGGCCACCTTCGGCAGCAGGAGCCTCTTCAACTGCGGGGGCGGCCGGCGCCTGGCCCTGAGCTCCTCGGCCGGGCGGGGCGTCTCCGCGCTGGGTCCCTGTGCAGCCACCGGCGGCGGCCGCCGGGGAGGCTTCGTGGGCACCGTCTTTGGCAGCGCGGGGCTGGGGCCCGCGTGTCCGTCCGTGTGCCCGCCGGGCGGCATCCCTCAGGTCACCGTCAACAAAAGCCTCCTGTCCCCCCTCAACGTGGAGCTGGACCCAGAGATCCAGAAAGTGCGCGCCCAGGAGCGGGAGCAGATCAAGGCACTGAACAACAAGTTCGCCTCCTTCATTGACAAGGTTGGTGCTGGAGTGTCTACCCGTCCCTGCCTTGGTGACCAGTGTACATGCGGGTCTCACTCTGCCCCTGCCACTGGCGTGGGAACTTGGGCAAGTTAGTTATGCTCTCTGAATTTCCCTTGCCTCTTGTGTAAAATGGGCACAAGAGTAGCTCTAACCCCATAAGTTTATAATGAGGATGAATTGGATGTTTCTAAGGTGCTTAAAACAGTGCCTGGCACACCTTCACCCCGCCCCTCCCCCTTAAAGAGGAGCTTCATTCCTTTCTTGCTGGAAAAGACTCCGGAAAGGTGTCAGTGGCAGGAGATGCATAATGGGCCCCCCGAGGGCTCTCACTACCAAACAGAGAGATGGGTTTGCAGTTCCAGGACAGGGGGTGTCCCAGGACGGGATACCTGGTGGGTGAGAAAGACCTGGAAGGTAGGAAGTGGGATAAGGATGTAAACCAGTAAGGTTTTTAGAGGAGGTGAGAGGAAAGGGCTAGAACAGTGAAGGTGCTGAGGGGAGAAGATTTGGAAGGAGGGCATGTCAAATTATGTGTGTGTATGTCCAGAAATTGGGGCAACAGAGAAGATGGCTCTGGAGTCATAGGCAGTGACCGTGCTGAATGGGAGGAGACAAAGAATGGGCTTCTCTTGTCTCCACCTGGAAAGATCTAGACCATGAGGGATATGATACTAATAATAGCTGACACTCCTCAGTGCCTGGTGCTGACCCAAGTGGTTCTCATTTATCAACCCATGATTCAGTGATCACTCTTATCTTGCAGAAGCTCAAATTAAGATAGAGGGAAGCTAAGAAATGTGCCAGGGTAATAGAAAAGGCAGCAACAGTAGCCTGTATCCCTCACTACTGTACTTGGGAAGAGGAAATGAAGTAGTTGGAGGACAGAGGGCAGGAGTGGAAGAAATAACTAAAGAGATTGGTAAGAAGAGGAATGTTGGTGCAGCAGAGGCCTGACATTGTTCACTACAAAAATGAAAAACCTTCCGTCAATATGAATAGATTTGTAAAGATGTGATTGTTGTTGTCCAGTTGCTCAGTCATGTCCGACTCTTTGTGACCCCATGGACTGCAGCACACCAGGCTTCCCTGTACTTCACTATCTCCCAGAGTTTGCTCAAACCGACCCCATTGAGTCGGTGATGCTATCTAACCATCTCGTCCTCTGGCATCCCCTTCTCCTGTTCTCAATCTTTCCCAGCATCAGGGTCTTTTCCAATAAGTTGGTTCTTTGCAATAGGTGGCCAAAGTATTTGAGCTTCAGTATCAGTTCTTCTAATGAATATTCAGGGTTGATTTCCTCTAGGATTGACTAATTTGCTTGTCCTTGCTGTCCAAGGGACTCTCAAGAGTCTTTTCCAACACCACAATTTAAAAGCATCAATTCTTTGGCATTCAGTCTTCTTTATGGTCCAGCTCTCACATCTGTATATGACTACTGGAAGAAGCATAGCTTTGACTGTACGTACCTTTGTCGGCAAAGTAATGTCTCTGCTTTTTAATATGTTGTCTAGGTTTGTCATAGCTTTTCTTCCAAAGAGCAAGCGTCTTTTAATTTTGTGGCTTCAGTCACTGTCTGCAGTGGTTTTGGAGCCCAAGAAATTAAAATCTGTCATTGTTTCCACTTTCCCCCCATCTATTTGCCATGAAGTGATGGAACCAGATGCCATGATCTTAGTTTTTTGAATGTTGAGTTTAAAGATGTGACAATCTGCTTCCAAAACCAATGAAAGAAACAAACCAGGAGCGATTTAGACGTCATGTAAGAAAGAACATGCAAATTACCAGAGTGACTTTCCAGTGTCATTCCCCAGTCACTATTTCTTACTGCTTCTCATTTCCCTTCACTCCAAAAACACCAGTATTTATAACAAAAAATGCTGCTTTAACCACGGTAAGTCATGGTGGCATATGATAGACAGCATTGCTTCCACCCACTTCCTGATTTCATTTAAGACTGGATCCTGTTTCTTGTCTTAGAGACAAGGTGGACGTGTCCCTCTGGCTGAATCCACTCTCTGAGGAACCTTGTTCTTTCCTGACTCCCACTGCAGGATGACACCATCTGATTTCTGGGGCCCTGTCCTCACTCTTGAGAGGCAAGAGCACTTGGGGGAGTGTTTGGGGTTTATGACCACCTTTGGTTTCCAGGTGAGGTTCCTGGAGCAGCAGAACCAGGTGCTGGGGACCAAGTGGGAACTGCTGCAGCAACTGGACCTGAACAACTGTAAGAACAACCTGGAGCCCATCCTCGAGGGCTACACTAGCAACCTGCGGAAGCAGCTGGAGACGCTGTCCGGGGACCGGGTGAGGCTGGACTCGGAGCTGAGGAGCATGCGTGATGTGGTGGAGGACTACAAGAAGAGGTGAGTGGAGAGGTGGAGAAACGCCACTGGAAGGTCTTGATTATAGGTGAGGTTGTGATTTGGAGCCAGCAATTTTGTCTTCTTGAATCCTTTGCTGATATCATTACTACTCTTTCTTGTATGGGAAGGAGAGAGATCTAGACAGGATGAAACGTAGGAAGAGAGAAGATCTACCCATAATGGTGTTCCAAATAGCCCAGGAGATGATGTGCTCATTTTAAACATTAGAAATGGAAGAATGTTGGGGGGTGGGTGGAGAGAACTGTCTCAAAACCAGATGAACAACCCAAATGGCTTTGTAGCTTCTCCTGAGTGAGGTTTTCTATAGGAGTTGCCAGGACTCCTATCGAAGGAAACATCCTTCCAATCTCAGAACACATCTTAAAGCTAAGCAAAAATGAGTTTTTAAAAGTTTTATTTTTTTTTTTTCATGGTGAGGCATCTCCATGCTGCTGAATCCCATTATTAAAGAGAACAGTTGAAGGTGTGCTTGGATGGGAAATGATTTCTCCTTCTAAGTTGAACCTATGAGGAGAGAGAGTAATGCCCCAGCTTGGTGGGATCTGATATTTTGGTGGTTTGCTTCCAGGTGTTAGGAGTTTTGGGGATAGATGACTTCTTCTGTAAGGTGGTAAAGATGGTCGGAACTGGGCTTTTTTTCTTGGTTCACTTTTGATCTCCCCCTCCATCTCTACTGAAGTCCCCCTAAGGTGTAACTCTGGCCCGAGCCCTGTATGGGGCCCCTGAAGATGGTGGTGACATAGTCCTGGACTTCTGAAAGCACACAGATTGTGGGGACAGGCTTAAAGAACACCCCCAGAGAGCCCCTTCTTTAAATATGTGTACACACTCAAATACAATTTCCAAAATTTTGGTTCATTTAATTTATAGGAAGCATCTACCATCTAGCTTAATTGGAAAGCTAGCTTTCGTTGTCAAACCAGAGAAATAAGTGTTGCTTTCTGTCAGAAAAAGTGTGGCTTCATATCTAAATTCAAGTCAAAATATAAACATGCACTGAGGACTATTTTAAAATCCACTCAGCAATAAACTAAGGGTGACAGCTTGTACAGTAGGCTATTGAAAACATTAAAGGTTAAAATGATGTAGATTTAACATAATTAATACATCTATATTCTAAAACAAGATAAATCCATGTGTACTTTGTCATGGTTTAACTTTTAATTATACATTTTAATCTGCTTTTAAAAATTATATGTTATTTATTAAGTCCATAGTAATGTAAAATGCAGTTTTCTTTATAAATGTTGTATGTGTATATTGAACTCTGATATTCAATTTTTAGAAGTAAATGATGAGAAGTTATTTATAATGCATGAATGTCATCAATTTTGATAGCCATCATGATCCATCTTTTCCAATGTATTTTATGAAGTAGAAAGATATAAGGTGCTAAAAGCTAACTGGTCTTCAATTAGCACATACTTTTATTTTTGTCAATAGGATGGATATAATGTGATAACATGTAAGATAATATGAGATAAAATTGTGATGGAAACAACTATTTCATAGTATAACTTGATAGAAAGGAGCTTTTAATTATCTTTTGAATAACACACATAGAATCTGAGATAAATCATATAAGCTATTTTTCTGTGTTTTACCCAGTGCAACTAGAAAAATCTGGCAGTCTTCAGAAAATGTCCCACTGTTTAAGTACTTTAAATAACCCACTTCACTAACCTGTACTACTTCAGCAATCCAACAAAACTTTATTTTCTTGGCAGCCAGTGACATGACTTAGGAAGTAAAAAGCTGAGAAGAATCGCTCCAGTTAATGTGTATGAAAAATAGCTCCTTTGGGGGCACAAAACATTTCTTTCCAATACTCTATTTTATTTGCTCTCGCAAATATCCTGTATTATGTTCTTTAAAGAATCCTTTTATTCTTCTTTTTAAACAAAAGGCCCCATGGATAGGAGGCAAGGCAAGAGGGGAAGAGGGGATGTGAGACCCCAGCCCCACACCCCTTCCCCACCTACCCCTTTTCTGCTTATATATTTATACTCTATCTACAAGTCCCTGGGGCAAGGTGACATGTTCTTTGTTAATAGAAAGGGATGGAATAGTGAGATCTTTAAGTGAAATGATCAGTGCTCTTGACCCTCCAAGCTACAATACATGTGTAATGAGAATATCTCACCCCCATCCAAACACCCTATTTCCAAGGCCTTGCTTCACCTGTGTAAGAAACAGGCATAACTTACAGAGAAAGGGAATAGCGTTTTTTGGGTGCCTGGGAGCTTTCTTCTCCGGCTAGGGCTCGTACTAAGGTGCCAGCTGGTGGGGAGGGGGGTGACTTTCGGTTGTCACGAGGAAGGTGGGACAGCAGAACATGCATGATGTCTCCATCACAGATGCATTCCCAAGTAGATACATTTTAGGGTAGCCTGACTATGAGCGAAGGAGCCACACATTGATGCCTTTAAACCTGTCCTTGTCACATCCCCTTTCAGAAGGCTCTCCGTGCCCTGGGGGAACGTAAAGCCCGGGTTATGGGTCACTGCCCTGCAGCTTTCGGCACAGAGGCGATTGCTGCCTGCTCAGTGAGCATTCGCAGAACGGAGCTGTCCCACTGGTGATGCTCCTTTCTCTTGCCCCACGCAGGTATGAGGTGGAGATTAACAGACGCACAGCTGCTGAGAATGAGTTTGTGATGCTCAAGAAGGTATGAAACGGGTAGGGAGGGCTGGAAGAAGCCTGGGGGCTCCCTAGGGACCTGGCATGCAGATGTTTGTAGGGTGAGGAAAGGGCCCTTATGGGTCACTTAGTCTCTAGGACAGAGATGGCTAGGCTTCTATTGTCCCACTCATCTCTCAGGTCCCTTGCCTGGGCAGCATGCTGCTTCCAGAAGCTACCAGCTTTAGATCCAGGTGCAGCCGTGGCCCTGCACATTGGTTGGTTTGCTCTCAGGGATCAGGCCTCCCTGTGAAGCATGGTGGAAGGGGAGAGAGCAGGGAACCTGGGGCTCCTTGTGGCAGGAGGGAGGGCAGGGGGAGAGGCAGGTCCCTCTCTGTGTTCCCCAGGATGTGGATGCTGCCTACATGAACAAGGTCGAGCTCCAGGCCAAGGTGGACTCCTTGACAGATGAGATCAAGTTCTTGAAGTGCCTCTATGAAGGGGTAAGGACCCTGCTGAGCTCTCTGGTGGTCTGCTCCTCTTGCAAGTGGTTTCTGGCCCTTGGCCTGGATGGTCACATGACCAAGGGTTGGCAGAGAGGCCTTTTGACCTCTGTACTGACCCACATTGTCAGTACAGCTGCCATTTGCTGAGGCCCTACTATGTGCTGAGCAGTGGGGGTAGGCTTTGAGGAGACTGATGGAGGAGAAATGATTCCTGTCCTCTAGGAGTCCATAGTCCGGTAGGGAAAACAGCATGTAAATGAGCTTTGGGAGAGCAGCGGAATGGTGAATTCTGCCTGAGGTGTCGGTGAAGGTTCCAGGAGAAAGGTGAGCAAGATTTCCGTGGGTGCAGGGAAGGGCTTGGACTCCAGCCTGAAGGAGCAGAATTAGGGGAGACCTGGAGCTGGAGTTGTGCTAAAGTATGAGGGGCCTGGAGAAGTAGGGGTTCACTGATGACTCTCTAGAGGACCGAGTGTCACCTAAGGAGTTCAGACTGATCCATGGTGGCCGTTGGTGCGGAGAGAGTGGGTAGGGTGGGAGGAGTCCTGCGTGTGTGATGGAGAGGGCAGTCCTATGGGTGGAAAGCTCCATGTGTTCATCTCACACCCACAGGCTTGAGCACTGCAGGCCTCTGCTGAAGGCAGAGCTCATGTGCCGAGGAAGGGCAGGAAGGGGAAGCAGGGGGTTTGCCAGAGAGGATCAAGAAAAGGGACCCCCCACCTTGGGAAACCTTTAACTGACTCCCCTCCCCTAACTGTCCTCCAGGAGATTGCTCAGATCCAGTCCCACATCAGTGACACATCCGTCATCCTGTCCATGGACAACAACCGCGACCTAGACCTGGACAGCATCATCGCCCAGGTCCGCACCCAGTACGAGGAGATCGCCCTGAAGAGCAAGGCCGAGGCCGAGGCGCTGTACCAGACCAAGGTGAGCTGAGGGCCAGGTGTGCAGCGGTCCAGTGATCACAGCTACTATCCTGTCATCATGTATGCACGTGTGTGCTTGTGTGTGTGTGTGCATGTGTGTTGGGGCTGGGCAGAGACTTCCTGCTTCTTGGAGTTGGGCCTTGTGGAAATGCCATCCTGTGGTCCAGAGAGATCCTCCACAGTGTTGGCAGGTGTTGGGGGCCATGTGTGGGCTAAGCCCTTCCCCAGCCAAGGCCCTTGCTGACAACTGAGGCCACATCAGTTACCACTTCAATAAGATTCTGATGCCATTTCTGTGGACAATCCACCATCTCAGCTTTTCTTCTATTTCCAACTTTGTCAAAACGAGGACAGGAAATTCAGACTCCATTAGGGCTCTCATGTTTGAGAATCCGAGGATCCTGTTGAAGTGGGGCTGGGCCTTCCTATCCAGAAGGAAAGGGTTGTTTTTCTCCCTCTCCCTCTCCCCTCTTCCCTCCTCCTCTTGTGCCTGTGTTGCGTAGATAACGAGAACGGTGCCCTGTCACTCTCCCTCTCCTCCAGCACCCTAAGGGCTGAATTCCCAACTGTCCTATGCTCCTCGTCTCTTGTCCCCCAATCTCAGATCCAGGAGCTGCAAGCCACAGCGGGCCAGCACGGGGATGACCTCAAACTCACCAAGGCTGAGATCTCAGATCTCAACCGGATGATCCAGAGGATCCGCTCAGAGATTGGGAATGTGAAGAAGCAGGTGGGTTCTATGAAAGGAGTCAGCTGACAGCACTCATTGGTTTGAGACCAATTATGGTTTGGTACAGTCAGTATGAGAACAGTTGTACCAGCCTATACAAATGAGAAGAGCATCCTGCCCTTCCCAGCACTGTGAGGATCTTGCACCAATCTGTATGAGGCTCATTATTAAAAAGGATAAAACAAGATCTCTAAGGAGAGAACAGTAGGAATCTGTATGGAAGGATGTAGCATCCTTTGTTGGGCATCACACTCCCTAAGTGCTGTAGGGCTTCCAACGGGCTCTGGATGAATGGGGACCCGAGTGCGGCTTCCTGTAGGAGGTGGATTACCTTGGGATGGAAGGCAGAAAGAGGGAAGGGGGTCTGGTGAAGGAACCCACAAGAGCAGTGGATGTGAGGTGGGCACGTGTGCCAGAAGGAAAGACGCCCACCCTGAGAAGAAGGTCCGTGATGGGTGGGTGGCAGGGAGCAGGACACCCCTAGGTAGGAATGGGTGGATTATGGGCAGTATTCAAAGAGAGTGGTGGACCTTAGACCCAGTGCAATTGGTGAAAGGGCTTGGAAATTTCCCATGATGAATCTGTGCCGGAGGAAGGAGAGCCAGTCGTGGATTTTAGAAGAGAGTGGAGAAGGAAGGTGGAGAAGGAAGATCGCCACCCCACTCTGACCCCCGCCACACACACCCCCAACACTAGTCTTGGCTCAGGTCTCTGCTGAGTGTTTGCCTTTTCCTGTGTCTGTCTGTGGGGGGCACTACACTGAACTCAGCCCATAGGAACACAATATGGGGCCACGCTTGTGATTCCAAAGCAAGCAAACTCATGAATCTCCCAAAGTTTGTGGAGTTTGGTGCAAAGATTTAAGGTCTCAGCTTCCTGGGCAAGTGAAGTTCCCTATCTCCTCCCCTTCTCTGCCCTGCATGTGCACGTGCACACACACACACACACACACACACAGCCCTCCTCCAACAGCAGAAAGAAAAAAGATAGACTAATTTAAGAACCTATGGTGTTTTAATTTAATCAAGTTCTGCATAAATGAAAGAAAAACACAAGGTGTTTGAAGCTACCTTTGGTACCCAATTACTCTATTTATCTGAGCATTCTCTGTGTACATGTTTAGGCAAACTTATCACCAGAAAATGACATTTGTGATGAAAAGGCCACCATGCTTTGGAGGTCAGGGGAGATATCCTCCTTGCGGAGCCAGTGGGGGTCACTGCTGATACTTGGTCCCCAAGGCAGCTCCTCTTGAGTGCTCTCAGCCAAGGTGCTTTCCTGCCTTTTGACCTCTCCACCAAAGAAGCCCACAGTTAAACATGCAGACTCTGCATCCAGTGGCTCCAGAATCCAGCTGCTAATTGTTTCAGAGGAACCAACATTTCAGGTCTTCCTTTCAACTCATGCCACATTCACAAGACCCAAGCTTCTGGAGTCCCCCAAGTTCACCTGCAGGATCTTGGTCAGTGACAAAGAACAGAGGACAGTTTGGTGGAATTCGAGTTATAGAGTTTATTGCATCCTCCTAAATAATTAGGTCTTCACAGTCCTGAGGATGGTGATGCTTTTCCCTGGTTCGATAGCTGAGTCCTAGGTTTTTCTGCTGAGGCTGTGAACACTCACCCGAAACACTGCGGATGCTTGTATGGCTGGGGGCCTGCCTGGTTGAGGAGGGTAGCATCACCTGGACAGCAGTGAAAAATTCCATTTGGCCTCAGGACCAGCTCCTCTCCTTGGGGTGAAGCAACTTTGACTCCAGAAAAAGGGGACAGATCCTAGGATCCCACCAAAGCCTAACCCAGTGACTGGCAAACACACTCATGACTGAAAGGCCCAAGACACCCTCTCCATCTGCCCAGCTTCCCCTGGATGCAGTGCTGAGCCCCACCTGCAGTTTGCTTCTGCAAGTGACACCTAAAAGTGAAGTTTGTAAACTAGTAAAACCTGTTAGTTATGCAAAAGTATTATTGAAGCCTGTTGCCTTGTAGCATGAGCCTCTGTGCAATTTGGGAGGCCAAATCCTCCGTGGGGTAGGTTTATTGGATAGACATTTTATTAATAGGAAATTTATTGGTCCCTATTTTTTCACTATTTACAGTATCTCCCAAGATATCATTTACACTATGGGGCAGAATTAAGGCCAGTGACCCAGAGAATTTTTAGGGTTGGCAGAACAGCTGATACAAACTAGTAGGGAGACTACGGAGCCATGTGCCCAGGTGGCCACCTTCTCAATCAATACCTTTCCCCTCCTCTCTCCCAAGGTAAGGACACTCCACCTTTACATGCCATGGCATGAGCTGGACTGAACTGTGCCTGGAGTTGGGGGGAACGACAGATCCTAGACATCACCTCTAGTGATGTTCAGAAAATGGGAAAACCAGAAGGACCTCAAAGCATTTACCATCAATCAGGATCAAAAGAAGGGAGGTTTTCTGAGCAGGATCTCAGAGCTATGCTCTGACCCAAAGCACTGAATCTGTTTGCCCCTCAGTGCTCCAACCTAGAGATGGCTATTGCTGATGCTGAGCAGCGGGGCGACTGTGCCCTGAAGGACGCCCAGGCCAAGCTGGATGAGCTGGAGGCCGCCCTGCTCCAGGCCAAGGAGGAGCTGGCCAGGATGATGCGTGAGTACCAGGAGCTGATGAGCACCAAGCTGGCCCTGGACATGGAGATCGCCACCTACCGCAAGCTGCTGGAGGGCGAGGAGTGCAGGTGAGGGGGTGGGGGGATGTCTTTTGTTTGATATGTCTTTTGTCATTATCTCTGTGCTTTAGTAGGAAGGTTGAGGGCAAACAGTCTGGTTTTGTTCAGGTCCTACTGAGGTGAAACTCTATAAAGAATGGTTTTGACATGGTGCAGTAGGAAAGACCAGAGTTAGACGGGAAGAAGGACAGGATTGTAAACATCCCAAAGAGGTTGCTAGGGGAGGAATTGAAGAAATTGAGAAATAGAGCATCCCTGGCGCTTCATGATTCATTCTTGAGGTGAGTGGGAGGGGCAAGATGGTCTCTAAGAGTCACCTAGGTTCAAGATTGTTCTGGCAAAGCCTAAGGCCCAGGGAGGATGTGAGCTCACTCCTCTTAATTGTCTAAGACCAAAGGCATAACTAGTCAGAAGCAGGGGCACGATTATCCCACACATCAGATAATCCCAAAGCCACTTTGATGGAGAGGCTGACTCCCTGTAGCAGACTTTTCGTCTTAGTTCTGTTTCTTGAGAGGTCCCACTCGGGTGTTTGGGAAGAAAGAAGGCTGGGCTGGAGTGGAAGGCATGTCTGAGAGGGGAGGCTGATTCATCGAGGGATCTCCCTGGATCGAAGAGGTTTAAGGAGGTTTATCTGATTTTCTTCTCCCTCTGCAGGATGTCTGGTGAATATCCAAATTCCGTGAGCATCTGTAAGTATCTGCAGTACCTAGTTCTGCCTTTAGTCACCTACCAGAAGTCGAAGTCCCTCTATTTTCATGACACCAAAGAAAATTTAGAATAACAATAACAGAGTGGGTTAAGGGGAGACTTAGGGGCACAAAGAGGGAGCTGGATTTAGTAACCAAGGAGAAAAACAGTATTGTGAAATACTATTTTAATACAGGTTATACAAAAGTATAACCTATAGAGAGATCAAATGATATCCAACAGTATATAGTCCCAAAATCTACTTTAAGAATGATACTTAATGACTACATTCTATTTCTTTGAGGTCAGTCCATAAAAGAGGTACTGGATTGAAGTAAGAAGGAACGAGAGGAGCCTGACTGGCTGAATGATGAAAAAAGCAGAAATAACCTCCTGTAGATTTAAAAGCTAGAGAGAGCACAGGGTTCTATTGTAGGGTACTCCCAGCAACCCCTTTCTTTAGCAGAGGCATCAGAAGGCCTCTGTGAAGTGCCTTTCTTCATCTGGTCCTACCCAGATGGAAATTCACTGCTAAAGTCTGCTAGTGCTTACAGTCTGACATTGATAGATTCACATAGACTAATTAGGAAAAGGTCCAATACATGGGGTCAAGTACATGAAAAATGACCAGTGCTGATGAAAATCTCTTAGTAAACTAAAAATAGACAATGGAGAAGCCACCCCAGGGGAGAGAACTAAGGGAATGATCAGGATGTCCCAGGAAGCTGAATGAACTGGGTCTTTTCTTGCTGATTGCAGCCGTCATCAGCAACACCAGCGCTGGGGCAGGAAGCACCGGCTTCAGCATGGGCTTTGGTGCCTCGAGCAGTTACAGCTATAAATCCTCAGCGGTGGATGTCAAAACCAAAGGCAGCTGTGGAGGCAGCGAGCTCAAGGATGCTTCTGCCAAAACCTCAGGCAGTAGCTGTGCAACCAAAAAGGCCTCGAGATGAAGGGCAGATGAAGGCTGGCTCATGAGCAGAAAGCTGCAAACCTCACCCCTCTCGCCACGTTCTCATCTCCTCTTCTGGGTCCCCTTCCCAAGTCAGGAAGTGCTTCCTCTGTAACCACAGCCTTGGTCCCATCCCTGCTCCTGATTCTGAGTGGGGTGATGCTCTGATGCAAGGCATCCAGCCACGGGCTCTCTTGGTGACCTCCTCCTTGGGCACCTTTCTCTGGGTCACTGCCCTGTATGCAGAGATTACACACATCCCCAGGATGCTTCTCTGTGACCAGGGGCAAGCCCCTCTGTCCTTGTACCTTTCTGGGTCTTCACAGTCAAGGGGCTCTCATTGTCCTCTGATTGGGGCCATTCCCAGTTCTCTGCTTCTCTGCAATAAATGGTCAATGCCATCTCATTCTCAGTATTGAATCTATTGCCCGGCATACTGACATCTGAGTTGCCCCATCCAATTCTTCTTGGTCCAGCTCCTGCTTCCCTCTGGGTCCCTGGTCTGAAACGGATCTTTGCTGTCTGGTCCTGGCCAGGCAGGTATTGGTTGAGAGCTGCTCCTTGTAAACAACAAAGATTTGTTACAAATTTGCCTCTAGGCGGGCTTGGGTCTTCCTGGTCACCTGGGCACTTACTCCAGGTAGGCCACACAATGGCCCTGTGAGATGGGAACAGTTGCCCCCTGTACAAAGATGCTCAGGCTGCTGTGATCAAGGAGCTGAGTCACCCCAGGACTCTCAGGTGTCTGAGTTTCAGCGCAGCTTCCTGCTCCGCCTCTCAAGAGCTCCCACAGTGTCCCTACAACTGTCTCTTGTTGTCAGAGAGTCATTCCTTCTTCTTCCTTTCCTCCTCAGTCTCTTGCCAACCCACCTCCTATCTTTCTCTCCCACACCAGCCTTGCTTTCCTCTTCTTCCAGCTGATTCCTTTCCATCCTCAAGTTTGAGGCCAGCACGCCCACCTGCCTGTGTATGCCTCTCTGTCTGCTGTATCCATGTAGCCGTGGCTCACGAGCTTTGGTGAGTCTGGCATCGTCAGGCACAGGGAATATAGGAGTCAGCAAACCGGCACATAAGAGCCTGTCCTAGGGGAGCCCACAGTCTGGTGGGGAGAGTAAAAATCAGCGATTAACAATGAAACACAGGATATGGCAGGCAGGGATGATTTCTGTGAAGAAAAATTACACAGTAAGAGGAGTGTTCTTTGACACATGTGTATGTTTCTGTAAGAATGTTTGTTTTCTCAGAAGCAGTTGACACAGTCGCCTTGAACAAGGTGCTGAAGAGCAGAGTCCTCCAGGGCAAGGCCACCTTCCAACGATGAGCCTCATTTGAGGGTGACCTTCAGGGTGCCTGTGACCCCTTCTCCCCCTCGTCATTCCCCAGCCTCATACTCCAGTCTTTCTTCCTGGAGGCCAGGACTTTTCACACCTCAGGACCTTAGCAAATATAACTTCCAATCTCAAGTGCCCATGCCCCATTTCCTGAAAGCCTGCTCATCCTTGGTGGTCCAGCTGAATTGCCACCTCCTATGGCCATGCGTTTTCTGGTCCCTCCATGTGGACTCCATCAAGTCATAAAAGCATAAATGAGAAGGAACATTAGAGCTTGTGGCCAGAAACTCCCCGAATCCCCCCACTATTATAGGCCAGCAAACAGGCCCAGATGGCTAAGCTCTCTGACCACGTTCACAGCCCTGATGAGCAGCAGAGTGGGGACTGGGGCCCTGCACATCCATAGCACTGTTCCCGAACCCATATTACAGTTGAGGCTCTATTTTCCAGAGCTCCGTGTTCTGTTCTGGGGCCCTCAGTCTGGCTTATGGTCAGCACTCTGTAATGTTTGTCATAGGTATGCATGGCTCCCTCTCACCCACCTTCACTGGGGAGAAAGAGCTCATGTAACACACGTGTGTCCTGATGATTTGGCATGCAAGTGATGAAACACAATTGTGTTAAGAGATTTGTGTCTTACATTTGTCCATGTGTATGCTATTTATAGAATTTATCAACCAAATTGAGATACTTCTATTCTGGACATAATCTAAACTGGATCTGCAGACAGCAGGCGTAAGCCAGGACTGTGTCAGGCACATGCTAGCTTATGTCTGACGTCCTGGCTGAGCGTCATATGTTTTGGCTTCAAGTCCTGGCTCTTCTAATGGCTGGATGTGACTGGGTACAAGATCCTGCCCTTGTAAAATGGGGCTGATACAAGCTGGCCTTTGATGAGAGCTTTCTACATGCCAGGTACCACTCTCAGCACAACGGCAACAGTGAATTCTCCCAACAGCCCAACAGGTATGGTTGTTATAATATGGATCTCACTCATGATATGCTGAGGCTCAAAGGGGTAGAATAATCCACCCAACGTCACACAGTAAATGGCAGAGTTGGCGGTCCGGCTCTCAGAGTCCAGTCCATGTTTTCCATGCACAATGCCTCCATACCTGCCAAAGTCCTCACTGTGGAGGAGAGTTGAGCATATGAAAAGGGATAATGTGAGTAATACAACATCTGGAATACAGTTTGCAGCCAACAGATGTTAGCTGTTATTATAATAATCACTGTTAATGTGTGTTTACAGGGCCTTTGTGTTTACCAGCTGTGCCCTGGTCCATGAGCAGTCAATCCAGAGCAGCACTGTGCCCAGAGATCTGACTCAGGTGGGCTAAGTGCAGGGCCAGGGCAAACACTGGGTCTATTCATTGACACATGGTCCCATTCACTCACCAACTGCTCATTTCCAAGCAGGAAGAGTAACTCCTTGGGGCTGGTATTTTGTGCCTACACTGCCCTCTGCCATCAGCCCCAGGTACTGCACCTTCCAACCCTGTGGCTCTGCGGGGAAGACTCTTAAAACCAAGAGGGTGTGAGACAACCTTGGTCAGGCTCTGTGCCCACCGTGGAGGTGCCAGCTGGAGGAGATGCTGTTTCTCTTCCTGGCATGCTCAGGCAGGCCCCTGCCTCCGTGTTGCCCAGGTCCTGGCTTCTGTCTCCCCTCCTTCTTTCCCATCCCTCCTTTCACACGACTGAGGGGGTGGGTAGGGGCTGTGGTAGTGCTGGCATTGCCACAGCCTGAACCTCTTTACATCTAGTCAGAGAATTCGGGACCTTCCGACAGCTCTTCCTCGATGGGCTGATCCAGGAGTCCTGGGAGGGAAAGCTCCCATCCCTCAGCAGTACTGTGCCCTCGCCTCATCTGTGCTGTGTGCAGGCTCCCGTCTCGGCTGCAAGGGGAACCCTCTGAGACCCCTCACTCTCTAGTGCAAAGGAGCCTGGAGGATGATCTGGGCTTGGAGGCATGGTGAGGCACAGCCAAGGGCTACAGAGGAAGGAAGGGATCAGAGCTGAACACAGTCTGGGAAGGCTTCCTGGAGGAGGTGAAGGGGACATGACTTATCGGAGACCGGGAGTGTCCTACAGACTTTTTAAGTCACCGTTGGCAGCTGCTCTGAAGTTGAGCTGCCCTTTGCCAGCTGCCTCCTGTTTCCCTTCCAGGGCTGATACCACTCCTGTTCGTAGGACAAGCCCCCTGCTTGAGACACCATCCCTCAGCCCTTACACTCACGTTTAGCAAGTGCTGCACAGGCCAGCAGAGATGCGGAGGGTCTCCTCTCCTGCAGACCAGTTTCTACCACCCGGCCTCTCCCTCCTCACTTGGTGCACATCCACATCACACCACCTTGTAGATTCGGTCCTCTCAGAGGTTCATCACTGGAATCCCTCTGTCTTACTTCCAACCCATCCATCCTCTGTCTCAGGGATTCCAGATCCTTCTGGCTAAGACTCCAGGTGCAGCTCCAAGTTCTAGATTAAAGCTACTCCCAACTCACCGGACCCAAAAGAATCACAGCTTGGTGGCTCCAGGCTGGAGAGGGATCACGCAGTCTGTGAGGAAACACACTGGCAGTTGGCCAGTCGCGAGTTTGTTTCTTTTGTCACTCATCATTACGACTTGGGCAGCTTAGTCTCCCTGCTCCTGTTTCCTCATGTGCAAAGTGCTCAGTCGCTTAGTCATGTCTATCTTTTTGTGACCCCATGGACTTGTAGCCCACCAGGCTTCTCCATCCATGGGATTTTTCAGGCAAGAATACTGGAGAGGGTCGCCATTTCCTCCTCTAGACGATTGTCCTGACCCAGGGATCAAAGCTGTGTTTCCTGCATCTCCTGCATTGCAAGGCAGATTCTTTACCACTGAGCCATCAGGAAGGCCCCTCCTCATGTGTAAAGTGAAAAAATAAAGAGTATTTACTTAGTTGGATTGGTATGAAGATGAAATGAATTAAAATGTACTCAGCAAGCCCTCAGCCAATGATCCCTCCATGTCTACACCCCAGGCATGACTGTCAGAGTAGCTTCCAGCTTGATTCCAATCCCAGGCTGACAGCTCTTCCCTCACTCTCCTTTGCTCTCCCAGCCCACATTCGTTTCCAGAAGGTTCTCTCCCATGGCTGCTGGTCCCTCTCAGCCCTCTCCTTAGCTCTCTATTATGATGTGCAGGTGTTCCCTTCCCCTTAAGAGGGAGCCAGTGTGCCCAGCCTTCCATGTTCCCTGACCCATGCTGCCAACCGCTCATGTCCTGGTCCCACCATTACGTCCAGACGTAATATCCCACTTGCTTCAATGTTGGGGGGCGGGGCATGACCCTGGGGAGAGGGGGCTTGGTGTCGAGGCCTCCTTCTCCACAAGGGCAAGTGGACACAACTCTCTGATGGGACTCAGCTGTGGTCTCAGCTCTGGATGGAGGAGCTCACAGGCTGACTGCAGCCTCAGCCCAGCCTGCCTGAGCCTCTAAGTCCCCGGCAGGCTTGTGTCCTGGCGGGTGGAGCTTAGGGCCCTCCTCCCAGCAGTGAGGGGGTTCCCTGTAGCCAGCAGGTAACTCATCCCTTCCACCCAGGCTGATCTTCACTGCGAGGCTAGGGGGTCTCTCCAGCCATAAATGCTTTAGGAGTCAGAGTAGGCGGAGAGAGAGAATCAAGAATGAGGAGTCTGTCATGGATCCATGGGGGGCTCAGGCCATGCCCCTGCCTCCATCCTCCCCCACCCCCTCATCTTCCTCCCTGTTTAGGCTTTGGCTCCTCCCCTCAGGACCATTTCCTCTCTCCCCACCACCCAGGGAGCTAGACAAGCTTCCTTTTCTGAAAACACTCACTTCTTATTTCTTATACTTCCTTCTGGACATCCTACTTTCCGATTTTTTCCCCTTTTGGTTCCCGCTTTGCCTGTGGTCATCCAGGCCCTTTGGTGCTCCTGCCCTGCTGGGTGTTCCTCCCCTTCTCCCACCCCTCTCCTAACTCCTGCCCCCAGGCTCAGGGGGGATACAGGGATATGTATATGGATATCCCCCCACACCTGAGGCAGGTACCCCCAGCCCACCACTCCAGCTTCCCCCTACTGGATGGGGGGAAGAGTGGGCTGCTCTGTCCTGTGTGGACCAGGTTGTGGGAGCCTCGGATGGGAAATAGAGGGCTTGTCATTAGGACGACTAGCTTAATTACAGCCTGCCTCACAGCCCGCTTGTTTGCTTTGGAAATGGGCAAAGGAAGAGGCAGATCAAGCATCAGACTTCACAGCCATGATAAAGAGATTAAGGCCTGGCCCCCAGCCTGCCTGTTCTCTTTTAAAAAAAAAAAAAAAAACAAGTCACACCATAAAGGGGATTGGGGGTTAGAAAAGTACCTTACAAATTTCTTCCAGAAGTGGCTGGGAGTTGTGGGGCAGGGCGGGGCGGGTGGGGGGGAGGTCTGAGGTAAGGAGATGGATGAAATAATAGAGGTATGGGGGCCGGTGGTATTTTGAAAAGAGCAAATGAAAGGCAGCCTGTCCTTCCCAGAGCAAGACGGCGCTTGTCTCTACATACCTCAGGGCTTTCGCGCTGAGGAAAGCTCTGGTGATGACTGGGCAGGGGCTGGGGCGGAGCTGTAAAGAGTCCAAAGAGCTTTTCTTTCTAAAAAGAGGAGAGAAAGAGAACTGAAGCATGCTTGAGGTCCACCTCAGGACCAGAAGTCTCTCCAGCCATAAAAGCCTTAGGAGCCAGAGCAGAAGGAGAAAGAGAATCAAGACTGGGGAGCTTAGTGAGGCATATCCAGGAAGTGCTGAATGCAAAGGACCTCAGGCTGGGAACAGTGAAAACAAGTCTGCAGTTCCCTAAGTCAGAGGGAAGCAGAGCTGGGCAGGGATCCCAGCGGACAGCGGCCAGAGTGGGCAGAGGTGGGAGGTGGGGGACCATCACTTTCTTTTGAGAGCTCAAAGAGGAAAGATCCAGGGAACTTGAAGTCAGAGTGGAGGCCTGGAGAAGTAGGTTCCAGCTTGAGGGTGGTGGGGGGAGGCCAGGAGACCTTGATGACCCTTCCCCTAGGAGCAGGAAGAATGCCGGCCAAAGGCTCCAACTCACCTCTATAACACAAGCCTATCCCCAAGATTCGGGCATGTACCCATGAATGTCCTGAGGGCTGCGAGGGTTATGTCCAACAATGGGGTCTGGTGAGGGGGCAAGTGGGGGGCCTGAAATCCAGCTGTGCACCCTGGCAAAGGGCTGCATCTGCCCAGAGGAAGGGGAGCCTTTTTTGAACTGGCACAAAAGCATCTTAAAGGCACTGCAGCCGCTTGGCTAAACTGCTCCGACATTTGTCTCCTGAGCTGGACCTCAGAGAAAAGGAAGGAGACGCTGGTGCTGAGAAGAAGACATGGGGAAAATCTCAGACTCAGAGATGGGGTGTGTGGAGAGATGGGTAGAAAGTTCTATGAGACCACCTGTGATAAGGAAGCTGCTGCCAGATTTCAGGTCACTGAACAGCCTCTGCTAAGTTTTAATAAACAGAAGCTTACTGCACAACGTCCTTTATGCTAATGTGGCACCAAGCAGCAGAAATTTTGACCCCTTTGACTGCCTGTCTGGGTTTTCACTCAATACAGTGCCTTATAACAGGACTTGAATACATGACAGTGGAATTGAATTTATATTGGTGCCATCCAGCTATCTGTTTTCTTAATAATCTGGGAAATTCATGTTAACAGGTGTGTGTTGGGGGCAGGAGGCAAGGGAACAGTGGGGATGGCGAGAGGCCAGTGAATTGCTTGACTATGTAAGTTTCAGACTTGGAGAGATATTCCAACTTCAGGGACCCCCCTAAACTACTGGAGAATTTGATACTCTTTACTCTGTGGTGTGGTGGGTGATGGTCAGGCAATCAACTGTCCAGATTTTCCAGAACAGTCCAAGTTGTAACATAGAAAGTCCCATGTCCCACTTAGAAAACCCCTCAGTCCTGGGCAAACTGGAAGAGCTGGTCACCCTACAAAATGGTCTTTAGCTGCTTCAGTCGTCTGGCCTGGGGTGCTGGCCCTCATCTTTTGTGCCCAGAGTTTCCCCTTTCCCATCTTACAAACACGGGACTTTTGGCTTCAGTCTCTGGACATCCTCTTGCACCCACTGTACCCCAGCCAGGTGCCCAGATCCCCAGACTGCAGCAGTGAGCTTGACCCAAGCTTCAGTCCCATCTGCTGTTGGACTTGATACACTAAGACCCAGGGAATTTCATGTCAGGAAGGTGAAGGGTGTTGGGAGGGGGTATGGGGAGAGAAGGAGAAAAGCAGGTGAACTCTCTTGCTTGTTCTAGTTAACTTTGGATGAGGACGGAAAAACAGCCTCCTTTCAAACTGGTTCAGACAAGCTGAGAGTATTTGGTTTCTGCCCTGAGCTCATTTTCGAAAGGAAAGCAGAGAACTCAGCTTCCTGTCCTTTCCATTCCGAGGTGCTGTGGTTTGCCCCCAAGTCTTATTACCCATCAAGCTTCCTTCAAGAATCCGTCAAGCTTCTTCTTCTCCCAATTAATTACCTTCTACGAATGCTGGCTTCCTTGACTATGTATAGGAATAGTCAAATGGACAATGGATTAGAGAAAAAAGGCCTTTGACCTCCATTCTCAAACCAATTTGACATGACCTCAGTTATGTCCATTTGGGATTATTTGTGGCACTGCTTTCTACTCTCCTCCACTGTGGAATGCTCTGCAGACCTCTCCCCTCCAGGAGCAGCTTCAACCAAGACGGCGGGAGATTACGGGGCACATGGGCTCAGCTCCTTCCAGTCTCCCTGGGGTACCTGTCTCCCCCGCAGAGTTCCCCTCGTGCAACCCAGAGCCTGTTCTTTAATCTAAAGCACACACTCTGTGAGGTTTCTTCCCTTGAGGACCCTCACATGATTCCACACTATCCTCAAGGAGAAAGGAAATACCTTGGCCTGTTTTGTCATTTTTCTCCTAGCAACTTCTGCTTCCCAAGTCAAACTTTCCCCTGCAGTCCACCTGGGCTACTCACTGCCTCTTGGATGCTTGTGCATCTATTCACCTTCCCATTCCCAACCCCCAACTCAGGAAGACCAATATATTTTATTTTGATTTATTTTTAAAAGCAGAATTTCAGTAACAGCTTATCTGAATTACTCATTTAAACACAAGGAATTAAACTATAGCAATAACAACAGCAAAACAACTTTCATGTGCTTATATTCTGTCTCCTCCTGTTCAATTTCAGTTTCTTAGAAGGAAGGAGAAGGTCTTACCTGTTTCTCTTTCGATGTCTAGCTTAGCTTAGAGCAATTCACTGAGTAGCGCTCAATTTTCTACTTATTGAATGAACCAATCTCTTCAAGCCTTGGGACACTCATTAGTCCCATGAACTCAAAGATTGGGGTGTGGACTATGATGAGTAATTAGAGGATAGCCCGCATGGTGAAGATTGGAACTGTCAGAGATCCTACTGTGTAGCAAAGGCAATTCTCTGCAATTAAATTTCCTGGGAGGAGCCCCTGTGCTTGGCCACGATCGCCCCACTGTCGTCAGGAAATTCCCCTCTGCCTCCTCCTCTTCCGTGTTGCAACCACCACTGCCACGGGCATCACCATCATCACCATCACTAGACTCTTAGTGCTCAGCCCCCAGCATGGGCCAGGCCCATGCCAGCACTCATTGATTGCTTGTGGAATGAATACAGAGAGTGCAGGGACCCCTAGCGCTACCCCTGGCTCTCCCCAGCCTGTCACTTCTGAGCATGGATGGGCCCAGTTCATTCTGTAGCATTTTCCTGAGCACCTGAAACTCTGCTTTTGATCTATTCTAAATCTTCTCCAGCTTTGAAGACCTAGTCTCGTGCCTTTCCTGTAAATTATCTTTTGTTGAGGTCCAGCTCCCCTGACAGATTAGGGCTCACACTCCACCAGGCAGTGGAGGTGCGCACTTGGCCCAGGAAGAGTCAGATCCCCAGAGTCATGCTAATTTCCCAGTTGGAGCCTCTCAGTGAAGGCCCAGCTACTGGACATTGTAGAATAAAATAGCCCCCATGAAAGTGAGTCTTTTCCTCCCTCCGCCCACCCCTATTTTGGCTGACTTTCTCTCTCAACCTCAGACTGATGTCTGATCTAGAGCAAGCACCTTACATAAGCACCCATTTCAGGGACAACCTCCCCTTCCTCTCATGTCATCTGCTCATCTCAACAACATATAGAAACATGAGTAGGAGGAACTCAGAGCCGTAGCTGCTACACATGCCTCGTGCATCAGAAAGTCTTGCATCTGTGGCTCTAACTCTCATCTCATCACATAACAGGATGGTGATGGTTAGGAATGTGGACTTTGAAACCAGACACACTGGAATTCCAGATCCAGCTCTGACTTGCTAGCTGAGTGAATTTGGGCAAGTTTCTTAGGGTCCATAATCCTCAGTCTTCAACTGTAGGGCGAATTCAGTAACATGAGGATTAAATTAAGAATTCTTGTAGTGTTCACACAATGTCTGGCACATGTGATGTGACCAATCAACAGTGATTCTTTCTGTTACCACAACAGATACTGCTGCTGCCACCATCGCTACCATTATTGTGATTAATATCTCAACCCCCCGCTGCCTGGGAGCTCCTAGTCCACCACCCTGCCACAAGTAATTGAAGCCCAGCCTTCCAGAGGTCCTTAACTCCCCAGCACACCTCCGATCCTTTGTTCCCAACTTTTCTTATTCCAGAGCTTTAACCCAAGGTTAAAGCATAGATTCCTCTCACTGGTTTGCAGGCTTCTCAGGGGCTGGGACCAGATGATAGCCACCTCTGGTCAAGGGGTTTACACTATTTGTTGACATTCATTCAATAGCACTTACAATCTGGTTTGGAAAACCACAAGAAACCACTTCAATTATGACTTAGCACACATGCCCTAGGGCTAGGCCCTGCCAAGAAGGATGGGAGACAGGGACCTTGGAGAAACTTCCACCGCTGCCTCTGGGGCTGTGCAGAGAACTTCGTGAGAGGAAACCCTCAGAGGAAGCCGTTCAGGGCTATGCACATCCGGCTGTCCCGCTCATGCACTCCCCCTTCCCAGCTGTGGAGCAGCTGTCTACTATCACTGGCTTCAAATGAGTCAAGGCTCCCGAATTTCATTACTGAAAAAGTGGTCAGAGTCAGAGATAGGAGATGCCTGCTTTTACAGTAATTTTTAAACATTTATCTGCACCAGGGCTCCCTGAGCTACAAAAAGCTGGTCTCACCTGACCCAAAATTGAATGGCTTCCTAAAGTGATCAAGAAAGGAGCAGAACAGTTACCTTGACTCCAGGAGCGAGACCCATGGGCTCCAGCGCCTTGGTCACTGGACTTGGAACATGTTCCCAGGGAGTGCTAGGGGTGACATTCTCCCCAGGGGAGTCAATGGCCCACCTCCAAGCCTGCTTCATGGCTCATCTCCTAGGATGCAGCAGATAACCTTGTCCAGGAGAAAAAATTCAACTGCAGAAACTACCAGCTGCCTGAAAAGATTCTGTCTGTTGAGAAAGCAACTTCGAGGTAATCACCACCCAGTCCTTGCCCAGTACAGAAATGTCCAGACAGTCCCCTACTGGGTGGCATGCAGACTCGACATGGTCATTTCCACTACCTTCCTGGGGTCCGTTCCATTACTAGACAGCTGTGGTCCTTACAGTGACCCAGAGAATGAGCCCTGGAACTTCTTTCTTGGACTTAGATCTTTGAAGACATGCATCACATCCTTTCTGAATTTCGTCTTCTCTGGTGCAAACACCCCAGCTCCTCAACAGGACCAGCAAAGAGAGAGGTAGGTTCTCTAGGGTGGAAACCTGGGGTTTTCTGATGAGCTTTCTCTGGACAAAGCCAGGCATTTCCCCTGCTCCTTACTGACAGATAAGCAAGAAAGAGGCAGCCCTGGAAAAAATTAAGCTAGGAGATCTATGAAGGGGATAACTCTCCAGGTCCCTAATTAGGAGCACAGATAAACGCCTGATTAGACCACTCCAGTCTGCAAGGGCAGCGTATTCTGCTCACTATCAGAAGCACTTTGTCGCTGCAAAGGGCTTGGAGATGTCTGTTCCACAAACTGCCCATGGCCTCAGGGCATTCGGCAGGAAGAAAGGAGACAGGAGCAACACCCTTTTCCGGTGTTCAGGGATGGACAGGATAAAAAGGAGCAGTGCTCTGGGTGCCCCATCAAAAGTTCTCTCTCCATTGGTGACTGCTTTATTCCAGCTCTGCCACCTCCATCTCTGCCACCATGAGCCAGCAACTGAATATCAAGTCTGGTGGTGACAAGGGGGGCTTCAGTGGGCACTCGGCGGTGGTGCTGAGGAAGGGTGGGGGCAGTGCAGCTTCTTACCGTGCACCCAGCAAAGGAGCTGGTGCTGCATTTGGAAGCCGAAGCCTTTACAGTCTCTGTAGAGGAGATCTCTGTATTCCCCTCAAGGTGGCTGGCAGCAGTGTTCGGACTGGAGGTTACAACTTCAGGCTTGGCTCTGGGTATGGAGGGGGCCGGGCCAGCGGCTTTGCCAGCAGTATGTTTGGCAGTATGGTCCTGGGGCCTGTGTGCCCATCCATGTGCCCACCTGGGGGCATCCACCAGGTCACCGTCAACAAGAGTCTCCTGGCTCCCCTCAATGTGGAGCTGGACCCGGAGATCCAGAAGGTGTGCACCCAGGAGCGGGAGCAGATCATGGCACTGAACAACAAGTTTGCCTCCTTTATTGACAAGGTGGGTCTCCCAGGTGGATGAGACAGTCCAGTGAGATGTGAGTGATCCCTTTCTGCCTGGTGGTGCACAGGGCATTGTGGATGGAAAGGCTGCTGCTGGACCTCATGAAGGGCTCCGTGATCATAGCATGATCTGTGAGCTAGGTAGCAGGAAGGAATGAATGAATGTGTTGCTTTCTTTTACAGAGAAGGGTGGAAATTTTGGTAAAGGGTAGCCCTACCTTGAGGAAGAATTGATGGGAATCTGGAGGTCAGCTGAATGCACCTCCAGTCCTTTAAGGCAGATGGAGGGCTGATAGAATCAGCACTATGCAGAGGGAAGGGCTCATGGTACAGAAGAAACACTTAGCTGAGACAGAAGAAGAGCATCTCCTGGGGCTGGTCAGGCAACAGAAGCCGGCTGTGGAATCTCCTTCTTCAATGAGTTTTCAGTGACTAGTTTTGCCTGAAAGGCTACAGATTGAACCCTTGTAAAGGGTCTTGTTTGCATGGAATTCCATGAGTGGGGAGTCAGGACTGGAGCTAAATGTCTTTAAAAATATCTGTATAACCTGGTAGGGTCAATGGTGTTTTTCCACGGGACTTGGTAGCACCCATCTGATTCCAGGTGAGGTTCCTAGAGCAGCAGAACCAGGTCCTGGGGACCAAGTGGGAACTGCTGCAGCAATTGGACCTGAACAACTGTAGGAAAAACCTGGAGCCCATCCTCGAGGGCTACATCGGCAACCTGCGGAAGCAGTTGGAGATGCTGTCCGGGGACCGGGTGAGGCTGGACTCGGAGCTGAAGGGCATGCGGGACCTGGTGGAGGACTACAAGAAGAGGTGAGTGGGACCAGCCAAGGTCGTGGGTCATGTCTGCAGAGGCTCCTCGGATCATCCAATCTCTGTGCCACTTTTTAGGAGGGGAGGGAGCAAGCACCAGGGTCAAGGGCTCACACCCCTCCTCTGACTGTGAAGGAAGGACCACCCCTATTTGATGAGAACTTCCTACCTGGTTGATGGGAAGGAGTTTCTTTGCTCATTGACCCCCCAATGGGTTCAGTGACTGGTTTCGGGCACCTGAATGTTTTCCTAGGGTCCAGAGAATGGAAGGTTAATGAGGCAATTCAGGGACACAGGACTGCCAGCCCCAGCCCCTGCAGTGCTCCAGCAGATCCTGTGGAGACTTTGTATCCCCAGCACTTGCCTGGTCAGTGTGATGAGGGGGTCACCTGGCCAAGGGGACTGAGACCTCTGCTATCTTCTCTCTTTGCCCACAGGTATGAGGTGGAGATTAATCAGCGCACAGCAGCTGAGAACGATTTTGTGGTGCTCAAGAAGGTAAGAGAGAGAAGAGCCTGTGGACTCCGATTCTCTTGAATCCCCATCCTAACCAACCCTGCTTGGGACTCCAGCCCTGGCTTTCTGGAGAGGGGCTGGTACCTGAGTGGGGATGGAGTCATATTCTGGCCTCTAGCAAGGTAGAGCGGACACAAGTCTAGGGTATGGGCGGAGACAGATAGGAGAGAATCATGGTCTGGGAACTGGAACCCCCTGGCTCAGCTCAGCCTTCCTGTCTGACTTGAGGAAACTCACTCTACTTCTCTGGGCTTCATTTTCTCCAGGGGCAACAGAAAAAGAGCAGCCCCCACTTTTTTATTTATCCCCAAAGATGCATAGGAGAGAAAGGCAATATTGAGGGTTTTTATTCACCAACCTGCTTCCTTTGGTGGGCAAAAGATAGGAAGTTAATTGACTTTGAGGGCAAGGACAAGGCACCTGGTGGGATGTGGGTGATATTGACCAACGGCTCTGGGTGCCTCTCGGCAGGATGCAGATGCAGCCTACATGGTCAAAGTGGAGCTCCAGGCCAAAGTGGACTCTCTGGACAAAGATATCAAGTTCCTTAAGTGTCTGTATGATGTGGTGAGGACACCCCTCTCCCTCCCCTACCCCACCTCTTTCCAGCAGAGAGATTCCCTGACTCTTCCAGGGAGATGCGAATAAGAAGAATTTAGGATAAACAGAATTAAGGGTGTTTTGATGGGAAGGTGCAAAACCCTGCCCTGGGAGGCCATGGAAGTGTAGGATCCTGGTCCCTAGAAACCATATTCACAGGAAAAAATCCCATTGGGGCTGTGATAATGACCTTGGCAGCAGGCAGGTAAAAATCACCCCGTGAGGTCCTACTGAAGCACAGATTCCTGATACTGTGAATTGCAAGAAATGCCTCCCATGGCCTGCTACCCACATGGGGTGTACCCTGCTGTGTGAGTCTTTTGCTCAGCTCCAGCAGGCATTTCTTCTCTCCACTTTGGCCCATTCTGCCAGGCGCCACAGGCCCAGAAGTCTGATGGGCAGAGGAGGGAGGTGGGGGAAGGACCCTGACTTTGTCCTCACCTGTTAACTCAGGAGGCGGCCCAGATCCAGACTCACACCAGCGAGACCTCTGTCATCCTGTCCATGGACAACAACCGTGACCCGGACTTGGACGGCATCATTGCCGAGGTTCGAGCCCAGTACGAGGACATCGCCCTGAAGAGCAAGGCTGAGGCTGAGGCGCTGTACCAGAGCGAGGTGAGGTCCGACTGGGTCTCCCTCCTCCACCAGCCTTCCTTTCCTGGGAAGGGACACCTCCACCAGTGGATATGAGACATCTCTTAGGAGATGTGTTAAATGAAAGAAGTGTTATAGTCAATGCCATAGTGACATTCTACTCAAAAAGAATTCTTGGCAAAAATTGTTATCAAAGATAAGCCATGAAACTGGGTAGGCATTTCCAAAAGAGAGGGACAGGCCATCCTCTGATGGGGGAACAAAGCGAGGTGCTCTTGCTATAAAAGAGGGATTAGGTCATGTCACCATGGGAAAGAAGGAGAGTAACAAATATGGAGGAGAGTAGCTATGGGTGACCTGTAGTGGGATAGGGAGTGAAGAAGAGGACACCATGAACTTCCCTCTGATCAGTGTGGAAGGACTTCCAAGAAGAGGTGGGATTCTAGGAGCATTCTGGGAGATGGCAGTTATGCTTTGAAGCAAAACCTTTCTAGGCTCTCACTGAGAAGACCCTTTACCTGGGTGCCCTATGGGGCTTCATACCTCCCAGGTTTCTTGGCCATTAAATCCCACCAGCAGCAAGGACGACAGGTTCCTTGTTCCCTGTCCAGGGCTGTGTCATCCTCTCTTTTCCGAAGGACTGGCCAAGGGTGAGGGGAGGATCTGAGCTACAAGTCCTCAGCCAACAATCCCACCACCTCCAGGGTACATGCATGTAGTCCTTAGCCCTGGCCCTTCACCCATCATTAAGAAAGGATTGTAGGAGAATTTAAGTTTCAAGGGACCAGGGACCTCACCTGTACTGCTCACCTCTGAATCCCCAGTACCTAGAACAGAACCTGGCCTTTAAAATATTCCTCTATAAAGAGGTGCTAAATCAATGGAGAGGTTCAGAACTCTTCTATTTTGGAAAGTGAAAGTGTTAGTCACTCAGTCATGTCTGACTCTTTTGATACCCCATGGACTGTAGCCCTCCAGACTCCTCTGTCTATGGAATTTTCCAGGCAAGAATACGAGATTCGGTAGTCATTTCCTTCTCCAGGGGATCTTCCTCGCCCAGGGATCAAAGCCGATCTCCTGAGTTGCAGGTGGATTCTTTACCAACTGAGCCACCAGGGAAGGCTTATTTACTTTGGAAGTGCTTAATACATGCAAACTTCATTTTCCCTTTATCCACCCCCAGAAAAGATTAGTCAGGGAGATGAGAAAGGAGAAGAGGCCCAGCAAATAGATTTCTGCTTAGAGAAACAGGTGGACTTTTTGGTCAGAATCAGCTCCAAACAGCTGGAAGGATAACCCAGGTCCTGGCTCCATCACCTCCTGCTGCAGAGCTATCTTCCCTGGCTCACTCCAGTGTGGAAGGGTTTGCTCAGGACACTTTCTCTGCCTTGGGTGGTGGGGGATATGGGGGGTAGTCCTGTCTCATCACCAACTTCCTGTCTCTGGAAACCAGATCCAGGAGCTGCAGCTGGCGGCCGGCCGGCACGGGGACGACCTCAAACACACCAAGAACGAGATGTCGGAACTGAACCGGCTCATCCAGAGGATCCGCTGTGAGATTGCAAATGTGAAGAAGCAGGTGGGCAGCAAGCCCACAGAGAGCACAGAGGCTGGGCTTCACCCTCTGTGATGGAGAGACTGGAGCCCATCCTTGAGTGAAAAGCGGATGTCCCCTGCCTGACTTGGGACTCTCTGGACCATCAATGGTCCCTCTTCCTTGGCATACCTTGGGACCCGTACACTCTGAGCTGGCACCCTGCTCAGAACTGGAGGGGCCTTGCACTTATTTCACCCAGCTCTCACAGTTCAGATAAGGAAACTGGGCTGGAGAGAGGAAGGGACTCTCCCAGGGTGTCCAGCTGGTTATTAGGATTAGAATTCAGGTTTCCTCTTTCTTTTTTCCATCTTTCTCAGGTCTTTCCTGTGTGCAATAAATCCATCCCATGTGCCCTTCAGGTACGCCCCTCTAAGGGCAGGTCCCACACCTCTTCTTCCCACTGGACACTCAGCACATGTAGGGTTTGGGGGTACTCTCCTTGGGACCCTCAGTGGCCAAGTTAAGGTCCTCCTCTCATTGCTCTCACTGGGTGACCAGTGAGGATGATAGCAGATGAAGATGTTCTGGGTTGTCTGCCCTGTACCCATTGCCTTTCCAGCTGGGGAACCCTGTCTTGTCTGAAAGCAGAAAAACACCATATCTTTGGGGAGATGATTTAAGGGGGCAGGGAATCCTCCCCCAGTTGACCCTGGCAGGTCAACTCTGCCCAGTGATAGAATTGCCAAACCTGGCAGAGCTGAGCGGGCTCTCCTTCCCGCACCCCACAGCCTTCCACGCCAGGTGATGTGGGGAACACGGGGCCTGCTTCCCAACTCGACACGTGGCTGATTCACGAACTCTATGAGGACCGTTTCTCCGCCTGGCGGTATTTGTCATCACAGCGTCACTGGATGTTTTTCAGGGCCCAAATGCTCTGTCTAAGGTCATGGATATAACCTCAGGCCCTTAACCTCTTGTTGTATGGGAAGGTTCCCCTAATCCATTCAGGCCAAACTTGGGGAGCATTTAGATAGACCCTCCCTGCAGAGTGCTAGAATAGTCCAGAGATGTACACTGTTGGCTGCTAACGGGTAGGAAGGGTCTCTGCTGGGAGACATCCTGCAGGCAGGAGTCTGATCAAAGAGGTGCCTTGGCACCCTGTCGGATTCTTGGAGGCTCCGGGTTGGGGTCTCAGTGTGATTCTCCAGGACAAGGTGGACTTGAAAGCGACAGCCACTGGTTTCAACCTCAGGCACTAGACAACTTGCAAACATCCAAGTCTCTTCTTGCGGTCCTGAAATGCAACTGCTCTGACAGCTTTTCACGGGCCTTTAAATATCCATCTACAAAAGAAAATAGAGGCGACTCAGATACTGTGTTGGGTCTGCAGCAATTACTTGCTCCCACCTTGGACCTCGTCTGTAAAGTGAGGGGGTTTGGGACCGAACTGTTAAGATCTAAACATTGTTCTGGGTTCTGATGGTCTTCCCATCGTCCTTTGCTTTCCAGTGTACCAATCTGGAGACGGCCATCGCTGATGTCGAGCAGCGGGGAGACAGTGCCCTGAAGGATGCCCGGGCCAAGCTGAATGAGTTGGAAGCTGCCATGCACCAGGCCAAGGAGGAGTTGGCTCGGATGCTGCGTGAATACCAGGAGCTCATGAGCCTGAAGCTGGCCTTGGACATGGAGATCGCCACCTACCGCAAGCTGCTGGAGGGCGAGGAGTGCCGGTGAGCAGGGCAAGGGAGATGCCACAGTGGGCGGGGTGGTGAGGGGAACTGTGGGTGGCTCCCTGCTGGGCCAAGGGACCATTTGGGAGGTAAGAGAGGAAAGACAGCAGTGCTCGTGACATGAGCACAGAAGGGGGCTGTTTGTTGTTTGAGCTCAGCTTCCTGCTAGAGGAGGTCAGAGGGGAAACATGAAGCACAGGTGGCTGGGTGGCGGCGTGAGAAGAGCCAGTGGGGTCAGACAGACCTGGCTGTCATCACTCGCTTTGCCATATGTCAGCTATGTGGTCCTGGTGTCTGTAAATTTTATTATTTGCTCATCTGTAAATGAGGATTGTAACCTCCATACAATGAGGTTGTTTTAAGGATGAATTCAAATGATAGGCATATAAAGGCAGGAACCCATCTAAAGGCTCAGTCGAATCTAGACACTTCTCTGAGGTTTTAGCCTTCTCTAACTTTCTGTCTTGCAGGATGTCTGGGGAGAATCCCTCCTCTGTGAGCATTTGTGAGCATCCCCGAGAGACGGGGCGAGTTGGGGATTCTGACTGGATGGGAAAGCTGAGGATCACAAGATAATGTGATACCATGTCCAATCATCATCTCCCCTCATCTGCAGGCTCTTAGTACTGTCTCAGGAAGGTTCTCTGGCTTCAAAGGAAGCCTATTTGCCTTCTGTCCCAGGGAATCAGTGACTGAGGTCATGCCAACCTCATTTCCTTCCTGTGTCTCTCTTCTGGGCATTGTCATCTCAAGAAGGGGTTGAGAATACGGACCTGTGAGACAAAAAGTCCTAGACTCTCTAGGAGGGCAGGGACCATTCTGTCCTGGGTTGTCCTCACCTCACACAGAGCTTGCAGTGCAACTGGGTCTTGACCCATCCTTGTGCTGTTTTTTGACTGCAGAGGGTCGCTGTGGGATGAAGGGGGTGGCTCGCTGAGTGATGCTGTCATCCTTCTTCCCCTGTTCTGGGCCCTTCCGCCACAGCCGTCGTCAGCAGCAGTGCAAGCAGCTTCAGCTCCCACCCTGGCTCCTCGGCCAGCACTGACCTTGGGGTCAGCACCATGGCCAGCACAGCGACCAGCAGCTCCAGCAGCACCAGAAGCGGGCAGACCAGGGCTAAAGGGGCACGAGTGGGAGACCCCAAGGACTCCCAAGACAAGAGCGCCCCAGTCAGCGACCGGGCAAGGAAAGCTGCCCGGTAAGGCCCGTCAGCTTTAAGGGTTCTCTCAGCTCCTGGGAAAAGAGATGCTCTTGCCGCTGCCACCTCACCTGGAGATGTCTGCCACCCCCTTCCTCTCCCCAGAGTCCTAGGACCACCCGTGGTACATGTGGCCGCCCACATGCACTGTGGCCTGTCTCACTGTCAAGTTCTGATTGGCCTCATCCTCTCCTGTTTTCAGGTCCCATCTGGACTTTGTGACTTCGTTTTTCCCTGCCACCCTCAGCTGCTAGGAGGCTTATGGGCACAAGCTATAATTACCTTCTTGGCCCTGGAACATCCCTAGGAACATCCCTAGAGAGAGAGGAGAGGAGGGAGGAAAGAGAGAGGAAGAGGGCGAGGAAGGGCAGGATAGTTTTCTCTATGTTTCAGTGGAGTCAGCAGTTGTCCGAAGGCTTACTTTGTAACACGGAGGTGGTAGCAACTCTTATATGTTAAGCACCAACTACATCTATTGCCTTTAATTCTCATCCAATTATGCAAAGTAGATGCAATAAGCATCCTTGGGACAGAAGAGACCCCTCCCCACCAATCCCCTGAGCGACTGTGGAACTTGCCCCCTTCACTTCCTGGGTGCTAGGGTCAGGAGTTGAGCCTGGTTGATTCCAGGGCCCATGTGCTTTTACATGCCACTGTCTCTTTAATGAAAGGAATGTCAAATTCACTATTATTTTGATGAGGGCAGCAGACTTAAGTTGCCTTTCTGTCAGTGGGTATGTGTTTATCTTTGGGCCTCTCTCTGGGGCTGTGTCCTGCAGTAGCTTCTGATTCTCAATTCCTGCTGCCAGGAGCTGTGTTCAGTGAGGGAAGCTTGCTTTGTCTCTGGTGGTACCACCCAGCCCAGAAGTCCTGGCTCTTGTTGTAAATATTCCTAAGGACGGAGACACCCGGTTCCTCCTGGCCTTGACTGAGGATTCTGAATTTCTGCCATATGTTCAATAAACTGTTCTTGAGTAAAGTCCGAGGTGCATGACTGTCAATGTTTCAGTGTCTCCAAAACTGCCCATCTCTGATGATGATACACTCCATCTCACTCATGGGCACAAGCCTTTCAGGAACCTGGAGGCTGCTCTGGAGGTGAACTCAGACCAATGGGAGAAACAGATACACACACAAAGTCACGCACTCATACAAATCAGGGAAGGGCAGCCCAGTGCAGCAATGCTGAGAAGTGATCAGAACAGGGAAGCTAAGCAAGGAAGGCTTCCTGGAGGAGGAGGAGAGTTTAATCAGATAACTAGAAAAGTGAGAGCATAGGTTCTTAAAAAGAATTTAAATCACAGCATCACAGTAAGTTTTGGCTTAGGTTTTGTGTACTTGTTTTGGTGGTTGGTGGGTGGTGTGGGTGGGAGGTGAGCAGATTTGGCAGTAGATTCTTAGATATGGCATCAAAAGCCCAGGCAACCAAAGAGAACATACAGAAATTGGACTTCATCAAAATTAAAAATTTCTACACATCAAAAGGCATTACCAAGAAAGTGAGAAGATAATTTACAGAATGAGAGAAAATATTTGCAAATCACATATCTGATTAGGGTCTAGTACCCAAAACATATAAAGAACTTTGACATCTCAATAACAAGAAGACAACATAATTTAAAAATGAGCAGAGGAATCTAATGGACCTTTCTTAGAGAAGATACACAAATGGCCAACAAGCACATGAAAAGATTCTCAATATTATTAATCACCAGGAAATGCAAATGCAAACCACAAAGTGATACCATTTCACATCCACTAGGATAGCTGTAATAAAAAATAATAGAAAACAAAAACTGTTGATGAGCTATACGTGAGACTGAACACTCTAAAACCCCTAAAGGAAAACATAGGCAGAACACTTTCTGACATAAATTGCAGAAATATCTTATTTGATCCATCTCCCAGAATAATGGAAATAAAAACAAACAATGAACAACTGGGACCTACTTATACTCAAAAGCTGGGAGTCACCACTTTCTCCGTTCTTAAAAAAGAATATAATAAAAACAGGACAATCGGCTATCGTGTGTGTGCCACTAACAGAGAGGAATGGACACTTGGAGGTCTGACAGTGATAGCTAATCTAAGACGGGGCTCGTTGTCAGGTGGACTGTCATCAGAAACCTGGGTACACAGGTGTAGACACATGCTCATCAGCCCACAGACTCAAGCCTATGGAAGAGACTCAAAATATTTAACCACTGGTTTAATTAGACACTAACCCATCACAGTAGGTGTTAGCCACAGGAAACTGAGACAGCCATGCTGGTCCCTACTGGCTGGACATCATTCTGCTTAAGTTTGTATTCACGACCACCCGTATGCAGATGTGGGCCCCCACATGCCCTCTGACACCTATGGGAACATGTCTGTGTGCTGGTGAGCAGTGCTCACAATTCACACTGTAAGCCCGGAGACTGGGGCCAAGGAGCAGGGAGCATCGCCCAGCCTTGGGGGGACCTGTTAGGCTGGAAGGATGCACACGGCACCTGGGCAATAGGGCTGTGTGCAGACAGCTGTGGCTGCCCTAGGGAGGCATCAGGGGAGGTTTCTTCGAGGAGGGGTGTTTTGGTTTGTCTTAAAGGACAGGACCAGTCTGCCTTGGTGGGCAGGAAGCTGGGAGAACAGCCCAGAGCATGTCATCAGGGTAAAGCATGATGCATGTGAGAAACATGCAATCGTCTCATAAGCACCCCACCCAAGTCCTGAAATTATACTGTCTTCAAAAGAGCAAAACAGGAGAAGGGGAGTAGGGGTCAGATCTGCTGCTTGGAGAGTCAGGGACAGGAAGACGAGTGTGTGAGAAGTTGGTGCTGGTGAGCTCAGGTTCTCACACCATGCCTCAGGGCGGGCATGTACACTGGACATTTGCACACAAGAAAGCCAGGACAGTGCAGAGGCGAAGAGCACAGATGGCAGCCAGGCAGCGTACCTCAAATCCTAGTTCAGCTACTCACTAGCTGTGCACCGTCCAATAATTTACTTAACTTCCTGTGCCTCAGTATCTTCATCTATAAAATGGGGACAATAACAGTACTTGCCTCACAGGACTGCAGTGAGAATTAAGTGAGTTAATATGTATGTAGTGCTTAGAGCAGTGCCCTGCAGAGCCCACACAGTGTGTTCACCAGTATCATTACTATCATCATTATTATTTACAAGATGCCTCCCATTCACCTCGGGGAGCAGGCGGAGCAGGTATTAGTACCCCCTGTCTTAGAGATGTAGAAACAGAGGCTTAGGATGTTGGAAGACATACCCATGGTCACATGGCGGGACCAGGGCCTGGATGCACCGAGTCCTGAGTCCACACACCTTGCCAGAGGCTTGGGGTGGGCTAGAGAAAGACGATCAGCAAAGCTCAAAGGAGATGGTCTTGGCCACGGAGTTGAGCAAGGAGGAAGTGAGGGGGACAGGGCAGCCCTGGAAGGCACTTCTCTGGCAACCAAACAGCAGGGTGGGAGCAGAGCTGAGTGTCTGGGTGGACAGTCCTCCTTGGCTTTTATACCCTGGTTCCTCTGGCATGAGCTCACCTTCAGCTTTGCCAGCTGCAAACCGGCTAAAGAGCTGTCCTGCCCCCAGATGGATGGCTCTGACCATGGCCAAGTCCCCCAGGGACTGTGCTCCAACTGTTGGGCTTGGGACTGAGTGCTCTGCCTGCCTAAAACTATAGGAGGATGTAGGGGGATAAAAGGGGTACTTGTGCGGGATTCACAGACGACATGCCCTTTTCCAGAGTTCAGCTGCTAAGCAGGGCTGGCAGGACTGGAGCTGATGTCATCCAAATAGCCTAGCTCATTCTCCCTAATTTTGGAGACAATTATTTGCTCTGAGAACCACCTGCCCCTTTCTCAGTACCTCCAGCCTCCCCCACCCCACTCCTACATCAGCTAGATTCTGCTTCCTCAAACATGTATGGCTCAGACTCTGTCTGGCTCAAGAGCCCTCAATGGCTCTATCACTCACCCTGTCACATGCACAGTGTGGGATCCAGGGTCCCTCAACCCATGGTCTCCCTTCACTCATAATCATTCCAGCCTGAAGGGTCTTTTCCTCACAGATGCCCTTCCTCCTGTCAGCGTGGGTTTCTTTTACTACTCCTCAGGAAAAGTCTACCCAAGCCTTTTTTCCTTGAAAGACTGGAATTCAAACCCCTTCCTCCAGGCAGTCCTTGTGAATTCAGTGTCCCCAGGTCTTGCCTCTCCTCTGTGCATTCCCTTTTCCTCTCACCCAGCAAATACCCACTTGGATTATACTAGATTTTCTAACCCTTCCCTCTCTCAAACCTTCTCTGGAGGCTTATAGGACCCCAGAATGCTGAGAATGGGGAGCCAATGGATCCTGTGGAGGCCATGAAATCACAAGAATGTGCGAAACTGATCATTCTCACAGATGTAGAAACAAAAACATAAAGAAAGCTACAGATTATTTGTGTAAATTGAACAAAACATTTGGTTATAAAACCAAGAGCCATATAAATGTAATTCATTTAACAAGCAATTTAAAATTTTCTTGAACATTGAAGCTAGATGTTCTTGGTAACCTGGGGGTCTGAGTCTCTGATTGGACACACTTTCCTCACCAATTCACAGATGAGTAAAAATGCAGCTCAGAGACCTCCTTGCCTGGCCCATCATCTCTCAGAATTTAATTCTCACCTGGAAAACTGGGCAGGGCTTCCCAGATGGATCAGTGGTAAAAAGAATCCGCCTGCCAATGCAGGAGACATGGGTTCCATCCCTGGGTCAGGAAGATTTCCTGGAGAAGGAAACAGCAACCCACTTCAGTATTCTTGCCTGGAAAATCCCAAGGACAGAGGAGCCTGGTGGACTACAGTCCATAGGGTCACAAAGAGTCAGACATGACTGAGCAACACATACAGACAGAAAACGACCACCCCAATACCTCAAAGGGCGTGAGGGGAAGATGACGACGGGACCTGGGATGTGGTAGATCCCCTCCTGTCTCCCTTACCAGCCTCCCCAAGCAGGGGAATATCTCCTCTTGCCCCTAAGTCTGCCTAGATTTCAGTTGAGTCTGGGGCAGGGCCTTTATAACCTTGGTGACCTACAGCTCTGTGCTGAGTTTCTTTAGTTCCTCCCTTTATCCCTCCGGCAAAAACACCAGTAAGCACCCCAGGAGCCCCACCTGGGCCCACCCTTCCTGTGAGTGGCCCAGAATGTTCCTCCTTCCTCTTCTATCATCCTCATCAACAACATTGGGTGTTTCATTCCTAATGGCCAGTATCTAATTAACTAACTTATACTAAGGTGTTAATGACTTGTTAATAGCTTGATGAGATGCTTTTTCCAGGAATCCAGAAACTAAGTTCTCTGAGGGCAGAATGCCTTTTATTGCCCCCTCAGCACTTGGTAGGTGCTCAGCATCAATATAGTTAGGCTTCTCCTGGTGGTTCAGTGGTAAAGAATCCGCGCATGATGCAGAACCCACAGGAGACACAGATTCTATCCCTGGGTTGGGAAGATTCCCCTGGAGAAAGGAATGACTACCCAGCTCAGTATTCTTGCCTGGAGAATCCCAGGGACAGAGGAGCCTGGAGGGCTATGGTCCCTGGGGTCACAAACAGTTGGGCACAACAGAAGTGACAGCACTCACACATCAATATACTTAAATTTTTGAAAAATCCTTCCTGTCAAGTCTTATAGTTGGCAACACTTATTATAGACAGTGGCTATTATTATTATTTCTAATGGAGAATTTGCCATTATCAGAGATGGTCTGAACAGAGAGATTCCCAGAGCCTGGGACCTTTGGGAACACCTCCTACTCCAGGTCCCCCAACAGCAGATGACACTGTATGGGAATGTGCTAATCCAGACGTCCTCTTGCTGAGGAAAGGAAGGGGAGAGAGGAGGAAAGGAGAGGACAGGTTGATTCCTAAATTCTACTTTTGGTCATTGATTTATATGTATTGAGCATTGAGATACACCAGGCAGTTACCAAGGATTTATATGAATTAATACATGCAATCATCACAACTACCTCATGAGAAGTCTTTTTTTGTTTGTTTTTCTTTTTGAATTTTTTTATTTTTCTAGTTTTTCTGGCCACACCATACAGCATACAGGATCTTAGTTCCTTGGCCGGGGATTGAACCCATACCCCCTGTGATAGAAGCATGGTATCTTAACCACTGGTCTACCAAAGAAGTCCCTCCAAGAATTGTGATCCCATTTAGAGCTGGGAAGCAGAGGCTTCTAGAGATGAAGCAGGGCTGGGTGGTAGCGTGGGATTCAGACCTTGGGAGCCAGCTCCTGGAGCCTGAGCTTTTACCTGGTGCCATTTGAGGCAGATGCAAGCACAGAGGCTCCCTGAAGATGCTCCAGCCCAGCAGTTTGGTGGCTGTTCCAACCACTGTCAGTCCTCTCGCACCTGGGAGGGATGTCCAGAGGCTAGTCCTGTGCCCTGAGGGAAGATACAGAGGGAGGAGCCGACTGGGGGCCGTGGAACCCTCTCCCAGCCCCCTGGCCCTAGGGAACATGGCAGCCTTCACACAGCAGTCAATGGACAGAGGAGTCCTGGATATGAGGCTAAATCCAGGAGTTTAAGCAGGATTTTGAGACTGGAAGGATTTGGACCAGAAGAGATGGGGAGAGAGGGTGTTTCAGGCTGGGTAAGAACAGTTTGGTAAAGTTTTGGAGATATTTGAAGATGAGCCCTGTGGGTGTCCTTGGCAGAGCAAAGGAGCAGCCAGGAAGGAGGTTGCTGGATGGGGTGGAGGTGAGGGGGCAGCTGCAGGGACCCTGAAGGCTGTGCTAGGGAGCCGCCATGCCTATCAGAGAAACACACAGCCAGCGAAACCATCGAGAGGACCACTCTCGTGTGAAGACTGGGTTCCAAGAGCTGAAAAAGGCCTTAAGTGCTGTACCACAAACTCCTGGGCTCACTGCCTGACACATAGTGCACAGTGGAGATTTATTGAGGGAGAAAAGGAGGGACAGAGGTGCCTACTAGGGGGTGTCTGGGAAACTTCTACCCTCCTTATGAAGGAAGATGCAATGACATGTGATGCAGGCTTCAGAGGAAGCTCATGGGAGCTGCCCACAGAGTCCCTGTCCTTCTGGCACATGCCAAGAACATGCCAAGGATCTGAGGGAGATGGAAGAGTCAAACATGGGCTATGCTGGCCCAGGAGGACCTCTAGGAAGAGGGTGAGAGGAGGGAGCAGCAGCGCAAGAGGGAGATAAGAAAGAAGGATGGAAAATGGAGAGGAGGGATAAGGCAGGATGGAGATAGGAGATGGGAAGAGAGAAGGGAGGGAAAGAGAAATTCTGGTGAACCATGCAGACAAAATGGCAGGGGGAGACTGGGAAGGAGCACGTGGCAGGTGGGGTGAGGGATTTCAGGTCAACCACCTAAAAAGGTGACAAAGAGCCCCAGACCAGCCTGGCCCCAGATTCTCTTCTCTCCTGTGTCCACACCCAGCCGAGAGTCACGGCCCACCCATGGGGCCCCAGCAGGATCTTTGGGCAATGGCAATCTCCAGTGGCAGAGCCGGCCATGGGCAGAGCTGGGGCTGCAGTCTCAGTGGCAATCATGGGTGAGCACTGGGGTTCACTGCGGGAGCCAGGGACCCAGGAGGGAGGGGACAACAGGCAGAGTCTGGGGCAGGGACCACAGGAGTGTCTGAAGCAAGATGCACAGTGCTCCCTGGGCCACGCTCTGGGCCAGACCTTCACCCTTGGCTTGCCTGGGTGTTGAGGGATGTGATGGAAGTCCAGTTTCATCTTGACAGTAACTTCTTCATTTAAATTTTAAACAGATGGTTCCTGACCAAGTTGCTCTACATCTTATTAGCAAATACACATTGGAGGACATACATGACAAAATGGATGTTCAGGAGGCTTCCCCTGAAATCTCCAGGCCCTGGATGAGCCTCTGTCCACTGTGTCCATATCTCTTCCCAGTGGACTCCGGGAATTTCTCTCCCACCTGCCTGACACCATCCTCCTCATCTTCTTCATTCTGCCCAGGTGCTTGAAGGGCTAGACATCCCTGTGTGCAGGCATGCTCAGTCAGTCATGCCTGACTCTTTGCGACTCCATGGACTGTAGCTGGACAGGCTCCTCTGTCCATGGGATTTTCCTGACAAGAATACTGGAGCATGTTGCCATTTCCTCCTCCAGGGATGTTCTAGACCCAAGGATTGAACTCCTGTGTCCTGCTGCTCCTGCATTGGCAGGTGGATTCTTTACCACTGAGCCCCCTCAGAAGCCCTAGACATCCTTTGCACAGCCTCTAACCTGTCTTATTTTGAGAATTTGAGAGAGGTGAAGTGTGGCAATCCCATTTCTTGGAGAACTTACAGAAGCTCAAGGACCTGCTGTGTCCAGGGTTGACTCTGGTCTGGGCTGTTCATGTCCCTTGCCAGGGAGAGGGTCACTCCACCCCTGATACTCCACAGAGAGAGTTACTGTCCTCTGTGGGTTGGGAGATGAGGCCATGGGGTGGGGTGTGTCTCAGGGGGCCTGGGGAAAGGATGAACAGCTCAATGAATGGCCCCTTTCCATGAAAGAAGAGGACACAGCTCTGGTTGGAGTTCCCAGATATTCTACCCAGCAACCTTCCCTGTCCAGGGCAGTCCATCTGCTCCCCCTGGTCCCCGGGAGGAAGCCCATAGCCAAGAGAAGATTCATCAGGATAGAGATGATGAAGAGCCAATGACACCCCCCCTGGAGAGGCTGGGGCCTGGGGCAAATTACCCTATAACAGCAGGTTAATTAGATAAGACCCAAATTACATGAGCAAGGCTTGCAAGCCCAGCAATTTGATGGTTTCATGTTGTTTCAGAGGTGGGGAGGCTTGATCTCTAGCTCAGCACAGAGAAAATGACTTCTTGCTCCCAGGCAAGCCAAACCCATGAATTAGCCCTTGACTGGCCAGCCACGAGCCCCAGTGCCAAGCGCATATAAAGGAGGGCACCTGCCAGTCCTCACTGCAACCTGCAGAGCTGTGTGGGAATTTGCCTTCGTTCCTCCAGCATCCAAGCCCCATCTCCACCAGAAGCATGAGCCGCCAATTCACCTGCAAGTCGGGAGCTGCTGCCAAGGGAGGCTTCAGCGGCTGCTCAGCTGTGCTCTCCGGAGGCAGCGCGTCCTCCTACCGGGCAGGCGGCAAAGGGCTCAGTGGGGGATTTGGAAGTCGGAGCCTCTACAACCTGGGCGGCGTCCGGAGCATCTCCTTCAACGTGGCCAGCGGCAGTGGGAAGAGTGGAGGTTATGGATTTGGCAGAGGCCGGGCCAGTGGTTTCGCCGGCAGCATGTTTGGCAGCGTGGCCCTGGGGCCCATGTGCCCGACTGTGTGCCCACCTGGAGGCATCCACCAGGTAACCGTCAACGAGAGCCTCCTGGCCCCCCTCAACGTGGAGCTGGACCCCGAGATCCAGAAAGTGCGCGCTCAGGAGCGGGAGCAGATCAAGGCTCTGAACAACAAGTTCGCCTCCTTCATCGACAAGGTGGGTCTGCTAGGACCTGGGGACCTGTGAACAGCCTTTGTCTTTTCTTCTTGGAACATGTGCTTTTGTTGCAACCAGAGAGATTGAGGTTAGAAATAAGAAGGCACTGAATCCAGGGTGACTGAATTAAGGTTTCCTGTGTAGTCTTCCTGAGAAAAGACAGGTAGGTCAATCTCTATTGTCAGAGGCTTGTCAGGGTTACTGAAAGGAGCTCCAAAGAGAAGACAGATCCTCGCTTCTTACTCTTGAGAGCCGGCTTGGTGCTACTGCTAAGCCTGGGTCTAAGCAGGCTATATTCAGGGAGAGCCCATGACAAGGAATCTGCCACTGAGGGGCCAGGGAAGCAGTCCTCCTCCTATCATTGCAAGCTGATCTTATCCTCTAGTCCTTTGACAGAAGGACTGGGAGCATCAGCAAATGGTCCTTCATGGGTGGCTTGGCCATGGGCATTAGTTTTGGTGGGTGAGGACTCTCTTGAGAGGCAGAAGAGCATGGTGGGGACAAGGTCTCCACAGTGCTCTGAATTCAGACCTGGTTTCCACCTTGGCCCCATCACCTACCAGCTGTGTGACTTTGTGTGGCTAAGCCAGTCATCTAGCCAGATGCGTGGATGGGTGGAGAGTCATCCACCCTGTCTATGCCTCTGTTTCTTCATCTCCATCATGGAGATAATAACCTACTTCTTGGGGTCACTATCAGATTTGTGAAAGAAAATGCATGTGAAGATCTTGGCATGATGCCTGATGCATGCTAAGTACTCCCCAGATGGTGGTTACTGTTATTATCATTTTTATCTCTGAAAGCTGAAGGAGGAGTGTTGAGAAGGAGAAAAATCAAAGGTCTGGAAGAAGCCTCAAGGGATCATCCAGTCCAGATAGGTCCTGCCTTTTTGTAGATAAGAAATGATTGCTCCCATTTTGCAAGTCAGCAAAGGCATGGGGCAATGCCGTGCCCAAGGTCATCTCCGGACAAGGGAAGGTGCAGTTGGAGGCTCAGCCTTCTGACTCCAGACCCAGTAGTGGGCACTGGAGGACTCGGCTGGCTACATGACAGTCAGGCACCAAGGATGGGTCAGTCCAGGACAAAGCCTATGTTGTGACAGTCAATGGCCATCAAAACCTTGCCTCCCCACAGCTCTGGACTCCAGTTTGGAGCAGTTCCTGCTGCCTCTGCTCACTTCAGGGGCTGCACTGTCTTGGTGGCTTCTTACCTCCTAAGACTTTTCACTTCTAGAAGATCAAAGTATTCTGAGGTTTGGGATCTGGGGAGATGGGAGTGGACTGACCTTGGGCTGACTTGGTCAGACCTCACTAAGAAGTAAAAGTCTGGAGACACGGAAAGAAAGACAAGCATGAAGACAGTCACCTCTGTGAAAAAGGTGGTCTGCCTGGGGTGCCTCTGGGCTCAAAAGCCTGGAGGTTTCCTAAATAATTTTAGTCTCCAGAGGAGCACAATCCCATAATCCCAGGAAGCCAGGGATGATGGGTACATACTATCAGCCATCCAGATGTGGAGTCCAGATGTGCATTATGGTGTCCTGGGTGTAGGGTATTCTTTGTGGTGAATACTCAGTCTTCTGTATAGACTTGAAAAAGTCAGGATTGCTTAAACCAAACCAAATGCTGGAGGATCCGCTGGAGGCAAGCTGTTTGGTGACCAATTCCACCTCAACACTGAAGCCCAGACAGTTTTCTGATGTCCTGTGTTTCTGACTTTAAGGAACACAACCTTGTTTAAAGTAGCTGTGCTCACATATGATTAAGAGAGGTCACATTAAAAATAAAAAACCAAAAATCAACCCAAACCGAACAAGAGCTGCAGATCCACCAGCTCTGGTTAGTTTCCTGATCCAGAGAGGCTACGGTGGCATGGGAGTTCTGTCTGTCCGTCTTGCTCATGAACCAAGTTTGCTCTAGGGAAGATGGTTCTGAGGAGCAGGACTACGGGAGAAGGAAGAGGCCTTGAGAAAGATGGAGTTGGATTCTGATGTAGGAATTTAGAACACCCAGGAGTTCTTGGTCCACTGAGCCTCTTGATCATGAAATACCAGAAAATGAAGAGCAGACTCCTGTCTTTTGAGTGGTCAGCCTTTCCAAAGATGGACTCAGCCTGACTCTGTTGCAGTAAATTCAGTCTCATCCCTGCCCTGGACTGGTTTGGCCGTAGTGGGTTCAGAGTGATCAGATGCACAGATTATTGGAACATATATCTGGGTCCAGTTCTGGGCTCTGATACTTATTAAACCAGTGGACCTTGGGAAAGGTCAACTTCTCAGTTTCCTTTCCACAAAATAAGGTTAAGGAGCACACACCTCTAACAGCTGTTGTGAAGAGTAGAGGAGAAAATGCAGGGGGATCACTTTGCCCAGAGTCCTAGGAGTGACGGGTGTGATGGTTTCCATGGAGGCTCAACATTTCTGGGCACTGGGTTTCAGGTGAGGTTCCTGGAGCAGCAGAACCAGGTGCTGGAGACCAAGTGGGAGCTGCTGCAGCAGCTGGATCTGAACAACTGTAAGAACAACCTAGAGCCCATCCTCGAGGGCTACATCAGCAATCTGAGGAAGCAGCTGGAGACGCTGTCCGGGGACCGGGTGAGGCTGGACTCGGAGCTGAGGAGCGTACGGGATGTGGTGGAGGACTACAAGAAGAGGTGAGTGGGGAGGGGACTCCCTGTAGCTACATGACTGTCCCTGTCCCTTTTGAGGAGGAGTGGGCAGCTACCCCAGCTTGAAGTTTTTGGAGGCAGGGGGCAGTGTTCCTTGTCATACCAAGTAGAATCACCCCAAGAAAGCTCTGGGACTTGCTCCCTGCTCTTCCAACCTGGCACTTGGGACACATGGGTGGTTTCCTTCAGGATGTTCATTCCACATGCTCCTTTCTCATTTTTGAAGCTCAATCTCCAACAATCTCCTTCTTCCAAAATTGGTGATCACATCCCCTCCTCCAGGAAGCCTTCTTGCTTGGCTGGCCCCAAAGGCCCTGGACTCTGCAGGCCCTCCAGCATCTGTGCCCTCTGTCAAGCACACTGCCCCCAGCTCAGGCTCTTCCCTGGGCAAGCGAGGGTTCTCAGTGAGACATAGTAACCAAAAAAGCCCTGGCATTCCCACAGGTATGAGGAAGAAATCAACAGGCGGACAGCAGCGGAGAATGAGTTTGTGCTGCTCAAGAAGGTGAGGGGGCAGGCAGGTCTGGGGTCTGGGGTTGGCCTGGGAGCTGGTGGAGCTGAGCAAGCCAGTGTGCTCTGCTTTCAAAGAAAGTGAGCTTATTCCAAAATGGTGAGGGGAAGGCAGGGGAAAACCATGATGCAAAATTATCCAGAGAAGGGAATAAAAAGAGAGAGAGGATGGGGGCATTCTTGAATGCTTAATGGGGGTAGAATTCTTCCACAGTGAAGAACAGCAGAGAACAACACACAGAAGTCCCCTGCAGCTGCAGGCCTGGCTCGGATGCCACAGGATGACTGATAGCAGCCTGGCTGGGGCTCCTTTTCTTAGCGGGGCACCCCATCCCTACTGCCGAGGGAGCCCATTCACAGGATGGGGCAGGGCTGGGCCCTCTGCTCCTTCCTCCCCTTTCTCATGAGCCTCCCAGAGAGGAGAGGTGGTTAGTTCCCTGTGCAAGGGAGGAGCCTGCAGTATGTGTTGCCTTCTTGGCTGCAGTGGCAGTGACCTGGGGATGGCTGGGCTATCTTTCAGGATGTGGATGCGGCTTATGCCAATAAGGTGGAGTTGCAGGCCAAGGTGGACTCCATGGACCAGGAGATCAAGTTCTTCAAGTGTCTCTATGAAGCCGTAAGTCTATCTCTCCATTTCACTCCTCTGAGGGCTACCATTAGGGTAAGACTCTACTTGAGACCAGGAGGGACACACAGGCCCCTGCTCTCACATATTCATCTCCATTTCAGCCCCGAAAGGCTCCTCATCTCCACTCTCTGGGTGGGAGGGAAATGGTCCTGGCCTTACCTCCATGGCAGCAGGACTCTGTCTGGGGCCTGAAGGGAACTTGCTATGTGCCGTGAGCAGCAGTCTTGGTTTGGAGCCTCTAAATGGCATCACTGGGATTTGCTCACCTTATGAGGGAGGTTGTTGACCTCCATCAGTCATGTCTCGAGACCATCCCTGATTCCCCTGCAGGAGATCGCTCAGATCCAGTCCCACATCAGCGACATGTCTGTCATCCTGTCAATGGACAACAACCGTGACCTGAACCTGGACAGCATTATTGATGAGGTCCGTGCCCAGTATGAGGACATCGCCCTGAAGAGCAAGGCTGAGGCTGAGGCACTGTACCAGACCAAGGTGAGCTGGGCTGTGGCAAGGCCGGGGAGGGTGACCCCATTAGACAGGAGGGCTGGGCCAGATCATTCTCAGAGTGGAGACAATATCCAGTTAAGTGTCCAGCATGGCCTGTCCCCATGACATCACCAACCCCAGCCCCCATGCACTCCCACGACACACTCATCACCCCTAACCATGGCTCTGTTCTTTGGGTCCGCAGTTCCAGGAGTTGCAGCTGGCAGCTGGCCGGCATGGGGACGACCTCAAAAACACCAAGAACGAGATCTCAGAGCTCACCCGGCTCATCCAGAGAATCCGCTCAGAGATTGAGAATGTGAAGAAGCAGGTGAGATGGCTGGTTGCCTTTGCCTGGGGCAGACGGGCACAATTGGTGGGTTGGGGGGAGGTGATGAATGGGCTGAGGGTGTCAGCCTCCCAAATCTCTGCCCAGGAAGGGAAAGGGGCCAAAGAGGTCACCACATCAAACTCTTAGAGCAGGCATCCCTGGGGTGTCTCAATTGTGGCTCAAGAGCCGGGGGTATGGTAAGCACAATAGTTGGTCCTAGAGCATCTCCTTCCCCATGCCCTTGTTTCTGGCCCCACACACCTGGGCAGCCAGTGACACTGTACCTTCAATACAGTGTTCCAGTGGTCTCTTCTCCCAGACTTTAAAGTCAAGAGCAGAAGGCTGAGCTTTACTCTCACTCACTTTGTATTCTCAGCATAGGCTGGCCAAATAAATGACTTTGCAAGGAACTGAGTGGTTCTGAATCTATCAGGGCTGCAGAATGCACTATTTTTCATCCACCAATGTCTAAACACTAGGTAGTGAAGCTAAAGCTAAGGAAGGGCTTGCCAATGCCAGAAAGGGCTCCAACTAGAAGAGGAACAGGGAGGTCTGACAGGTGGAGGTGGGCATGTCTGCTTCAGAATCTCAGAGAATGAGTGGGACTTGGATTTGGATGATTCCAGGGAGCCCTTCTGGTTTCCAACTCTCCAATTCCCCATTTAGGCTTCCAACTTGGAGACTGCCATCGCCGACGCCGAACAGAGGGGTGACAATGCTCTGAAGGATGCCAGGGCCAAGCTGGATGAGCTGGAGGCTGCCCTGCACCAGTCCAAGGAGGAGCTGGCCAGGATGATGCGCGAGTACCAGGAACTCATGAGCCTGAAGCTGGCCCTGGACATGGAGATCGCCACCTACCGCAAGCTGCTGGAGAGTGAGGAGTGCAGGTAACAGGGGCTGCTCTGGCAGGAAGGCAGGGGTTGGGGAAGGACCCAAGGAGAAAGCCCAACACATCCTAATCCAGAAAAGATGAGTTCTTGGGGAGTGAAGAGGTGGCGATGCTAGGGAAAATAACAGAATTGATAATACCTACCCAGACGTGAGTGTTTACTTCATACCAGGCACTGTGCTACGTGTATTGGCTCATTCAATCCTCACAACTTCCCTGTATGTACCTGGACACACTCCCATTCCCACCAAAAAGAAAAAGAAAAACCCATAACTTGGTCCATCTTCCTTAACTGCCCAGGTCCAAGATGAGCTTGTGAGAGATGGGTGGCCATTCCAGCATCCCCAGTGCTCTTGGGAGAAGGAAAGGATTAAAGCCTGGGTCTGACCTTTGGGAGGTGTCTTCGTGTCTCTCAGATGTTAAACCTCATTAGGTTTAACTTGGATGGCTGCCTGGTTACCCCCAAAGATTCAAGGGTGTCCTCCATAGCTTCTCAGGCTCTGTGTGTGCCAGAGGAGCCCTGGAATTTCCATAGGTGCCTATTGAATTCAGAAACCCACATTAGTCTGGTGGGGGCCCTAGCTTTGAGGTTAATAGATTACAGGTTGAATGACTGCTTGCTCTTATTTCTCCCCTTGTTAACAGGATGTCAGGAGAATTTCCCTCCCCTGTCAGCATCTGTAAGTACCTGTATGCTTGGACCTAAAACTGCACACTCTGTGGACTTGAAAGGGCCTTAGTTATACCACACATGTGGAGATGAGCAATCTAAGGACCAGAGAAGGAAAACCTTTGGCTGAGATCACACAGCCAGATAGCAGAGTATTGCCAAGCAATCAGGCCTCCTGTCTCCCAGCCCAGGGCTCCTTCCCACTTATCACGGTCTCCCTGTTCCCAGGGGACGGAAGCTAGGAAGGCTCTCATCAAGGGAATGGGGAAACAAAGGACGTGGTACAAGAAAATGAGTATGGGTGACAGGCCCGGAGAGCCAGGTTGCGAGGTTATGATCACACACAGGCTGGGCGACTGGTGAATGGTGGACCTCGGGGCTGGGGGACTGGGGAATGGTGGACCTCGGAAGTCAAGTTGACAGTTGTTAGATGTCTAGATTTCTCACCAGGGCTAAGAGTTAAATCGTAGCTTCCCAAAGATGCCCCTGGAGGACAGCTGGCAGGAGGTAGGAGGAAGAGGCTGGAGGCTGAGAAGTTTAGAGAAAAGGCTAACAGAAGAGGCAGGAGGTGTCCAGAATGACACAGGGACCAAAGAGGTGGACCTCTGAGAGTTGAGAATCAGCTGGATTGAGTCTAAACCGGGCAAACCAAGGATAGGGAGTTGGGGGAGCTGCCTCTGCGATATTGTCCCCAGTGGGGAGGGAGTTGACTGTGACTGGGTCCCCCAGCCAAACCGTTGTTCCAAGAAGAGCCACACCTGTCCTGAGGAAAGGCAGCCTCCTCTGGCCCAGGCCCTAGCTGTGCCTGCGGGGTGCTGACCCGGCTCTCCCCTCTGCTCTCCCCGCCCCGCAGCCATCATCAGCAGCACCAGCGGCAGCGGCGGCTATGGCTTCCGGCCCAGCTCGGTCAGCGGAGGCTACGTGGCCAACAGCGGCAGCTGCATCTCTGGAGTGTGCAGTGTCCGCGGCGGGGAGAGCCGGAGCCGGAGCAGCACCACCGACTACAAGGATGCCCTGGGGAAGGGCTCCAGCCTGAGTGCCCCCTCCAAGAAAGCCAGTCGGTAGAGACGGCTGCCCTCCCGCCATCCCTGCGTCCCAGCTCTGGCTTGCGCACATGCGCTCCTCCAGCCCACTGTCAGCCCCACCCCCACCCCGCCCAACCTGCTCTTGTACCTCGGTGCTGGCCTTGGCCACTCACTTCTCCCAGACTGTGTCTTCCTGAACCTGGACAGGTGTGGACAACTAAGCTTGGTGAAATTCCTCCTTGCACATGCTGGGGTTTGCCTCCTTGGCTGTGGTCCCTGAACCATGCCATGGGCTCCCAGCCTTTCGGCCTCTGCACAGCCTCTGACTCAGTTGCTGATTACTCTGTCTGGCTCCGTGGGTCTCAGACCGAGGCCCTCTTCTCACACTGGGGCCTTGGTCCCAGCTCCTGCTTGTGGTGGGAGCTGGCTCTGTGTTCGGGAAAAGCAGGGCTGAAGGACAGACGACCAAGCGAGACCATCCCCACCCCACCCTGGCTGGCTCACGGCTCATTCTGAGTGGACCGAGTACAACACAGGGACTCTTTCTTCATTCTATCCTGCACCCACAAGCAGGGAAGAGGAGGCCCCTTCATTTCTCCTTTCTCCTTAAAGACCTTCCCACTGCATCCTCAATAAACAGCACGATCTGATGGCTTGGTCTCTGAGTGGTCAAGGTGCGTGCACAGACCTCAGTTCAGATGCTTCTGTGAGCAGACGCCACACAGGCACATGGACACACACATTACACCACGACATATCACCTGGGCAGCCCGCATTTCCAGGTTAATCTTGTCTGTAGAGCAGAAAGAGAAGATGTTCTCTGAGTCCACGTGGCAGAGGGGCCGGGAGCACCTGTTGGGCTGCAGGCTCATGAAGTGTGGAGCAGAGCTGGGAAGAGGGAGGGAGAGGGCGTGGGGGAAAGAAAGGGAAACATAGACAGGGTGTGTGTGTGGCCTGGTTTGCGGCTTTCAACACAAGTGTTGCCTGTGTCCACTGGCAGAAATGGTCCTGCTCTTGACAGAGACTCTGGTGTCTTTCTGAGAACTGCTTGTTTCCTAGACGGACGGTGGGAGCTTGGCAGGCAGTTATCTGCATTTGTTCAACCTGTGCCTCATTGTCACAGTCCTGGCCACTGGGCAGGGTGGGGGATCTCCCAAGAAGGGTGGAGCTGGTGGGGACCCAGCTCCCTGGCCCCTCTGTTAGAAAATCTAATATAGGGAACAAGTTTTCAGAGCCTGAGCCCAGACTGGGGTGGAGTGAGTTGGGCATTGGGCAGACTGTGAAGTTTAGTGACTGTGCAGTTGGCACTTCCCCAGACACCTGTCTGTCCTGCTCCCACTGTGGTGGAGGCCATTCCTGCCCTGTGGAGGGAAGGGCTGTAAGGAGGCAGATGGATGGATTCCACAGTGACCATAGAGAGCTGGCAAACCTCAGCCAGGAAGTCCCTGGAGTTCACAAGGGCTTCCAAAGAGGGAGGAGGAGGGATTAGATAATAGAATGGATGGGCTAGGTAGGCAGATAGAACTTGAGAGTAGTGGTTAGGGCTTAGAGCAAGGCCACAAGGCCAGGCTTGAATGCCCCCACCACCCAGGAAGTGACCATCGGCCAGGACTTCCAAGTTGCCTTCAACCAGGAAGTCAACGCCACCTTTCAGCAGGTGTGGGTGGAGGAGGGGCAAGCAGATCAAGACTCAGAAGCAAGTTTTGCTTCCCTGGTTGCCAAGGTGAGGCTGGTGTGTATGTGTGCTTCCAGAACTGGGTAGAGACATTGCCATTTCCTCAGCAAAGGGGTCACACACACCTGCTGTCTCTGTCACTCTGCTCCCTTTGCAGCAGTGAGGACTGAGGTGAGACAGTAGAAAGAACTTTCCAGGTGAGAGGTTTAGAAGAAATGTTAGATTATTAAATGTGGAGATGGAGACTGCCTCTCTATATGCTGCTATTTTATCACCCAGGTTGAGGGGAGGGACTGAAGACCACTCCCTCGTCTCTTTCTGCCCCAGGGCTCATGGGGGTCTTCCAGGTGGGTGATTCTGGGTTCTGGGTCCATTTTCTAGAACAGCAGATCAAGGTGCTGGAGAGTGAGAGAAACTTCTTGCATGAGGCAGTCGAGAGCCTCACCCTGAGGCCCCTGGTCAGGGCTTAAGTTATCAGCTTGGCAGGTCTGAGAGTGGGATGGCTGGGCTGAATGCTCACTGCAGACTTGGTTTGGGGAGCGTGAGGGGGCTCTGGGGAAGGACTAATGACAATGACTAGCAATTAGGGTGGCCACTATGTTATGTGAGTCTACAAGGTCATTGGATTGTGGTTACTAAGAGCAATGGTTCTTGACATTGGCTGAAAAATAACTTGGGAATTTCAAAACAAATACTGTTGCCTGAGCCTCTATTACAAATCAATTAAGTCAGGCTACTGGGGTGGGGTCCAACTTTCACCAGTATCTTTTGAAGTTAGTGAAGGAATTCTAGGGAGTGGCTCGAGCTGAGAACCCCTGGTCTAAGATGTGGTCTTAGGGATCCAGAAAGGAAGAATGCCAAGATCGATTAGTAATGCCTGCTGTGGCGGCAGGTGGAGGGAGTCAAGGCATAGGGTGCCTTCCAGGAGGGAACCAGCAGGCCTGGTCCTCAAACACATCCATGTTTCTGTCCATGGGCAATCAGCAGGTCCTGGGCCTGGCTGCATCATCCCAGTAGAAGAACATGATGGCCCTGGGGAGGGCGGTCCAAGTCCTGGAAGACCAGGAGCCCTGTAATGCTCTCTAGCTGGGTTCCCTGACTAAAGGGCCAGGTCCAGGGCAAAGGACACTTGAAATGGGCTCCCAGAGTGGGAAGGGGATGACTAAGGGGCCCACCTAACACCTCTCAGCCAGTGTCTGGGGCTGCAGGCAGGAACTGGACTGATACCAGATTAATCACCAGGTAGGGGGTCGGGGGGTGGGGGTGATGGAGATGTTGGGGCAGCTCTTAGGCTGGAGACTGGTTTAGAGACAGCCTGGAAGCTACTGGACAGCTCCACTGCACAGGATGGCTTGTGTCAGAGGGAGCCTGGAGTGGAGTTGAGGGGCAAGGGCAGGGCTTGGGTGGATCCTGAGGGTACAGAGGCTATGGTTGGCCGTATCTCCGGGAGAAGAGGAGAGGAGTCATCAAGTATTCCTTTCCTCAGATGCAGATAGTGAAGCCCTTTGATACTTGGCAAGTGCCTCTTGCTCTCTGAGACCTTGTTTCTGCTCCCCTACCCACCTGACTCATCACCTCCCCCCATACCAATGACAGGGACTGAATCACCTTCACCTGTGTACTCCTGTGCCTGGCACACCATTTGTACTCAGCACAAGTGGGTGAACTAAGAGCCCCCCAACCCCAAGTACACTCTGATGCCAGGCTGCATGGTGGGTCCTGACAGGAGCTGGTCCTTGGTATAATCCACTGAAGGCCCCTGCAGCAGGAAGGCCAGACATATCAGTGGCCCAGCTGGGGGACTATCGGGGGCTATGTGAGTCAGGCTGGCTGTAGATGTGGACATTGTCACCCTTGGGACATCTCTGGAGGGCAAGGAGAGCAAAGGGTGTTCCACATGGCACCCAGGGGTCCTGCCAAGGGGCTGAAGCCTCCTGACACTGACCTATGCCCTGCTCCTTTTCTTCATCTGTGGAGCCTCAGCCCTTAGCCCCTTTCCTATACTTCAGGCCCAGAGTACCAGGTAGGGGTCCTAGGACAGGATTTGGAAACTCATGTTTATGGAGCCCTAGCCCTGGGCTGGGCACCTCTCTGAGGCAGGTGGTGTTGTTGCTAAGACAGACATGCTAAATCCAAGGCCACTGAACAGTACCTGGAGCCAGGATTCCATGAGCTCTGTCTCCCAGAGCCCACACTCTTTCCACATCGCCACCCTGCCTCCCGGTGTGGGAACGGCCTGCCTCTGCCCACCCAGCTGCCGTGCGTTTGTTCCCACCCTTCCCCTGACATCCCATGGGCTCCCTGCCCATTCTCTGTTGGAACTTTCATCGTATTCTGTCATCTGAAGCCTGATGTCTCTGAGTCCTTGGCACTGGGCTGGGTTCCCTTTTCACCTCCTGACTACCATTAAGCCATCTCACTTTTACATACTGCTGGCTTCTTGCAGAGGCTGTGGCTCCACAGTCACTGGTCAGTCACAGTAGCCCATCCCCTTAATGGTGGGGGTCTTTAAGGCAGTACCTTGATCAAGCTCCTCTTGATCCCGGTATCCCATGCTAGAGGCAGCCAGGGGTGGTGGTGGCCCTGGATCAGGAGCAGGTGGGGGTGATAAAGAGGTGGTGAGTGTTTAGTCACTCAGTCCTGTCCGACTCTGTGTAACCCCGTGGATTATAGCCCGACAGACTCCTCTGTCCATGGAATTCTCCAGGCAGGAGTACTGAAATGGGTAGCCATTTCCTTCTCCAGGGGATCTTTCTGACCCGGGGATCGAATCTGGGTCCCCTGCATTGCAGTTGGATTACCATCTGAGCCAATTCTCAATTACCATCTGAGCCACCAGGGAAGCCCTGAAGAGGTGGTGGAGCTGGGCTAAGTGGATGGGGGTGGAGAGGTTTTGGAGGGAATGAGCTGAAGCAGACTGGAGTGGGCAGTTTATCTTGAGAAGCTGGCTGGGCTCTGGGAGCAGAAGCATCAAAATGAAATCCTAGATCAGCAAGAAGAATCTGGAGATATAAGAAGGAGATGGCCCGGCCATGCAAATTGGTGCTTCTGGTCACTGTCGTTTGCCTAGACATCAGTATGGTGGCCAGTCCAGCCAGCTGAAGGTGGCTGCCACCTCTGCCACTACCATGACAGAGGTATCTCTAGTTTTCCTGAGCGTCTTCTGAGAAGACTCGGGAGACCTCATGTCTCACCACTTGACCCTGGAAAAGTTCTGCTACTTCTCTGACCACCGCCCCTCCCGCCATTCAGGACCCCGTCTCCCTATCATGCGTGTGTTATCTTGCCCAGCAGTGAAGACTGTTTCTCCTCTGGCTTACTCACCTGCTGCCTCTAGGGGCTGGAGATCCTTGGGTCCTGTAGCCTAACCCCACTGGCCCAAATCTCATCAACTGAGGGCTTATCAACACCACTTGAGGAGAAGGGACATTTTCAAGTCTGAGAGCCTCTCTGTCTTAGCTATTTCTGTCCCACCGTTCTAGACTGAATGCAATCACTGTGCACTGCCAGTGCTGGTGGAAGAGGGAGAAAAGCCATCCAAAAATGATGAATAGGCCACAGAGCAGATAACTGAGGGCACAGAGGATCCAAGGATTATTACCATCAGGAGAAATAGAAAATAAATTTATGCTCTAGGAACTAGCTCCTCTCACTTCGTCCTGACTCTTTTGTTTGTTTGAATAGCTCATAGATAGCCTTGGAATCCAGCCAAATCAGGAAAGAGGGGCCTCCAAGTTGTCATAGAAAATCCTCGAAGCAAATAAGAGGTGGATGAATCATGGCTTTGACTGCCCAAAGGATGGATGGGACAGGGTAGATGGTGGGAAGATTCCTGTTTGACTCCCCACCCACCCCCCCACCCCCAATCCCCACATTTCAAGTCAGTGAATAGAGCACCAGGGCAAGGGGCCCCATGCAGGCTGAGGCAGGTTTGCAAAGGAGGGTTGGTGGGGACACCGCACCCTCTGGAGCCAGAAAGATTGGGGTGTTCTCTCTGCACGTCCTCAGCTGGCAGGTCAGCCCAGGCCCAGCATTCCCTCTGACACCCCTTCCTCTACAGTCAGAGGTGCTGGGGGTTGGGTACCACCCTTTGAGGATCCTTTGCAGTTTCTCAGAGGTCCTAAGAGCACTTGATTAATTGCCCCCTGCTTGAAAGAGGTAAGTGGTGAGAGTGTGAACGGTCCAGAGTCCATCATCCAACAGGATTTCAAATAAGATGCTAAGTCTGCCAGCTTCTAATTGGGCCAAAATGGGATCAATGACCATCGACTGCCTTTATTGTTTCAAAAAAGAAAAGGACCATTTAACAGTAGGAGGGACACGCTCTCAGAACAAGATCAGTCCTTGAATTTAAACAAAGTCAGCCACACAAGAGACTTACTGCACCATACTTACCTTTCTCCCTTAGCTCCAGACCAGTGAAAACTGCTTCAGCATTTATTGTACAACCTCTTCCTAGCTCAGCCCCTCATTCAAACAATGAGAGTAAAAGCACTCTGTCAATGACACAACATTGAGAAAATCATCAAAAGGAACAATAAAGGGGAAGTCTGTAGAAAAAGATCATGAGCTGCCCGATGAAAGGAGTGATGACAATGATGATCCTGCAGAAGGAATGTAGCGAGGCGGGAAGGGAGGAGTGGGCTGCTGGTCCACCCTGCAGGGCTGCACCCACACCAAGAACCTTGTCCCCTATGCCTGCTTCCTCTTCTGTAAAAGTGGAAATAATAATAACCACCTCCTGTTATTGTAGTGGCTGAGACATAAAAATGCCAGGCCCATAATAAGTGTCAGCTATTATTGTTATTATTACTATTATTAGGAACAATGATAGCTAGGAAACCACCGATAACTTTTAGAGGTTCACTGGGACCCCGATCCTAATTTGATTTCCCAGCAGCGAGTCCTTTCTTTGGCGTTTCTCCCAGACTGGTGTGACGCTAGTGGTAAAGAACTCGCTTGCCAATGCAGGAGACATAAGAGATGTGGGTTTGATCCCTGGGTCAGGAAGATCCCCTGGAGGAGGGCATGGTAACCCACAGTATGCTTGCCTAGAGAATCCCACTGACAGAGGAGCCTGGTGGGCTACAGTCCATAGGGTCTGGAAGAATCAGACACAACTGAAGCAATTTGGCCATGCACATGCCAGACTGATATATTTGAGTCTGTTTCTGAAACTGCCTCCTCCAGGGAACTAATCCAGGTCTGCAGAGCCCATGGCTTCCTTCTCAGTCTCACCCCACAGAATGGAGTTTTTGCCCCTGAACTTTTTCCTGAATGAAACCCCTGGAGTTTCCTCCTAAAACTCTGCCTTTCTCCTAACATGTAGATGTTGCTAAGTTTGTGGTTTACTTGAAACAGGATTCTACATTTTCCCCAGGGCCTCCTGGTTATTTATTAGTAGTCTTAGTGCTGGAGGTATCTTCTCCAGGGTCCCAGTGGGCAGAGCCTGGGAGGTCCATGTCTCCCTGTGCAGTGATCAGGACAGAACTGTCTCCAGGTGAACTTGCTGTTTTTGATGATGGTGGGAAAAAGACACCCCCAGAGTTGTGCCCACAGAACTCTGAAGGCTACTCCCCTGCACCACGCCCCTTGCTGAAGCTCAGCCCATCTCTCTGCCTCACTGAAGACCTGTCTTTGACTGGATTGGGAATGGCCACCTTTCATCCTGGAGGACCAGGTGTGCCAGAAGTTACTGCCAAAGCTGATTTCCAGTGGCGAGTGTCTCAGGGCAAGAGCAGGCAGGCAGGGCTTGGGCTAAGAACCAAGCCTGGGAATGGAAACTCCATTACACCGTGATTGACTATTCAGGGCCAGTGTCTGGAAACTGGGATATGAGCCAGGATGGGTAAGAGGAGAATAGGCTGAAAAAAGACATCCTAAGTGGGACAAAGCGTGGTGGGGGAGAGGAAGGAGGGTTTGGAGATGGGAAGGGAAGGGTCCACCAGTCACACTGCTGAAGTCTGCAGATTTGGAAAGTGAAGGATAGGGAGGGACAAAGGGCAGGATCTGGGTGCCGGAGGGTCAGAGACAGTGGTGTGCTGGTTAAAGCTTAATCAGCTCTTCAAAAAAAAGTGTGTATATGTAAATACACACACGAATATATACACACAAATGCATATATGTACATATGTATAACACATACATGTACATATATAATTTTATGCTTTAGTGATACATAAAGTGTGTAATGGGGCTTCCTGGGTGGCTCAGTGGTAAAGAATCTGCCTGCCAAGGCAGAAGATGCTGGTCTGTGGGTCAGGAAGATCCCTTGGAGAAGGATACGGCAACCCACTCCAGCATCCTTGCCTGGAAAATCTTATGGGCAGAGGAGACTGACAGGCTACAGTTTAGGGGATCACAAAAAAGTGGACACTACTTAGCAACTGAACAACAAAAATGAGGTGTATAACATGCAATTTATAACTAATAATAAAATATTCAATAGTCTTAATTATAAACTATAAAACCTCCTGAATCTCATGAAATACTTTCAGTTGATTTTGCCTAAGCTCTTGCCTAACTGCCAGCCTGTTAACCACAACTTCCCAACAAATACAGCTCCGACAGGAACATTACTTGGTTCGTATTTTCATGCTAATGATTAAGATTAAAGTGGAACAATGAACATGGTTTTAGAGCTTTCCTTGCTACCCAGTGATGTGAATGGCTGAATCAGGTAAAAGTTTTTGAATCCTGGAAGATTATTTGGTAGTTGTTTTTCTTTTTTTTTTTTGCTGCCCATAATGTAATGGTTATGAACATGACACACTTTTAAGTTTAATCTGCATAATATTTTTACCATCACTTCATTAAACCTAAACCAGAGCCATCCAACAGAAGTGCAATGCAAGCCAGATACATCATGTAAAACTTTCTGGTAACCACACTAGAAAAATAGCTAAAATCCTCTCTAATAAAGTATTTACTTAACCTGATATATGCAAAATATTATTATTTCTACATGTAACCAATATAAGAATGATTAGTGATATATTTGATATTCTTTTTTCATACTAAGTCTTCAAAATCCAGTGTGTATTTTACATATACAACATTTTGAAATTTGAACCACCCACATTTCAAGTGCTCAGTAGTCACATGGGGCTAGAGGCAACTGTGGTAGACAGTATAGTTCTAGACAATTAACAAAACAATCAATTTTGTACACACATGAATTGATACATATAGGTATGAGCATATATGCACACATATAGGTAGTGTGTATATATAGATATATAATCATTTTTTGTACACCTAAAACAAATATAATGTTATATGTCACATATATTTCAACTTAAAATACAAAAAATAAAAAATGAAAAACAGTAAACTAAGCTCTGATTTGCAGTGTTTGATGATTCCTTTGGTGTGAATCCTCCCACAGTGGTGGTTTCGAGCGGCCAACATGATGTCACTGATCTCAGAGCTGCAGAAATGTGCAACAGCTCATCATTGTACAGTATAGGATTGGCCAAAAAATTCCTTTGGTTTTTAAGTAAAAATAAAGGACACATCTTTCATATTCACCAAGAACTTTATTGAACAACGTATTCATCATTTTGTTCCAATACCTTCTACCATTTTCCAGTCAACTTCATAATTCCATTTTCCCAAAACTTTTTATCTTTTTGAGTGAAGAATGGTTCTGTGCCTTATACACTCTTCCAAGGAATTAAAATTTTTTTACATTAAGAGAATTTTGTAAAGACAAAAATAAACGAAAATCTGAAGGTGCAATATCTGGTGAATACAGTGAATGAATCAGAACTTCCCAGCCAACCTGCAACAGTTTATGTCTGGTCATCAAAGAAACATACGATCTTGCATTATCCTGATGGAAGATAATGCATTTTCTGTTGACTAATTCTGGACGTTTTTTGTAGAGTGCTGCCTTCAGGTGGTCTAATTGGGAACAGTACTTGTTGGAATTAATCATTTGGTTTTCTGGAAGGAGCTTGTAATAGAGGATTCCCTTCCAACCCCACCGTATACACAGCATCACCTCCTTTGGATGAAGACTGGCCGTTGGTGTGGTTGGTGGTGGTTCAATAGATAACTGCATGCAGAAATATGGTCAAGAAGTTTTTTGGTTTTTTTTTTTTACCTTATGTATGTGGAACCCAAACATCAAAGAGATTAACATTAGCTGGTGCAAATGATTTTCAACACTTGATTTGGATATTTTGAGTATATCAGCTATCTCCCAAGTGGTATAACATTGATTATTCTCAGTTAATGTCTTGATTTGATTGCTATCAACTTCAACTGGTCTACTCAACAGTGGAACATCATCCTGTGAGAAATCTCCAGCATGAAACTTCCCAAAATACTTTTGAAATGCCCAATCAGTCACAGCATCTTCTTCATACACTGTACAAATGTGTTTTTTTGTGTGTGTTTCAGTTACATTTTTACCTTTCTTGAAATAATAAGGCATAATACACCAAAAATGTTGTTTTTGTCTTCCATCTTCAAAATTAAAATGGCTACACAAAAAAACTTCACTAAGTTTGATAATCCTTTTAAATGCACACTGATGGGATGGGGAGGGAGGTGGGAGGGGATGGGGAACACATGTAAATCCATGGCTGATTCATGTCAATGTATGGCAAAAACCACTACAATATTGTAAAGTAATTAGCCTCCAACTAATAAAAATAAATGAAAATAAAATAAAATAAGGTAATTTTAAAACAACAACAACAACAAAAATAAATAAATGCACACTGATATGACAGGTGTCACAATCAAACAAAATTATTTTGAATGAAGTTGAGGACAACTAAGTGTTACTAGAGCCATTTTATGAAAAAATTAGAACAAAAATTTTGACCAACCCAGTATTTCCACTCTACAAATTCCATAGATGTAAATAACCTCAAAAGCTTAGACAGTAGTAAAATAGTTAGGAAGTTATAAGTTTTAAGCATTTTTTACTTTTGCTTTTGATTTGATTTATTTAATTGTAAGTATATGTAATTTAATTTGAATTACTGCTGTGTTTGAAACCAACTCATGAAGCTCTTGAAAATTTAAATTGGCTGTTATAAGCCAGCAGAACTTGGTCCAGCATAACACTAGTCAGAGATCAGAATGAAAGAATGTGAAGTCATTCCATCATGTCCGACTCTGCAACCCCATGGACTGTAGTGTACCAGGCTCCTCCATCCATGGGATTTTTCAAGCAAGAGTACTGGAGTAGGTTGCCATTTCCTTCTCCAGGAAATCTTCCTGACCCAGGGATTGAACCTGGGTCTCCCACATTGTAGGTGGAAGCTTTACCCTCTGAGCCACCAGGGAAGTCCAATCAGCACAAAAGGAGCTTTCAAATGGGACATATGAGTTTTTAGCAGGGATCAAAATGAGATTTTTCTTTGTTAAACAAAACAGACATTTATTGGTTATTTTTATGAATCACCTTGACTGGGTCACAAAGTGCCCAGACATTTGGCGAAACATTATTCCTGGCTTGTTGTGAGGGCGTTTATAGATGAGATTTACCTTTGAATCTTTGGTAGGCTAAGTAAAGCAGATGTTCTTCCCAATGTGGGTGGGCCTCATCCAATCAGCAGAAGACCCAAATAGAAGAAAAATGCTGAGTAAGAAAAAAACTTGATTATATGAGCTGGGACATTGATCTTTCTAGGACTGGGATTTACTCCATGAGTTTTCCTAGATCTTAGACCTTCAAACAGAGACCGGAACTATACCACTGGCTCTCCTCAATCTCCAACTTGGCAATTGCAGATCTTGGGACTTGTCAATCTCTCTATTCATGTGAGCTAATGCTATTCACATATACAGATAGCTGGTGCAGGGTGGGAATGGTGGTGAGGAATAGAATGAACACAATATGACTTTGGCCCCCAGAATTCTTGTGATCTAAGGGACACACAGAGACCTACAGAAACAATAACAAGTCAAGCTATAATGGTGGCTCAAGGGTTGTGGACTCCAGAGGTGGAGAGTTACAAGGAAATTGCCTCTTTCTCCAGATCGCTGCCTCATTTTGCCCTCATTGGCCTTGTCTGTTAAATCAGAGGGTTGGACTGAGTGAACAGTTCCCTTCCAGCTTCCAGAATGAGTCTTCTTGCATGATGAGTGGGAGTGGTGGCTCCCTGGATGAAGTGGCATTTGTGTTACCTTGAAAAATGCCTTTCTCATTGCATAGAGATGTGGGGTAAGGAAATCCTAGGTATCAGGAACAGTGAAGGCAAAAGTAGAGTGGCAGGAACAGGAGGAACACTTTGGAAGGAGGCAAGTGCCCTGGTGTGATGGCAGAATGAGGAAGGAAGGCCAAAGAGGGTAAGTACCAGGGTGTTAAGGGGTGGAAGGGTTCTTAGGGTTTACCCAGAGAGCTACTGGATGAGGAACTTAAGGCTTAGAGTGGGTAAATAACTTGCCTAAGGTCACACAGCTAGCAGATGGGAAAATCAGATCCATGTGAAAGGATATAGATAAGGATATATGTGATTAATGCATTCATGTCCATACTCACCTATTTGTATAATTATCCCACTTAGTTACTTATTTCCAGATGCTTGCATGTAGGATAATCATTGATGAAAACAAACCTAAAATCTTTCTCTCTGTACAAAGATGCTTGGGTTCAGGACTCTTCAAAAAGGCATCCTCAGTAAGGCATGGGAAATGAAGAGAGTACTGTAAAATGTCTATGAAAAAACAGTGAAAACACCTGACAGAATTACTAGCTTGCATTAGGCTCTGAGAGAGGGCCCAGGTATTTGGACATGTCAGTTTTGTATCTACTGTCACAGTAGGGAGATCCCAGAAACTTCCCTTCGTATCTTAACCGATAGCCCAGAGACCCTGAAGGATCAAGCCAAACACAGTTAACAAGTTCCACCATCTGGTGATTTCTTGAGAGCTCCAGGCAGCCTCCCCAGGCACCCAGGTAGCACCAGTCACTGAGCCAAAGACTAGGTTTCCAAAATGTCTCCAGGCTGGTAATCTAGGAGCTGGCAGAGATCACTTTGCTCCTGCAAAGATATCCAGGCTTTGGTCTGCAACAACTGGCAGGCCAGGCTCAGATGGAGTATTCTTGGACTCCTCAGAGTCCCAGGTCAGAATGAGGCTGCAGACAGCACTCCAGCTCCTGTCTGTAGTCCACCCCTTTCCCTTCCTACCCTTGGCTCTGTCCTCACTGCAAGGACCCCATGTAAATCCCAGCCTACACTCCCAAGCTCCAGTTGGAGCTGCAAGCAACCTGGAGAAGTGCCCACCAGCAAGGCAGTCCATGCTCTGAGGATGGTGCTGGGAGGAGGCCCACATAGGCTGGGGTTACGGGGCAGGGAATTCCCAGGTCTTGGTTACTTAAGCTGATCTAGAAGGGGAGTGTGACTTCAGATGAACTTGTCCCTGTGGGCTTGCAGACTCCTTGCTCTGTGGGGAGAGAGTGGCTGGAAGGGGCCAGAGCAGGGCCCACTAAAGTGAGGTCCAGAGGAGGAGCCCTTCGTGTCCAAGTGTAAGGTGCTGGACATAGGACTCACATTTGTGACACCAACTGGAGCAGAACTAGACACCTGGGCCAAGCTCTGGATGTCGAAGGCCGGGAGCAGAACAGGGGGTGATGCTGAGCCCATCAAGGAGATGGGGAATATTGAGGTAGGAATATTGAAGGTAGGAATAATGATAAGAGCTCCTGGAGGAGGAGGTGGCAACCCACTCCAGTATTCTTGCCTGGAGAATCCCATGGACAGAGGAGCCTGGGGGGCTACGGTCCATAGGGTTGCAAAGAGTTGGATATGACTGAGGCTACGTAGCACATAGCATGCAACAATAAGAGCTATAGTCTATTGAGGGCTTCTTGTGTGCCAGACGATGGGCTAGGTTCTTCTAAGGACATTTCCTTATTCCGTCCTCAAAGCAGCACCATTATCACCCCCATTGTACATAAATAAAGAAACATAGGGCTGGAGAGATGGCTTTTGGTCACCAGCCGGAAGCAACCCCCACACTCTCGTACCTGATGAGGTACAGAGTGCTCGCGTGGGGACAGGAAATTCACTGTCCCCATCTTGTGTCTGCTGCAGGGCCTGGGTCTGTCTTCAGGAGCCAGGCCTGAGACCGTGGCACTGGAGAGGCATTTCAGAGCAGTGGGGGACCCCATATGGGACCAATGATCCGGGGCGGGGAGGGCAAAAGGTGAGGTGGCAGCCAGCCCTGTGGACTGGGCAGGGCCGCCAGACACAGTCAAGGCCAGGCAAGGCTCGTAATGCCCATGTGATCAGGGCCGCCCTGAGGGCTGGCCAGCGTGGTCATGGTTGTGAGCCTGGTGCCCTGGGGAGGTGGCAGATGCCTTGAGATGAGTAGCTTTTTAGGAATTTCTTCCAAGGCCAGGCAGAGTGCTTCTCAGAATCTCTAGATAGGTGCTATCTGTCTCAGGTGGGGATGGGCTTTGGAGCCTCAGCTACCTCCATCTTCTCTGAAAAACACCTGGGCTGAACTGCCCACAGCCCGTTGTTTTGACTGCCTGGTCAGAAGCTGCCACTTGCTACACTCACCCTCTAAGGACTGTAATTTGGCTTTCTAAGTGCTCATTTGTGGTTTTCAGACACTCAGTGGTGTAATTACAGATGGACTCTCTACCTCATTGACTCTGGGTCAGATGTACCTGTTGGCCCATGTTCACAGCTGGATGTTCCGAGAAGGTAAAGCAACCCGGTTATGGCTCTGGCCCTGTCTCTCCTAACTGCTCCCCAGGGAGCTCCTCATCTGGTGAGAGTTGGGCCTCAAGAGTAGAGAGCAAGGCCTGGCTATATGGCTGAAGAATGGATACAGGGAGCCAGGAAACAGGGGGCGGGGGTCTCTTCCTGTTCCAAAGCAGAGAGGGCTGGCAGCTAGCCCTGCTGGCACACAGAGTCATTTCAGGCCCTTTTGTGGTTCTGGTGCTGTTTTTTTTTTTTTTCCCCATTTATTTTTATTAGTTGGAGGCTAATTACTTTACAATATTGTAGTGGTTTTTGTCATACATTGACATGAATCAGCCATGGATTTACATGTATTCCCCATCCCGATCCCCCCTCCCTGTTTTAATGTGTATTTAAAAAGGTGTCACTCATTAGTCAACAAAGTTGCCTTATAATATAAATACATTAAGCAAGCTAATTTAAAAAAATATTAAAGAATATAACAGTACAAGCAGTTTGGAAACATGGGCAAAATCCTGAGGGTGGCACTTAAATGACTATAGCTTAAGAAATTCTTAAGAAATTGTATCCATACTGTCCTCAGGCACTCAGTTGTGTGTGACCCCATGAACTGTGGCTCACCAGACTCCTCTGTCCATGGAATTTCCCAGGCAAGAATACTGGAGTGGGTTACCATTTCCTTTATTAGAGAGGAGCAAAGAGGCACAGGCAGAAAGGCCAGAAGTCTCAGCCCAGGGCTGGCCTGGCCAAAGGCGCCGAGGCCAGCTCCTGAGGCAGTGAGAAGTGCAGTCTTGCACAGGCTGCCGCAGTGCAGATAGCTTGGGAGGTAACTCGCACTTCCTGCGAGTTGGTGTCCTCTGAGTCACAGAAAGGGTGACTGAGAAATGACCTCCAATATAAAAATATTTCGCCAAAGGGAGAGAAGAATTGATCTTCTTCAGTGTAGCTCCATAGAGCAGAACAGGATGTTGGAGGGAGACTGATTTCAGCTCACAGTGAGGAAGAACTCTCTTCTAGTGAGACCTGTCAGAAATAGGCTGGTGGGTCTGAGGAGAGGACATTGCCCTCCCTGACCTCCAGTGGGGCTGGGGAAGGGTGCCCTCTCTGGTCCCTCCCAGCAAGTTCAAGACGACTCTCCAGCAAGGGAGGTGGAAGATCACCAAGGTTCTCAGAAGCAGGCTGAAGACCTGGTGGGCAGGGTGGCTCCTTGGCCATCCTTTCCCGGTGCCCAAGGAGAGATGCTTGGCAGGCCGATTTAAGGCGAATTCTGGTGGCTGGGAGTAGATGAAGGAGAACAGGGAGATAGAAACTCTGCAACCTGATAGAAGATGCTCTCTGCCTCAGCCCTCAGGAGATTTAAAAAAAAACAAAGCTTTTAATTTTGTATTGGAGTATAGCTGGTTAACCACACTGGGGCAGTTTCAGGTGAATAGCAAGGGGACTCAGCCATGCATGTACCGGTATTCATTTTCCCCCAAATCCCCCTCCCAAGCCCTCAGGAGATTTTTGGATGCAGATCTTGCATCAGACTCATCAGGATTCCTGTTCATGGAAAACAACCGCAGCCTGGATCTGAGTGTGTCAACTTGAAGCACGTGGCCAACCTGCTGCCAGCCCGAGGCCCTGCTGGAATTGGATATCAGAGTGAGGCAAGTAATTGATGGTGCTGGAGGCCTTTGGAGGTGCCTGCCTAGCTGACTCATCAGGTGGGGCCCAATGGTACCATGAACCCGATGTATGGGAGTTAGGATATGCATACTGTGTCGGCTTTTTCAGGGAGCAAACCCAAGACAACACCTACTCTCCTGTCCACTGCCCTCAGGGCTGCCCCCATCCACAGAGAAACCGTGGCCCAGGACACAGGCCATGGGAAAACTCACCAGGGTGCAGGTCAAGGGGAGGGCATGATTCCAGAGCAGCCCAGAGCTATGTTAGCTTGCACTCCCAGCTGAGGTCATTATGAGATAGACCTATTGATCATGCCCAGGTTCTCCTCCAGGACTAGACCTCTGTCCCAATTCTAACACGAAGGTGCTCTCTGTTCTCGCCAACCAGGATGGCTACGGGGCTTTGGGCAGATGGAAAGAGCCCATGCTATTTGAGGAAAGCCCTCTGGGGACTGTCCGGGGAAAGGATGAGACTCAAGGAGCTGGTGACTGCCTCCTTCTCAAACTGCTGAGCCCTGGGAAATGTCAGCATCTGTCCACCAGGTCAGCATCCTCAGGGAGGCAGTGATCAAGCTCATCTACTAGGGAAGACACATTTCTTACCAGCTGTCAGAGCCTCTTCCCTAAGAACCATCATCTTGCCTTTCTTGACCTCACCAGCGTGAAGACCTGGAGCTGGCAGGTGATATAGGGAGATCCCAAAGTGGACAAAGGGAACAATGGGCCAAGTTAACAGAGCTGCTGAGGAACCAATCCTCTCAAAATGACAGGAAGACAGCCTGGCAAGAAGGGGTGATCTTCACCAAGCAGGCTGTGCCCACCCTGAGAGGCCAGGCCCCAGGGTGGAGCAGGCATGGCTTGATGGCTCGCTCTCATCAAATAGGAAGCCAAGACTGGGCCTGTTCCAGCCCTGGTTTTCTCTGCCCTCAGCCAGTGGGCGAACTTCTGCCCCAGTCAGTCCGCACCAGGCATGGTCCCTGCTGAGCCCTGGGCAATGGGAGGAGAAGAGGTTGGGGGAAGATCAGTCTGGAGGAGGGTGGACTTAGGGACCTAATCCCTACTAAACTCCAAGCTGAGAGCAGTGGATGAAAGGTGTACAGACCCTGGGGCAGAAAAACAGGCATCCGCAGAGGACTGTCTACAGGTGGGGAAAGTAGCCTAGTCCAATGCCGGGTGGTATTAACACAACTAATGGGATGGATAAGTAAATGAGGTGACCAGTGAGCCTGGGCAGTGGGCAGATTTTGGAGGGGAGCTGTGAGGAGCAGAATTCAGGAAGAGGAAGGGGCAGGCAGGGCTGGGTGGAGGAGGCAGGGAAGATGTCTTAAAGTTGTGGGAGGGTAGCCGAAGAATTGATGCTTTTGAACTGTGGTGTTGGAGAAGACTCTTGAGAGTCCCTTGGACTGCAAGGAGATCCAACCAGTCCATCCTAAAGGAGATCAGTCCTGGGTGTTCATTGGAAGGACTGATGCTAAAGCTGAAACTCCAGTACTTTGGCCACCTCATGTGAAGAGTTGACTCATTGGAAAAGACCCTGAAGCTGGGAGGGATTGGGGGCAGGAGGAGAAGGGGATGACGGAGGATGAGATGGCTGGATGGCATCACCGACTCGATGGACATAAGTTTGAGTAAGCTCCAGGAGTTGGTGATGGACAGGTAGGCCTGGCGTGCTGCGAATCATGGGGTCGCAAAGAGTTGGACATGACTGAGTGACTGAACTGAACTGAACTGAACCTGGATGTGGAGGATATGGGGTAGATTCCCTTGGTCAAAACAGAATTTGGATAGCAATGGAATATCTGTTTCCTGTTGCAACTGTAACAAATCGCCAAAACCACAGATTTTTTATTTCATGGTTCTAGAGATCAGGGTCTGAAATGAGTATTACTAGGCCAAAATCTGAGTTAAATTCACCCATTCCAGTTCATTTTAGTTCACTGATTCCTAAAATGTCAGTGTTCACTCTTGCCATCTCCTGTTTGACCACCTCCAATTTACCTTGATTCATGGACCTAACATTCTAGGTTCCTACACAATATTGTTTTTATAGCATCAGACTTTACTTTCACCACCAGACACATCCACAACTGGGAGTTGTTTTTGCTTTGGCTCAGCCTCTTCATTCCTCCTAGAGCTATTCTCCACTCTTCTCCAGTAGCATATTGGGCCCCTACTGACCTGGGGAGTTCATCTTTCAGTGTCATATCTTTTTGCTTTTTCATACTGTTCATGAGGTTCTCAAAGCAAGAATGCTGAAGCGGTTTGCCATTCCCCTCTCCAGTGGACCACGTTTTGTCAGAACTCTCCACTATGACCTGTCTATCTTGGGCTAAAATCAGGATATTGGCAGAGCTGCCTGTCTCCTGGAGGTTTGAGAAGAGACTCTGTTTCTTTTTCGCAAAGGCAGCCATAGTCCTTGGCTCATGGCCCCCACTCCCTTCTTCAGAGTTGGCAACAGTAGTCAAGTTCTCGCTTGACATCACTCTGACCTCTTCCCTCTCCTGCCTCCTTCCTCCACATTTAAGGGCCTTTGGGATTACATTGGACCAACCTAGATAACTTAGGATAGTTGTTGTCATTGTTTAATTGCTAAATTGTGTACGACTCTTTGTCACCCCATGAAATCCAGAATGCCAGGTTTCCCTGTCCTTCTTTGTCTTCTGCAGTTTGCTCAAACTCATGTCCATTGAGTCAGTGATGCCATCCAACCATCTCATCCTCCGTCACCCCCTTCTCCTCCTGCCCTCAATTTTTCCAGCATAAAGTCTTTTCCAATGAGTCAGCTCTTCACATCAAGTGGCCAAATATTGGAGCTGCAGCTTCACCATCAGTCCTCCCAGTGAATATTCAGGGTTGATTTCCTTTAGGATTGACTGGTTGGATCTTCTTGCTCTCCAAGGGACTCTCAAGAGTCTTCTCTGGCACCACAGCTCGAAAGCATCTATTCTTTGGCACCAATTTTAAGGTCAGCTGATCAACAACCTTAATTCCTTCTGCACCTTAATTTACCTTTTCCATGTAGATCACCATATTCACAGGTTCTGGGGATTAGGGCATGGACAGCTTTGGGCACCTTTGTTCTGCCCACTGTAGATGGTAGGAGGGATGATGAAGAAAGGGGACCCAGAGGAAAGTGGAGGTGAGTTTAAGGCCAAGAAGCTACTTTATATTCTTAAGCAAAAGAAGGCCATGCTTCAGTGAGGGACTGGGGCTAACCTCTGTTCAAAGGGTTATCCTGAGATCATTTTCCAGACTTAGAACAATGGAGTCACGTTCTGGCTGATGGCTTGCAGACCATAATGTGTTATTGTTCTCTGCTGATGGCAGTATGCCAACCTGAAGGAGGCTATGGCTGGCGCCAGAGTGAGGGGGCCCAGCCCTCGGGGATGCCCAGGTCAGCTGGCGGCTGGAGGCTTCCCAAGAGGCTGGATAGGTCATGACATTCCGGCTGTGAGGCATGGAGAGCTGCTGAGTGTCTCCTCTGCTCTGAATGGTGAGGTTGCTCCTTCTGGGCAGGGCTGAAAGGTGAGGGGGCCAACAGGTAGGACAAGTCTTTAGGGCAGTCTCAGGAACTGGCTGGGACTCTTGGGCTGCTGAGGAGGGAAGCAGAGCATAGTGGAGGCAGGGATAGGGTCATCGTGAAAGAAGCTTTTGTTCATTCCTTGGCACATACCATGCCTGGGGAGGTGATGGATCAGTGGAGAACACGGAGGCCTATAGGTCCAGACAGTTGAGAAGTTCCATCTTGTTGGGGCATAGTGGTGTTGATGGCTCTAATGGTTCCTCCAGAATTTTCTCATGGGTAGGGCTTGAAGTTTAGAAACTATGATCTAGTTAGAGAGAGGCAATGGTATGGCAGACCTGTCTCAGAGCTGGTTTGCCTGGGAGCACATGGTTTTTTATTTAGGTGGTATGGTTTTTTCTGGGGAGCCCTGTCTGGGAGTCTTGGCTATGGAGCTTCAGGGCTGGGAGAGATGAGAAAGATGAGAAAGGAAAGGAAAAGATGAAGGTTGAATCAAGACACCAGTACACACATGAGGTTGTCAGACATGTCTGGGCCCTCTGGAAGAGACTCCACTAGAGGCCTGTGAGCCTTTGTCTAGTGTCTGGTGCTAGGGAAGTAGGCAGAGGAGCAGCAGTAGGCGAGAAGTGTGGCAGTAGGCCAAGCTTCATGCCTAGGACCATTGTATAGCGTGATCCCAACTCACTGGAACCTTGTCCCAGGGTCCCAGCTGCTTTACCCCAGGTTCTGACAGCCCAGAGAGGGGAAGGGTCTCCCTAAGGATTCACTCCCCTATCATCCCTATCACCACTCAAGGCTAGAGCTTCTCCCTTGGGGTTGCTGGAAGATGCTGAGAAAACTGACTGCCAAGTCATCTAGCAACCTTCTAAGGCCCTCTGTGTTTGCTGTCCTCACAGGCTGGCTGGGGACCAGAGTCTCAGCTAAAGGCCTCCTCTTCAGGGTCAAGTCAGGGTCATGGGCCAACAACCTGAGTATCCACAGTGGTGAGGACACACACTTGTTTAGGTTCCTATCTAGGCTCTGTCACTTACCATTGACTTAACTCCTGTGAGCCTCAGTTTCCTTATCTGAAAAATAGGGATAATGAATAATAATCCCATCTCCTGGGGTGAATGAGGATTATGTAAATTGATATCTCCAGAACCATGCTAGGCACACTGTCAGTGCTCTGTAAGTGTGGCTGTTGTTACTGTCTTTTATCATGCCACAGAGTACATCCTGGGCACTGATCCAACCTATATATTGAGCTGCTTTAGGATCATGGAGTTTCAGAGAGACACCCCCTCCAGCAATCATCAGATATGTCTCTCCCATTTGGAAGAGACTGTCTGAGAAAGCATCTGGGTCTTTGCCTCATGTTTTGTGGGAAGTCAGGACATAGAGAGAGAGACAGATCCAGCACTCATCATAGCTACCCCTCTTAGCATGAAAGAAGGGGAGTGGGTAGCTCAGAAGTGAGGGTATGGATGGATGCCCCTGGGTGGGGAACAGAGTTGAGAACGAACAGCCATGGGTAACTAGGGGTGGGTGAATGGAGTGGGGAGCCCTTGAATATGTTTCAGAGGATACAATTTTTCTAGAGCCAGCGGAGAGCACGGTGGGGCTCTGAACACTGGCACACAGGAGTGACGTGTGAATTCTCACTCAGCAGAAGGAGGGGGTGGGGAGAGGGACAGGAGAGAAAGGGCGTCCCATCAACCATTCCTCCTCTTCTCATCTGTGGTCAGAACCACAGCCTGTGGGACCTGGCAGCCTGGCACAGGCAAGGGTCCTGGGGAAGGGCTCCTGTGCTGACTTCGGCTGAGGCTGGTCTCGCCCTGGAAAGGCGGGTCAATGTCAGAAGCTGTCAGGGCTCTGGATGAGACTGAGGTGGAAAGCAGTAAAACTGCATCACCCATAAGCAGTCATTGGTCGGCACCCCCTGATACACACACACCTCCTTCCACACGGGCCAGGGAAAGTGCCTCTGAAGGGGGTCAAGACATGCAGCTTTGAGTGCGCTGTGCGTGGGCTCTTTCTGGGGTGCTGGTGAGGCTGTGCTGGCTTGAGCACATCCTGGCTTGGCCCTGGTTCTGACCGTAGTAGGATGATGGGTTCTAGATTAGGATCTCCCTGCTCTGCACTCAGCTTTCTTGTCTAGGAATGGATCACTGGTAGAAAGCTGGGCAGGGGGGATTGGGGTAGGAATCAGAGACAGAAGACGCCCACAGGCAAGTCTGGCCAAGGCTTTCCTGTGATGGCTTGTGGGAATTGAGTTTTCCTGAAGCCAAGTCAGGCAGGATTCCCTAACCCTGCCTTGGCATGGACACTCCTGTCACCAGGCAAGTGGTATGGGTTAACCATCCTGGGCCTGGAAGGACTCAGGCTTGTCCTTAGAGCCTGTGTGTCCTTCATGGGCCTGTAGTGTTCATGGCTGTACACCCTTCTGTAGGCTAGCACACGGCATCCCCATGACTGCTCTAAACACATGTGCTGGATGAAGAAACGATCAAATGACTGGTGCACGTGTTCCTGCGTTCTTTTCTCAAGTATCTTGACACGGTGTCTTTCTTGGCAAAACTAACCCGTTTTCACAAGCCCTGGACAGTGCCTGTTGGTCCGTGGACAGTGAGCAAGGCCAGCAATTTGTGTGCATAGGGGATGTGAAGGAGCTGAGGATGCGTGCAGAGGGTGCAACTGGGCTGGGAAGGCGTCCATTTGCCCCCGGGACTGTCCAATCTCCAGGTGTGTTTCTGAAACCAGCCCTGGGAGGAATGACATCTCCATCCTCTGCACTGTTGTCTCTTTTTCTTCCCCCAAGTCATATCATCACCATCTGTACTCATGCCCCAGTGATGGGAGCTCAACACCTTGGAGATGGAAACAAAGACTCGGTCCCTGCACCTGGGCCTCTGTCCTTAGGATGAGGAAGCCATCCACCAAGCAACTCTCATCGCCACCTCCATCTTTCCATCCCTGGGTGACAAGCTGCTAGTATGCTGGGGGTAGAAAGAAGCAGGGGGAAAAAGCCATGGGGAGGTTAAGGGTGTGAAAAAATTTCCCAGCATGCCTCTGACCCCATAAGGATAGAAGCCTGGTGTGAATGAATCATGTCCCCGTCTCTCCATTGTAGAGAAAGTCTGCAGACTCCCAGAGGATCGGGTACACCCACACCCACGTATAAGGAACAAAGCAAAGGCCAAAAAAATGGTAAAAGCCCTTCTTTGCAATTTTAGATTCACTGATGCAGAGTTTGAAGGACAGTGTCTGATGTACAGTAATTTTTATGACTGTTTATTAAAAGAAAAATAAAACCTCCCTCCATGAGAAAGCAAAATCCAGAGGTTTTTCCTGCTTATCCCTTTTTTAGTCCCTCTGACTAATTAAAGTATTTGTTGATTTCCAGCCCATAGTTTCAATCAACCAAGGGGGATTTTCAAAGGCTTTGGTATGCCATTGGCAAAACACCCTTCCAATGAAGGAAGAACATTCCACAGACCTGCAGGGACCTGTCGGAGGGAGGCTGAGAGCTCTGTTGTGTGGCTCTCACCCCACAAGAGCCAATCTCTCACTCAGTCTGAAAGGTGGGGGCTGAGGCTGCTCCCCACAACCCCCTGCATGCGGGCCCCACCCTTCCTGCCAATCCCAGCCAGTTTCAAATTACAATTCTTCCTCCAGTGAGAGAAGACCCTTTTTCTGCTGCTTCTCCCAGCAGCAGTGAGTGAAGCCGAGGTGAGAGGTTGGGCTTCCTGTCCCGGGTTCCAGCAATTCAAAGGCTGGATTAAGGCCAAGGCCCAGCACAGGGTGGGGCCGTGGGCTTTTGCACCCAGGCTGGGACCCACAATTTGTGTTCACGCCCAAAGGCCCCCTTGTCACCATGATCCAAATAATGGCAACAGGGTACCCCTCTACAGCTGCTTCAAAGCCAAGAGAGACTGGTTCCTTTTCTAGTAGATTTTTGCATTTCTACCTGGGCCTCTTCTCAGATGTGGGCTCTGGAGAGTCCTAGAGAGGCAGGGTGGCACTTGAAGCATCACAAGGCAGCCGCCACCAGCGGTGGTCACGTGGGGAGGGATGGAGGATCCTCCTCATCCCACTGTCCACAGAGGGGCACCTCCTCTCTGCCCCTGCAGTTCTGAAAATCCTGAATCTGAGATCAAAGCTGGGACCCAGAGTTCCCACCGACTTTGGGTGGAGGCAGGAGAATTCTTCCCTCAGTTCCTCCCTGAGGCTAGGGCTTTGTAGGGAGTTGCGAAGGCTGGCTCTGGGCTCCATCCGCCCTTCCCCATCTTGCTGGATCTGGCTCCGAGCACTCTCGGATGAGGCTGCCAACTGTCATCCAATGAATAGATGACTCATGCCTCAACCATTGTTCCCTACTCTTTGTGCTGAATATGCATGGGATAGAAGGTTCTCAAAAATGGGGACACTGCCTCTTTCTTTCTCTCCTGGAGGGGGACGTGGGGGCTGGGGCTGAGGGCGGGAGGCAGGGGATGAAGGGAAGTCCAAGGAATGAAGAATCATGAACTCTGTCCTCAGAGGATGCCCAGGCTAAAGGAGATAAGAGATCTACTCTCTGGACAGGAAACCAGGGACAGAAGTGTGTGGACAGGACCCTGAGACTCAGGATGGGGCTAGGGAGGGCCTTCCACAATGACCTAGGGAAGGGAGATGACCTTACATCTGTCAATTCAATTCAGAACTGTTTGCTGGGCAGTACTGGTGTACCCAGTTGGGCTGAGTGTGTGGCGATGCCAAGGCGAGCCAGACATGCTCCTTAAACTGGGGGAGTCTATTGTCTGGGGAGACCTGCAGGCCATATGCAAAACCATTTCCCATTAAATTCATCCATCGCATGGTCTTCTATGAAAGGCACCCAAAGAGTGGTGGGGGCCCCATGGAGGTAGCCCTGGGCTGGGATCATGGGATTTGCCTAGTCCTTGTTCCATTGTCACCTGGACCAGTCCTACTCCCTGCCTGGTGTGTGAGATGTGTCCCTGTGGATGAAATGCTGCACATATTCTCTGTTCTCAGACCTCGTGAGGATGGACAGGGCAGTCACCCCCGTCCCCCTCTGACATGGAGACCAGCAGGGCCAGCCACTGCAGTTCCCTCAGTCTTGCACTCGTCTCTTGCTGGCAAATGATGCCTGGAGAAGCTAATTACCATGTCCTGCCAAGCCTTGCTAACTCTCTCTGTAGGTGCCTGCAGAGAGGCTCAGGGAGCTCTGTGTAATCTCCCTCTTCCTGCCAGGCTGAAATTCCAGCCTGGGGTGGGACTCTCCTGCACTGCAGTGATGCTGGTCCCTGGTTCCCCAGGGGAGCATCTCCACTCTGGCATTGTGGGGGCGGAGGGGAAGGGGTGGTGCGGGGGCGGCCTTGTCTGCTCGGGGGAGAATTCCCACAGAGAGAGGTGCTTTTTCCCCAGCGAGGCACCCAAACACGCCCGACCACATTGATTTGCCACCCACACCCCTTTGGTCCCTGGCATCTGAATCTGAACTTGGCACACTCCAGCCCTTCTCAGACTGGCCAGAATGCATTCCTGTTCCCCCAAGTTCTTCTCCTTCCTGGACGAGGAGGAATGGAGAGAAAAGAATGTCCCAGTGTCTTAGGAGGGTGGGGCTTCCTCAAGGGCAGCGGAGACTAGACTCAAGTCATGTGGGTGGGGGGTGGGGGGCAGGGAGTAGGAGGGACCATGCCCTGGTGGTGACTTCCAGGGGAGAGAGAGGACTCATGCTAGGAGTTCCCAGATAGCCGCTGCTGTTCTGTCGGGGAATGAGGGTCTACCCCTATGTCTCAGGGACCCCAAGATACTCATGTTTGTTCCGTGAGAGGCAAGTGAGAAATTGGCAAGCTCTGTAAAAGTCACCTTTGAGTGCCTAAGGAATTCTCTAAGGAGGGAGGCAACAAAACCTCATTCATTGCCCAAGACTTATAAGGCCAACTCTGGCCATTGATCTGTCTGTCTGTCGTCTGGATATACCTGGCCACTGCTGTTTTCTCATCACAGCCTCAGGTGAACAATCGCCTCTTGGCTGATCCCCAGTGGCTCCGAGTCATTTTCTCACAGCCGTGGCTGCCTTGTGGCTGCCTGCAGGCCCTGACTAGAGGTTCCTAAGCCATGACAGGGTCCTTATTCCTTTACTCATGAGAACAGAGCCGCTCAGTCCCGCGGCTTCAAACCCATCCCTACCCTACCCCTGCCTCCAGCCTTAGCCTAGGGATCACCCCTACCCCAACAACTCTTAATGACCCAAGCATTGCCTGAGATTCCTATTTCTGTTCTGACAAGGCAGATACAAGGCCCCACTCAGATCTGCAGCCAAAAAGAGTGGGTGTAATTTAAGACAGAAATTTGTAAAAACCCAACCTTTTCCTCCATCTAATACCATAGCCCACCTGGACAAGCTTTGCAGAGAGGACTAACTGGGAGCTGGGCTGAGGGTGCTCCCCAAAACAACTGGCAGATAGTCAGGCCAGCTGCCTGGTTACCCAAACCTGTCCCTTCTAGTCTCTCTGGCAGGATGATCCATCGATTTAGAACTCCTTTTCCATCTCCCTGGCCCTGAAGGAGGGTTCAGGCTGGAGCTGAGAGAAAGCCCAGCAATTCCCGCTGCTTGGAACGGGGTGGTTCGCCGTTATAACAGGCTGGCCGACTCTCGACATGTTCCTGACGAGATTAGGAACTTCTGCAGGTATGTGTTTGTGGCAGCTTTCAGCCTGTATCAACAGATACGATGACTCATTTCTTCCCTAGTGGAATCACCAAGGGCTTGCTGGAACACACCTGGGGGGCCAGGGAGCGGGCAGAGCAGCTCCCCCTGAAGAGAGACGTGACTGCCAGGAGGAGTCACAGGATTCTGGGGGAGGGATTGATGGCAGGGGTCCTGGGTTTGCTAAGCCCCCTCTGGGGCCTGCCTGGGCCAAAGGGCAAGGAAAAAGTTCAATGCTGCAGAAAAGGCTGAATTAGCAGGCGTTGTGGTGAGATGGGTCTGTCCCTGCAGAGAGCAAAGTGGGATAGACCGGGGGCTGAGTGTGTCCCACAGTCTCTGTTTCTGGAACTTGGTTCTTAGGGAGACTTTCTGGCCCAAACCTTGCAGGAGAATCTGCCCAGCGGACTCTGGTGTGACTGTGCCTCCTCTAAGAAATGGAGTTTTGCAGGAAATGATGGAAGTCTATTTTCCCCTCTGGCACCGAGTTCAGGCCACAGCTGGCTTTCCAAGAGCTGAAGTCCCTGAAGCAAGCTCTCCCTAGAGGAGTAAGCAGAGCAGACCACTGCCAGTGGGGGACTTGCTCTGCATCCCGTTCGTGGACAGTATGCAATGTGCTGTGATGTTTGATGACATCCCTGGTCCTGGAAGTCTCCTTCAGGACCTTGGCCACATGCCCCCTTGCTTCCCAGCACCCTTCTTTGGGCTACTCACAGCCCTAGGCCCCGGCCGTAAAGAAAGATTAGCTGGCAGCATGGCCTATTTGCTGCCAAGACATCAGGGCTCCGAGGCAAGTTTATCCCTAGCTGAGCAGAGCCTGCCAGGAAGACAGCGTTTGCACCCCACACAGCTCCGCAGGTGTGCCGGTGAGCTCACAGCTGCCCCCCAGGCATGCCCAGCCCACTTAATCATTCACAGCTCTCCCGCCCAACCCAGGTCTAGAGGATAAAAGCAGGGCTTGCGGCTCCCAGGTAACAGAGCCGCCTTCTGCGTCCTGTCCCGCTCTGCTCCTTCTCTCCAGCACCTCCTGACCGCTAGTTCCCGCTACTCTTAACTCCACTAGGAACCAGCCATCATGTCTCGCCAGTCAACCGTGTCCTTCCGGAGCGGGGGCAGCCGCAGCTTCAGCACTGCCTCTGCCATCACCCCGTCTGTCTCCCGCACCAGTTTCACCTCCGTGTCCCGGTCTGGGGGTGGCGGCGGTGGCGGCTTTGGCAGGGTCAGCCTCGGGGGTGCTTACGGTGCCGGTGGCTTTGGCAGCCGGAGCCTCTACAACCTGGGGGGCTCCAAGAGGATTTCCATCAGTGCCAGCGGAGGTGGCTTCAGGAACCGATTTGGTGCTGGTGCTGGAGGCGGCTATGGCTTTGGAGGTGGAGCCGGGAGCGGATTTGGTTTTGGCGGTGGAGCTGGCGGTGGTGGCTTTGGGCTCGGTGGTGGAGCTGGCTTTGGAGGTGGCTTCGGTGGTCCTGGCTTCCCTGTGTGTCCCCCTGGAGGCATCCAAGAGGTGACCGTCAACCAGAGTCTCCTGACTCCCCTCAACCTGCAAATCGATCCCACTATCCAGCGGGTGAGGACTGAGGAGCGGGAGCAGATCAAGACCCTCAACAACAAGTTTGCCTCCTTCATCGACAAGGTGAGAACTGATTCTTGGTGGAAAACCACCATGAGTATGGGATATGTGCTAAAGGAAGTGGGAAGAGGGGAGATTTCCCTACCTTGTACCAATATCTTCCCATGTTTTTCTCTTTGTTTCTGTGTCCTGGATTTGTGGCCCAGTTTCTTAATTAGACTGGCAACTTGGAAGAGAGGGTCTTAATTCATCCCCTTCAGAGCTGACTCCCTGAAGGCTCTTTGCTGGCTGTTGGGAAGAGAGATGCATTCTGTGCTCCATGTAACGGGGCTGATTGCATAAAAAGGTGGATGAGTTCACTGGACAGTAGCCTGAGTGTCTTTACAGCTCCCCCTGCCCTGGGCCACTCTTTGCCCAGCCACAGCCCTGAATTTGTGCCCTGAATAAGTGTCCTGTCTGTCCTAGAAGAGTGAGTTTAGATGCTTCACTCTGGATCTGTCCTCTTCAGCCCAGGTCCAAGTACTGCCATACGAAGATTTAGGGGGACAGCATGAGAAGGGAGGAAAACTGGAAAGTTGATCATTGAAACATGAAATTCAGATGTCTCCATCTTCAAACTCTGCCCCCTCCAGGTGCGGTTCCTGGAGCAGCAGAACAAGGTCCTGGACACCAAGTGGACCCTGCTGCAGGAACAGGGCACCAAGACCGTGAGGCAGAACCTGGAGCCTTTGTTTGAGCAGTACATCAACAACCTCAGGAGGCAGCTGGATAGTATCCTTGGGGAGAGAGGCCGCCTGGACTCGGAGCTCAGGAACATGCAGGACTTGGTGGAGGACTTCAAGAACAAGTGAGCTGGGGTAGAATGGAGACAGGGCGAGTCTTTGCACCAGATATACTTTATAACCAGACCACTGCTTATGCCTTTCCCAAGGACTGAAAGCAGATACACTTCATGGACATCTAAAGTGCTGGGAAAAAAATCAGGTCCATGTTTAGAAAGTTCTAGCTGCAAGCTCAGTCCCTCTGCAAGATACTTAGCCTCCAGCCAGAGTAACAAGCTCAGGGCCCTTGGCATGACCTGGTGAAAAAAGCAGTCATGTAATCCTTGCTTTGGGGGACCTTCCTCCCCAATACACTCAAAGTACACAACATGGACTTTTTGATGGATTCCCCTCAAAGCAGGAACTAATGATATAACCTAGATTGGTCTAAGGACTAAACAATTTCTTTAGTCCTTATGAACCAGCAGCTGGGCTGCTAGTTTTTTGTTTTTCAAAGGCCGTGAAAGCTGAAAAACAAAGCACTAGAGATATGGACTAGATGTGGAATTTGAATGAAGCCGTATAGTTTTTCTACAGGAATGTTCCTAAAGTGACTGAATCACAGCATTAATAGAATAGATATCTGCTAGGCAATTACAGAGAAAGCAGCGTCCTAATGGGTAGGGAGCTTGCCCAAATATTCTTGTTCCCGGTGTCCCTCCCTCTCTGTCCATATGATGTGAGAGGCCTCTTCCAGTGGGAAAGTAGGCTCACAGTTGACCATGTGCAGTATAGGCCCTAGGCCTCATCCTCTGATAAGCACTTCCCATTCCTTTTAACCACCAGGTATGAAGATGAAATCAACAAGCGTACCACTGCCGAGAATGAGTTTGTGATGCTGAAGAAGGTATGTGGGTAGCAGAGAAACTGTCGCCTGTGGTTATGCTCATTTAAGGTGTTGTTCATTTAAGTCAGGGTGGAAATGGGGTGCGGTGGCAACCATCCATGTTTGTCTAGGATGTGGACGCTGCCTACATGAACAAAGTGGAACTAGAGGCCAAGGTCGATGCACTGATGGACGAGATCAACTTCATGAAGATGTTCTTTGACGCGGTAAGAAATGTCCCCCATTCAGGAGCCAGAGAGATGGTCACTGGGACATCACCAGGGATTAGGGTCTCTAGGATTAAGTGACTTTCAGTGGTTCCTATGGCATGGGCACATATTTGTTTTTTCTACTCTTTCAGTACTATTCACACTTTATTACTTAATAAAGCTAATTCTCTCTCTTTAAGTCAAATTTAAAGCAAAAGACCTCTACAATAATCAGTCTGCAGAGTGAGATTTAGAGTGAGTTATTAGAAGCCCAGGTATACTTTTCCTGGCCATCTCCCCTTTCTGGAATACCATCCTGTCTTTGCTAACTCCCAGCATGGCAAACCACACCATCAGGTTCTTTTCAGATCAGTTTTGACCCAAGAGTCAAGTCTGAGAGGTTACATGGTAGAGGTTTCTTGATGTTCAGAGTTATTAAATTTAAAATGTAGATTTAGTAGTGATTTAAATTATTTATTAACTGACCTGAGTTTTTCATTAATAGGTAGGAGGTTATTATTTTTTTTCTCAAGTTGACATAGGACAATGAATAGAAGATTTGAATGGAATGATGTTAAATAAAATGGACTCACATGATTGACTTCAAATCTCCCTGCAGGAGCTGTCCCAGATGCAGACACATGTCTCAGACACATCTGTGGTCCTGTCCATGGACAACAACCGCAGCCTGGACTTGGACAGCATCATTGCTGAGGTCAAGGCCCAGTACGAGGACATTGCCAACCGCAGCCGCACAGAAGCTGAGTCCTGGTACCAGACCAAGGTGGGTGCTGTGGCCAAGTGTCCTGAATGAGGGAAGGACACATGTCGAGGATTTCAGGCCTTGACCAAAGGCTAAGGATGGGGCTCCTGAGACCTGCTGAGGCCTATTGGGAGGAGTTATGAGACATGCATACATCTGCCACATAAATTCTGCTGCCTTAAAGAGACTCTCACTGACTTTCACACCAGTGTCTACAGAAAAGCAAAGGGGCTAAAGAGGAAACTATCTAAGACCAGCTCCAGGCTCCCAAAAACTATGCCACTTACCATCTTGTGGTAGCTCCTACCGGTGAATTTGGGGAAGTGTTTCCATCTTCATGTAATGGACTCTTTCTTCTTTTCCATTGTCATCAGTATGAGGAGCTGCAGCAGACTGCAGGTCGCCATGGCGATGATCTCCGTAACACCAAGCATGAGATCTCTGAGATGAACAGGATGATCCAGAGGCTGAGATCCGAGATCGACAACGTTAAGAAACAGGTAGGGAAAGAAGACAGGGAAGGAGCTTGAGTTCTTAAAGGGGAACCGACTTTGTTTTGCTTTCTAAACATACACACACAGAGCTGGAGGAGGTACCAGCACTTCAGTGTTCCACCATCCACAATGACCAGGGCAAATGTGCGGGCTTCTCGCTGCAATCTCAGAAAGAGACACCTTAGGCCCAGGTGAGCCTCTGCAGTGTCCCCACCCTTCCTTCCTTCCCCTCTAGTGTGCCAACCTGCAGAACGCCATCGCTGACGCTGAGCAGCGTGGGGAGCTGGCCCTCAAGGATGCCAGGAGCAAGCTGGCAGAGCTCGAGGATGCCCTACAGAAGGCCAAGCAGGACATGGCACGTCTGTTGAGGGAGTACCAGGAGCTGATGAACACCAAGCTGGCCCTGGACGTGGAGATCGCCACCTACAGGAAGCTGCTGGAGGGCGAGGAGTGCAGGTGGGTGACATGGCTGACATCGCGAATCCAGAGTGGCCTCACTGTTTTGTTTGATAAAGTAGAGCTTCTACTCCACTATTGGGTGTCAAAACACACACACAGGTGGCCACTACCTTGTACCTGATGATTATCCATCATGAATTCAATGATCGAAACCAGCCCAATCTGACATGTGGACATACAGCTGACCTACACAATGTGACCTCACCTCACTTTTCTGACCAACCACCAGTATTCTTCGATGCTGCCTCTCCTTCAAACAACTAAGCAACCCCACACATGTCTTTCTCATTCTTCAAGTGCTTCTTCCTTCAGGAAGCCTTTCATGATTACTCCAGTTGAGTTAAACTCATCTGCCTTTGGATTCTCAAACTGCATTTTCTTCAGTCTTCTGATACTGCCCATTGCCTACTTCCTCCTTGACGTATCTCTGCCCAAGCCAAGTCTTCTCACAGGATGTAGCTCCTATAAGGCAACAACTGCTTCATACATATCCACAGTTCACACAGTCTCTTCCTCACATTTTCCATGTAATGGGTAGAGGAGAGTGTGAATTATAATCTTCCTTTGATAACCTGTTCCTAGGTTGAGACCTATTCCTTTGGGAAGTCTCTCCAGAGAGCTATCTCTTTCTCTAATTTAAGCAGTTTTTCAGGCATGCAGTCTCCTAGCTCAGAGAACAAGCTCTAAACATGACTACGGGAGTTATCCACATAGACTACTGCTGTCTTTTGGGGGGATTTTAACTGTTATTTCAATTTTTCCCTTTCAGACTGAGTGGAGAAGGAGTTGGACCAGTCAACATCTGTAAGTAACTTTGAACAGACATTAACAATGATGACAATACAGGGTATTTGGTGCGACTCAGAGTCCCGCTGTTTCTAGCTACCAGACACACCCATCTCCCAAATGGTTGTTTAATATACTTGGTGAGAAGCAGGTGGTGCAGGGGCAAAAACACAGGTTGAGACAGGAAGCGACAGGGCTCATGTCTTATCTCCTAAAGGGTGGGCCCTGTATCTTACCCATCTTGGACTCTGTCCCCCAGCCTTGCCCTGATCCCCATTCCCTTGGGCGACTTAGCGCCGTCCCTTGCCTACGGTGTTCACCAGCTTTCTATTAGGGAGCGTCACTAAATGACTTAGTTCTTCTGGGCTTCATCTGCAGCTGTCTAAAAGGGGCCATGTACATTGCTCACAGCAGCAGGATCAAAGAAATTAGATGTATATTACCAATCTGCCAGACTGGCCTCACCAAGTTTTTCCCTCCTTTCTCTGCAGCTGTCGTCACAAACACCGTTTCCTCAGGCTACGGTGGTGGCAGTGGCTTTGGCGGCGGCCTGGGCGGTGGCCTCGGCGGAGGCCTGGGCGGTGGTCTTGGCGGAGGCGGCAGCAGTGGCAGCTTCTACTCCAGCAGCAGCGGGGGTGTTGGCCTAGGCGGTGGCCTCAGTGTCGGGGGCTCTGGCTTCAGTGCAAGCAGTGGCCGGAGCTTGGGCTTTGGCAGTGGTGGGGGCAGCAGCTCCAGCGTCAAATTTGTCTCCACCACCTCCTCTTCTCGGAAGAGCTTCAAGAGCTAAGAGCCTGCAGCAAGTCACTGCCTCCCAAGCCCAGCAGCCGGCCGTGGCATCCATCTCTTCTAGGTGGTGTCTCAAGCCAAGTTTTCTCCTTTTCTGGAGTCTAGTCAACGAAGCCTATCGCAGACCCACATTCTTTGGTTCCTGGAAGGCCCAACCCCCAGTCTCTAGCCTGCTGTGTCCCGATTCTATGCTCTGCTCCCAAACAGCCTTTGAGTCTCTATAGCCTGGTCCTCGGTGACAGAAGAATCCAATGTTTTCCAGTATCTAAACCATCAAAACGGTGTCCTCATCCTAATCCCATCTGGTCTGACTATCTCCAGAATGTGTTCAATAAAATGCTTTCATAATATAAGCTGTTGGGAAGAACTGTTTTTTCAAGATCCACACCCAACCTAGAGATTCACTGAGGGTCCATCCAGATGTGATCGGTTCCTTTGATTCACAGGGGGACAGAATGGCCTTGAAAGGAAAGTAACTATTGTGGGTGGTCCAGAGACTCCAGGAGGCACAAGAAGGGGATGCTAAAGCCTCTAGGATGAAGGACTCTCTGGAGGGCATGAAGAGGAAGCTTCCTTGACTTGTAGCTTGTATAGATTGTAGAGCTGTTTATTGGAGGGAGTCCCATTCAAGGTGGGCTGATTTTGCAAATTGGCTTAAGTCAAATTTGTAAATAAGGAATTTGTTGCCTTGAAGCTTGCAAAAGGTATATAGATACCTTTTATAGATGTTGGTCCTGTTCTAATAATGTGGGTGCTTACAGGGTCAGTAGCTTATAGTTCCTTAATAGTGTCAGGGATGCAGGGGCCCTCAGATTAGCAAATAATTTCAGGAATTTAATGGAGGTGGGAAGAATTTGCACTATGTGCAGGATCATGGCCCATCCTCTTTTCATGAGCTTGTCTTTGCTGATCCTAAGTGAGGGTGTTTAATGAATCTCTTTGAACAGGAATTCATCAGTGCAATGTCATGCCTGTGCTTCTGGTAGGCATTTAAGATCTTGCCTGCAAAGACTGTGTGTGATGGCAGGGTTGCTGAGGTACCCCACCAGTATGTGGGGGGAGATGGATTGTGCCCCTTCAGAGATGAAAGCACTGTGACAAAGAGGCTGTTGCAATGGACACTGAACAGAACATTTATCAGCCAAATACGCAAGAGTGAAATATTTACCACTTGCTGATTGAACAGAGCCAACAATTTCAGAAATATTGGGTAGCGACCTTAACGTGTATGACAATGGCATTAGGATTTTGGTAACGCACTGTGAGACATCTTTATTCTTTCCAAGTTTAAAAATAGGCCAAACTGAGTTGTTGAATGGAGGAACAGTGGGCATTATCACCCCTTCTCTAAATATATTCCCTATAATGGGTTTCACTTTTTGAAGGCCCTGTTTTCATTTACACTGGAGCATATTAACTATACCCAAAGTCCATGGAGTGCTATTGTGACAAGCCAGTTTTTACGTGTGAGGACTTAATTTAATTTTAGTGTGTTGCTCATTGGATCAGAGTGTCCATGACTACTGTGAGATATATTGGGGGCGGGGAGCAATGAGTGGGTAAGATCATGTGAAATTGAGGCAAGTCAGTAGTTCTGATAATTAAGGTGAGGTGTACTTGTTTGCTCTCTCTTTGGTGTTCAATGACTTCTTCAAGATTACCGGGGAACTTTGTTTAAATTTAGTGAGATTCAGTATAATTTGAGTTCCAGTATGTATTAAGGCCATGAATATTGGCCAACTGTTGTATTTCTGCAGACATTAAAGTCAATTTAGAACCTATGTGGTAGTGGTGCAGAGCCAGTACACATCCCTTTTGATCTTTTTGATGTATAAACTCTTTTTGTAAATTTTGATTTCCAATTGAATCAAATTGTGTGTGTGTGTGTGTGTGTGTGTGTGTATTTTTGTTTGTTTCCTCCCCCTGTTTTCAGGTTTATTTCTTTCCTTGCTTCCTCACTCTGATTCTCTTCCTTCCTTCTTTCCTTCCTCCCTCTCTCCTTCCCTGTCCTCCCACTTCCTTCTTCCCTCCCTTGCCATGCCCCCTCTCTTTTCTAGGGTTACTAGATTTACTTATGAGAGGAATTCTTGCTACCCTGCTCATATCTATAAATGTATAAGGCCTCAAATCAGTATCATCAGGGTTTGAGACTTTCCCCACAGTTGGTTTAACCCCTTACTTGTGCCACCCGGGTGCCCAATGTATTTTCCTTGGGAAAATACAATTTTGTATGTGGGGAAATACAAATGCAAGAAGAGGATTTTCTTGGTAACGGAGGCATAGGCAGCAGCAGCAGCAGCAAAGCATTTTGTAGGGTTCTCGTATTTACCTTTAAGAGTGTGGTCTCAGTATGCTACAGTGTAATTGCTCTTCCACCCAATGAGTGATCACCTGATAGGATCATATATTGCGTAGTCTTTCTCCTGAGTGCTTCATAGAATGCGGGCCAACGCCTGCTTAAGACACTCAAAAGTCTTCATAGGACAAGAGTCATTCCCTTGAGCTTGGCGTCAGTCATTGTTTATAAAGGAATCAAGAAACACAATTCAATATGAGACATACAGATAGGTCTGGGCTTAGACACATGACACTTTAAGGAGGGCTCCAAGTCGCATAATCATCTCCAAATGACAGTGACTGAAGCTTCTGATATAAGTCAGCTAAGTCTATAACAGAGGCCGTGATAGAGTTCAGTAAATGTAGCACAAAGCAGTACATCTCAAGTGCAAGCTTGACAGAAGGTGGCAACACAGCTCAAAGAGCCCACTAGCCAGAATGCTGCAGCTCAAAGTGCATATTGGCATGCTGCAAGCCAAAACAAGAAAGATCCCACTGATAGCAGTCATCATCTAGACATCTTGCTCACAACACCAATTATTGTGAACACCCTCACTCAAAATGTAGTTCCACTGTTGAGACTGATGACTTCACACACACACACACACACACACACACACACACACACACACACACACACACAGATGGTATGAAAATGACATTACTCACGTAACAGGGCTTTCTGGAAAGAGCAGGGCAGGCCTCCCAAGCGGGTTCACTATTGTTTAAAAGGGACCAGAGTGGGTTTTTTACAGTGATTAGGGATGGGGCCAGGCCAAGGAACCCTGCACATACTTCAAAATTTCCACTAGTTATAAAGGAGGGATCACCGGGGCTTTCTTACCAGTTTTCTCAGGTGTAGGCAGAAGGGGAAGGGAGATGGGTGGGGCTTAGAAGCTGTCAACATTCATCAGAGTAGAAAGAATTAAATTGTACAATTCTTGTTTATATCAAAAATATAAATAAATCAGAAATGAATAGCAGATAACTGGCTATACCCTCAATACAAAATAAAAAATTTAAAGGGTGAAAAAAAATTAAAATCTTCTGTTCTGCAAAAGATATTGTCAAGAGAATGAGAATTCAAGCCACAAACTAGGAGAAAATATCTGCAAAATACATATCCTTTAAAAAGACTGTTATCTGAAATATAAAGAGCTCTTCAAACTCAGCAATAAGAAAACTAATAACCCAATTAGAAAATAGGCTAAAGATCTTAGCAGATACTTCACCAAAGAAAAAAACAGATGGCAAATAAGCATATGAAAAAAATGCTCACATCCTATTTCATTAGGGAAATTCAAGTTAAAGTAATGAGACACTACTTCACACCACTAGAATAGTAAAAATCCAAAACCCTGAGAATACCAAATGCTGTCCAGAATGTAGAATGAGAGCTCTCACTCACTGTTGGCCAGAATGCAAAATGACACAGCCACATTGGAGTCAATTTGGGCATTTCTTAAAAAACATAGTCTTACCGTGCACCCCAGCAATTGCACAAATTAGTACTTATCCAAGTACTGAAATTTTGTTCACACGAAAACCAGTATGTGATGTTTATAGCAGTATAGATTCATCGACTGTAAAAAATGTACCAATCTGATGTGGGATGTTGATAGTGGGGATGGCTATGCATGTGAAGGGACAGGGACTATATGGGAACTCTGTACTTTAAGCTCAATTTTGCTGTGAACTTAAAACAGCTCTAAAAACTGAAGTGTATTTTAAAAATGATTCAATCATTTTAGAAAACATAGACATTTACTTGTGTGTATGTGTGTGTGTGTGAGAGAGAGAGAGAGAGAAAAATGGAATTTACTATGGTTCTGCTTATGTACACATACCATGTGCCTGGCTGGACTGGTTGTACATTTACTTGTTGATGCAACTATATTCCTAGGCATTTATTTAAGCAAAATGAAAATGTATGTCAAAACAAAGACTCACGAGTATACTTACAACTGTTTTATGGAAGGTAACTTCAAACTGGAAATATTTTAGGAAGCCATCAGTCAAAATGGGTAAAGAAACTGGTTTGTTCATACAATGGTACTTTACTCAGTAATAAAAAAGGATGAACTACCAATATTCACAGTCATCTGGATGAATCTCAAAAACATTTTGCCAACTGAAAAATCTAGACACACAAATATATACATATATATTTATAAATATGTAAGTATAGGCTGCATGATTCCATTTATATAAACTTCTAAAACAAACAAATTAATTCAAGGTGTAAACATCACTACAGTGATTGTTTAGGGGCAGTGGGCTTAAAGAGAAAGGGCACAAAAGAATTTTCTGGAGAAATGGAGATGTTGATCAAGATATCAATATCTTGATATTGTGTGGATACTGAACTGTGCAAATTTGTCAAAATTGATTGAATGCTACACTTGAGTTCTGTGCTTTTCACTGTATATAAATTATACCTCAAGAAACAAAAACAATTTAAGACAAATAATATTTCATGTTTCAAGTTTCTAAAGGGGAAATGGGAAAGAAAAATGTAAATTGGAAATGGAATCTAGATTAGCCAAAACAACAGTTTCTGCTACAGAGTCCAAACTTTTCTAGCCATCTTAAGCGCTCTTCTGGGCCTATCAGGAAAATCCAAGGTATTTTCTGGGAGTGGCTGAGGGAAGATCAGAGGAAAAACGGAAGGAAGTTAAATATATCAGATCCCCCTGAGGCCTCCTGTGAAATGTTAATTGGCAGACTTGTGTATCAATGATCTGTCACTAATTCCAACCCCAGGCTTAAAATGAGATTATAAAGGATTAACAAATGGAAGTAGCCACTGAATGCCAAGAAATCTCAGAAGAGATGGAGGCATGTTTGCTTTCTAGGACATTCAGATGATTTTGAGATGAATTTCTTTTGGAGGGGGGTGAAGAATTACTCCAGATCATCCTGAATTGGTAGGAGGAATTATCCAGTACATTCATAATTAATCAATATTTTCCCTTTACTAAAATAAAGGGAGTTTAATCAGAAGACATAGGCATAGGCATAAGGCATAAGGCATCAGGCATAAGGCAGCATGTCATCAGATCATATTATTTGAGTCAGATACTTGGTGTGAATTATTAAAATGTTGGAGTATTTTCACCCAACTATACTTTTCTTTTAATAACACAGTGTAGTGAGGTGGCTGCTGCAGAAGTGAGGAGGTGAAAACCAGAAGCTCAAAGAGGAGGCAGAAATAAGAAGGGAGACAGGGATGCAAGGGAGGCAGGGGCGAGAGAAAGAAACAAGTCCACTGGTGAGTTCTTGGACACTTTCTTGGTCCCCCTTGGAGCCCTGGCTTGACTGCCTTTAACCCCTGTTCTTACTGAGACCTGAAGACACATGATGAAGGAGCATCTGGCTCCTTGTCCTCTCTCCATGCTCTTTTTTGCTGCTTATCCTACCCATGCTCCACACTAGCTCTGGAGTTCAGCCTGTTCTCTCCCCATCCTTACAGCTTCTCGAAAACACTTCTCACCTCTAGCATCACTATTGCCTCAGAGCATCAAAATGCCTCACTCACAATATATCCATTGCTCCTCCTCCAACTAGTTTCCCCACATTGATTAGGAAAGCCAGGGGTTGTCTCTTCATCCAAATATGCCCTTCAGTCCCAGCCCAATGATGTACTTATCCCTGACTTACACTGCAAGTGCAAATACCTGCCCAATACCAGTATAGGGTATTGTATAAGGTGAGTTGAAAAGAAATGGACACTTTCAAAAATGTATAACTCAGTAACTAGGTTTTATAAGAACATGTACTAAAATCAGTTGAAGGGAATAATCAGTTTTGTTTTTTTTTTTTCTATAACTGTAAAAACACTCAATTTGTGTCCCTCAGGGCACATGACATGCCCCAATTCTATAAGCTAATATTGCATCCCAATTCATTCCAGACCCTTTGCTGCATATTACTTTTGGTTGTTGAAATGGCAGCCACAATGCTTCCTTTCATCTCCCCCAGGCTATGAGGAAGAGATCGGAAAAATACAAGGTTCTTGACTTATCCCACTAGAAGGCACGTGAAGTGACATCGCGGGATTTGGGACCTCAGTTCCAGAAGTCAATACTTTGAACTGAGCATCCCACTGAGCATGGTGGAGGTGTTTTTCCATCATCTCTGGACCCTGGGATCAGCCTATGGTTGAGCCCCATCCTGCTGGAAGAAGGAGTTGACAGAAATGATCTGCAGCCGTGGATAAAGCCACGCAGATATCATATCCAGATATGTGACCTTTTCACTGTGTTCCCTGCCAAATATGGGTGGTCTGTGGGTGTGAAAATTGAGAAGGGGGACGTTCTACCATACATGTTCATAAACAGCCTGGTTACTAAGTAATGTAATTTTGAAAGTTTCAGTATTTTCTGAATCACTCTGTGTATCATAGAAGGCTGCACTTTCCACTCCAACTTTGGTGCTGAGACAGGCTGGGACCTGGGACCCTTTGTTTGCACCTGGACAAACAGCTTCCATGGCAACAAAACACAAAGAAACTAAAAGAGATTAAAAATAACTGTGCACAAGGGCAGTTGAGGCAAATTATGAACAACTAGATACAAAAAGACCAAAAACACACCCCAGCTGCCACTTCTGAAAACCTAGAGCAAAAGCAGAGTGCCGTGCTCTCTGCACACAACATCACCAGAGGCGGGGGAGGCAAACCACCCAAGCCACCCCTCCAGCCAGACCCCTCACCCCATTTAAGGACCCAGCTGGCCCCTGGGCTAACAAGGAAACCTATTACTTGCTTTCACTCTCCCCTGCTGTAGTAGGAGCCCCAGGAAAGCTTTGCCTAAATTTCTTGTCTGACCTCTGATCAGTTTCTCCTGGTTAAGGAGGCCAAGAACCCTGATCAGCAACACAGCTCCTGTCCCCATCCTTCACACATGTGACTGCATGTTTCTCTTTCGATGGGTGCTTCCTCAGGGACAGAATTATGTCTGGGATTCCCTTGGAAGGACATCATCCAGCATTGGGGTTGGTAGGATTAGGATTAGGAATCCTACTCTGGAGTTTGCAGGATTAGGCACTTAGTCTTGAGCTTTCAGTGGAATGTGACAATGGCCTGTTCCTTCTTCTCATCTGTCAGCTCCACCCAGGGAGGCAGAAAGACAAAGCAAATCCTCTTGATGAAGACTTGCCATGGGCTCAGGCTTCAGGGGATCCTCTTGCCTTTCTCCATGCTGGGAAAAAAATGCAAAGAGTACACACAGGTTAATCCCTGGGCCCTAGAACAAAAGCCTTCCTCATTCCATGGCCATCAAAGACAGCACCAGCCTGGATGGAGGCTCCCTGGGCACAGAGTAGAGTCTGGACTTGGCAGCCTGCTAGGGAGGAGGCTGGCTGTTGTTGGAGTTACTCATGCTGCTTTGCTTTAGTTTCTCTCACATAGTTGCCTGAACGATCACTCTTTGTTTTAATCTTATTATGGTCTGGCTTCCCCACCCTGCTCCTCTGGGAAAATACAACTCCCCTAGGCTCCATTATGGGACACGATTCGGGATCACCGAGGAGATTTCGTCTGGGAAGTCAATTCTCTAACCATCCAGTGGGTCCCCAATGGCTATGAATGCAACCCTCTCCAGGGTACTAAAGCAGGGGCAGAGCGCAGAGGACCAGACTTGGGAGGAGGAAAGAGGTACAGTTTAGTCCAGGACGCAGTCTGAAAATGGTTAGGGGACACAGGCCACCTCCCGCACCCAGACAAAGACAGAGAAAATCAGGGGCAAATGAACCAGGCTCAAACTTGACCTTATAAGGGTAGTGGGACTGGGAAAAGAGGGATAGGAATGGATCTGTCACAGGGTCTCTCCTCTCTGACTGCCCCCCTCCACTGAATGTCTTGTCTGGCCTCTGATCAATTTCTACTGATTAGGAAGGCCCCCTCTGCTGTCTTAGGAGCCCTCATCATCTCTCATGAGCCCTGTCAGTGGACCTCACTCAGGGTCAGGGTCTCTGAAATTGGTTCCTAGGACATAATATAGTAGTCTAATATAATATACTAGAATATATATATATGTGTATATATTGCATGCTGCTGCTGCTGCCGCTAAGTCGCTTCAGTCGTGTCCGACTCTGTGCGATCCCATAGATAGCAGCCCACCAGGCTCCCCCGTCCCTGGGATTCTCCAGGCAAGAACACTGGAGTGGGTTGCCATTTCCTTCTCCAATGCATGAAAGTGAAAAGTGAAAGTAAAGTCGCTCAGTCGTGTCTGACTCTTCCCAACCCCATGGACTGTAGCCCACCAGGCTCCTCCATCCGTGGGATTTTCCAGGCAAGAGTACTTGAGTGGGGTGCCATTTCCTTCTCTGATATATAGCATATTAGATATATATGTTCTAATTTGATATATATATGCATCAAATTAGAACATCTATATATATAAATGACTTATACATCTACCGGTAGGAGATATACTTGTGTCAGAAAATGAAAGAAACACTACGCTTTACATTGCTGGTGCTATCTAGCACACAGGCCAAACTTCGCATTGGATAATATGTTGAAGTTAAATCATCCTCTGATAGGCCCCTTACTAACGTGGCACAAACCGGCAATGCTGGTTGCATTTTCTCCCCCTTCATAGACAAGTACAGGCTGCTCCTGTATTCAGTTCTTGAAGTGAATGTGAGGTTCCTTCTGCAATTGAATTATATACTTCATTTGAGGGTGAGTATGCTCCCACCCTGGAAAAGACACACATGTAGTCCTGAAAGAGGAACAGATCTGATCACCTATGCTGGTTAATAGAAGCCTGTTCCGGTGTGCACAGCCCAGACAAGGACCCAGCAGAGGGTGGCGCAGGGGAACCTGACTCCACAGGAAGGACAGGGCAGCCTGCCAGGCTTCTTCCAAGGATTCGGATTCTCCTTCCCTCTGACCACCGGTTTTCTTCCAGCCCCTTGGGCAGGGGGCCTCATCCGCTCTGGAGTAGAACTTTGCTCTGACTGCGGCAGTGAGTGCCAGCAAGCTTGCAAGTCATACTTCTGATCTCATGCCTCTACACAGCCTCTGGCAACACTCAGCAAACTTTTATCTGTGGCTTTTTCGTCCTTACTAATATGGTACAAACCGGCAATGCTGGTTGCATTTTCTTCCCCTTCCTAGACACTTACAGGCTGCTTCTGTGTTCAGTTCTTAAAGCTTTTGTGGATCCCTGAACACACCAAGCTTCTTCATACTTCCATTATAATGATGATATTAGCTCATCTTCATTGAGAACTTATGTGCATATAGAATGCAAAGACCTTTACATGAATTATTTCACATAATCCTCACAGCACTGTGAGATAGGTACTATTTTCATCCCCAGTTTACATCTCTAAAAATGAGTAATTTGCATAAAGATGCACAGGAGCCTGTGAGCTAAAGTACCTTGCTTGTCTCAAGAGCTCTTGCTCTTAGCCAGGGGTTGGCAAATTTTTCTTTAAAGGGTCATCTAATAAATCTTTTAAGCTTTGCTGGTCATATACCATTTTGTTGCAACCACTACTCAACTCTCCTATTACAATGTGAAAGCAGAAACAGACATGGGACATTGACATAGAGAACAGGGCATTAGAAAAACAGGATGTTGCTCCAACTTGACTTGCTAGCCCTTCCTACCCGTCCCGGCCTCATCCATGCCAAGTCTAAAGACTCTATCCCAAGAAAGTAACTCAGAACACTATGCCATGGGAAGGAAAGCTTCTTTCTTAGAATTGGGTGGAAGAATACTTCTCGGTAAGGCATTGTGCAACCAGGGTGGAGGAAGGGGAGCTGCTTCCATGGCCTTGAGAAGGTATCTCTTTCCTGCCAGACGCTGAATAAGCACTTCTTTGGGTAGGGAATGCCCTGCTCCCCTGGAAACTGCCTCCATAACACTGGAGAGATTGAATTGCTTATAAAATAGTCACAAGAGCTTTTCACAGGCTCATCTCAGTGTGAGAGTCTGTCTTTCCTCCCCTGGCTGTCCATTTAACCAGATAGTCTTATAAAACACCCTGTCTACAATTGCTTTCAGTACTCCTCATGGTACTTAATTTATGGACTAAAACAATGAATCTCCTTCCCCCTTAAATCAAACACCATGATCACTTGACAGCCTTCCCTCCCTCTAAGAATGTGTCTGGAGATTTGAGATTTCAAGCACTGAAATTAGGAATATAAACTTGGAAGTTACTTGTGACATCATCACACCTGTAAAGACACATTTTTATGATTCACTGTTTCCATATGCCCCTCAACTTTCTGTACACACCCCATTAAGGTGTCTGATCTTGACTCCTAAGAAATATCAGAATCTGAGAATATAAATTCAGTGAATTCCCTTAATGATTTTTGTCCTACTGATTTTAGATTCTTAAAATTAAGCTCTAAGTGAACATTCCAAAAAAACTGGAAAAAAGGGTGTCTGTGAATTCCATTTGGTAGGGAAAAAAATGTACACAGTCACCAGCTCAATGGGAAAGCAAACACTGGGGAGGAAGGTGCAGGCATGGGTAGAAACCATAAGTCAGCTCTTTGGGCAGGGTGGGCTTGGGTGATCTCTTATCCTATATCATGAAACTGCCGATTCCACACAAGACAAGGTTGTTCTTATGCTGTAAAAACTCATCTCCTTTGTCCCTCTTGCCTTTCAAAGGAGGGTCATATCCCCAAAGTAGCCCCCAATTCCCAGGCCAGGCCACCAGGAAGGCAACCAGGAGAACCAGAAGGACATGTTCAAACATGGCCAAAAACTACCGCAAGCCACTTCTTGCTCAGACCACGGGGCAAATGCCTATTAGCCCTCAGAGATAGTTCAACCTGATGGGAAGGGTGGTGTGAGTGGAGGAGAAAACCTGTGTGGGAAGGGGGCACAGAGAAGAGTGTCTGAGTAAGCAGAAGGAGGGGACAATTATCACAGATCAGCTCCTTGTCTCCTTTGTTTAAGAATATGACTAACCCATGACTTCAGTGAATTTACATTCAGTGGTATTGTGTTGGGATCAAGTCAAGGCTAGAAGCCAGAAGAATTTCTCCATGACTAAAGGAAGCCAAAGAAGCAATATTCATACTTCATACCTTTCTAGAGGCAGGGGGTGATCTCACTATTTGTAAAGCCCAGCCCTTCCCAATCTGCAGGCTCACCTTCTAGGACTAAGCCCGGCCCATTTTTTCCATATATAAGCTGCTGCTGGGAAGCTTCTCTCATAGATCTGCTCCTCTCAGCTCTGCCCTCCACCTCTCATACCCTTCTCAACCTATTCTTCAGGAACCATGTCTTACAAATCCACCGTGAAGACCCAAAGCAGCAGCCGCAGGGGCTTCAGTGCCGGCTCAGCCAGAGTCCCTGGGGTCTGCCGCTCTGGCTTCAGCAGCGTGTCCCTGTCCCGCTCCAGGGGCAGTGGCGGCCTCGCTGGAGTGTGTGGAGGAGCTGGCTTTGGCAGCCGCAGCCTCTATGGCCTAGGCGGCTCCAAGAGGATCTCCATCGCAGGGGGCAGCTGTGCCATTGGTGGTGGATATGGCGGCAGAATTGGAGCTGGCTATGGCTTCGGAGGTGGAGCCGGGAGTGGATTTGGTTTTGGTGCTGGGGCTGGTAGCGGCTTTGGGCTTGGTGGTGGAGCTGGCTTTGGAGGTGGCTTCGGTGGTGCTGGCTTTCCTGTGTGTCCCCCTGGAGGCATCCAAGAGGTGACCGTCAACCAGAGTCTCCTGACTCCCCTCAACCTGCAAATCGACCCCACCATCCAGCGGGTGAGGACTGAGGAGCGGGAACAGATCAAGACCCTCAACAACAAGTTTGCCTCCTTCATCGACAAGGTGAGCCGGGAGCACCTGCCCCTCCCACGGGGATTGCAGAGTGTCCAAGAGAGACCCAACCAGCGTCCTACCAGAGGGAGCCTTGGGATATTCAAGAGAGAGGGGACTCAGGCTAGTTCTCCACTGGGATGCAGGGCAGGCTTCGTGTGGACCACAGGCTGAAGGTGATGGTAACTGTTTATAACTACTGACCCCTTAAATGTCTTCCATAATCGTGAGGGAAGCATTCACAATTCTTGATAACCCTGAAGCAAAGAAATGAAATGAAAGAATGGAAAGAGTTATCTTGATCTGTTGAGCAGTGTAAGAAATTAAAAAGGGAATTACAGTGGAAAATATACTTCAGCCTTAGTTGAGCTGGTGGGTGTAGGGGCAGAAGGAAAGAAAATATGAAAAAAAAAAAAAAGGAAATTCCAGGGGAAAAAAGACTCAAAAATATGTGAATACCCATAGAAATACTCAACCTGTAGAACCAGATCATAACCACTGAGAGATTTGTTTTAGAGGGACTCATACTCTAAACAGGAAACAGAATTAACTCCAATTATTAATAGGATTGAATTTAATCGTTAGATTATGGACATTTAAACATCCCTTTAACTGAGATATGCTCTTTAAAAACCTCTGTGCAATATATGAGAGAAATATGATTTTTAAATTACATCTGTGCTTGTGCTTATCAAAAAGAAAAACAGAAAGGTGAAAAGTCACTGACAGATGTCTCCAGAATTGAAAGGGAGGGAACATCTGACAGCTCACTGGGGAAACTCGGCCATGAGACCTGTGTGGTGTGAAGCTAAAAAGTCAGGGGACCAGAACTGTCAGCTGGAGCCTCTGTACAGGCTCTGGAGCATCCCAGCACCACCGGACCACCAGACTGGCCTGGGGACTTGTCAACTCACAGATAACCATCTTGTCTTCCTGCAGGTCCGATTCCTGGAGCAGCAGAACAAGGTCCTGGACACCAAGTGGACCCTGCTGCAGGAACAGGGCACCAAGACCGTGAGGCAGAACCTGGAGCCTTTGTTTGAGCAGTACATCAACAACCTCAGGAGACAGCTGGATAGTATCCTTGGGGAGAGAGGCCGCCTGGACTCGGAGCTCAGGGGGATGCAGGACACCGTGGAGGACTTCAAGAACAAGTGAGTTACAGGAGACAAAGAGGCTCAGTTTCCTGAAGCCCACATTTCAAGCTAATTATATGATCAGGTTCAAATGAGGGCATGATCTCAGTAAAACATGTCCATGAAAATGAGACCACAATTCTTACCTAAACACAAACTCTGGAAAACATAAGGGCCATGCAGGTAGATGGGGAGAGTAATGGAGTAAATCATATAGTGACCACAAAATTCACCTTTGAAGCTTACTGGCAGGAAAGTCCCATTTGCACACATCCATTCTGGGAAGTTGAAATTCCAAGCTGCCTTTTCTGTATCATCTTCACCCCTGACTCAGTTAGATTTTATCCTTTCTAATTCCAGATATGAAGATGAAATCAACAAGCGCACGGCAGCAGAGAATGAGTTTGTGAATCTGAAGAAGGTGAGATGAGTCAGATCAGGGGTTTAGGTTTCTTTGATGAAGGGGAGGACTCTGAGAAAAGTGTGATCAGGGAGACTAAAAGAGGAGCAGACTGGGCAAGAGGGCTTCTCTGATCCCAGTCTGTTGGCTTCTTCCCCAGGATGTGGATGCTGCTTACATGAACAAGGTTGAACTACAGGCCAAGGTAGACGCTCTCACAGATGAGATCAACTTCCTAAGAACCTTCTATGAGGCAGTAAGCATCTTTTCACATTCTGCTTTATTGATTATACTGAGATTTGCAAAGGGTGGAAAATCTCTGGCTGGGTACACCTCTCTAAATGGCATGACCAAAGATGACCAGATGATCTCTTGTTCTGTAGGAACTGGCTCAGATGCAAACCCACATCTCAGACACTTCTGTGGTCCTCTCCATGGACAACAACCGCAACCTGGACCTGGACAGCATCATCGCTGAAGTCAAAGCCCAGTATGAAGAGATCGCTCAGAGGAGCCGGGCTGAGGCTGAGTCTTGGTACCAGTCCAAGGTGAGTGGTGATGTGGCAGCTGATGAAGAATCCCTGTGCCTCCTCTGAGAACATCAATGTAGCTATAGACTTCAGTGGGGAAACTACAACTAAGAAGTGGGGGACCTCTCAAAAGGCATGTACCCTGAACTAACAGGGTAGATCTTTTGGGTAATTATATCCAAGTATAGTAGGTCAAAGACCCAAATGTAGGACAAAAACTACTGTAGATAAAGGCAGAGTGATCTTTGCTTTAGATTTACCCTGATGCTGGTTCTCAGCAACATTGCTTGTCCTGAAGAGAACCAGTCAGTGGTCCTACCAAGGATGGTATGTGATGGGTACACAGTGTCAATGACCTAGTAACACCAATTTTCATATAATGTCCTGTGGAGAAACCATTAGTTTTGATTTGAGAAAACCTTGATTAGTGTCCTGTGAAGCCCATGGACACCACTTTGTCTCCCTCTGGTTTATAGTACGAGGAGCTGCAGGTGACAGCGGGCAGACACGGGGATGATCTGCGCAACACCAAGCAGGAGATCTCTGAGATCAACCGCGTGATCCAGAGGCTGAGATCTGAGATTGACCACGTCAAGAAGCAGGTATGGAGGGGTCCATAGAGCAGAAAAGCATTGTTTCCTTCCTAGACCATCAGGTATCATCAACCATCATGTGGGAAATTTCTGGGCACTGAGGGAAAAGCAAGAAGAGCTCCCTCAGGTTAGAGAGCGGGAGCCCAACTTACAAGCAGGAAACAGACTCAAGACAGACCAATTCCCTCTGGTCAGTGGGACAAAGACACAGTCTAGAGGCATTAAAATGAGATTCTATCAGAGGAATGGTTGATTTGGGAATACAAGACACATGTGGGCAAAGAAAATTTCAGGTCAGAAAGTGTGAGGAAGACTACTGCAAATATGCTCAGATTCAATACGAAAAAGAAGCTGAGAAAAGGCACAGGACAAATGAGGGTTAGCCAAGACTGTAAAGTAGAAGGAAGGCAAGGTCTCAAGAGTTCGAGATGAAATCGTCTTTCAGTGAGAATGTTTGTGGTTTTGTATAAGTTATTATATATCCACACAAACTTCCCCAAACTGTCAACATTCAAAACAAGGCAGCAGTTCCATTTCTTTCCACATCCCCTGGCTTTATTCTGCTGTGGCATCTCCCAACCCCATCCTCACTTGTGTGGTTAACACAGAGGGGAATAGGTTTTCATTAGGGACACTGAGACTAGTTAAGGTTTGTAGTTTGGAGAAAGATTGGACAAATGAGAATCAAACCTCCATTTCCATGAGATCTGGGCTCTAGAGCTCTTCCTCACTGGGAAAGTAGAAGTATGCTTCCTCTCCCCTGGAGCCCAGACTCAGGTTCATCTGCCCCTCCTCCCCTCTAGTGCACCAGCCTGCAATCCGCCATCGCCGACGCTGAGCAGCGTGGGGAGCTGGCCCTCAAGGACGCCAGGAGCAAGCTGACTGGCCTGGAGGACGCCCTGCAGAAGGCCAAGCAGGACATGGCACGGCTGCTGAAGGAGTACCAGGAGCTCATGAATGTCAAGCTGGCCCTGGACGTGGAGATTGCCACCTACAGGAAGCTGCTGGAGGGCGAGGAGTGCAGGTGAGTAACTCACACAACCTCCTCAATCATCTGGCTCCATCTCCAAGAAGTCCTGCCAATGAGCCCACGTGGAAGGCACTCTAGTGCTGGGCATAGTGCTACTCCCAGAAGAGCCCTGTGAAGGCAGGCTCCTGGGGAGTCTCCTCACACGGAGGTTTCCCCTGCGGGCCCAGCTGTGGCTCTGGGCCTCATCATGGCTGTGTCTTCTCTCTCCTAGGCTGAGTGGGGAAGGCGTTGGACAAGTCAACATCTGTAAGTACCTTCACCTGTCCCTGGCCCTTGCCCTTGCGTCCCCCTGACTGGACTCTGTGTGGCAGAGTGAGCTCACCATCTTGTCCTGACCTTGCCCCCTTGCCTCCACAGCCGTGGTGCAGTCCACCGTCTCTGGTGGCTATGGCGGTGCCGGCGGCTATGGCGGTGCCGGCGGTCTCGGCGGTGGCTTAGGCGTGGGCGGAGGAAGCGGCTACTCCTACAGCAGCGGCCACAGCCTTGGAGGTGGCTTCAGCGCTGGCAGTGGCAGAGCCATCGGGGGTGGCTTCAGCTCCTGTGGGGGCAGCAGTTCCACCATCAAATACACCACCACCTCCTCCTCCTCCAGCAGGAAGAGCTACAAGCACTGAAGTCCTGTCATGGGCTCAAGCTCCCACAATGTCTCAGGCTCCCTCTCCAGCTTCACCACCGTCTCCTCTAATTATTTCCTCTCTTCTGCTCCCTTCTTCTCTTACTCCTTGAATTAGAACTGAAATTACTGAGTACCCTCATCTTCTCTCTCCCAAAACCTGTGACTCATGAAGTTCCATTGTTCAGCACTGGAAGGTCACCGCTTGGGTCCTACTCCATAACAGGGCAATCCCACTTGCTTTTCACTGACCCAGGAGGTCCCATCTCAGAGGTGTTGTGTTCCTCCCTTCCAGTGATCATTAAAGTACAAATGACTGGTTCTTTGATGTACAGGGTTTGTATCCCTGTGGTGCTTCCTCTGCTCGTTTCTCTCTTGTATTGCTAAATAAAGCAGATTTATAATATAATGTGTGGTTTCATATAGCCTTTCTTTGTCACCAGTGGTTCTTGAGGTTTTCAACTGATAAATGCCTTCTTGGGAATGAAACATATGCCCAGTCCCCATGTGCTTCACTGTCCTTATTTAGATAAATTCAAGAAAGAGCAGTTTAGCATCCTGATGCTCAGCAGTCCTCCCATAACACTTTGGCATGTGGAGTGGGAAGGATCTGGTTCCATCATCATAGTAAAGTCTGGTTTTACTGCTTGGATCAGGTCTCAGCAGTTTAGTTTCTCTGACTTGTCTTTATGATTTTACCTCCTTCTGCACCTGTTGTCATTCATCATCCTCAGAGAATCATATTACAGTCTAATTAGATCAGAAGAACATTGACTAGAGGGCAAGATGTTTGATATATTCTAAAATGCCTCATGACCAAGAAACTGTGCCTGACAGCATGTATCAGGAGTAACTCAAATGCCCACATTCCTGAATTGAAAGTATGCTTCTAGCAATGTATCCCGAGGAAACAGTACAAATACAAGGACTTGTACTTCCTGGATATGAATCCCAATAAACTTTCTACCAGGAAATATTGGAAACACTGGTCAATTTCAGGATCCACAGACTCAGAAACAAAATGCAGGTGCTAAGTGCTAACTTTTTGAAGTGTGGAGACAAAAGAGGAAAGGGAAAGCCTTCTTCCTCACCCCAAAAGCCTCTCACAGAGACTCAAAGAAGTTGAGTCTTTGCTGCTCCAAAGACACAGTCTTAAAACCTCTCTCAGCTGTGTCTTGGCTTCCTTTGACTTCTATGAATGGGAAAGGAAATGTCAGGATACAGTGCAAAGTAGATCAGTCATCTTCCTCCTGAGAGCCAGTCACTGTTTTGTCCATGTCCCGAATTCCAGGTTTATACCTCTGGAGCATTCCACTTAATACCTTAAGGAATTAAAGTTCCCTTCTGAGGAATCAAGGAGATACAGGAGATTTTAGAAATCAAGGAGATTCTAGGAATGCGGTGAAATATATACAAAGATGATCTTGGATCATCTTTTAGTGCCAAAAAGGGAAGAAATAGTCAAAAAAGACACTGTAAGAACTCTTAGTAGCCAAAGCAGAACAACTTGAGCCATAAATAAATAGAACATGATGTATTGGAATAAAACACAAATTGTGAAATAATTATTCATGGAAACTACTGATGTGAATGTGGTTGACTAAATTAATTAATAAGGGATGATTGTCAAGTCTCAGGCAAAAGAATTTTCTTTAGTTACATATGTGATTCCCATTCAAAGAAGGAGTGAATAAATACTCCCTGCTGTGTGGGCTGGGCATGGTGAACTCCTTCCAAAGAGTACAGTCTAAAAATGGGGGGAAAGAGTGACTTTACTGCAGAGAAATCAATCAAACACTTCCTCGGCCAGGTGATCAAGGCTAATACCAACAGTAGTAAGTTTTTTTCATAGCATGTATCTTGATATGATGTGATGAGAAGTGCAGGACATCTCTGTGGTCTTCCTCCCAAACACCATAACTCCAGTCTATTCATGAGACAACATCAGAAAAAGCCTAATTTTGAACATCTACAAAACACCTGGGCAGAGTTCCTCAAAGCTTTCTAGGTCATGAAGACAAGAAAAATCTAACAAAGTGTGTTACCCAAAGAGGGTCTAAGGAGACACACGACTAAATGAAAAGTAGCTATTATGAAAAATACTTAAGCTATGGGGCTAAAGGTATCATCTGTATTTTTTACTAAACTAATTTTCACACAAAGTCATAAAGCAAGAAAGGTAGAGAGTCACAAAGAAACAGAAAGACAGTTGGAGAGACAAAGATACAGAGAAATTATTGAATGACTTATGTAAAAATAATATTGATAATATTGTGTTGATTTTAACTCCATTACTGCATTTTTTAAAGTTGTGTACTTTCTAAATTTTCTGATGTCAAACCTTGTTATTTCAAAAGAGAAAGTGTATTCCCCATGATGTCCTCATCCTATGACATCTGAGATTAAATGTGGTTACACTTTCTGGTATTAAGGAAGAAAAGATTCAATCTCTTGATTAAGGTGCATGAAATTAAAATTTTCAGACTGATTTCTTTGCCCACTGAGGACTAAATAAGAAGAAACATATTTCTTTTGAAACAGCAAAGACTTGTTTTTGAAGCAAGGAAAGAATCAGTAGTACCAAAGGTGGTGAGATACTGGATTTGACTCCTAAGGAGGCTAGCTAATTGCCTCCTTCAATATCGGGTCTGTACACCTGGAAAATACAGAAAATACATCTTTTAAATAATAACCTGAAATAGAAGAATTTTTTCCAGTTAGAAGCCATATCCAAAATTCACCTTATCTGAATCCTCTGTGATCCAGGATGATCACTTGCAAGCCATACAAGGTAGATTCTAGCTATGTTGGTTAGAATCCCCAGCACAGATTAATAAATGACATCACAGCTCATGGTTGCAGCAGAGGGTTCAGCACAGCAAGAGGAGGGAACATTTCTACAGGTCCTGATTGCTCTGCCTAGTGGATGTGATGGAATTCCAGTTGAGCTATTTCAAATCCTGAAAGATGATGCTGTGAAAGTGCTGCACTCAATATGCCAGCAAATTTGGAAAACTCAGCAGTGGCCACAGGACTGGAAAAGGTCAGTTTTCATTCCAATCCCTAAGAAAGGCAATCCCAAAGAATGCTCAAACTACCACACAATTGCACTCATCTCACACACTAGTAAAGTAATGCTCAAAATTCTCCAAGCCAGACTTCAGCAATACGTGAACCGAGAACTTCCAGATGTTCAAACTGGTTTTAGAAAAGGCAGAGGAACCAGAGATCAGATTGCCAATATCTGCTGGATCATTGAAAAGGCAAGAGAGTTCCAGAAAAACATCTATTTTTGCTTTATTGACTACGCCAAAGCCTTTGACTGTGTGGATTACAATAAACTGGAAAATTCTGAAAGAGATGGGAATACCAGACCACCTGACCTGCCTCTTGAGAAACGTGTATGCAAGTCAGGAAGCAACAGTTAGAACTGGACATGGAACAATAGACTGGTTCCAAATAGGAAAAGGAGTGCGTCAAGGCTGTATATTGTCACCCTGCTTATTTAACTTATATGCAAAGTACATCATGAGAAACGCTGGGCTGGAGGAAGCACAAGCTGGAATCAAGATTGCCGGGAGAAATATAAATAACCTCAGATATGCAGATGACACCACCCTTATGGCAGAAAGTGAAGAGGAATTAAGAAGCCTCTTGATGAAAGTGAAAGAGGAGAGTGAAAAAGTTGGCTTAAAGCTTAACATTCAGAAAACTAAGATCATGGCATCTGGTCCCATCACCCCATGGGGAATAGATGGGGAGACAGTGGAAACAGTGTCAGACTTTATTTTTGGGGGCTCCAAAATTACTGCAGATGGTGACTGCAGTCATGAAATTAAAAGACGCTTACTCCTTGGAAGGAAAGTTATGACCAACCTAGATAGCATATTAAAAAACAGAGACAAAATTCTGTTCTGTACACCTGTGTCTCTTTTTCTGTTTTGCATAGAGGGTCATAGTTACCATCTTTCTAAATTCCATATATATGCATTAGTATACTATATCGGTCTTTATCTTTCTGGCTTACTTCACTCTGTATAATGGGCTCCAGTTTCATCCATCTCATTAGAACTGATTCAAATGAATTCTTTTTAATGGCTGAGTAATATTCCATGGTGTTTATGTACCACAGCTTCCTTATCAATTCGTCTGCTGATGAGCATCTAGGTTGCTTCCATGTCCTGGCTATTATAAACAGTGCTGCGATGAACATTGGGGTGCACGTGTCTCTTTCAGATCTGGTTTTGTAAAGTAATTAGCCTCCAACTAATAAAAATAAATGAAGAAAAAAATAAAATAAAAAGCAGAGACAAGACATTGCTTTGCCAACAAAGGTCCGTTTGGTCAAGGCTATGGTTTTTCCAGTGGTCATGTATGGATTTGAGAGTTGGACTGTGAAGAAAGCTGAGCACCGAAAAATTGATGCTTTTGAACTATGGTGTTGGAGAAGACTCTTGAGAAACCCTTGGACTGCAAGGAGATCCAACCAGTCCATCCTAAAGGAGATCAGTCCTGGGTGTTCATTGGAAGGACTGATGCTGAAGCTGAAACTCCAATACTTTGGCCACCTCATCTGAAGAGTTGACTCATTGGAAAAGACCCTGATGCTGGGAGGGATTGGGGGCAGGAGGAGAAGGGGCCGACAGAGGATGAGATGACTGGATGGCATCACTGACTTGATGGACATGAGTTTGAGTCAACTCTGGGAGTTGGTGATGGACAGGTAGGCCTGGTGTGCTGCAATTCATGGGGTCGCAAAGAGTTGGACACGACTGAGCGACTGAACTGAACAGTTCAGAACTGATTGCTCTGCCTCCTGCATGCACCAGGAGGCATGCCTACAGACTCCCATGATAGCTAACTCTTCATTATACTTGGCCTTGAGAGAAGCTAATAGTAGACCTCAGGATGAGAGGAAAAAGGGGTTAAGGAGTCCATCTCTGACAGCAGCTGGATCCCTTGGACCATGACTTTCTCTGGGCCATCCTATCTCTTCAAGGCTGTCACCTACTGGACTCCAAGGGTATTCCTTTAGCACTAGAAAGTAAGTAGGGGAGGAAAATCATCCTCTTTAGGTCTTGGAGGCTGGTCCACTCAAATGTATTTCCCAACACTCTTACTGTCCCCAGACTCCACATGTAACGATAGAGCTCTTCTTGAGCCCCACTGCCATCTGTATCTGTACTCTCTCACTTAAGAAACTCCTCTCCATCAAATTGAGTAAAGGAAGACCTTTCTTTTCTGCTTCTGTTTGCAACTGCAAGGCTAGAGTTTATCTGGACTCTCATGAAAGTTTCCCTTCATCCCCATTTTCTGTCTCTCCATTCCTCTTGCCTAGTCTGATTTTATTCATAGCATATGGAGAGTGTAACAAAGAAATTAGAAATTGCATTTAGTAGACCTTTCTTTTGTCTTAATATTAGTACTGTTATTTTGCTACTATCATAGGTTTATTGTAGGATAGAGCAAATAAGTAATATGTCATTCAGAGCTAAACTTTTCAAAGCTAGTAAAATAAATACAGTTATAAAATCATCCTGTTTTCTTCTATTAAAACTTGAAATATAGCTACAAACTTCTGATTTAAGTATTTTCTAATAAGTTTTTACATATTTCAACCTCTGTCTTTTGAAAAAGACTTCAAATCTAGAAGAACCCAGTAATGAAAAGCATGCATAGCATGAAAATTCTAGCTTATAAATATCACTTTCTAGTAAGACATCAGAACTACTCACAGAAATGGCTAATTCCATGTCTGTTGTGAGATAACCTTGAGACAATTGTTCCTGTCAACAAAGAAGCTTTCAGAGTCCAATGGGGCCCTGTCAAATAGACACAGGAGCCAATCTGAGGAACCCAAGTGGCCTAAAATGGGATGGTTAATGCACCAAAAGGATTAATGCCTGCAATGGACTGAAACATATCAAATATGTTTTTTCAACTGTGAGTTTATAATTATATAAAACCAAAATAACAAGCAAAACTTCCTTGATTGTGTTTGGAAATTACTGTGGTCCCAAATCAGTATTATAAAGATTTCAAAAGTACAAGAAAGAAGCACTTATTCTGCCTCTCCTGTATGAATAATATACATACTAGGTTATCTAAAAAGTAAACAGTAAAGATTCCATCTTTATAGATGACTCCCAGTTGATAAATGCAGAGGAGGGATGTTAAATTCGAAATTCCGAATGTGCAATGTCTAAAGAAATAGTCAATGTGGGAATTGACCAATGAGTGTTAAAATATTAGATGACAGATTTACTCGGCACTTTTTAACGGAGGGACAAGATGGAACTACAGCTAAACTACAGATCAGTCTTAACATCACTAAACTGGACAGCTAGTATTATATGCCTCACAATTTCATGCAATATAAGGCACACAGGACCAGCTGGGACATAATTTTTCCTGAAACAGTGGAATAAATCTGATTTGCCCATAGAACTAGTACACAGGAAAAACTGGGCTTAGAAGTTATGTGACACCAAAAGGAAACAATGAACCAAATCCAGAGTGTAGATATACTAGAGAAGAAAAACAATTTGTCCACAGATGAATGGCATTCAAAAGGGATCTATTACAGTATGAAAGAATCTTAAGAGACCCAAGAAGCTAGTTAGGATGTTGCTTCAAGTAAACCAGCATAAAAAGACATCTTTGAAACAATCAGAAAAGTGTGAACATAAATGGACATTCAGCTTCATTATGCAGCAACTGCTGCTATTGATATAAAACAGTTATACAGTGAGATTAAAAAGTCATCCTTTCTTAGATATGTATGCAGATATTAAGTGAAGTGACTTAATGTCTTAATTTTCTTGAAGATACATCAACAAAAATGTAGAAGATTTCAATAGAAGTAGGGGAATTAGATGAGACAATACTGAGAAATATGGATCAGTATTTAATCTGGGAGATTGGTGCATGGCTGTTTACATACTATTCTCTCTCATTGTATCCACTGGACTTCCAACGATACAAACTTTGATTAAGTAGTAAAGGAGGTTGTTCCACTGAGAAGAGCACTAATATATTTGGGAATGAAATTTCTGATGATGGTAAATCTGATGTATTGTAGACCACTTTCAGGTGACCCCATCAGGTTCAGGAGGGGGGCCCTGAGCAATGATGTCTTCATTGAACCCAATAGTTTCCATGTAGTGCAAGAAAGGAAAAGCAATATTTCTAGCATCAATTATTACTTAATGTTTTAAATGCTATGTGTTTTAAATATAAATATAAGAATGAAAGACTTCTTAACATAACCAAATGGAGGAAACAAGAATATCTCCTTCTTAGAAATTGCCTTAAACCAAACAGGGGGAACAAGAACCATAAAAGTAATCTCCACCCTCAACCACCACAAGGAAAACATCTTAAATTCCTTCAATTAAAAAAAAAGAAAGAAAGAAAGAACAGAAAACTCTTCCCACCAAAAGGGAGAAATAAATCACACATGTTGGGAAAACTCAGAAGATGCCCTCAATGTACATCTTAGAAAACCCAGTGAAGAACACTCTCAAAAACAGACGGATCAAAATTAAACAACGTGGGAAACGCAGAAGAAGAGCACACAAAGCTAACCCTGAGGTCTTCCTGTTGCCAGGCACCTCTGACTCATTCAACTCCTGCTGTGTGAATGTGAAGAACACATCCTCAGGTGCATATCTAAGAATCAAAGAATCGATCTTTGCAACAGTCAGAAGTGCGTGTGTGGGCTATAGGCAGGGCCTATTTGCCCTGAAGTTTCAAGACACAGGGAAGGCAGGGTTGAGTAAGGAATCAGAGGCAATGCCTATTGGCAGCTTGTTGTTGGAGAAGCAAAGAAAACCGAGACTGAACTGTGAGCCACTCTGCAGACATCTTCCTTGGCTTGGATGAATTAAAATTAAAAGAACTATTTACACAACCTGTGTCCTACTGAGAATTCCAGTTATTCTGGTTGTGGCCTCTCCTCCCAGAAGACTGTCTGTAAAGGCAGGTCCAAAAGGATCTCAAATCATTCAGAGATGAGCCCTTGTTAGGAAGGAACCATTCCAAGTCCCACGAAGGACACTTTACATAAAGCAAACAGATAAACAAGCAAACAAAAAACACAAGGAAAAGGAAAAGCAAGAGGCACTTAGAAAGCATTCAACAGAAAAAAGTCAGAATAAAGTATTTCCTAAAAGGCAGTAAAATGAACACCATGATGAAATAAGAAAGCCAAGGGGCAATAGAGTGAGAAATAAATGATTAAATATTAGCAGGTAGAACTCAGATAAGCAGCAGAGGAAAAAAGATAAAGTCAGAAGAGAAATGAAGGCCAAACTAAAAACATAAAACCTTGCTGATGCACAACAATGGACCACAGGTTTAAGGTGAAGAAAACAACCCGTAGGAAATAGCACTTGAGACTGCTACATGAAAATTGAGAAAAAACAGAGATATGGGAGAAAAAGTACATACACTATAAGCATAATTGCAAAAGAGAATATATATATGTTTCATATATACGTATATGTGTCCAGATATATTCAAAATATATTCTCACATGCATCACACATTCTATGCTAAGTCTCTTCAGTCGTGTCCAACAGTTTGCGACCCCAGTGACTGTAGCCCTCCAGGCTCCTCTGTCCATGGAGCTCTCCAGGCAAGAATACTGGAGTGGGTTGCCAAGCCCTTCTCCAGGGAATCTTCCAGACCCAGAGTTCGTACTAGCATCTCCTGCAGCTCCTGCATTGTAAGCAGATTCTTTACCCCTGAGCCACTGGGAAGCCATATGCAACACACATGCCCCAGGAGAAGCACAGAAACATTCAATGAGGTCACTACAAGGATGCACAGGGAAGTAGCCAACACTTCATGGTCTTCCTAAACAGGACTGGGCAATGGCCTTCAGCACGTAATTTTTTCCTCAGCCATGTATTACTTATTAAATACTTTAAATAAACAAGTAGATGTGTTAATATCAATATCCTGCATATAAATAGGCATTCTATGACATTTGTATCTGTAATGTTTAAAGTGATCGCTTATTAAGCTTCTACTTTGAATTGTCACTTCACAGGATACACGGACACAAGACCACCTGAAACAAGATGACATGATTAGGCAGGTTAAACACTCCAAGATTCGACAACTGCAGAAAACAAATAAGCTATTTTTTTTCCTCACAAATAAACTGCAAGTGGAAAGTGGAGGCAGATTTAGTGACCTGCAATATTATAAAGACATAATACGTTAAAGACATATAACCCAAACACAAAATGAAGGGAATTTACTAGGATCCTGATCTGGGAAAACAAAAAATAAAATATAAATAACACACAGATTTATTTCAAGGTTGAATAGATACTCCTTGATGTTAATGAACATCTAGTATTTAAGGATATATAAATGTTATATGGTTAGTAATTTTAGAGAGCAACTCATTTAACTTTACATATTGAATTGTATTCTAAAGATATAACAAGATATCCGGAAATTGCTTTCCAATATATTAGGGTTAACGAGGAATTGCATGGTAGCATAGAAGAAATAAGGCTAACCATGAGAAATTAATTTTTATAAAATCCAGCAATAGGTATACAGAGACCCATTTATATTGCAAATCTACATACCTACCTGTGGGAAATTTTTAGGGAAAGCAAGAAAGGTCATGTTTAACTTCTGTAATTAATGACAAACACAAATAATTACAGTTATAGGGAAAGCAATAGGCTATTTTGATCTCCAGGATCTCTGGCTGGTGGGTGAAACACCAGGGCAGACGAGCCTCAGTACATTTCACACATGAGCATAACATGGAGAACCTTTGTGTGAGTTGCTGACTAACTCCCAGCTCAGTTGGGTTGAGACTAGTCTTACTGTTCTCAGAGCTGTCAAAGCTGGAAGGCAGGAGAAATTTTCCCTGACTAAAGGAAACCAAAAATGCAATCTTCATATTTCATAACTTTTCTAATAAACCTATGTGATCTCACTCTTTGTGAAGCCTGGCCCTTCCCAACCTGCAGGCTCACCTTCCAGGACTGAGCCCAGCCCAGTTTCTCCATATATAAGCTGCTGCCGGGAAGCTCCTCTTACAGACCTGCTCCTCTCAGCCCTACACTCCACCCCTTGCTCCTGCCTCAGTCTCTTCTTCTTCAGGAACCATGTCTTACAAATCCATCGTGAAGACCCAAAGCAGCAGCCGCAAGGGCTTCAGTGCCGGCTCAGCCAGAGTCCCTGGGGTCTGCCGCTCTGGCTTCAGTAGCGTGTCCCTGTCCCGCTCCAGGGGCAGTGGCGGCCTCGCTGGAGTGTGTGGAGGAGCTGGCTTTGGCAGCCGCAGCCTCTATGGCCTGGGGGGCTCCAAGAGGATCTCCATCGCAGGGGGCAGCTGTGTCATCGGTGGCGGATACGGCGGCAGAATTGGAGCTGGCTATGGCTTCGGAGGTGGAGCCGGGAGTGGATTTGGTTTCGGTGCTGGGGCTGGTAGTGGCTTTGGGCTTGGTGGTGGAGCTGGCTTTGGAGGTGGCTTCGGTGGTCCTGGCTTCCCTGTGTGTCCCCCTGGAGGCATCCAAGAGGTGACCGTCAACCAGAGTCTCCTGACTCCCCTCAACCTGCAAATCGACCCCACCATCCAGCGGGTGAGGACTGAGGAGCGGGAACAGATCAAGACCCTCAACAACAAGTTTGCCTCCTTCATTGACAAGGTGAGTTGGGAGCATCTGCCCGCAGTGGGGATTGCAGAGTGCCCAAGAGAGCCAACTAATGTCCTATGGGGGGTGGGTGGGGGGGGAGACTCGAGGGAGAGGGAGGTGGCTTTAGGCGAGCTCTCCACTGGGATGCAGGACAGGCTCCATGTGGACCCCAGGCAGAAGGTGATGGAAATCATTTACAATTAATCATCCCTCACTTGACCCCATTCCTGCCAAGGAAACATTCACAGTTCTTGATAATCCTGAAGGAAAGAACAGGAAATGAGAGAGTGCAATAAGATGGCTTGATCTTCTGAATGGTCTAAGAAACTTAAAAGGGTATTGTAGTGGAAACTGCATTTGAGTCATAGACGGATGCTGGAGGGAGGAAAGAAAGCAAATAGCAAAAGGGAATTTGAGGAAACACAACTCAAGTATATATCCATAGAAATACTCACCTATAGAACCAGAGAATGAGCCTTAAGGGACTTTGTATCAGCTGTACTCATGCACTATATGGGAAACAAGGTTAAATCCAGTCATTAATAGAATTGGAATCTAATAATTAGATTATAAATATCTGATATGCCTTAACTGAGGCATGTGCTTTGTAAAAGCTCTGTGCAACATGAGCAAACGCTATGATGAAGTACATTAGTACTTGTTCATGTCAAGAGGAAGACAGGAAGGGTTGAAAGTCCCTGACAGTCTCCATAGTGAGAGGGAGGGAACATCTGACAGCTCCCTGGAGAAACTTGGCCATGAGACCTGTGTGGTATGAAGGTAAAGAATCAGCGGAGCAGAACTGTCAGCCTCTGTACAGGCTCTGGAGCAGCCCAACCACCAGGACCCCCAGATCAGCCTGGGGACTTGTCAACTCACTGATAACCATCTTGTCTCCCTGCAGGTGCGGTTCCTGGAGCAGCAGAACAAGGTCCTGGACACCAAGTGGACCCTGCTGCAGCAACAGGGCACCAAGACCGTGAGGCAGAACCTGGAGCCTTTGTTCGAGCAGTACATCAACAGCCTCAGGAGACAGCTGGATAGTATCCTTGGGGAGAGAGGCCGCCTGGACTCGGAGCTCAGGGGGATGCAGGACACGGTGGAGGACTTCAAGAACAAGTGAGTTACAGGAGAGAAACCACCTTAGATTCCTGAAGCCCACACTGCAGTCTATTAGATGACCGTGTCCAATGAGGGCATGATTCTTAGTAAAACATGTCAATAGACATGACATTATAATTGTTACTAAACACAAACCCTGAAGAACAAAAGGGCCATAAAAGTTGAGTGGGAAGAGTAGCAGAGTAAAGAAATTAGAAACCACAAATTACAACCTTTAGGCTTATTGACAGGTCTCATTTGTATATATCCAATCTGGGGAGCAGAGATCCCAGGCTGCTTTTTCTGTATCATCTTCACTGCTGACTCAATTAGATTTTATTCCTTTTAATTCCAGATATGAGGATGAAATCAACAAGCGCACAGCAGCAGAGAATGAGTTTGTGAAACTGAAGAAGGTAAGATGAGTCAGATCAGGGGTTCATGCTCCTTTCCTGAAGGAGAGGATTCTGAGAAAAGAATCATCAAGGAGACTAAAACAGGAGCAGGCTGGGCAGGAGGGCTCATCTGATCCCAGTCTGTTGGCTTCTTCCCCAGGATGTGGATATTGCCTACATGAACAAGGTTGAACTACAAGCCAAGGTAGATGCTCTCACAGATGAGATCAACTTCCTAAGAACCTTCTATGAGGCTGTAAGTATCTCTCTGCATTCTGTTTCATTGCCTTTAAAGAGATTTGTGAAGAGTGGAATATCTTTGGTCTAGGTACCTCTCTAAAAATCAGGACCAAAGATGATCGGATGATCTCTTGTTCTGCAGGAACTGGCTCAGATGCAAACCCACATCTCAGACACTTCTGTGATCCTCTCCATGGACAATAACCGCAGCCTGGACCTGGACAGCATCATTGCTGAAGTCAAAGCCCAATATGAGGAGATCGCTCAGAGGAGCCGGGCTGAGGCTGAGTCTTGGTACCAGTCCAAGGTGAGCGGTGAGGCAGCAGCTGATGAAGAATCCCTGTGCCTCCCCTGAGAACATCAGTGTGGCTATAGACTTCAGTGGGGAAACTACAGCTAAGAAGTGGGGGACTTTCAGGGTAGATCTTTTGGGTAATTATGTCCAAGTGTCATAGGTCAAAGAACCCAAGTTAGGAGGAAAGCTAATGTAGATCAAGGTGAGTGACCTTTGTTTTAGCTTTATTTCAATGTTGACTCTCAGCAACAGTACAGAACATTGCTTGTCCTGAAGAGAACCAGTCAGTCAGTGGTCCTACCAAGTATGGTGTGTGATGGGTGTAGAGTGTCAATGACTTAGTAACACCAGTTTTCTTTAAATGTCTTGTGGAAAACCAGTAGATTCCTTTTTGAAAGACTAGATTAGTGTCTCTGAAGCTTATGAACATCACTTTGTCTCCCTCTGGTTTATAGTACGAGGAGCTGCGGGTGACAGCAGGCAGACACGGGGATGACCTGCGTAACACCAAGCAGGAGATCACGGAGATCAACCGCGTGATCCAGAGGCTGAGATCTGAGATCGATCATGTCAAGAAGCAGGTACAGTGGGGACCATGGAAGAGAAAAGCATCCTTTCCTTTCTAGACGGTCAGGTGTCATCAACCATCATGTGGGAAATTTCTGGGAACTGAGGAAAAGCAGGGAGAGAAGGACATGTATTTCCTCCCTGGGAGAGTTTCCCCAGGTTAGAGAGATGGAGCCCAACTCAAGAGCAGGAAACAAACTCAGGATAGGCCGAATCTCTACTGGTCTTGGGACAAAGATACAGTCTAGAGGCATTGAAATGAGATTCCACAAGGGTAGTGATTGAGTTGAGAATTCAAGATGCAAGTTGACAAAGAAAAGTTTAGGACAGATAGTGTGGAGAAGAATGCTGCAAATATGCTCAGATTCATTGTAAAAAGAATCCAAGAAAAGACACAGGGAAAATGAAGGTTGTCCAAAACTGTGAAGAGGAAGGAAGGCAAAGTCTCAACAGCTTAAGATGAAATCATCTCCTCACTGAGGATGTTTCTGGCTTTGTATAAGTTATTGTATATCCACATGAACTTACTCAAACTGTCAACATTCAACACAAGTCAATGGGTCCATTTCTTCCCTTATCCCTTGGTCTTTGGGCTGCTGTGGTATCTTCTAGGCCTATCATCATTTGGGTGGTTAACATGGAAAGGAATAGAATTTCTTAAGGTGCTCATAGAATAGTTAAAGTTTGCAGTACTGAGAAAAACTGGACAAAATGAATCAAATGTCCTTTTCCATGAGATCTGGGCTCTAGAGTTCTTCCTCACTGGGAAAGCAGAAGTATGCTTCCTCTCCCCTGGAGCCCAGACTCAGGTTCATCTGCCCCTCCTCCCCTCTAGTGCACCAGCCTGCAATCCGCCATCGCCGACGCTGAGCAGCGTGGGGAGCTGGCCCTCAAGGACGCCAGGAGCAAGCTGACTGACCTGGAGGACGCCCTGCAGAAGGCCAAGCAGGACATGGCACGGCTGCTGAAGGAGTACCAGGAGCTCATGAATGTCAAGCTGGCCCTGGACGTGGAGATTGCCACCTACAGGAAGCTGCTGGAGGGCGAGGAGTGCAGGTGAGTAACTCACACAACCTCCTCAATCATCTGGCTCCATCTCCAAGAAGTCCTGCCAATGAGCCCACGTGGAAGGCACTCTAGTGCTGGGCATAGTGCTACTCCCAGAAGAGCCCTGTGAAGGCAGGCTCCTGGGGAGTCTCCTCACACGGAGGTTTCCCCTGCGGGCCCAGCTGTGGCTCTGGGCCTCATCATGGCTGTGTCCTCTCTCTCCTAGGCTGAGTGGGGAAGGCGTTGGACAAGTCAACATCTGTAAGTACCTTCACCTGTCCCTGGCCCTTGCCCTTGCGTCCCCCTGACTGGACTCTGTGTGGCAGAGTGAGCTCACCATCTTGTCCTGACCTTGCCCCCTTGCCTCCACAGCCGTGGTGCAGTCCACCGTCTCTGGTGGCTATGGCGGTGCCGGCGGTCTCGGCGGTGGCTTAGGCGTGGGCGGAGGAAGCGGCTACTCCTACAGCGGCGGCCACAGCCTTGGAGGTGGCTTCAGTGCTGGCAGTGGCAGAGCCATCGGGGGTGGCTTCAGCTCCTGTGGGGGCAGCAGTTCCACCATCAAATACACCACCACCTCCTCCTCCTCCAGCAAGAAGAGCTACAAGCACTGAAGTCCTGTCATGGGCTCAAGCTCCCACAATGTCTCAGGCTCCCTCTCCAGTTTCACCACCCTCTCTTCTAGTTGCTTCCTCTCTTCTGCTCCCTTCATCTCTTACTTTGAGTTAGAACTGAAGTTACTGAGTGCCTTTGTCTCCCTCTGCCAATACCTGCTCTAACTGAGCTTCCATTGCTCACCATCAGAAATTCACACTTGGGTCCTAGTCCAGAAATGGAGTTCCCATTGCTTTCCACTGGCCCAGGAAGTCCCGTCTCAGAGGTGTTGTGTTCCTCCATTTCAGTGATTGTGAAAGCACAAGTGACTGTTTCTTTGATGTACAGGGTCTGTATCTCTGTGTGCTTCTTCTGCTCTTTGCTTACTTGATTTGCTAAATAAAGCAGATTTATCACATAATGTGTGGTTTCACATAGCTTTTCTTTGTCTCCAATGGATCTCAAGGTTTTCATCTGATAAATGCCTTCTCAGGAATGAAGCATACTCCCAGTCCCCATGTGCTTCACTCTTCTCCTTTAGAGAACTTCAACAGACAGCACTTTAACATCCTGATGCCAGCAGTCCTCCCAGAACAGCTTGGCATGTGGGGTGGGAGGGATCTGGGTCCATCATAGTGAAGTCTGGTTTTACTGCTCAGATTAGTCTCAGCAGTTTAGTTTCTCTGATTTGTCTCTATATTCTACCTCCATCTGCCGCAGTAGTCATCCATCATTCTCAGAGAATCATATTACAGTCTAATTAGATCAGAAGAACATTGACTAGAGTGCAAGATGTCTGATTTATATTTTAAAATGCCTTATGACCACAAAAGTGTGCCTGACAACATGTATCAGGTGCAATTTATTTATTTATTTATTTTAAATTTTTTTATTAGTTGGAGGCTAATTACTTCACAACATTTCAGTGGGTTTTGTCATACATTGATATGAATCAGCCATAGAGTTACACATATTCCCCATCCCGATCCCCCCTCCCACCTCCCTCTCCACCCGATTCCTCTGGGTCTTCCCAGTACACCAGGCCCGAGCACTTGTCTCATGCATCCCATCTGGGCTGGTGATCTGTTTCACCATAGATAATATACATGCTGTTCTTTCGAAACATCCCACCCTCACCTTCACCCACAGAGTTCAAAAGTCTGTTCTGTACTTCTGTGTCTCTTTTTCTGTTTTGCATATAGGGTTATTGTTACCATCTTTCTAGATTCCATATGTATGTGTTAGTATGCTGTAATGTTCTTTATCTTTCTGGCTTACTTCACTCTGTATAATGGGCTCCAGTTTCATCCATCTCATTAGAACTGATTCAAATGAATTCTTTTTAATGGCTGATTAATATTCCATGGTGTATATGTACCACAGCTTCCTTATCCATTCATCTGCTGATGGGCATCTAGGTTGCTTCCATGTCCTGGCTATTATATACAGTGCTGCAATGAACATTAGGGTGCACGTGTCTCTTTCAGATCTGGTTTCCTCAGTGTGTATGCCCAGAAGTGGGATTGCTGGGTCATATGGCAGTTCTATTTCCAGTTTTTTAAGAAATCTCCACACTGTTTTCCATAGCGGCTGTACTAGTTTGCATTCCCACCAACAGTGTAAGAGGGTTCCCTTTTCCCCACACCTTCTCCAGCATTTAATGCTTGTAGACTTTTGGATAGCAGCCATCCTGACTGGTGTGTAATGGTACCTCATTGTGGTTTTGATTTGCATTTCTCTGATAATGAGTGATGTTGAGCATCTTTTTATCTGTTTGTTAGCCATCTGTATGTCTTCTATCAGGTGCAATTTAAAAGTACACACTTCTGAACTGAAAGTGTGCTTCTAGCAATGTATCCTGAGGAAACAGTACAAATATAAGAACTTGTACTTCTGGGATATGAATCCCAATAAAGTTTCACCTGGGAAATAATGGAAACACTGGTTAATTTTAGGATCTACAGACTTAGAAACAAAATGCAGCTGCTGATTTTTTTTAAGTATGGAGACAAAATAGAAATGGGAAGGCATTTTTCCTCAGCCCAAAAACCTCTCACAGAGACTCAAAGAGGTCAAATTTTTGCTACTCCAAAGACATGGCCTTGAGTTCTCTCTCAGCTGTGTCTTGGCTTCCTTTGCCTTTCTGAATGGGTAAGAAAATCTCATGATACAATGCCAGGTTGGTCTGAGAGTCAGGCAATCTTCCTGAGATCCAGTAATTGTTTCCAGTCTGTTTCGTCCATGGCCCTAATCTCAGATGATTTCTCTGGAGAATCCACCTAATACCATGCAAGTTCTCTTCTGAAGAATCGAGGAGATATGTCTGATTCTATGAATGGGGAGGAGTATATGCAAAGGTGATTCTGGAGCATCTTTCAGTGGCAAAAAGTGAAGAAATAGTCACAGAAGACACTGAAAGAGCTATTAGTGGACAAACTGAAACTTCTTGAGCCATAAATAAATAGATAAATAATATTTGGATTAAAGCCCAATTATGAAATAATTATTCATGGTATCTACCAATGTGAATGAGTGATTGATTAAATTAATTCATGAAGGATGATTGAAGAGTCTCAGGCAGAAGAATTTCTTTTAGTTACATACATGGTCCCCATGCGAACGAGTGAATAAGTACTCCCTGCTAAGAGATGTGGGATGTGGGATGTGCATGATGACTTCCTTCCAAAGAGTACAGTCTAAAAATGGGGGGAAAGAGTGACTTTACTGAAGAGAAATCAATCAAACACTTCCTCAGTCAGATGATCAAGGCTAATATTAAGACGATAAGTTATTTTCATAGCATGTACCCTGAGATGATGTGTTAAAAAGTGTAGATCACCTCTATGTTCTTCCTCCAAAACACCACAACTCCAGTCTATTCATGAGACAACATCAGAAAAAGCACACTGTTGTACATCGACAAAACAGACGGGCAGAGTTCCTCAAAACTTTCTAAGTCACAAAGACAAGGAAAATCTGACAAACAGTTAAACCAAGAAGGGTCTAAGGAGACACAATGACTAAATGAAACATAGTTATTATGGAAAACATTTAAGGCAAGGGGTTTAAAGTATCATCTGTATTTTTTACTAATTTTCATACAAAATTATAAAACAAGCAAGGTAAAGAAAGAGACAGAGTCACAAAGAAACAGAAAGACAGTTGGAGGGACAGAGATACAGAGAAATAATTGAATGACTAATGATAAAACAATAATATTGACAATCTCATGTTGGTTTTAACTCCAGTAAACTGTATCTTTTAAATCTGTGTATTTCCTAAATCTTTTGATGTTGAACCTTGTTATTTCAAAAGAGAAAGTGTGTTTCCCATGATATCCTCATTGTATGACATCTGAAATTAAATGTGGTTACAATTTTGGTATTAAGGAAGAAAAATTTCAATCTCTTGATTAATGTGCATGAGATTAAAATTTTCAGATTGATTTCTTTTGTTCTATGAAGGCTGAACAGGAATAAACATTCTTTTCTATTGAAATAGTAAAGTCTTGCTTTTGAAGCAAGGAAGGACTCGAAAGTACCAAAGGTTGTTTGATACTGGATTTGGCTCCTAAAGTTAATTGCTTCCTCCAGGATGGGGTCTAGGTACCTGGAAAATACAGAAAATACATCTTTTTCATAACAATCTCAAATAGAATAAGTTTTTCTGCTTAGAAGCCATATCCAAAGTTCACCTTACCTGAATCTTCTGTGATCCAGGATAATCACTTGTGAACCATACAAGGTAGATTCTAGCTATGTTGGCTAGAATCCCCAGCACAGACTAATGAATGACATCACAGTTCATGGGGGCACAGGGTGTGGCACAAGCAGAAGCGGGAACACTTCCAAAGGTCCTGAGAGCAGATTGCTCTCCTCTGCCTGCTGCATGCCCCAGGAGGCATTCCCTGCAGACTCCCTGCTAACTAACTCTTCATCATACTTGTCCTTGAAAGAGATGGGAATACCAGACCACCTGACCTGCCTCTTGAGAAACCTGAATATAGGTCAGGAAGCAACAGTTAAAACTGGACATGGAACAGCAGACTGGTTCCAAATAGGAAAAGGAGTACGTCAAGACTGTATGTCGTCACCCTGCTTATTTAACTTATATGCAGAGTACATCATGAGAAACATTGGGCTGGAGGTAACACAAGCTGGAATCAAGATTGCCAGAAGAAATAGCAATATCCTCAGATATGCAGATGACACCACCCTTATGGCAGAAAGTGAAGAAGAACTAAAGAACCTCTCAACGAAAGTGAAAGAAGAGAGTGAAAAAGTTGGCTTAAAGCTCAACATTCAGAAAACTAATATCATGGCATCTGGTCTCATCACTTCATGGCAAATAAATGGGGAAACAGTTGAAACAGTGGCTGACTTTATTTTTCTGGGCTCTAAAATCACTACAGATGGTGATTTTAGCCATGAAATTAAAAGACGCTTATTCCTTGGAAGGAAAGTTATGACCAACCTAGATAGCATATTAAAAAGCAGAGACATTACTTTGCTAACAAATGTCAGTCTAGTCAAGGCTATGGTTTTTCCAGTAGTCATGTATGGATGGGCGAGTTGGGCTATAAAGAAAGTTGAGTGCAGAAGAATTGATGCTTTTGAACTTTGGTGTTGGAGAAGACTCTTGAGAGTCCCTTGGATTGCAAGGAGATCCAATCAGTTCATCCTAAAGGATATCAGTCCTGGGTGTTCATTGGAAGGACTGATGTGGAAGCTGAAACTCCAATACTTTGGCCACATGATGTGGAGAGCTGACTCATTTGAAAAGACCCTGATGCTGCGAAAGATTGAGGGCAGGAGGAGAAGGGAACGACAGAGGATGACATGGTTGGATGGCATCACCAACACAATGGACATGGGTTTGGGTGGACTCTGGGAGTTGGTGATGAACAGGGAGGCCTGGTGTGCTGTGGTTCATGGGATCGCAGAGTCGGACATGACTGAGCAACTGAACTGAGACCTCAGGATGGGAGGAAAAAGGTGTTGAGCAGTCCATCTTTGAGAGCAACTGGATATCTTGGACCATGACTTTCTCTAGGCCATCTCTTCTCTTCAAAGCTGTCACCTTGAAGACTCCAAGGATGTACCTTCAACACTAGAAAGGGAGTAGGGGTGGGAAATCATCCTCTTTAGTCTTAGAGGCAGGTTCACTCAAATGTGCCATTTTCTCCCATGCTCTTATTGTCTCCAGTCTTCTCATGCAACGGTAGCATCCCCTTCTTGAAGCGCACTGCCATCCATATCTGTACTCCCTCACTTAAGAAATTTCTCTCCAACCAATGTAATAATGGAAGATCTTTTTTTTTTCCTGCTTCTGTTTGCAACCACAAGGTTAGAGTTAATCTGGATTCTCATATTGTTGTGAAAGTGAAAGTCACTCAGCTGTGTCCAACTCTTTGTGACCCCATGGACTATACAGTCCATGGAATTCTCCAGTGCAGTATACTGGAATGGGTAGCCTTTCCCTTCTCCGGGGGAATCTTTCCAGGTCTCCTGCATTGCAGGCAGATTCTTTACCAGCTGAGCCACAAGGGAAGTGGGTACCCTATCCCTTCTCCAGTGGATCTTCCTGACCCAGGGATCAAACCAGGTCTCCTGCATTACAGGCTGATTCTTTACCAACTGAGCTATCTGGTAAGCCCAGATGTCAGGTTTGTTGTAGAGCAGAGCAAATAAGGAATATGCCATTCAGAGCTAAGCTTTTCAGATATAGTTAAAAAAACAGTTATAAAATCATCCTATATCCTCCCATTTGAATTTGAAATATATCTATAAGCTTCTGATTTAAATATTTTCTAAATTTGTTTTTACATATTTCTAGATCTGTATTTTGAAAAGACGTCAAACCTAGAAGAACCCAGTAACAATGAACATCCCTAGCATACAAATTCTAGCTTTTAAATAACATTTCCCAATAAAAGGCACCTCAGCTACTCACAGAAATGACTGATTCCATGTCTGCTGCAAGATAAGTACAAGGTAACCTGAGACTTCTCATCCTTGTCAACAAAGAAGCTTTCAAAACCCACTGGGACCCTGTGAAAAGGACACAGAAGAAAATCTGAAGAACTCAAGTGGTGTAAAATGGGACAGTTTAAGTACCCAAAAGGTTTAATGCCTGCAGTGGACAGAAATATATTGAATATATTTTTGAACTGTGGATTTATAATCATACAAAACCAAAATAACAAACAAACAAAACTTCCTCAATTATATTTGGAAACTACGGTGGTCCTAATTCACTGTTATGAAAATTACAAAATTATAAGAAAGAAGCAATTATTCTGCCTTTCCTGTCTGAATAAAATACATATTACTATCTAAAAAGTAAACAATAAAGATTTCTTCTTTATAGATGACTCCCAATTGATAAATGAGGAGGAGAGATGTTAAATTCAAAATTACAGATTTGCAATCTCTAATGAATAATGATTGTGGGACTTGACCAATGAATGGTAAAATATTAGATGACAAATTTATTCAGCACTTTTTAATGGAGGAATAAGCCTGGAACTATAGCTATACTACGGATCAGTCTTAACATCACTAAACTGGATAGCTAGCTTTATGTGTCTCACAAGCTGAGGCAATATGGGCACACAGGACCAACTGAGACATAACCTTACCTGAAACAACAGGAAAAGTCTAATTAACTTATGTAACTACTATATAGGAAAACTGGGGTTAGAAGTTATGTGGCACCAACAGGAAACAGTGAACCAAATCAAGTTTAGACATACCAGAGAAAAAACCAATTTGTCCACAAATCAGTGGTATTAAAAAGGGATCTATTACAGTATGAAAGAATCTTAAGAGACCCAAGAATCTAGTTAAGATGTTGCTTCTAGTAAGCCAGTATAAAAAGACATCTTTGAAATAATCAGAGAAGTGTGAACATAAAAGGACATTCGGTTTCATTAAGAAGCAACTGTTGCTACAGATACAAAACTGTTATACAGTGAGATTAAAAAGTCATCCTTTCTTAGGCATGCTTGCAAATACTGACAATTGAAATGACTTAATGTCTTAATTTTCTTGAAGATACATCAACAAAAATGTAGATTTCAATAGGAGAAGTAGGGAAATTAGATGAGACAATAATGAGAAATATGGATCAGTATTTAATCTGGAAGATTGGTACATGGCTATTTACATAACTATTGTCTCTCATTGTATCCACTGGACTTCTGATGATACAAACTTTGATTAAGTAGTAAAGGAGGTTGTTCCACTGAGAAGAGCACTAATATATTTGGGAATGAAATTTCTGATGATGGTAAATCTGATGTATTGTAGACCACTTTCAGGTGACCCCATCAGGTTCAGGAGGGGGGCCCTGAGCAATGATGTCTTCATTGAACCCAATAGTTTCCATACAGTGCAAGAAAAGAAAAGCAATATTTCTAGCATCAATTATTACTTAATATTTTAAATGCTATGTGTTTTAAATATAAATATATGAACAGGAGACTTCTGAATGTAGCTGAAATGGAGGCATCTCTCCTTCTTAGAAATTGCCTTAAACCAAACAAGGAGAACAAGAATCATAAAAGTAATCTCCACCCTCAGCCACCAAAAGGAAAACATCTTAAATTCCTTCAATTAAAAAAAAAAAAAAAAAAGAATAGAAAATCCTTCCTACAGAAAGAGAGAAAGCAATCACAGATGTTGGGAAAACTCAGAAAGAAGATGTCCTCAATGCACATCTCAGAAAATCCAGTGAAGAACACTCTCAAAAACAGACAAATCAAAACTAAACAACGTGGGAAACACAGAACAGCACACAAAGCTAACCCTGAGGTCTTCCTGTTGCCAGGCACCTCTGACTCATTCAACTCCTGCTACGTGAACATTAAGAACACATCCTCAGGTGCATATCCAAGAATCGAAGAATCAGTCTTTGCAACAGTCAGAAGTGGGTGTGTGGGCTATAGGCAGGGCCTATTTGCCCTGAAGTTTCAAGACACAGGGAAGGCAGGGTTGAGTAAGGAATCAGAGGCAATGCCTATTGGCAGCTTGTTGTTGGAGAAGCAAAGAAAACTGAGACTGAACTGTGAGCCACTCTGCAGACATCTTCCTTGGCTTGGATGAATTAAAATTAAAAGAACTATTTACACAGCCTGTGTCCTACTGAGAATTCCTGTTATTCTGGTTGTGGCCTGGCCTCTCCTCCCAGAAAACTGTCTGTAAAGGCTGGTCCAAAAGGATCTCAAATCATTCAGAGATGAGCCCTTGTCAGGAAACAACCATTCCAGGACCCACAAAGGACACTTTACATTAAAGCAAACAAATAAACAAGCAAACAAAACAAAAAACACAAGGAAAAGGAAAAGCAAGAGGCACTTAGAAAACATTCAACAGGAAGGCATCACGGTAAGATATTTCTTAAGAGGCAATGAAACAAACTTAATGAAATAATAAAGCCAAGGGGTAATAGAGTGAGAAATAAAAGATTAAATTATTAGCTGGTAAATCGCAGATAAGCAGTAGAGAAAAATGATAAAACCACTATAGAAATGAAGGCCAGGCTGAAAACAGCACAAGACCTTGCTGATACACAACAATGGATCACAGGTAAAGGTGAAGGAAACAACCCACAGGAAATAGCACTCAGAGAATGCTGCGTGAGAACTGAGAGAGAACAGAGACGTGGGAGACAAAGTACATATACCATAAGCATAATTGTAAAAGAGTGTGTGTATATATATATATATCATATATATATATGTATGTATATATTCAACATATATTCTCACATTCTTCATACATGCCCTAGGAGAAGCACAGAAATATTTAGGTGAGGTGACTACAAGGATACACAGGGAATGGTAACACCTATGCCTGTCTTACTATACAGGACTGGGGAATGGCCTTGAGCATGTAATTTTTTCCTTAAACATGTATTACTTATTTAACATTTTAAAATGAATAAGTAGATGTGTAAATATCAATATTATGTATATAAATAGGCATTCTGACATTTATATCTGTAATGTTTAAGGAGATAGCTTATTACTTTTCTAGATTGAACTGTCAGTTCATAGGATAGAAGAAGGACTTGAGACCATCTTAAAGAAGATGACATGATTATGCAAATTAACACTCCCAGATTGGACAACTGAAAAACATAAATAAAACTGTTTTGCTTTTTTTCACAAATAAACTGCAAGTGGAAAGGTGGAGGCAGATTTAATGACCTGAAATATAAAGATATAATATGTTAAATATATCACCCAAACACAAGATTTATGGAACTTATTAGAATCCTGATTTGGAAAAGCAAATGCAAAATATAAATAACAAAAAGAGACTTTTCCAAGATTGAATAAATGCATCTGGATGTTAATGAACATCTAAGTATTAAGGATATATAAAGGGTATGTGTAAAAGAGCAACTCATTTACAGATAAATATTGAATTGTATTCTAAAGATATAACAAGATATTTGGGAACTACTTCTCAGAATATTAGAGTTGATAAGGAATTGCATGAGAGTGTAGAAGAAATAAGGCTGACCATGAGAAATTAATTTTTATAAAATCCAGCAATAGGTATACAGAGACCCATTTATATTGCAAATCTACATACCTACCTGTGGGAAATATTTAGGGAAAGCAAAAAAGGTCAAGTTTAACTTCTGTAATTAATGACAAACACAAATAATTACAGTTATAGGGAAAGCAATAGGCTATTTTGATCTCCAGGATCTCTGGCTGGTGGGTGAAACACCAGGGCAGACAAGCCTCAGTACATTTCACACATGAGCATAACGTGGAGAACCTTTGTGTGAGTTGCTGACTAACTCCCAGCTCAGTTGGGTTGAGACTAGTCTTACTGTTCTCAGAGCTGTCAAAGCTGGAAGGCAGGAGAAATTTTCCCTGACTAAAGGAAACCAAAAATGCAATCTTCATATTTCATAACTTTTCTAATAAACCGATGTGATCTCACTCTTTGTGAAGCCTGGCCCTTCCCAACCTGCAGGCTCACCTTCCAGGACTGAGCCCAGCCCAGTTTCTCCATATATAAGCTGCTGCCGGGAAGCTCCTCTTACAGACCTGCTCCTCTCAGCCCTACACTCCACCCCTTGCTCCTGCCTCAGTCTCTTCTTCTTCAGAAACCATGTCTTACAAATCCATCGTGAAGACCCAAAGCAGCAGCCGCAAGGGCTTCAGTGCCGGCTCAGCCAGAGTCCCTGGGGTCTGCCGCTCTGGCTTCAGTAGCGTGTCCCTGTCCCGCTCCAGGGGCAGTGGCGGCCTCGCTGGAGTGTGTGGAGGAGCTGGCTTTGGCAGCCGCAGCCTCTATGGCCTGGGGGGCTCCAAGAGGATCTCCATCGCAGGAGGCAGCTGTGTCATCGGTGGTGGATATGGCGGCAGAATTGGAGTTGGCTATGGCTTCGGAGGTGGAGCCGGGAGTGGATTTGGTTTTGGTGCTGGGGCTGGTAGTGGCTTTGGGCTTGGTGGTGGAGCTGGCTTTGGAGGTGGCTTCGGTGGTGCTGGCTTTCCTGTGTGCCCCCCTGGAGGCATCCAAGAGGTGACCGTCAACCAGAGTCTCCTGACTCCCCTCAACCTGCAAATCGACCCCACCATCCAGCGGGTGAGGACTGAGGAGCGGGAACAGATCAAGACCCTCAACAACAAGTTTGCCTCCTTCATTGACAAGGTGAGCCGGGAGCATCTGCCCCCAGTGGGGATTGCAGAGTGCCCAAGAGAGCCAACTAATGTCCTACCGGGGTGGGAAGACTTGGGGGAGAGGGAGGTGGGACTCAGGCGAGCTCTCCACTGGGATGCAGGTCAGGCTCCATGTGGACCCCAGGCAGAAGGTGATGCAAATCATTTATAACTACTCATCCCTCACTTGGCCCCTTTCTTGCTGAGGAAACATTCACAGTTCTTGATAATCCTGAAGGAAAGAACAGAAAATGAGAGAGTGCAATGAGATGCCTTGATTTTCTGAATGGTCTAAGAAAGTTAAAAGGGTATTGCAGTGGAAACTTCATTTGAGTCATCCACATAGATGGATGCTGGAGGGAGGAAAGAAAGTAAAAAACAAAAGGGGGTTTGAGGAAACACAACTCAAGTATATATCCTGTAGAACCAGAAAATGAGCATTAAGGGACTTTGTATCAGCTGTGTTCCTGCACTATATGGGAAACAAGGTTAAATCCAGTCATTAATAGAATTGGAATCTAATAATTAGATTATAAATATCAGATATGCCTTAACTGAGGCATGTGCTTTGTAAAAGCTCTGTGCAATATGAGAAAAATGCTATGATAAAGTACATTTGTACTTGTCCATGTCAAGAGGAAGACAGGAAGGGTTGAAAGTCCCTGACAGTATCCATAGTGAGAGGGAGGGAACATCTGACAGCTCCCTGGAGAAACTTGGCCATGAGACCTGTGTGGTATGAAGGTAAAGAATCAGCGGAGCAGAACTGTCAGCCTCTGTACAGGCTCTGGAGCAGCCCAACCACCAGGACCCCCAGATCAGCCTGGGGACTTGTCAACTCACTGATAACCATCTTGTCTCCCTGCAGGTGCGGTTCCTGGAGCAGCAGAACAAGGTCCTGGACACCAAGTGGACCCTGCTGCAGCAACAGGGCACCAAGACCGTGAGGCAGAACCTGGAGCCTTTGTTCGAGCAGTACATCAACAGCCTCAGGAGACAGCTGGATAGTATCCTTGGGGAGAGAGGCCGCCTGGACTCGGAGCTCAGGGGGATGCAGGACACGGTGGAGGACTTCAAGAACAAGTGAGTTACAGGAGAGAAACCACCTTAGATTCCTGAAGCCCACACTGCAGTCTATTAGATGACCGTGTCCAATGAGGGCATGATTCTTAGTAAAACATGTCAATAGACATGACATTATAATTGTTACTAAACACAAACCCTGAAGAACAAAAGGGCCATAAAAGTTGAGTGGGAAGAGTAGCAGAGTAAAGAAATTAGAAACCACAAATTACAACCTTTAGGCTTATTGACAGGTCTCATTTGTATATATCCAATCTGGGGAGCAGAGATCCCAGGCTGCTTTTTCTGTATCATCTTCACTGCTGACTCAATTAGATTTTATTCCTTTTAATTCCAGATATGAAGATGAAATCAACAGGCGCACAGCAGCAGAGAATGAGTTTGTGAAACTGAAGAAGGTAAGATGGGTCAGATCAGGGGTTCATGCTCCTTTCCTGAAGGAGAGGATTCTGAGAAAAGAATCATCAAGGAGACTAAAACAGGAGCAGGCTGGGCAGGAGGGCTCATCTGATCCCAGTCTGTTGGCTTCTTCCCCAGGATGTGGATATTGCCTACATGAACAAGGTTGAACTACAAGCCAAGGTAGATGCTCTCACAGATGAGATCAACTTCCTAAGAACCTTCTATGAGGCTGTAAGTATCTCTCTGCATTCTGTTTCATTGCCTTTAAAGAGATTTGTGAAGAGTGGAATATCTTTGGTCTAGGTACCTCTCTAAAAATCAGGACCAAAGATGATCGGATGATCTCTTGTTCTGCAGGAACTGGCTCAGATGCAAACCCACATCTCAGACACTTCTGTGATCCTCTCCATGGACAATAACCGCAGCCTGGACCTGGACAGCATCATCGCTGAAGTCAAAGCCCAATATGAGGAGATCGCTCAGAGGAGCCGGGCTGAGGCTGAGTCTTGGTACCAGTCCAAGGTGAGCGGTGAGGCAGCAGCTGATGAAGAATCCCTGTGCCTCCTCTGAGAACATCAATGTGGCTATAGACTTCAGTGGGGAAACTACAGCTAAGAAGTGGGGGACTTTCAGGGTAGATCTTTTGGGTAATTATGTCCAAGTCTCATAGATCAAAGAACCCAGGTTAAGATGAAAGCTAATGTAGATCAAGGTGAGTGACCTTCATTTTAGCTTTATTTCAATGTTGACTCTCAGCAACAGTACAGAACATTGCTTGTCCTGAAGAGAACCAGTCAGTCAGTGGTCCTACCAAGGATGGTGTGTGATTGGTGTAGAGTGTCAATGACCTAGTAACACCAGTTTTCTCTAAATGTCTTAGGGAAAACCATTAGAATCAATTTTTAAAACCTTGATTAGTGTCATATAAAGCCCATGGACACCACTTTGTCTCCCTCTGGTTTACAGTACGAGGAGCTGCGGGTGACGGCGGGCAGACACGGGGATGACCTGCGTAACACCAAGCAGGAGATCATTGAGATCAACCGCGTGATCCAGAGGCTGAGATCTGAGATCGACCATGTCAAGAAGCAGGTACAGTGGGGACCATGGAAGAGAAAAGCATCCTTTCCTTCCTAGACTATCAGGTATCATCAAACATCATATGGGAAATTCTTGGTCACTGAGATAAAAGCAGAGAGAGGAGGACCTGTCATGGTTGAGTTTCCCTAGGTTAGAGAGATGGATCCCAACTCAAGAGCTGGAAAAAAACTCAGGATAGGATGAATCTCAACTGGTCAATGGTTCGTACACACAGTCTAGAGGCATTGAAATGAGATTCCTTAAGGAGAATGATTGAGTTGGGTATGCAAGACACAGGTTGGCAAAGAAAAGCTCAGGCTAGAAAGTGTGGGGAAGAATACTGCAAATACGCTCATACTCAATGTGAAAAAGAATCTGAGAAAAGACACAGGACAAATGAGGGTTGTTCAATAAAAACTGTGAAGTGAAAGGAAGGTGAGGTCTCAAGAGTTTGAGATAAAATCGTCTTTCAGTGAGAATGTTTGTGGTTTTGTATAAGTTATTGTGCATCCATGTGAACTTATCCAAAGTGTCAACATTGAAAACTAGACAGTAGGTCCATTTCTTCCCGTGTCCCCTGGTCTTCAGTCTGTTGTGGTATCTTTCAGCCCCATCACCATTAGGGTGGTTAACAGAGAAGGGAATAGATTTTCTTTCTTTTTTTTTTGGAATAGATTTTCTTAACGGACTCCGAGACTAGTTAATGTTTGTAGAATGGGGAAAGACTGGACAAAAAAAAAAAACCAAACATCCTTTTCCATGAGATCTGGGCTCTAGAGCTCTTCCTCACTGGGAAAGTACAAGTATGCTTCCTCTCCCCTGGAGCCCAGACTCAGGTTCATCTGCCCCTCCTCCCCTCTAGTGCACCAGCCTGCAATCCGCCATCGCCGACGCTGAGCAGCGTGGGGAGCTGGCCCTCAAGGACGCCAGGAGCAAGCTGACTGACCTGGAGGACGCCCTGCAGAAGGCCAAGCAGGACATGGCACGGCTGCTGAAGGAGTACCAGGAGCTCATGAATGTCAAGCTGGCCCTGGACGTGGAGATTGCCACCTACAGGAAGCTGCTGGAGGGCGAGGAGTGCAGGTGAGTAACTCACACAACCTCCTCAATCATCTGGCTCCATCTCCAAGAAGTCCTGCCAATGAGCCCACGTGGAAGGCACTCTAGTGCTGGGCATAGTGCTACTCCCAGAAGAGCCCTGAGAAGGCAGGCTCCTGGGGAGTCTCCTCACACGGAGGTTTCCCGTGCGGGCCCAGCTGTGGCTCTGGGCCTCATCATGGCTGTGTCCTCTCTCTCCTAGGCTGAGTGGGGAAGGCGTTGGACAAGTCAACATCTGTAAGTACCTTCACCTGTCCCTGGCCCTTGCCCTTGCGTCCCCCTGACTGGACTCTGTGTGGCAGAGTGAGCTCACCATCTTGTCCTGACCTTGCCCCCTTGCCTCCACAGCCGTGGTGCAGTCCACCGTCTCTGGTGGCTATGGCGGTGCCGGCGGTCTCGGCGGTGGCTTAGGCGTGGGCGGAGGAAGCGGCTACTCCTACAGCGGCGGCCACAGCCTTGGAGGTGGCTTCAGTGCTGGCAGTGGCAGAGCCATCGGGGGTGGCTTCAGCTCCTGTGGGGGCAGCAGTTCCACCATCAAATACACCACCACCTCCTCCTCCTCCAGCAGGAAGAGCTACAAGCACTGAAGTCCTGTCACGGGCTCAAGCTCCCACAATGTCTCAGGCTCCCTCTGTTTTGCTCCCTCCCTTGCTCTCTCCTCCAGTTGCTTTCTCTTTCCTGCTTCCTTTTCTTACTTCTTGAATTAGAACTGAAGTTGCTGAGTGTCCTCATCTCCTCTCTCCCCAAACCTGTTGCAACTGAGCTTCCATTGTTCACCACTGGAAGGTCGCTACTTGGGTCCTAGTCCAGACAGGGCAATCCCACTTACTTTCCACTGGGCCAGGAGATCCAATCTCAGAGATGTTGTGTTCCTCCCTTGCAATGATTGTGAAAGCACAAGTGACTAGTTCTATGATGTACAGGGTTTGTATCCCTGTGTTGCTTCCTCTGCTCTTTGCTCACTTGTATTGCTAAATAAAGCAGATTTATGGGATAATGTGTGGTTTCACATAGCCTTTCTTTGTCACCAATGGTTCTTGAGGTTTTCATGTGACAAATGAAGCATTCTTCTCAGGCATGAAGCACACTCCCCACGCCCATGTGCCTCACTCCCTTCCTGTAGAGAACGTCAACAAACAGCAGCTTGGGATACTGATAATCAGCTTTCCCTCACAGATACAATTGAATCCAAATGTTTGGCAAGTGTCATGGGAGGACTCTGGTCCAGCATCATGTATACCCTGCTTTTTATTGTTGGGGCCAAGTGTAATCAATTAGTTTCTCCTCCTAAGCCCACTCAACCCACACTCAAGAGGTCAAGTCTTAATGTTCATTAGAGCAATCATGTTTCTGGCCCATCAGAGCAAAACAACATTTAGCAATTAAATAGGATATTTGATTTTTACTTAGAGTTAGCTTCCTTACCAACAAACTTGCCTGAGAAAGTATATCAAGGATAATTAAAGTATATACACTTCTGAACTGAAACTCTATTTCTGTATATGTATCCTGAAGAAATAGTACAAACACAGGAAGAAGTATATACATGGATGTGAATTCCAACCATCTTCCCAGCATGGAAAAACTGAAAGTGGGAGAGTTGATCAAATTCAGCAGAAAACTCAGATGCTGGTTTCTTAAAGTGTGAAGGCAAAATAAGAATGGTAATTTCCACCTTCTCACACCCTAACACTCTCTAGGAGATGGGTGAACCTGAGTCTTTCATCTCTCTGGTGTGCCCTGGCTGCTATGACTTCTCTGAATGGGGATAATTTAACTCAGTATATGGTGCAAGGCTCCTCATTCACTTGTGCTGCCTTTTGGCCATACCAGTCCCTATTTCCTCATGAGTGACCATTATCTCCTTTGTCTCCAGGCTCTTACATCACGAGAGAAAGTTTCCTGGTTTCAATAGCATGGACAGGGTGCCTCTGGATCTTCTTATCAGTATACTGCTGTGTTCTCCTATAACCATTTCCCCAGTGAAGTGGGCAGCCTCTCATATTGGTACCTCCTCACTCTCCCCAAAACTTCCCCAACAGCAGGTATGTGATGACTGGGTTCCAAAATCTATGCCCACTTAGTGTCAGTATTATTATGTATCTATGAGGAGTAATGGAAAGAAAATACTGATTAGGAAAAATACATAGAATACAACAATGAATAATAAACAGATTGCAAAATAATATGTAGACATGGATTTATCTAATTAAAATATTAAGGTGCAGATGTTGATAGCAAAAGAGCAGACTGGAAAGCCCCAAACTCTCCTTTTGCTAAAGAAACATTGAGAAAACAACCAGAAGCTGTCTAAACATTGTAGGAGATCTGGAAAACACTCAAAATTTGCAATAGTCAAGCAAATGTGCTGTCAAGAAAATCCATCTCCCATATTACAGCAAAATTTCATGACAATGTTCCTAGCACTTTCGCTCCCCTATATGTGGTGCAGTTGTGGTCTTGAGCAGACAGCAACCTTGTTCGTGAACTTTTTTCCCAATCCCCCTCCCATACTCCCGTCTCGCCTCAAACCCATTTGTTCCTCTTGGTCACCCTCCACCCCCCAGCACATGCATCTTGAATCAGAGATGCAGATGCAGACTATTTGCAAATTATCATGCAAGCCTCTTCAAACACATCTGGGGGGCATTCCTGAAGAAATGTTGCAAGGTTCTTACCTTTGTTTCACATAAATGCAGATGCAGGCAAGAGAAGTAGCAGGGACACTCAGTAAAAACTACAGGGCAGACTACAAACACACAGAGACCTGGGGCAAGACTATGGGAGAAGATACACAATAGACCCTGTGATCATCCAAGGTCCAGAGGCTAAGCTACAGAGAGACTCTTTGGGAAATGAGGACATTCAAAGGCAGCTGTGTATAGGAGAACATTTAGAAAACTGTGCCTAGGTCCAAGCAAAACACATGTTCAGAAATGTCTTGAGAAGTCTTCAGCATTCACCTGGGACTGCTCTCTAGGTTCAGAGCAAGCCCTGTTATGTGGTGGAGTGTCCCATCATAGGGAGAGGTGGTTGTTCTCAGTTTGCTGTTTTGGCTTTTTTGATTTTTTGTTGTTGTTTTTCAGCTTCTGGTATACAAAAAAAATCTTCATCAAAAACAGTAGCTGAACACAAGCTATAGGAGCAGCCTGATGTTTAGGTGTTCAGCATGCCAGGCTTGGCTGACTCATTTAACACTACTAGTCAGTGTGAAGCATAGGTCCTCAGGCGCAAATCCAAGAATCTCTTGTTTGCAAAAGTCACAGGGTGCATGACCTGAGGCAGGACCCTGTTAGTCATGAACTTTCTAGAAACTGGGAAGTAGAATTGGATAACAAATCAGAGACATTTGATTCCTCCTATTGGCAGCATTTTGTTAAACAAGAGGGAAAAAAAGCGGAGACTGTGAATTATAAGTTATTCTGCAGTGATTCACTGGGCAAGGTTTTTAAGGAATAACAGAATTATTTACATAGCCTGTTAGCCTGAATATGCCCCCGGCTCACTCCCCAGAATACTTTCTGCCAACAACTCATCTAGAAGGAGTTCACCTCTTTCAAAGATGAGCACTAGTCAGATGGAAACCATTCCAGGACCAACAAAAGAGATACACACTAAAAAATGAAATGAATAGGAAAATGAAAAGGCAGATAATGAGCACTCATCAGAACAAAGTCATCATAAAATATTGCCAAAACAAAATAAATCCCCTATAAAATTCAAGGGAAAAAAGCATATAATGAGAGAGTAAGATATAAAATGTTATTTAGAGAAGTCAGATATGAGGCAGAGAGAAAAATAAAACTAGCAGGGAGATGAAGGCCAAGCTGATGTCAGTACAAAGGGCAAGACATATGCTGAATGAACAGCAAAGAGCATATGGGAGAATATTGAGAAAAGAGAATCAGGGGTCTTAATGGGAGTTAACAAGAGGTTAAAGAAAGGTGAAGAGGATATAGGTTAGACAAAGAATACAAAGGAGATTCAACACAAGCATAATTTAAACACCTAACGGAAAAGAGTGTACACACACATACGCAACCTCACACACACAAGTGGTCCCTCCCAAAGCACAGAAACATCTTCAATTAGGTGGTTGGGGATTTGCACTGAGATTCATTTTGACAAATAAATATAAGCAAATGTGCGTAATTTAGTCATTTTAAATTATGCAAAACCTAGACAACATATTAAAAAGCAAAGACATCATTTTGCCAACAAAGATCCATCTAGTCAAATGGTTTTTCCAGTAGTTATGTACAGATGTGAGAGTTGGACCATAAGCAAAGCTGAGCACCAAAGAACTGATGTTTCTAAATTGTGGTGTTAGAGAAGACTCCTTAGAGTCCCTTGGACTGCAAGAAGAGCAAACCAGTAAATCCTAAAGGAAATCAATCCTGAATATTCATTGAAAGGACTGATGCTGAAGTTGAAACTCCAATATTTTGACTAGCTGATGCAAAAAGCCAACTCATTGGAAAAGACCCTGAGGCTGGGAAAGATTGAAGGCAGGAGGAGAAGGGGAAGACAGAGGATGAGATGGTTGGATGGCGTCACTGACTCAATGGACATGAGTTTGAGCAAACTTCGGGTGAGAGTGAAGGACAGGGAAGCCTGGTGTGCTGCAGTCCATGGAGTTGCAAAAAGTTGGACACGATTAGTAACTGAACAACAACAACAAATATCATATATGGGTATAAAGAATGAAGTCTTGCAGCTTGTGACAACATGGATGGATCTCTAGGGTTTTACGTTAAGTGACATAAGTCAGACAGAGAAAGACAAGTACTGCAAATCTCTCATATGTGAAATCCAAAAAGCAAATGCATTTTCAAAAATTTAAAAACTAAACTCATAGATGCAGAGACCAGATTGTTGGTTACCAGAAGTGGGGAGAGGCGGGAGAAGTGAGAGAAATGGGTTAAATGTTTTTGCAGGTTTTAAGTTTAAATAAATTAAAATTTAAAAACCTCCACAGAGATACAATCATATATTCTTAGAATGTGATAGCTAACATCACAATAATTGAGGATACCAAGGCAACAATATGGAGCAACTGAAACACTCATACACTGCTGTGGAAACACAAAATATTGCAAGAATTCTGCAAATATATATACATATATATTTATATATTTGCCTATACCTATATATCTATATAGGGCTTTCTTGGTGGCTCAGGTGGTAAAGAATCTGCCTGCAATGCAGGAGACCTGGGTTCATATGGAATGATATCAGAGAAGGCAATCACAAAAGCCAAAGAGTGGAAAACTCTATAGGATAAGTTGTTGTTGTTGCTTGGTCATTAAGTTATTTCTGACTCTTTGCAACCCCATGGACTAAAGCATGCCAGGCTTCCCTGTCCTTCACTCTCTTCTAGAGTTTTCTCAATCATGTCCATTGACTTGGTGATGCTATCGAACCACTTCATTGTCTGTGTGCTCTTCTTCTTTTGCCTTCAATCTTTCCCAGCATCAGGGTCTTTTCTAATGAGTCGGCTCCTCACATCAGGTGGCCAAAGTATTGGAGTTTCAGCTTCAGCATCAGTCCTTCCAATGAATATTCAGGATTGATTTCCTTTAGGATTGACTGGTTTGATCTCCTTGTTGTCCAAGGTACTCTCAAGAGTCTTCTCCAGCACCACAATTCGAAGGCATCAGTTCTTTGGTGCTCAGCTTTCTTTATGGTCCAACTCTCACATCCATATGTGACTACTGGAAAAACCACAGGTTTGACTATACAGACCTTTGTCAACAGGCAACCTAGTTTATTTAACAAATAAATGGCCAAAAAATTAAGAGCTAAATGATATAAAGTATGTATTATTTAAAGGATATTTCACCCAAATAAACATGCATGGACTTTATTTAGACCCTGAGTTGAACAAATTATAAAAATAAATAAGAATAAAGGGAAATTTGAGGGGGAGGAGCCAAGATGGCGGAGGAATAGGACGGGGAGACCACTTTCTCCCCTACAAATTCATCGAAAGAACAATTGAATGCAGAGCAAACTTCACAAAACAACTTCTGATCGCTAGCTGAGGACATCAGGCGCCCAGAAAAGCAGCCCATTGTCTTTGAAAAGAGGTAGGACAAAATATAAAAGATAGAAAGAGAGACAAAAGAGCTAGGGACGGAGACCCATCCTGGGAAGGGAGTCTTAATAGAGGAAGTTTCCAAACACCAGGAAACCCTCACACTGGCGGGTCTGGGGGAAGTTTTCGAATCTCGGAGGGCAACCTAACTAGGAGGAAAAATAAATAAAACCCACAGATTACGTGCCTAAAAGCAACTCCCAGCAGAAAAGTACCCCAGACGCCCGCATCTGCCACCAGCAAGTGGGGGCGGAACAGAGAGGAGCGGGCGGCATTGCTTAGGGTAAGGACCGGGCCTGAGTGCCCTGAGGGCAATCGGAGGGAGCTTTTGTGAGATACCAACTTAAATTGTGGGATAGCAAAAGAGAGAGAAAATTAACCGGCCCGAACACACTGCCGGCTGTTCGCAGAACAAAGGGTCTGAGCAAGTCCAGAGAAGAGCTCGCCGGCTGTGGACCGGCCCAGCCCCGCCGGAGGCAGGAGGCAGCGGGGAGGGGAAAGGGGCAAACTCGGTCCCAAAGACGGCATCCCCTACCACACTGCAAACAGGCCTCCAGTTTCTAACCAAAGACCTCCTGAGATTCTGGATGGTTGACATCCGCCGGGAGGGTCGCGGCTAAACACAAGGCGCACGCACCAACCGGCGGAGCGGGCGGAAACTGAGGCTGGGGCTGCGGAGGGGAGAGGGCACTCCGCACCCGGGGAGAGTGTGCCCGTCAAGCTCCTGGCTGCCTGAGCTGCTTGGGCCGGGGAAGGCACAAAACTCAGGCGCAACCGAGTCCGTGCATTTGTGGAATACCCGAAAACTGGAACCGCACGCAACGCAGGGCACGCTCCATACAGAGCAGCCGGGAGCTCGAGCAGTGTAGACGGGAAAGCAGCGCCCCTCCCTCCCCGCAGCGTGACGGAACTAGCGAACCTGAACAAGAGACCACCTCCGCCCGCCTGTGTCAGGGCAGAAATTAGGCACTGAAGAGACTGGCAAACAGAAGCCAAATAAACAAAGGGAACTGCTTCAGAAGGGACTGGTGCAACAGATTAAAATCCCTGTAGATAACACCGACTACACCGGAAGGGGCCTACAGATATCGAGAAGTGTAAGCTGTCAGCTGGAACGAGGAGCTATCTGAAACTGAACCGAACCCACACTGACTGCAACAGCTCCAGAGAAATTCCTAGATATATTTTTACCTTTTTTTTTTAATTAAAATTTTTTTTCTTTTCTTTTCTTTTTTATTTTTTTTTCTTTTATTTTCTTTTAAAATTCCCTATTACTCCCACATTACTCCTTAACTTTCATTTTCATAGATTTTTATGATTTTTTTAATTAGGAAAAAATTTTTTTTCTTGTTTTTTTTTCTTTTCTTTTTTTCTTTTTCTCTTATTTTCTTTTAAAGTCCTCTATTACTCCTCTACTACTCCTTAATTTTCATTTTCATTTCACTATAACCTTGCAAAAAAAAGAAAGAGAAGCCCTATTTTTAAACCAAACTTCATATATATTTCTAAAATTTTTTTTGTTTTTGTTTTTAATATTGTATTTTTAAGAGTCTAACCTCTACTCTAGATTTTTAATCTTTGTTTTTCAGTATGTGATATAAATTTTGGACATTTAAGAATCCAATATTCAGTTCCCATTTTTATTCAGGAGTGTGTTGATTACTCTCTCCCACTTTTGACTCTCCTTTTTCTACCTCAGAACACCTCTATTTCCTCCTTTCCCCTTCTCTTCCCAATCCAATTCTGTGAGTCTTTGTGGGTGTCTGGGCTACAGAGAACACTCTGGGAACAGAGAACTGTGTAGATCTGTCTCTCTCCTCTTGAGTCCCCCTTTTTCTCCTCCTGCTCATCTCTATCTCCCTCCTCCCTCTCCTCTTTTTCATGTAACTCTGTGAACCTCTCTGGGTGTCCCTCATGGTGGAGAATCTTTTCACTATTAACCTAGAAGTTTTATTATCAGTGCTGTATAGTTGGAGAAGTCTTGAGACTACTGGAAGAATAAGACTGAAATCCAGAGGCAGGAGACTTAAGCCCAAAACCTGAGAACACCAGAAAACTCCTGACTATATGGAACATTAAGTAATAAGTGACCAACCAAAAGCCTCCATACCTACACTGAACCACCACCCAAGAGCCAGTAAGTTTCAGAGCAAGACATACCACGCAAATTCTCCAGCAATGCAGGAACATAGCCCTGAGCGTCAACATACAGGCTGCCCAAAGTCACACCTAACACATAGACCCATCTCAAAACTCATTACTGGGCACTCCATTGCACTCCAGAGAGAAGAAATTCAGTTTCACGCACCAGAACACCGACGCAAGCTTCCCTAACCAGGAAACCTTGACAAGCCAATCATCCAACCCCACCCACTGGGTGAAACCTCCACAATAAAAAGGAACCACAGACCTCCAGAATACAGAAAGCCCACTCCAGATACAGCAATCTAAACAAGATGAAAAGGCAGAGAAATACTCAACAGGTAAAGAAACATGAAAAATGCCCACCAAGTCAAACAAAAGAGGAGGAGATAGGGAATCTACCTGAAAAAGAATTTATAATAATGATAATAAAAATGATCCAAAATCTTGAAAACAAAATGGCCTGGAGACAAAGATTGAAAAGATGCAAGAAATGTTTAATAAAGACCTAGAAGAAATAAAAAAGAGTCAATTAAAAATGAATAATGCAATACATGAGATCAAAAACACTCTGGAGGGAACCAAGAGTAGAATAACGGAGACAGAAGATAGGATAAGTGAGGTAGAAGATGAAATGGTGGAAATAAATGAAGCAGAGAGGAAAAAAGAAAAAAGAATCAAAAGAAATGAGGACAACCTCAGGGACCTCTGGGACAATGTGAAATGCCCCAACATTCGAATCATAGGAGTCCCAGAAGAAGAAGACAAAAAGAAAGGCCATGAGAAAATACTTGAGGAGATAATAGCTGAAAACTTCCCTAAAATGGGGAAGGAAATAGCCACCCAAGTCCAAGAAACCCAGAGAGTCCCAAACAGGATAAATCCAAGGTGAAACACCCCAAGACACATATTAATCAAATTAACAAAGATCAAACACAAAGAACAAATATTAGAAGCAGCAAGGGAGAAGCCAGAAATAACACACAAAGGGATTCCCATAAGGATAACAGCTGATCTATCAATAGAAACCCTCCAGGCCAGAAGGGAATGGCAGGACATACTTCAAGTAATGAAAGAGAATAACCTACAACCTAGATTACTGTACCCAGCAAGGATCTCCTTCATATCTGAATTCAAAAGCTTTACAGACAAGCAAAAGCTGAGAGAATTCAGCACCACCAAACCAGCTCTTCAACAAATGCTAAAGGATCTTCTCTAGACAGGAAACACAGAAAGGTTGTATAAACGTGAACCCAAAACAACAAAGTAAATGGCAACGGGACCATACCTATCAATAACTACCTTAAATGTAAATGGGTTGAATGCCCCAACCAAAAGACAAAGACTGGCTGAATGGATACAAAAACAAGACCCCTATATATGCTGTCTACAAGAGACCCACCTCAAAAGAAGAGACACGTACAGAGTAAAAGTGAAGGGCTGGAAAAAAATATTTCACTCAAACGGAGAACAAAAAAAGCAGGAGTTGCAATACTCATATCAGATAAATTAGACTTTCAAATAAAGGCTGTGAAAAGAGACAAAGAAAGACACTACATAATGATCAAAGGATCAATCCAAGAAGAAGATATAACAATTATAAATATATATGCACCCAACATAGGAGCACTGCAATATGTAAGGCAAACGCTAACGAGTATGAAAGAGGAAATTAATAGTAACACAATAATAGTGGGAGACTTTAATACCCCACTCACAACTATGGATAGATCAACTAAACAGAAAATTAACAAGGAAACACAAACTTTAAATGACATAATGGACCAGCTAGACCTAATTGATATCTATAGGACATTTCACCCCAAAACAATCAACTTCACCTTTTTCTCAAGTGCACACGGAACCTTCTCCAGAATAGATCACATCCTGGGCCATAAATCTAGTCTTGGTAAATTCAAAAAAATTGAAATCATTCCAGTCCTCTTTTCTGACCACAGTGCAGTAAGGTTAGATCTCAATTACAGGAAAAAAATTGTTAAAAATTCAAACATATGGAGGCTAAATAACACGCTTCTGAATAACCAACAAATCATAGAAGAAATAAAAAAAGAAATAAAAATATGCATAGACATGAATGAAAGTGAAAACACAACAACTCAAAACCTATGGGACACTGTAAAAGAAGTGCTAAGGGGAAGGTTCATAGCATTACAGGCTTACCTCAAGAAACAAGAAAAAAGTCAAATAAATAACCTAACTCTACATCTAAAGCAACTAGAGAAGGAAGAAATGAAGAACCCCAGGGTTAGCAGAAGGAAAGAAATCTTAAAAATTAGGGCAGAAATAAATGCAAAAGAAACTAAAGAGACCATAGTAAAAATAAACAAAGCTAAAAGCTGGTTTTTTGAAAAAATAAACAAAATTGACAAGCCATTAGCAAGACTCATTAAAAAACAAAGGGAGAAGAACCAAATTAACAAAATTAGAAATGAAAATGGAGAGATCACAACAGACAACACTGAAATACAAAGGATCATAAGAGACTACTACCAGCAGCTCTATGCCAATAAAATGGACAACTTGGAAGAAATGGACAAATTCTTAGAAAAGTATGACTTTCCAAAACTGGACCAGAAAGAAATAGAAGATCTTAACAGACCCATCACAAGTAAGGAAATCGAAACTGTAATCAGAAATCTTCCAGCAAACAAAAGCCCAGGACCAGATGGCTTCACAGCTGAATTCTACCAAAAATTTAGAGAAGAGCTAACACCTATCTTACTCAAACTCTTCCAGAAAATTGCAGAAGAAGATAAACTTCCAAACTCATTCTATGAGGCCACCATCACCCTAATTCCAAAACCAGACAAAGATGCCACAAAAAAAGAAAACTACAGGCCAATATCACTGATGAACATAGGTGCAAAAATCCTTAACAAAATTCTAGCAAACAGAATCCAACAACATATTAAAAAAATCATACACCATGACCAAGTGGGCTTTATCTCAGGAATGCAAGGATTCTTTAATATCCACAAATCAATCAATGTAATACACCACATTAACAAATTGAAAGATAAAAACCATATGATTATCTCAATAGATGCAGAAAAAGCCTCTGACAAAATTCAACATCCTTTTATGATTAAAACTCTCCAGAAAGCAGGAGTAGAAGAAACATACCTCAACATAATAAAAGCTGTATATGACAAACCCACAGCAAGCATTACCCTCAATGGTGAAAAATTGAAAGCATTTCCCCTGAAATCAGGAACAAGACAAGGGTGCCCACTCTCACCACTACTATTCAACATAGTTTTGGAAGTTTTGGCCACAGCAATCAGAGCAGAAAAAGCAATAAAAGGAATCCAGATAGGAAAAGAAGAAGTGAAACTCTCGCTGTTTGCAGATGACATGATCCTCTACATAGAAAACCCTAAAGACTCTACCAGAAAATTACTAGAGCTAATCAATGAATACAGTAAAGTTGCAGGATATAAAATTAACACACAGAAATCCCTTGCATTCCTATGCACTAACAATGAGAAAACAGAAAGAGAAATTAAGGGAACAATACCATTCACCATTGCAACAAAAAGAATAAAATACTTAGGAGTATATCTACCTAAAGAAATAAAAGACCTGTACATAGAAAACTATAAAACACTGATGAAAGAAATCAAAGAGGACACAAACAGATGGAGAAACATACCGTGTTCATGGATTGGAAGAATCAATATTGTTAAAATGGCTATACTACCCAAAGCAATCTATAGATTCAATGCAATCCCTATTAAGCTACCAACGATTTTTTCACAGAATTAGAACAAATAATTTCACAATTTGTATGGAAATACAAAAAACCTCGAATAGCCAAAGTAATCTTGACAAAGAAGAATGGAGCTGGAGGAATCAACCTGCCTGACTTCAGACTATACACAAAGCCACAGTCATCAAGATAGTATGGTACTGGCACAAAGACAGAAATATAGGTCAATGGAACATAATAGAAAGCCCAGAGATAAATCCACGAACCTAAGGACACCTTATCTTCAACAAAGGAGGCAAGGATATACAATGGAAAAAAGACAACCTCTTTAACAAGTGGTGCTGGGAAAACTGGTCAACCACTTGTAAAAGAATGAAGCTAGGACACTTTCTAACACCATACACAAAAATAAACTCAAAATGGATTAAAGATCTAAATGTAAGACCAGAAACTATAAAACTCCTAGAGGAAAAGATAGGCAAAACACTCTCTGACATAAATCACAGCAAGATCCTCTATGACCCACCTCCCAGAATATTGGAAATAAAAGCAAAAATAAACAAATGGGACCTAATGAAACTTAAAAGCTTTTGCACAACAAAGGAAACTATAAGCAAGGTGAAAAGACAGCCCTCAGGTTGGGAGAAAATAATAGCAAATGAAGCAACAGACAAAGGATTAATCTCAAAAATATACAAGCAACTCCTGAAGCTCAATTCCAGAAAAATAAATGACCCAATCAAAAAATGGGCCAAAGAACTAAACAGACATTTCTCCAGAGAAGACATACACATGGCTAACAAACACATGAAAAGATGCTCAACATCACTCATTATCAGAGAAATGCAAATCAAAACCACAATGAGGTACCATTACACACCAGTCAGGATGGCTGCTATCCAAAGTCTACAAGGAATAAATGCTGGCGAGGGTGTGGAGAAAAGGGAACCCTCTTACACTGTTGGTGGGAATGCAAACTAGTACAGCCGCTATGCAGAACAGTGTGGAGATTTCTTAAAAAACTGGAAATAGAACTGCCATATGACCCAGCAATCCCACTTCTGGGCATACACACTGAGGAAACCAGATCTGAAAGAGACACATGCACCCCAATGTTCATCACAGCACTGTTTATAATAGCCAGGACATGGAAGCAACCTAGATGCCCATCAGCAGACAAATGGATAAGGAAGCTGTGGTACATATACACCATGGAATATTACTCAGCCATTAAAAAGAATTCATTTGAATCAGTTCTAATGAGATGGATGAAACTGGAACCCCTTATACAGAGTGAAGTAAGCCAGAAAGATAAAGAACATTACAGCATACTAACACATATATATGGAATTTAGAAAGATGGTAATGATAACTCTATATGCAAAACAGAAAAAGAGATACAGATGTACAGGACAGACTTTTGGACTCTGTGGGAGAAGGCGAGGGTGGGATGTTTCGAGAGAACAGCATCAAAACATGTATATTATCTATGGTGAAACAGATCACCAGCCCAGGTGGGATGCATGAGACAAGTGCTCGGGCCTGGTGCACTGGGAAGACCCAGAGGGATCGGGTAGAGAGGGAGGTGGGAGGGGGGGATCAGGATGGGGAAATACATGTAACTCCATGGCTGATTCATGTCAATGTATGACAAAAGCCACTACAATATTGTAAAGTAATTAGCCTACAACTAATAAAAATAAATGAAAAAAAAGAATAAAGGGAAATTTGAATGTTCACTAAACTTCTTGATGTTAAAGAATTATTGTTAAATTTTTAAGGTATAAAAATAGCATTTTGGTCATTTTCTAAAGAGGCTATCATTTAGACATAAACACTGAATTGAATATGAAACTCTATGACCTTCCTTCTGGAATTTCCTTTCAAATAATTTAAGATGGATGAAGAAAGTGGGTGGAGTTATGGATGAAATAAAGTTGACCTTGAGATAATAATTGCAAAATCTGGGTAATGGGCACCCATCCATAATAGATCAATAAGGACCTCTTATGTTGTTCTCATACTTTTCTATCTGTTAATTTTTACATAATGGGAAGAGCGAGTCGAATTTAACATATTTGTAATCACTGGGAAAATGGTAATCTCTCCGTTAGGGCATAAACAATAGACTGCTCTTAGATTTCCAAGTTCTCAGCTATTATAAAAGATCAGATTGGACTTGTGGATGAAGCAAAGCTGGCTTTGACATAATAATTGCAAAGTCAAGGTAATGGGCATATACATTCTGATACACAAGCATATTGAATGCATAAATTCATAAAATTTCTAAAATCCATAATTCAATGCATATTGAACCTTTGTTTGAGACAAAGTCTAACTCCTAGCCTCAGTTAATTGAGGAATACTGATATCAAAGATCAAAGGCAGGAGAATTTTTCCCTTTGTTAAAGGAAGCCATAAAGCAGCCTTCTTAGTTCTTATCTTTTATAATAACCCAAGTATCATCTCATTGTTTATAAAGCCCAGCCCTTCCCAATCTCAGGCTCACCTTCTAGGACTGAGCCCAACCCATTCTTCCTTGTACACTAGCTACTGGAAGCCCATCTCATACTTTTCCTCTCATACCCTTCTTAACCTCTTCTTCAGGAACCATGTCTTGCAAATCCATTCTGAAGACCCGAAGCAGCAGCCGCAGGGGCTTCAGTGCCGGCTCAGCCAGAGTCCCTGGGGTCTGCCGCTCTGGCTTCAGTAGCGTGTCTCTGTCCCGCTCCAGGGGCAGTGGCGGCCTCGCTGGAGTGTGTGGAGGAGCTGGCTTTGGCAGCCGCAGCCTCTATGGCCTAGGCGGCTCCAAGAGGATCTCCATCGCAGGGGGCAGCTGTGTCATCGGTGGCGGATACGGCGGCAGAATTGGAGCTGGCTATGGCTTCGGAGGTGGAGCCGGGAGTGGATTTGGTTTTGGTGCTGGGGCTGGTAGTGACTTTGGGCTTGGTGGTGGAGCTGGCTTTGGAGGTGGCTTCGGTGGTGCTGGCTTTCCTGTGTGCCCCTCTGGAGGCATTCAAGAGGTGACCATCAACCAGAGTCTCCTAACTCCTCTCAACCTGCAAATCGACCCCACCATCCAGCGGGTGAGGACTGAGGAGCGGGAACAGATCAAGACCCTCAACAAGTTTGCCTCCTTCATCGACAAGGTGAGCTGAGAGCATCTGTCCCCCAGTGGGGATTGCAGAGTGTCCAAGAGAGCCAACTAATGTCCTATCAGGGGGAGACTCGGGGGGAAAGAGAGGAGGGGACTCAGAGGAGCTCTCTACTGGCATGCAGGACAGGTTCCATGTGTATCACAGGCAGGAGATGATGAAATCATTTAGATCCTGCAAATTTCTCTCATTCCTGCCTAGGAAACATTGTCAACTCTTGATAACCCTGAAGCAGAGAAAAAGGAAAGAGTGAAATAGATAAACACTTACCATTAATGGGTCTACAATGGGATACAAAGAAAAGGCCAGTCACTACCTACTCTGAGGTTCTGGCCCACCTTTCTAGTAGGAAGAAAAAAAAAAAAGGAAGGAAAGTTAAAAAAAAAAAATTTCCATACAGATGAGAAAAAAATATTTGAGATGTGTAAATATTTATAATTTGCTTTTATAAAGAAGTTATTCTAGAGACAGAGCATGGCCACCTACAACAATGCTTTAGAAGAGATACAGCACTAAATGTGAGTTTAGATTAGTATTTAATTATTAGATAACATTTAACATCCCTTTTACTGTAATCCACTAGAAAATAAAAGCTTTGTGTATTATATCAGATAAAAACCACTTTAAACTGAAATTTTGATTCTGCTTGCCAAAATAAAGACAGGAAGTGATGAAAATTCACTGATATAGGTACACTTACTTATAGGGCAGGAACAGCTCAAAAATCCATGGGGGAATTTCATCAGTGAGATCTGTCAGTTTAGAAGGAATAAGATTAGGGGAGCATACCTCCCAATCTGAGTCTCTGTATTCTCTTAGTAGCTCAGCACCATGGACACCACTCCAGCCTTCTTGGAAACCTAATAAGACAACACTTGTTGCTCTCTATGGCCAGCAAATGACTCTCTTGCTTTCCTCCAGATGTAGTTCCTGGAGAAACAAGGGCCTGGACACCAAGAGGACCCTCCCTCAGGAGCAGGGATCCAAGCCTGCGAGGCTGACCCTCGTGACTATGTTTGAGCAGTACATCAACAACCTCAGGGAGTGGAAGGATTATCTTCTGTTTTTTTAGTGACTGCCCAGATTCAGAGCTCATGCAGGATCTGGTGGGGAACTGACACATGCAGGGTCTGGTGGAGAATTTCAAGAACAAGTAGATTACAGGAGAGAAATAGTTCAGCTTTCTGAAACCCACACTTAGTCTGCTGAGTGACTAGGTTCAGTTGTGGGCATGATTGCTTAAGAAAAAATATCCAGTGGAAATGGAAATTGTAAATTGTTGTCTAAACAGGAACAGACTCACAGATTTAGAAAAGGAAATTATGGTTCCCAGGGTTGGGGGGGGAAGATGGGGGAAGGGACAGTAAGAGAGTTTGGGAAGGTCATATACACACTGCTGTATTTAAAATGGATAACTGACAAGGACCTACTGCATAGTACATGTAACTCTGCTCAATGTTATGTGGCAATCTGGATGGGAGGGGAGTTTGAGGGAGAATGGATATATGTATATGTATGGCTAAGTCCCTTCGCTGCTCACCTGAAATTATCACAACATTGTCAATCGGCTATACTCCAATACAAAATAAAAAGTTTTTTAAAAAAATAGATAACTAATGAGAACCTACAGTGCAGCACAGGGAACTCTACTCGATGCTCTGTGGTGACCTAAATGGGAAAGAAATCCAGAAAAGAGGGAATATATGTACACATATAACTGATTCACTTTGCAGTATAGTAGAAACCAACACAACATTATAAATCAACTTTATTCCAATAAAAATTAATTAAAAATAAATACATCACCTAAGAAAAATATGAATGAACAAAATGGACAATAGACTTCATTATCAAGTACATATCCCCAATACTAGGGGAAAAGATGAGAGAATAGTCACTTCCTAGGCTCCTTAGACTGACAGTTCCATTCAATAATTATCCATTGGGTAATTGACCCAAAAATGTTGGGTCAGGACAGGTTCTTTCGAAATCCTTTATGAATTGGCTCAAGCATCTCTCCTCATCCTCTAAGCACAAAATCAATTTGTAACACTGAAGAAAGTGAGCTTAGCAATGGTAGGTGTCCCTATCCTTTTGTTGAAGGATAGAAGAGCCCACATCTGAGAAGAGAAGATGTTGGGTGGGCTGGGAGTGGGAGTCAGCTGAGTCTGAGTTGTTCCTCCTCTCCCAGGAGGTAGATGCTGCATGAATGAGGCTGAACTGCACACCAAGATAAGTACCTTTAACGATCAGGTTGTTCTCTTACATTCCTACTTTGAGATGGTGAGTTTGCTTATTTTTCTGCTTAAGGGTCTGAGTGGATGGAATGCTGGGGGGTGGATCTCATAGATGTATCACTGGAAGCAGAGGCACTGACAATCCATATCTCGTAGGAGTGCCCTCAGATGCAATCTCAGAGCTTAGACATTTTCATGGTCTTCTTCATGGACAACCACCATAATCTGGACCTGGATAGCATCATCTCTGAGGGTGAAGGCCTATAGAGAAGATTGCTCAAATGAGGCCAAGTCCTTATACCAGACAAATGTGAGCAGTTTCCAGCAATGGGAGAGGAATTCTGTGTCCCTGACTCCCTGCCCACAGTTGGTTACACTCAGCTGCACCAGCTTAACTGTACTTTTTTGAGTGGAGTCTGAAATACAAAGACACTGGGTGATCTCATAGGATGTCTGTCATTGTTCCATTCACGTAGACAATTAAAGAATTTTCAATAAGGCCTACTGAACAAAAAGAAAAAAGTTTAATGACATTGCCCTACTGAGTTTTGCCTTCAACCTCTTTCTGATTATGAAATCCCTTAGATATCACAAAGAACATCACTAGTTAATTGAAAAACTAGATACTCAGTGATCAAACAGAACTATTCAATTGTGCAGCAGCAAATAATCTTGTGCCATCTATTTTTTCTAGAGAAGAAGTCACGTCATTTGGTACGAGTTTATTAGAGGGCTGGGAATTGAAAGCCACTGTTGGCACATGAAAGTCCAGAAACACTGCATCTCCGCCCATGCACACGTCTTCTCTGTCCTTCTGGACTACAGGATAAGTAGCTGCAGGCCAAGATAAACAGACAAAGGGATGAACTGCACAAAATCAAGCAGGAGACTGCTGGGCTCAGCCCACATGATCCAGAGACCGATCTGAGATAGACAATGGCCACGTGCACTTCACCATCTCCAGTGGCTATGGTGGTGTCAGTGGTGTCAGCAGTAGCTTAGGCCTGCACAGGTTCAGTGGCTAACCTTACAGCAGCGGTCACAGCCTTGGAGGTGGCTTCAGTTCTGGCAGTGCCAGAGCCATGGGGGGCTGGTTTTAGCTCCCTGGGGGCAGCAGTTCCACCATCAAATACATCACCACCTCCTCCTCCTTCAGCAAGAAGATCTAAAGCACCAAAGTTATCCTATTGGTATTTGGTCCCACATTGTCTCAGGTCTCCTATTCAACTGCATTGCCCATTCCTTAGGATGTTGCCTCTCTCCTGCTTCCGACTTCTCTTGGCCTATCAGCTAGAGTTTAAATTTCAAAGTTCTTATTTCCATGGATAAGGAAGCTGTGGTACATATACACCATGGAATATTACTCAGCCATTAAAAAGAATTCATTTGAACCAGTCCTAATGAGATGGATGAAGCTGGAGCCCATTATACAGAGTGAAGTAAGCCAGAAAGATAAAGAACATTACAGCATACTGACACATGTATATGGAATTTAGAAAGGTGATAACGATAACCCTATATGCAGAACAGAAAAAGAGACACAGAAACACAGAACAGACTTTTGAACTTTGTGGGAGAATGTGAGGGTGGGATATTTGAAAAGAACAGCATGTATACTATCTATGGTGAAACAGATCACCAGCCCAGGTGGGATGCACGAGACAAGTGCTCGGGCCTGGTGCACTGGGAAGACCCAGAGGAATCGGGTGGAGAGGGAGGTGGGAGGGGGGATCGGGATTGGGAATACATGTAAATCCATGGCTGATTCATATCAATGTATGACAAAACCCACTGGGAAAAAAAAATAATAATAATAAAAATTAAAAAAGAAAAAAAGAAAAAAAAAAAAAAAAAACAAAGTTCTTATTTCCTCTGTCATACCAACTTCACCTGAGCTTCCCTTATTCACCTTCAGAAGGTTAGCAGTCAGTGTCATGGAGATATGTAGACATCCTATTGATGTTCCCATCTTACCATTTTCATCAGTCTACCATGATTCTGGGGAAAAAATGACTTATGCCACCCTTGAAAACTGAAACTCAATCCACATCAGGCTATCAGAGCAGGGACTCTTCCCTTTAATTTTAATTATCCTATCCATTCTAACAAGACTCAAGAGTTCCCCACAGAATGAATAAGTTATTTTCTTCTGCAGTGTCCCTAAATGGTATTGACACTACCCTCTCAGGTGCAGTTATATCCCTGCTCTCTTTGCTTTCTTTTGTTGTGTTGAAGAAAGCAAATTTCTAATAAAAAGATTCTGTGTTAGATTGTATTGTTGATCATGTACTGGTTCTGAAATTTTCTTATCCCACACAATGATCCTCATCTTTGTAGAACCACCTCTCAGCCCCACTGATGACTTAACCTGTCTCATACCCAACTCTGTTGGTCAACATCAGGTGATACTCAGTTATCCCGTGGGTGGATGACTATCAACTGTTACATGGCTTTCTGCCACTTGGCTTTTTCTCAAAATGGAGTCTTTGAAACAGTCTCTTCAGCAAGTGGTGTTGGGAAAGTTGGACACCTATGTGTAAATCAATGAAGTTAGAACATGCCCTCTCACCATACACAAAGATAAACTCAAAATAGCTTAAAGACTGAAACATAGGACATGGCACCATAAAACCCCTAAAAAAGAACACAAGCAAAACATCCTCTGACATAAATAGTAGTAATATTTTCTTGGGTCAGTCTCCCAAGGCAACCTCATCAGACTTACAAGCTTTTGTACAGCAAAGGAAACCATAACAAAATATAAAGACAATCTACTGAATGGGAGAAAATATTTGCAAATGCTGTGACTGACAAGGGCTTAGTTTTCAAAAACAGCTCATACAAAAAAACAACAAAAACAGCCCAATCGGAAAATGGGAGAAGACCTAAAGAAACATTTCTCTAAAGAAGAAATAGAGATGGCCAATAGGCAAATGAAAGATCAGCATCACTTATAGTTAGAGAAATGCAAATCAAAGTTATCAATACAATGAGGTACCACCTCATAATGGTCTGAATGGTCATCATCAAAAAGTCTACAAATAACAAATGCTAGAGTGGAAGTGGAAAAAGGGAACCCTCCTTACACTGTTGGTGATTCAACCACTGTGGAAAACAGTATGGAGGTTCCTCAGAAAACTAAAAATAGAATTATTATATAATCCAACAATCCCACTCCTGGGTATATATCCACACAAAACTATACTTTAAAAAGATATGTACATCCCTATGTTCATAGTAGCACTATTCGCAATAGCCAAAACATGGAAGCAATCTCAATGTCCATCAACAAATGAATGGATAAAGAAGATGTGGTACATATATACAATGGAATACTACTCAGCCATAAAAAATAATAAAATAATGCCATTTGTACCAACATGCATGCAACTAGATATTATCATATTGAGTGAAATAAGTCAGAAAGACAAAGCCAAATCCCATATGATGTCACTTGTATGTGGAATCTAAAATATGACACAAATGAACTTTTCTTTGAAACAGAAAATCAGGGACATACAGAATAGATTGGTGGTTGCCAAGAGGGTAGGTGGGTGGTGGCAGAGGGTAGGAGTGGGAGTTTAGGATTAGCAGATGCAAATTGGTATAAAGAGCCTCTTGATGAAGGTGAAAAGGGAAAGTGAAAAAGCTGGCTTAAAACTCAACATTCAAGAAACAAAGATCATGGCATCCAGTTTCATCACTTCATGGCAAATAGATGGGAAAACAATGGAAACAGTGACAGACTTTATTTTCTTGGGCTCCAAAATCACTGCAGATGGTGACTGCAGCTATAAAATTAAAAGACGCTTGTTCCTTGGGAAAAAGCTATGACAAACCTGGACAGCAATCCTAAAAAGCAGAGACATCACTTTGCCGACAAAGGCCCATATAGTCAAAGCTATGGTTTTGCCAGTAGTCACATATAGATGTGAGAGTTGGACCATAAAGAAGCCTGAGCACCAAATAATTGATGCTTTTGAATTGTGGTGTTGAAGAAGACTCTTGAAAATCCCTTGGACTGTAAGGAGGTCAAACCAGTCAATCCTAAAGAAAATCAATCCTGATTACATATTGGAAGGACTGATGCTGAAGCTGAAGCTCCAATACTTTGGCCATTTGATGCAAAGAGCTGACTCATTAGAAAAGATGATGGGAAAGATTGAAGGCAGGAGGAGAAGGGAATGACAGAGGATGAGATGGTTGGATGGCATCACTGACTCAATGAACATGAGTTTGAGCAAGCTCCGGGAGATGGTAAAGGACAGGGAAGCCTGGTGTGCTGCAGTTCATGAGGTCGCAAAGAGTCGGATACGACTGAGAGACTGAACAACAACAATAACAAGGGCCTACTACATAGCACAGGGAACTATATTCAATATCCTATGATAAGCCATAATGGAAAAGAATATGAAAAAGAATGTACATGTGTACATATAAAGCTGAGTCACTGCTATATAGCAGTAATTAACATAACATTGTAATTTAACTATATTTCAATAAAAAACAAGTTTTCAAATGGAGTCTTTGAAAATATACTAGGAAAGAAAATGAAGCTGGGTTCCTGGAAACTGGATCAGCATGATCTGATAACTGAGGTGTTTGTTTTTCCATCTCCATCACTTGGTCCCCATCTGATCTCTGAGACTCTCTCAGAGATTCCCTTCACAGCCCCCACCCAGGACTGGGAAACCTCTGCACTGATCCAGTGGAACAGAGGATAGTTGGTAGGAAGGTGAAATGTTTGATCCCTCTCTGTAATAATACCAATTTTTGCCATAAAGCTATTGCTTTGTTACAACATCTTAGATGTATCAGTCAAGCTGATGAGTACAGAAAAGGAATATTCCAGATCTTGGTGGATTGACTTAAAACCATGTGGTGCTTAATGAGTTGGAGTGGATTTCCTTTTACCCAAAGATATTTGGGATCCACTGAAGAACTTTCAACAAATGCTGGTTAAAATTCATAAAACTGTACACCTCAAAATGGTGAATTTGACTGTCTGTAAATTGTATCTCCATAATGTTGAAATAAAATGATGCTATCAAAAAAGTCAATTAAATAAACTAATAAAACCTCTGAACAGTGTTGTTTAGAGACTTTGCTTTGAAATGCTATTGGCAAAAAAAAAAAGAAAAAAGGTTGAAAAATGGTCCAAGTTGACATATGACATTCAGATTAGCATGAAGGTAGTTCTGATTGGGAATATTCTCCTTTTGTGACAGGATATCAAAAAACCATTTTCACTGTAAAATTCTATACAAGCTAGATCGATGTTAGAGGTTTATTCAAACCTTTCCAGATACCTGTGTCATGTTATGATTATTTACTTTTAGATAGAAACAGACTTTTAGGCCAAGTTTACACAAGCTTATTCTAGAATTTGGCTAACCAGGCTTTTCAACCAGGTCCTGTCTGTATGCAAACAAATAAAAAATAAAGGAAAATTCCCTAAAAGCAACAAGAGCCAGTTCTGTTATAATAATTTTGCTGCTTTGAAGCCAGGGCAGAGACCCTCTATCCTGTGTCATGGATCAAGTGGCAATCTAGCCTTGTTCTGTGGTTGTCTACAGGTGGGCAAGGGTCTCTCAGCTGAGCAGGTCACTAGGCAGAAACTTTGGAACTAGGGGAGACTTCTTGTCAACTGCAAATTGGCACTTGCCATCTGCCTCTACAAGAATTAAGTCATGGGCTGCTGACCTTCAACACTCCCTGAAAGGAGTTTAGGGTGGAGAGCAGAAACAAGGCATGCTGTGCTTGGGGAAAGACTGGCCGGGCAGGTCTTCAGAGAGTTAGATATTTTCAGGAGCTGATTTTATGAGCCCAGTTATTGTATCTCCTCATATCTAGAAAAGCACTAAAATCTTTCACAGTGATGACTGCTTCTCATCATGGGCAGAAAGCTTCATGAGACTAGCAGAAAACTTCTGGAAAAATATGTGCTTGATTGCACGTATTATTCCCCCTTGACCAAAATCACATATATACTGACCTTCCACCCTGCTTCTTTGGAACAGTTTCTCAGCTGAGGTGCTGTCTCCTGGGCTGTAGTCCTCATTTTGCCCCCAAATAAAACTTAACTCACAGCTCACGTTGTGCAATTTTTTTTAAATTGACACTTCTGAGGATTAGTGACCTCTCTACCCTGCCATAATGCAGCTGTAGGGTTTGAGTCAAGGGGGTGATTGAAGCAGAGGTTAAGAACTGCCAAGCAGCATAAAATCCCAAAAGTTGGTGGGGAAACTTACTATTGAGCCAGACACAGACTCTGCTTCCCCTCCCCATGGGAAGCTCTCTGTGATATCAGTTAACTTACAGGCCTTCCTCACCACCCTGGAATGAGGGTCAGGTATGTCCCCAGTTCTGTGGAAGCCAGCTATATACCAGCAGCTTGACACTGAGGGTAGGCATCATTATCCCTGTCGGTTTTGAATAGGGTCACCAGACAAAAGAGGCGGCTTGGTGAAACCTGAATTTCATACAAACAACAAAAACATTTTAGCATAAGTTTGTCCCCAGTGGGGCTTCCAAGATGGTGCTAGCGGTAAAGAACCTGCCTGCCAATGCAGGAGACGTAAGAGACAGGTTCAGTCCCTGGGTCGGGGAGATCCCCTGGAGGAGAGTATGGAAATCCACTCCAGTATTCTTGCCTGGAGAATCCCATAGACAGAGGAGACTGGCGTGCTACAGTCCATAGGGTCGCAGAGTCATACACGACGGAAGCACCTTAGCACACACGCACACATGTCCCCAATACTGTACAGAACTTACCTATACTAAAAAAATGATTTGCTGTTTCTCTGAACTTAAAATTGAACTGCATATCTTATATTTTTATTTATTAACTAGGGCAATCCTACCTGTGAACTACAGACATATTGAACCACGGACAAGGGCACAGGTTGTTGAGCTGCTGCTCCAAATTCCCATTGGGAAGGGACAGACAGTAGGTAAAGACCAAACTCCCACACAGATCAATTCAAACAGCCTTGGGCTTTCCTGGGTTTCTTACAGTTATGTGTCACCATTGGTGATCCCTAGTATCAGGGCTTCCATTTGTTTCTATAATTGCTAAGACTTGATCCTGGAGGAGGGAAACAGCAGTACAGCTGTTTGGCCATTTTAGCCAGAACTTTAGCTATAGATTTTTCTAAAGGATGTTGTGCTTATCTACTAAGTATGTGATTTTTTTTAAATGATGTTAATGAGGATAAAGGGTGAAAGCAAACATGTAAGTCAAAATATTAATAGTGATAGATTCCAGTGAGTGGAAATTTGAGTAAATGTTCTTTTCCTTTTTGTACTTTCTTGCTACATTATTTTATATATATATATATATATATATACTCCTTTACCACATTGAAATACTACTTTTATTACATGTTGAATTCATATTTTTTCTGTACTGTCCCATTTACCTCTTTGTGCAATCACACCATTGTCTTTACTAAGGCTTTCTATTCCACAATAGCCTTTGATACAGCGATTTCTACTCATTGCTTGCTTTCACTGTTCTTTTTTGTGATTATTGTGTGTTTTGTTTTGTGGTTGCTGTTGCTAATAAGTTTCCCTAGGGATTTTACAGTTTCTAACAATGCACTTGGGGCTTCCCTTGTAGCTCAGTCGGTAAAGAATCTGCCTGCAGTGCGGGAGACCTGGGTTCGATCCCTGGGTTGGGAAGATACCCTGGAGAAGGAAATGGCAACCCACTCCAGTATCATTGCCTGGAAAATCTCATGGACAGAGGAGCCTGGTGAGCTTCAGTCCATGGGGTCGCAGAGTCAGGCTGAGCGGCTAACACTAACTAACAATGCACTTACGTGAGTGCGTGCTTGAATCCAAGCACATGTTGGATTCAACTGAATTATGTGCCTTCTCTTGGAAAAAAAACCTTTTCACCTGGCAGAGCCAGAACTACACCCATAAACACACACACACACTCATACAACATAGGAATTAAAAGGCAAAGGTTGTGCATACAAAGTATGAATGTACATGAAAAATGGCAGGTCCAACTTCAGAGAGGCTGCGTGAGTGTCAATTCCTTTCACAGTTGTGAATTAGAACCTCTTCTTTTCTGTCATGTTTTCTAATCACTGGGAGGTAGTGAATGAGAGTTACTAATTCCTATACCCAACTACCTTGCTAAATTTTTTCCCAGTTCTAATGATGAAGTGCAAGAAAGAGACAGAGCCAGGATCCAAGAATTGACCTGCCCCTTTTCATAATCTGTGCTCTTCCCCAGTTCTAGGGTGGTGCAGTCTTGCCCACGGACTCTGGCTCCATCAGTACCCCCTCTGGCTGTGGGGAGAGGTGCACCAGGTGTGGACCAGGAGGGACCAGCTGGTCCTTCCCATGGCTCCAGCCCCTCCTGATTTGCTTGCTGTCTGGTAGAGATGCCATCATTTAGTTGGGATGCTAAGAGCAGACCCGGGAGTGGGCTCCTCACCTCAATGGGATGTCTGCTGGCTCATGACATCAGCTGGTGACTTATCCCACCCCGACAGCAAAAACCAAGCTGTATTGCCCTTGAGCCTGAGACTGCCAGCCCACACTGGCAAGATGAGGAATGATTGCTTTTGCCCAAGCTGGCACAGTGCCCTGCTTGCTCCTCCCCTGGATCTGAACTCCATCCAAGCTTTATTTTGTCTTTCCTCCTCCTGAGAGCCTTACCAGTTCCTGCAGCCTATTTTCTCCACTTTGACTTCTCATTTATTCCTCAGTGATGGGAGAGTGATGACTGCAGTGTGACTATCTTTAGCCTGTATTACTCTTATCTCAAAACATGTTTTCGAAACCTCATTATTTGCTCATATATGTTCTGTGTCACTCAGCAACCCAGCAAAGTCACTCAGCAGTAGAGTGTAAGGTTACCTGTGGTTGAGCCAGCTTCTGGACACTGCAGATAATTTAAAAGCAGGGAAGTGCATTGTTAGACTTCCCTAGTGGCTCAGTGGTAAAGAATTCACCTGCAATGCAAGAGCCCCAGGAGACGTGGGTTGGGTTCGATCCCTGGGTTGGGAAGATCCCCTAAAGGAGGGCATGACAACCCCCTCCTGTATTCTTGCCTGGAGAATCCCATGGACAGAGGAGCCTGGTGAGCTACAGTTCATGGGATCGCAAAGAGTCGGCCACAACTGAAGTGACTTAGCACTCACATGCAAGTACATCATTAAGCATATGTTGGATTCAACTGAATTATGTGCCTACTCTTGAAAAAAAACCCTCTCATCTGGCAGAGCCAGAACTATACCCATAAATACATACATACAACTATACAACTTGTGAACTAAAAGGCAAAAGTGGTGAATGCAAAATATGAAGGTATGTGAACAATGGCGGGTCCAGCTTCTGAGAGGCTGCGTGAGTGTCAATTCCTTTGAGTGAAGGGCAAGTTTTTAAAAATATGGATAAGCTACATTTTAGAACCAAATCTATAAAATGCCACAATATCTAAACAACCTTATCAAGGAGAAGCATATACGCACCAATGTCAAAGAGACTAATGTCCAGAAAAACAAAACGAGCAAACAAGAAGAACTCCATTTATTGTAGAATCACACCCTCTCAATCATTCCTGAAACAATCTCCAGGAATCTCACAATTTCTCTGGAGAGAGGATGTCTGTGTTTACCATTAGATCATGGAAGCTCTTTGATTCTGAGTTGAATTCCTCCTGTTGAGTTGAAGTGTATTCCCTGGCGGCTACAACAAAGTCTAAGAAGCAGACGGCCTTCTCACATCCTGCCTTTCCCCTCTCCTCACACCTCCTATTTCCCAACTCTTTCATCATGTGTATTAGTCTCTGGGCTCACTCCAGGTTGGCCAACTCTTGCTTAACAAACCAGTCCTCGGGGCAAATGGAAAGCACTTTGAAGCCTTCCTTTAAAAGGAATGAGTGTCTCTCATTGGACTGATGGGAGCATATTCAGAATATCCCCTGGGGAGAATCACAGAGGTTGCTGGGGCATCTGTCAGTGGGATCACACACCGTTTTAAACCTTTTCCAGGGAGGGAGGTGAGAGCGATGTTCTGGCCCCTCAGTGAAACTTGCATCACAAATATGGTGCTGGTCTGTTCTGTGGAAACTATTTCATCCCATCATATTCCAGAAAAACATGTGGTTTTGCAGTGGGCTTTTTCCTAGAAGCCCTCCTGGGTGGTTGCATATCAACCAATCACACTTTGGATGTACACAAGGAGAGCTGACCAGTTGGAGGTGTCTCCTGCTGAGTCCTTTGAAAAGAAAACTTGTTTTGCAGTAACAAATCACAGGTCCTATATTTCATCCCTTTGTGTCTGGGCTTTTGGAAGTTTACCCTCTTAAGGCAGAACACAGAGAGCTACCCGTTCCCCTGTTACCTGGAGGCAATTGCTCCTAGCTTAATGGCTCTCGGTTTCCCAATGCCATCCTCATCATCAGGATGTACTCACTCAGCGCCAGCAAGTCAGTTTCATATCAGAGAGTCCAGAATGAGGCAGAGACTGCAAGGCCCAGGCTGGATGTCCATGTGCCCAGCCCTCCAGGGGATGGTGGAAAACACAGCCTCACATCCAGAAGCTCCTGCCCGTGGAAATACCCAGGTAAATAATGTGACACCGAGATGTCTCAGATAGGAACACAGCTTTACAGACCAAGTGGGTGTGCATTCAGCAGATCGTTGCAATCCCATCTCGAGGATCCATGGATGGATTCACTCTACAATTTCTTAGTGAGAAATGTTAAGTCAAGCCAGCTCCCCCAGCCTTCCCTCCCATGCTCAGGAGGCTCCTCTGCATCTCTCAGCATCCATCCTGCCTTCAGTCATACTGCTCAGAATTGCATCTTTTTAAATTCTATGTGCCACTTTGTATGACTTTTATTGTTTCATATACATACACCAATTTTATCTTCCTCAAAGCCCAGCAAGCACCTGGGGATGGGAATCATGCAGAACTTCTTATCCAGCTTGGATCAGTGTGGCATGGGCACGAACCCTATGCTAAGGGGCAGAGGACAAGAGTGCCAGCTCCAGATTTACTCTCAGCTTCCCAGGGAATATTGGGCCCCACTCTCCTCATCCGTAAAGCAGGGACCTCTGTAACCATACCCTGTGAACTTTTCTGGATCCCAGGCAAGCATCAAGGGCCTGGGGTCTATATCCCAGGGACCTGACTTGGCCTCCTAGACACCTGGCAGATCTGTCAGAGCTCCCTAGACATGTCCTGTGCCTACTCCTATCCATATGGTGACTATCAGAATGGTCTCTCCCCTGGATGCAGTGTTAGTGATGGGACCCTCTTCACTCTCATATCCCAGTGCTGAGTACAGTGTAAGTTCCACAAGTATTTGTTGAATGAATAAATAAATGAACAACTACACCTTGTCTGATGGCTCACTTCAGAATAACTGAGATGATGAGGCTAGAAAGCAGGAAGAAGGAGAGCGTTTCTGTGATGTTCAAGTTCACAAGACACTGAGGTGGTACTGAACTCAGTGCCGGGGGGAAGGCTGACACCTTTGGCTATTACTTCCCAGCTGGTGACACACACACCCACCCGCGACAGCAAGCCCCAAGCCCCATAATGAGGCAAAGGGATGGTGTAAAGAGTTTCCCTTGGTGCTCAAGTATCGCCCAGCCCACCCAGCTTGGGCCCACAGGCCATGGCAATGAGCCATGAATGACTCGCCGGGGTTCCTAGGTAGTGTGTTCCTCTCTTCACAGACAGCCCAGGAAAAGCCACAGGGGCTCTTCTCCCCCACTTTCCTCTCACAATAGTGTCCTTGTTTGGCATCTCCTCCTCAGCACCAACCAGAGAGACTTGGTGAAGTGCCCCCTCCTGGGGACAAGGGCGGCCATTAATGTGGTCAGGGCAGATGGCCAAGACACATTGGAAACCTTCCAGAGGCTTCCTGTAGGCTTGCACTGCAAGAGCCCTTGAGACACTGGCGTCGTACCACCCCCTTCCTCCAGGAAGAACCCCTGCTGTGTGGCCCAGGCAACAGGGAGCTTTTCTCACAGGCACTGTGGTATGAAGGAGTCTCAGGCCAAATGTGGCATCAGAAGGGAGAGGAAGCTCTGGCTGGTCTACCAGTTGGCTGTATGATCTTTGATGCTTCCTTCCCTTGATTTCCTCCTTTCTAAGTCTTCTGCAGCTCTAAACATTGCCTCTGTTCCTTTGCTTCACCTCTTGATCCTGACACACTCAGTATACACTACATTCATGTGTAGATCGTTGCTTTGTGGATGTTCTTAAGAACACTTGTGTCCATCTGTGCCTTGTACAGGCACATCTGTTGGGTGTGTCTGAAGTGCTTGATCATGGAAGGAAGGGGCTGCTCCATCTTGCCTCTGTTAAGCACAAGTTTGAATGGGAAGAGCACCTTAATTTGCTGCTAAAATTGGTGAAGGGACCTTGAGGGCCACCTGCTTACTTACACTAGACTCTACCTGCCCATCAAATCTGGGCCCAAGTGAAAGTCTGGTTATGTGAGCTGTGGAGGGGAGCAGATCAGGTGAGGTCTGGCCATGTACAAGCACACGTTTCAAGCCCTGAATCTTGGTAGTTTCTTGAAGTCAACTGGCAAGTTTCATCTTTGCATTGTTTCCACAGAATGTGAGAGCAAAGGCGCCATGGGCTGGAGGGTTTGACACCTCTAAAGGGAAGCTGGGTGGTGCCTGTTGGAGATGCCAAAGGCAGAGGAAGTCAGCTGCACAGGCAAGAACAGTTAAGGTTGAAGAGTGTTTCCGTTGGGATGTCTCAGGTACCATCCAACAGAATTATCTTCCCTATCCTCAATCCCAGGAGACACTGTGCCCAAGGACCCTGGGCTCTAAGCAGCAGGCAGCCTGCTCTAGAGAATGGCCTAGTCCCCTCTGCCCCCTCCAGCCTGCCCTTCTCTGGCTCTGGCCTGGCTGGAAGCCCAGGCTCCTTGCTGTGTTCTCTACTCCCATAGCATTGGGAGGCATGTCTCCATGCCTTCCTCCCCTGCTCCACCATCCTCAAGCCTTGTTGCCACTACAGGTCAGTCTCCTTGAAATCTACCACAGCCAAGAGTGACAGCATTCCTCTGAGGATAGGAGAGACCACCCTGAGCAGAGGGGCAGGAACCAGGGCGTAGAGGAGTTTGCCACTCCCAGCCTCAGGCACCAGGGCCCATACCATCTCTTTTGAATCCACCACTCCCCAAACCTCAAGAGAACTCCTCCCAGACAAACCCAACAACACAGGGTTGGAGAGATTCAGCAGTTTCGGAGAACAGAAAGAAATGTGTTCCTTAAAGCTCTTTTTTTAAACTAGACAACCTACATCCAGTGAACTGTGGTCACAATTCCCTATGGGGGCTAGGAAACAGCGCAGGGGAAGGGGACACACCCTACCCCTCCACAGACCACCAGGAAGCCAAAGCAAGTGAAAAACATGCCGACGTGCAAGCCAAGCACAGGCACAGGCCTGCTCTGGGAACAGGTGTGAAGGGGCAGTCCTTGGGCACAGTTTACTAGGAAGTTTTCTTGGGGGAAGGTTCAAAGCAGAATTATAAAGGAGGTTAAAAATCAAAACAAAAAACTACATTGGCAGGAAGGAAAGCAGAGATGTTCGTAATCTCTAAGTCCTGAAGTTTCCATAGGCTGTTGTGGGGCTGGGGTGTCCTAGGCATTCATATAGACATCATCCATCAGAGTAAAGGTCACAGTGAAGGTCAAAGGTTACAGGAGAGGGAATGAGGAGGAAGAGGGGTAAGACTTATCTATTTCCATTTACTTCATCAAAGTCAGCATCTAAGACAAACCAGCTTTGGAAACAATGGTCCAGGTGGGAGAATTAGAGAGAGAAAGGAGGGAAGGAAGGAAGTGGGTAACCCCAGACAAGACATGATGGCCGAGGGAAACAAGATTGGAAATGGGATGAATAGCAACACCTGGAATAGGCTCCCAGGAGAGGGTTTGGCCAGTAAAGGCATGACCCAGGAGGGCAGGCAGCCTGGAGCAGCTTCCAGATGGGAAAATCAATGGGTAAGGGCTGTGGTGACCCCATTCTCATGGATGGGTCAGTGAAGGCCCTCCCAGCCTTGACCCTTTACCAGCTTTTGTTCCATGGAAAACTCTGAAGAACTTACTCAGCATGGCTCAGAAAACAAGTAACCCTTCTTTTGAGAGAAAGATTATCATGCCATGAGTACAGAAAACAAAGACAATTTTTCTTTCCACCACAGACACATGCACCACCCCAGCTGGGACTTGGACACTTTGGCAACCAAGCGAGAAAACTCCTGTGCTCCTCCTGGCCTGTATCAACAAAAGCTATGATTCACAGGCTCCCTGTGGAAACTGAGACTCTCAAACACTCTCTCAACGGAGGAGAGGCCCACTCCCTGGCCTCAGCCCCAATAAGGAAATAGCATAGAGAACAGAAAACCACTGCCCTGAGTGCCAAGTTGCCGTTCCAGGCTGGTGAGAATCTGCCAACCCACTGGCTGCACCTCTGAAAAGACCCCTGCGTGGAGAGACCACAGAATGTAGCTCTGCTTCTCTCTAGCTAGACAATGCTGATCTCTTTCATTTACCACATGGGGACTTGGCTTCTCATGCACAAAACACAAACAGAATACATTTTAGCTCCTCTCTCCCTCTCCCATCCTTTAAAGCCACTGTAAGAGGCAAGAAGTCAGCAAGACAAAAGATCTAACAATTTCTGTCTGACTCCACCTCCACCCTCCATGGGGAGATGAGATACAGAAGAAAGGGAACCAGGAGCCTTCTTATCAGTTGAGACTGATGGAGGTTGAAGACACGATCAACAAGACCAGCGGGGATGCTATAAACTGCCCCCTTATAACTGCTTTTGCAGTTATAAAACTGAATCACTTTGCTGTACATCTGAAACACTGTAAGTCAACTCTATTTCAATTTTTAAAGCATGAAGAAAAACTACTTTTACTGCATCCCATAGGGTTTGAATCAGCTTATTTTCATTTTCATTCAACTCTAGGAATTTTTTGATTTCATCTTTAATTTTTCCATGATCTATTGATTACTTATTGTTTATAGCATATTGTTTAGCCTCCACATGTTTATGTTTATAGCATTATTTCCAAATGCCAAGATACGAAAGCAATCTAAGTGTACATCAACAGATGAATGAATAAAGAATATGTGGAAGATAAAGAATATATATATATACACAATGGAATACTACTCAGCCATAAAGAAGAACAAAATTCTGCCATTTGCAGCAATATTTATGGACTTGGAGGACATTATGCTAAAGTGAAATAAGTCATACAGAGAAAGACAAATACTGTATGATACCACTTATATGTGGAATATAAAAAAACACAACAAACTAGTGCTATAAAAAAAAAGAAAGACTCACACATATAGAAAACAAACCAGTGATTACCAGTGGGAAGGGGCAATATAGCTGTTGGGAAATGGGAGGTACAAACTATTGAGTTTAAGATAGGCTACTAGGATGTGTTGTACAACGTGAGGAATATAGCCAATATTTTGTCATCACTGCAAATGCAAAGTAACCTTTTAAAACTGTATAAAAGTTTCTAATTAAAAAAAATGTTAAGACTAATGGGGGGAAATAAACAAGCCCTTTATTCAGAGTAGCCATGGGACTTTCTGATGAAGGATTAAAGGGTCAGGATCCTTGGCCATCAACAGGAGGAGTGGCTGGTCAAGGAGACTTCTGGGATGAGGTGGCTTCAAACAGAGACAAGAGGCAGTGTTTTACGGGGCATCATCGTTTCATAAGTTCCTCAGTGTGTCTCGATTTAGTCTTCCCAACAGGACCATAGCCTGTTAATAAAGAAAAAAGAATGTGTATTGTGCTGCTTTCAAATCCTGAGTACTTGCCTCAGGATGGGCACCTTGCTGAAGGCTCTGTTGAGTTGGCTCAGCATCTGCATGTCCTTGGCATTGCAAAATCTGTTTTCCCATGAATAGTCATCACAAGCCCCACTTTACAGACACTCAAATTGAGGCCCAGAGATGTTTCAGGACTGGCCCCACGTCTCACCTTCAGGAGGTGGCAGGGCTGGGATTCTTGAAGCTTCTCTCCACATAGACGGAGGACCTGACCTTGAGGGTCACGTTACACTGGAGTGGACAGTACATACATGGTCACACAAACACACACACTCACGTCTAGAACGTTGATGTGACCTGCACAGTACAGATGGCAGCTTCAGAGTAAAACAAAGGGGCCATCAAAATGGGGTGGATTCCTGAAAAAGATGGGTGGAGAGCAGGATTTTCAAGATCTGGAGGGACAGCTTGGGCCAGGGTTGGGGCTGGGAGTGGGGGCTCTGGGGGATAATTGCTGAGAAAGAGTTCAGCAGTAAGACGCACACCTAAGGGGTGAGAAGGAACAGGAAACAGTGAACCACAGTCACTGGGGCTGACACAAGATGTTTGCACAGGAGGGAGTTGGTCCCAGGGCTAAGAGAGGTTTGGAAATGAGGCAGTGTTTTCTGAGTCCATTTTATAATGCATGATTAGGACATGACTGAAGACAATTAACGTGCTTCTCATTCATCTGCTGATCAAGTTGCAACTGGAAAGGAGTTTCCATGTGGGGGAGGGATGCCAGGGAACAAGCGCGTGGCTTTTACGCCTTTTTCGGAGGGGAGCTGAGTGTGGGCTCAGGGTTGGTGGATGCCGAGAAGATGCCATCAGAGGCCTGCAGGAGCTTGCCCCGCCCCCCTCCCGGAGCCCATAAAAGCCCAGGGGGTCAGGGCACCCCAGACGCCCTGTCTTCTCCATCCCCCTCCACACATACCCACAGCAGGAGTGCTCCTCACCAGCCTCTCCCAGACACCATGTCCAGACAGTCCACTATCACCTTCCAGACCAGCAGCCGCAGGGGTTTCAGCACAGCCTCAGCCACCACCCCAGCCGCTGGCCGCTCTCGCTTCAGCTCCGTCTCCGTGACCCACTCCCCGGGGGGCAGCGGAGGACTTGGAAGGATCAGCGGTTTCGGCAGCCGTAGCCTCCACAACCTGGGGGGAACCAAGCGGGTCTCCATCAGTGGGTGTGGCAGCAACTTCCGAAGTGGCTTTGGTGGCAGGGCGAGCAGCGGGTTTGGGGTCAGCAGTGGATTCGGCTATGGGGGTGGAATTGGAGGGGGCCACGGGGGCTGCAGCTTCGCCATCTGTCCCCCTGGAGGCATCCAAGAGGTCACCGTCAACCAGAGTCTCCTGACTCCCCTCAACCTGCAAATTGACCCCAACATCCAACGGATGCGGAAAGAGGAGCGGGAGCAGATCAAGACCCTCAACAACAAGTTTGCCTCCTTCATCGACAAGGTGAGCTGGGAGCTGCATCTGGTCCATGGGGTTGGGTGCCAGGAACTCTTGGGGAGGCCCCAGTGCAGAGAGCAGCCATCACCCAACAGCCTCCCTGCGGGAAAGCACGTTCCCTCAGCAAGCATCCCCCAGGGGCAGAAGTATTTGCAGGTGGGGCCAGCTTGCCCCACAGGACTTGTGGGTATTTCCCTTTTTCTCCTTGGGAGCCATGCTGGCTGGTCCAGCCAACACAGAGGGAAATGTGAAGTTCTTAAGTTCCCTGAGAAAACCAACCTAACCCAGAGCAGGGGTGGTAGAGACACTCTAAGAATGGCAGCTCCCCATCAAGGAGCCACTACACTAGTTCTGTGGAGCCCCAGAGAATGTCAGGGTAACTTGATGGGCTTTTCCATTTCAACAGGAGTTGTCAGTTATATCATTGGCAGACAGGTGCCAGGTGAAAAGTACTTTTCCTCTCTTCTATATTCATTGGGGTGGTGTCTGGCTCTGCCTCCCCAGGTTCTCCAGAATTTATTCTCTTCTTCTCCCATCCAGGTGCGGTTCTTGGAGCAGCAGAACAAGGTCCTGGAGACCAAGTGGAGCCTCCTGCAGGAGCAGGGTACCAGGATTGTGAGGCAGAGCCTGGAGCCCTTCTTCGATGCCTACATCACCGACCTCCGGCGGCAGTTGGACAGCATCACCACCGAGCGAGGCAGGCTGGATGCTGAGCTGAGAACCATGCAGGATGTCGTGGAGGATTTCAAAGTCAGGTGAGAGTGACAGACCCTTCTGATTACACGCAGTCATCCACAAATGCCTCTCTATGAGGGCCAGAGGAGAGCAAATGAGCAGAGGCCCGTATCGGAGAGGTTTGGACTTGCAGTCATCATCTCATGAGAAGAAGATAGCAAGGTATGGGGTAACAAAGGGACTCTCATCTCATGCATCACTACCAACAAGAAACCTACTCTTATCTGAGTCCATGACTGCAAAGGGACATCTGTGTCATCTAAGAAAACATTCTAGCTCTGAAAGCAATATTTTACAGTTTGTTTATTATTTAACTACACTGGACATGGGCTCTATTATTGAGATGTCTGCATTGCTAAGGTGTACCCTAGAGTATGAACCAGGCAATCCGATCCTCCTGAGGGAGTCAATTTTGACTTGCCATCACCCAGGCTGCAGTAGGTGAGGTATCCAACAGAAAAGATGGTCCTCGCCAACCCCTTAGGTGGCTCACCCTTGGTTTCTGTTTTAAAGCAACACCTACTTACTAAAAAAAAAAAAAAAACACACACTATTTAAATGGCTGCCCTGAGGTTCAGTGAAAATACATCAAAATCGACCAAAACAGTGTCCTGAACAAAGTTTATCACACAGTTCCAGCAGGCACTTAAGACAGCTAAAATTTTTTAAAGATTGGAACTGTGCATCTCTAAGAGGATGGAGTTGCATAAATATGTTTTACTGTCCCTGTCAGCTCCATGCCCACCTTCCAGTCTTACAAAAGTAAAAAAGGGAAAAGAAACTGTCAGAAGAAATTATTCTCCTTTTATAGGGGGAGAAATAGAGGTTAAGTGAATCACCTGAAGTCACACAGAGGTCTCTTGCTACACAAATAGTCCACCTCAGCCTGAGAAGAGTTCAATCAAGCCCTTACTCACCGCTCGCCCCCTCTCCTCTGTGCTTACAGGTATGAGGACGAAATTAACAAGCGCACGGCTGCTGAGAATGAGTTTGTGGCTCTAAAGAAGGTGGGTGGAAATGTCTCTCAAAGGAGAAGATTCAAAACCGAATCTGGGAGTGTGGGGTGACAGACCCTTGAGCCACCCAAGAAAAGTGACTTCAGCCCTTAGAATATCTAGAGAACTCAAATCTGCCCAAATTCTGCCTACATGTTTATGGCCCCAATGACCTTGCTTGTCTTCTGTTAGCCCAGGAGACTAAAGCCACAATTGCCCAGCAATTGCCCATCCCCAATCCTAAACCCCAGATACAGAGTTTGCTAAAATCCAAGCTAGAAGGGCCAGGGAGTCTGCCCAGCTTCTCTGGGGCTTGTTGCCTGGGGCCAGGGTCTCAGAGGAGCATCTTGTGCTGTCTTTTCAGGATGTGGATGCTGCCTACTTGAACAAGGTGGACCTGGAGGCCAAGGCCAACTCTCTGACCGATGAGATCAACTTCCTCCAGATGTTCTTTGAGGCGGTAAGATCCTGCACATGTGTTTGTCCCTCCTGTGTCTAAAGCCTGACAAGAAAAGGATGGTGCAGAGTGTTATCCGTATAGTGTCTCTCCCTGGGATGGAGGGTTTGAGAGGCCACGGAGATTGGGAAGAACTGCTTGAAATCCTGCTACACTTAACCCCACCCCAGCTCTGGGTCTTCTCCCTGCCATCCCATGGCCGAGCAAGGAGCAACTGTTGATTCCTAAACTCCCATGTCACTGGGTAACATTCCCAAGGAACCAAGACCCATCTCTCTCTTTACTGTCTCAGAGAAGTCAGAAGGCAAGCTGCCCCTCAGCCCATTGGTCAGGGTGCTTCCTGGCCCCTGAAGATACCTCTTTCTGGGCATCTCCACTCTGATGGCAGACACCTGGGCCTGTGGAAGGGAACAGACAGGTAGAGAACAATGAAGTCACACTGTGTTTGCGGGGGGGCGGGGCGGTCCTAAAAATCACCCCATCCTGAAGAAACCTTTAATGCTGGCATATGAATCACATATGTCATATTCAATGTGATCTAATTTGGATTCAGAGAACACTTGCTCATCCTTAATATTCAGGGAAAAAGCACAGAGGGGAGACTTGAGAATGGATGTTAGGGACACACTCCCATTCCACTGATTTATGACCCAGAAACTCCTCAGGGGTCGGCTGGCATAGCAAGAGCTGGGCACTCCTTGATGGGGATGCCAAAGAAGGATTCCTGACTTAGATGGGTGGTCAATTGTGTAATTTCAAGACCCCTTCTTTTTTTGCGGTGGTGACACTGAGTTAACTGGCTCTGCAGGAATTGTGTCACATGCAGACACGGGTCAGCGACACATCCGTGGTCCTGTCCATGGACAACAACCGCAGCCTGGACCTGGACAGCATCATTGCCGAGGTCAGAGCTCAGTATGAGGAGATCGCCAACCGCAGCCGGGCTGAGGCTGAGTCCTGGTACCAGACCAAGGTGAGCATGGGCACCTCCGTGATAGGCTGCGGGTCTAGTGTTCTCTGAAGCCTTAGATCATTGTTTAACTACAAGCCACAAGCCTCAGGAGTCATGTGAGCATTCCCATTTCTTTCAACTTGGCAGAAGTGTCTTGGAGGCTGTGAAAACTTAGCTTGAAATGCATGTGGAAATCCCAACACACACACACACTGATAAGTGGTCAGGCAATGCTGGGTGCTCAGAAGGACAGCCACAGTCCCCCCACCACTTGCCAACTGACCGGGGGCTGGATGAGACTCAAACAACCAAGAAATGCTCATAAAACTGTTTCCAAAGGGCTTGTTTATTTATAGAGCTCCTACTATATGCCAAGCAGGATTACAAAGTTGTAAATGAACAAAGTACAAAAGGAATCCAAGGTCTGGGAGGCCATGAGATGAATGAACACTCAAAGAAGGGGAAAAGCATTAATAAAACACTTCCAAGAAGAGGTGGGCTTTAGTTTACTTTGGAAGTGGCGAGGGACAAAAGATTGCCAAGGAGCAGGGAAGGCTTGAAAGGCTGAGCAAGCAGTTTGGGAGGCAGAAATGAGCAGTTTGCCAAACAAGAGAGCTTGCCCTGGGAAGAAGGAGGTTGGCATGACTGCAGAGAACTATTGTCCAAAGGTGCAGATGGCCAGAAGGTTTGGTTTTGGAGGGGTAGAGCAGCCTGAATGGTCCAACCCATGAGATCAGTTATCGGCCAAATGCAGATGTTTTTCCAGGGCAGCTGCTCACCTACAAGCTGGCTGTCATCCCTTGCCTTGGTCTTTGCACTGCCTTAGTCCCTGCCACTGCAAGTGGTAGAAGAGAAGCAGATGTCAGGTGCCAGGGGTACAAGGGTGGAGGTAGCTCCTTGGTAGTGAGTGGAAGTGGGATGCACTTAACTCCAAGTGGGGTAGTTGCAAAGTGTAGTGTTGGCGAAGACTGTTGTTGCCTTTAACCATGTGTGTCCAGAAACGAAGAAGCCAAACCATTCAGCACTTTCTAAATTGGACAGCTCTTCACTCAGGCAGGGGCTCTTCTTCCATTGGGCAAGGTGTGAGTTTCCTCCAGTCTGCTGGAGGACACAGGGTGCATTTATTTCTCCTAAATGATGGTGTCCTAGACTCGCACCATTAGACAGAGAGCCACCTAAGATGGAGGATTCTGTTACAAAGTCTTCAGAACGGGGTCCTCTATAGCCTGAGCTCCTTCCAATGGTGTTTCTCTGCAGTGCCTCCATTTCCCTAGCACTGGCATCAGGAGGGCCACCAAACTTCATGGTCACAGTTGATCTTTGACATATGCCCCATGACCAAGAACTCCCTAAGGACAGTGCCAAATCATCTCTCACTCCTTGTGCTCTGCATACTCTGGGGACTTCACGTACAGTCTGTTTCTCTTGTCTGGAATGTTCTCCCCTGAGCTGGTCAATCCTTCCCAGCCTTCAGTGTCCAGCTTGAATATCTCCATCTCTAGAGGGACTTTCCTGCCCATTCCCCACTCCATCCCTCACTTCCATATCTAAGTCAGATTCCTGTATCATAGCCCCATAGGACTCAGCTTACTTCCTAAGGGACACTCGTCTCAATTTGAAGCTATAAATTCAATAATATGCAGGCTGGTAAGGAATGGAAAAAACCATGAGCTTTACTGATAACTGCTGGTATCAAATGCCAGCCTGGTTCAATTATTTTCCATCTCAAAGGAAAAAAAAAACTGTAGGCAGGAGTCTGATTATGCTCTTCATGGTATTCCCAGAGTCCAGGACATGCCTGGTGAGTAGATGTGGTCAAGAAACAAGCAAGGGGATGGGTGAATGATGAGTGCATGGATGGGCTTGCTCAGAGCACCAAGGGCCAGGCTGGGCATGCAGGTAGTGCCCAGGCCAGAGTTTGATGGGTTGACTGACTCTCCTCTGGTTCTGTCAGTATGAGGAGCTCCAGGTCACAGCTGGCCGGCACGGCGATGATCTCCGCAACACCAAACAAGAGATCTCTGAGACGAATCGGATGATCCAGAGGCTGAGAGCTGAGATTGACAACATCAAGAAGCAGGTACATTCTGGCAGGACCCAGAGCTCCCCACACACTTACGTCTTCTGGGTCATTCTGCCTCATTTACAGGCCTCCTACCCAAGAAGCACCAGATTTCCAGAGGTTATCAGTAAGGTTCATGGCTTCCTCCTTTCCTTATAGTGTGCCAGCCTGCAAACAGCCATCGCCGACGCGGAACAGCGTGGGGAGCTGGCCCTCAAGGATGCACGGGCCAAGCTGGTGGACCTGGAGGAGGCCCTGCAAAAGTCCAAGCAGGACATGGCCCGGCTGCTGCGCGAGTACCAAGAGCTCATGAACATCAAACTGGCCCTGGACGTGGAGATTGCCACCTACAGGAAGCTGCTGGAGGGCGAGGAGTGCAGGTGAGGGCAGATCACCCATCCCAGCAGCCTGGGCTTTCCTAGGGGTTCAGGTTGGACATGACTGAAGGGACTTAGCATGCCTGCATACATGCAGGTTGATACAGGCCCTTCCTTGCCTGGAAAAGGGAGCAAAAGGCTGGTAGAACTGGACTCTGACAAAGAATACAGGTGCAGTTTCTTTCCAGGGAAATCATAATCAGCAATCCCAAATTTGAGGTGCAACTGCTTTTAGCACCCCATAGAAATCTAGAAGCTGATTTGATCTAGGTAAAATAAAATCAAAGGAGAAATTAGGTCACACAATGGGTCTGGATATGTAGTATGAAAGACTCTGAATTGAGAATAAATTGTCCTAGGATTTGGGCCAAGAGGTCTACCACTAGCTAGCTACATAAGCTTAGGAAATTCAGCATCATCCTCCCACCAACGCTCCCCACCCCAGCTTGCTATGTCTTTAGTGATGGCCAGGTCACATGATCCCCAAAGCCCGCTGGGTCCTTTGTACTCTGCCAGTTACCAGTCGTGTGACCAGCTGTGTGATTTCTCCAGTCCTCATCTGTAAAATGGGACAACCAGAGCTTCTATCATCTATGTTATTAAAAGGGCTTAAGTGAGGGACTACCAGTGAAGCTCTCAGAACAATGGATGAGGCATGGCAAATGGTTAGCTCCCTCTCATTTTAACGGCCCAAGATGTGGGCTTTGGAGTCAAATTAATTTGACCTCAAATCCAGCTTTGTGATCATGAGCAAGTTAGTTAACCTCTCTGATCTTCAATTTCCCCATCTGTAAAACCGAGATTGTAATACCTACTTAGGGGTTATTGAGAGAATTAAGTGGCATAATGTGGGTAATAGGTAGTAGCCCTTTTCAAGGGCTAGGTCTACATTTAAAATGAATGCCACTTCTGTCCTCAAGATGCTAAAGCAAAACTACTCTAGTTGCTACAACAAGGCTAGACCAATGATTGCTATTGTTACATTTATGACTCAGACTCCTCTCCACACCTGTAATAACCTCAGTAACCTGACAATAGGCCATTGTTGAAAGAGCGATCTTCTTGTTCAATGACAGCCCTGCCTTTCCAGCTGACGCTAACATATGATTCGCTTTAATTTCAATTTTCTTTTTTTTAATTTTTTTCCCATTTATTTTTATTAGTTGGAGGCTAATTACTTTGCAATATTGTAGTGGTTTTTGCCATACATTGACATGAATCAGCCATGGATTTACATGTGTTCCCCATCCCGATCCCCCTTCCTGCTTCCCTCTCCATCCCATCCCATCCCTCTGGGTCTTCCCAGTGGGTTTACACCAAAGATTCTGAGATTACAGATTTGATTCCTATGAACCCCAATTCTGCATTATTTAATTTGTTAGATTATTATTTTTAATACTACTGGTATTTAAATAATTTCAACCTCCATTACTTCTGCAATAAAAATAATTGAAGGCTTTCTCAGTGAATTGAAAACAATTGCACAAATGTCATTTCAAATGACCACAAACTGCTGGACATCACAGTAACCTTCCTTCTCCCCCCTCCTCCCCATCAGGCTGAGTGGAGAGGGCGTTTCTCCAGTTAATATCTGTGAGTATGACATCCTCTTGTGTCATCTGGAGTGTATGTGGCTGGGGACTGGGGAGATGGTGGGCATGCCGGAGGGTGCCAGGGATGTATGGGGCATTGGAGGGGATCCCACCGATGGGAGGTTCATTTTGAGAAGGTTTGAGATTCTGAGTTTCTATTAGGAGAGACCTTAAAGTCACCGACCTTACCTCTTTGCAATTGGGAGGGCACCACAAGGGAGTAATGGGAAGTTTGCTCTCATCCTTCTACATGGGTTGCAGGATCCTCAGGCCACACCTTCCCCTGCCCAGACTGGATCACACTAGAGAGATCTTGTCTGCTCTCAGGCTTTGGAGAGAGCCTTCATGCTGGGCACTAGGGCATTGCCAGTTAGGCAGCCTCTTCCAGAACAGTCTGGGAGAAGCCCCACGGCTTGGTTTAATTCTATGGAGTGTAACACAGAAACCTACCAAGGGTTTCAAGGCAGTGAGAGTTCCAAGAGACCCGGCAGTTGGGTGCTGCTCCCCAGAAGCAGGAGAGGCATTCATTAGCAAGCTTGAACAGCCTGCACTGGTAAGCACAGAAGTCACCATTTACAGAGCTCGGTGCTGGCATCGTGAGGCCAAAAGACGATTCTTACAACTTACACTTTACAAGGGAGTTCAGTTTTCTTGACACCTTAGCGACTGATGATATTAACCAATGACTCAATAAGGCAGATCCCTCTGAACCACCCAGAGGTCCTCCTTCCCTAACGTCCTTGTCCAGTGGCTCCAGAGACCCTCAAAGCTAATTTGGGGACTGGATGGCATAACCTCTAAAGTTTCCTTTCTTGAAAGCACCTAAAATCTATGCTTATTTCCTAGAGTTGCCGTAACATAGGACCACAAACTGGGTGGTGAGAAACAACAGAAATGTGCTGTCTCATGGCTCTGGAGGCTAGAGATTACAAACGGAGGGGTCAGCAGGGCCATGTGTCCCTAAAACCTGTAGGGAGGACCCTCCTTGCCTCTTCCTGGCTTCTGGTGGTGGCTGTCCAGCCTTGGTGTTCCTTGCCTCATTCCAGCCTCTGTCTCTCTGATCGTGTGGCCATTTCCCTGTGTGTCTGTCTTCACTTGGACATCTTCCCTCTTCTTAAAAGGACACTAGTCATAATGGACTAGGGCCCACCTTAATGATTTTATCTTAACCTGATTACATCTACAAGGTCCTATTTCCAAGTAAAGACACTTTACAGGTATTCGGCACATTTTGGGGAGCATACAATTCATTCCATAACAGAGTCTATATTTTATTTCAGCTTTCCTTCAGAAGAGCCCAAAGTAAGGTACTAGATGTTTAAGATGATGGGTGGTTTGAAAGTTAGGGAAAGAGCAGTTCAGGAGGAGAAAAGGGACAGAGTTAGCCAGCCAGTGGGTCATCTGTCACTTGGCCTATCGAGAATACTCCAGCCCTGCCTTGGGATTCAGAGAGCGTGGACTGGAGGACACAAAGGGAAATGTATCCACACCCAGCTGTGAGCTTCCAGAAGGAAGGGAGACACCAGGGCCAGGGGGAGGTGGGGACAGAACAGCAGGAGAATCAAAGGGAAGGCAGGTGGGTACAAGAACTTCCCAGAGGATGGGCATCCCAGTAAGTTCTGGAAGGAGAAGAGAGGCGCCAAGTAGCAGAGGAGAAGCAGGAAGCCACTTGGACCAGGAGGACACCTGATGCTATGGTGCAGATAAAACTAGGCTGAGCCATGGGACAGTGACCTCACTAAGTGGGCAAGAAAACTGGAAAGAGGCAAACCACCCAGCTCCACCCCATGGATTTCAGGGAGCTGTCCATGATGCCCCAGGTGTCTTCTCTCCTGCCCTTGGTTCTGACCACGTCTTCTCTCTTCCGGCAGCTGTGGTCACCTCCACCGTCTCCAGTGGCTACGGAGGTGGCAGTGGTATTGGCAGTGGAAGCCTGGGCCTCGGTGGGGGTAGCGGCTACTCCTTCACGACCAGTGGTGGGCACAGCCTGGGCGGCTCCAGCTTCAGCAGCAGCAGCAGCCGGGGCCTCGGGGGCAGCGGCTCCAGCGTCAAGTTTGTCTCCACCACGTCCTCCAGACGGAAGAGCTACAAGCACTGAACGCAGTTACCCTGCTCCCTCACTCCTACCCTGAAGCCAGCTCCGCCCGCTCACCTGGCCTGTCTGCACTTGTCCCTGCTCACCTCGATGCTTTCCCTTGTCTCCCCTCCTCTAGGTCCACCTGTGCTGCCAGGAAGCCTGGCATCCTGTCTAAATCCCATTCCCCAGCCTAAGCCAGCCTCCGCCCTCCCTCGGTCCCCAGACTGCTCCTAGTACCCACTCTGTGCCAAACCCGCTCTCTTACAAAATTCACTGTCAGATTGCCTTTCAGAGACTCCCCATCAGCTCTGCCTCCCTCCTCCCTTCCTCCAGATGCAGTCTGTATCTCCCACGCCATCTCAGTGTCAGCCCACCTGTCTCACGATGCTTACGAGCTGCCTGCTGGATGAGAGTGAAGCCTTTCTCTCTTTCCTGCCAGGATCGTGTCTATTAAATGCATGTATAATGTGTCTGGTGTCCAGCCCTCTGTTTGGAACAGTGATGGAGCTCAGAGTGATCCTTCTCCCCATCCAAACCTCCTCTCAGCGTGGGGTCCTGGCACAGGGAGGGCTCAGCGCATCTGACCTCCCTCCCTTTCCCTCAGAGCTAAGAAGACTGGGCTGAGAAGATGGGAGGGGCAGGAGGGCCAAGCACTGGCCAGATTCCCTCCCTCCCTCCTGCTGCCCACTCCCCGCCTCCTCCTGTCAGGAAGCCTTCTTTGAGAAGCCCAAGCCCCTGGGTGGAAGCTCTGCTCAGGCTCCCTTGTCTGTATGTCATGCAGGGCGATGCCCTCCTCTCCCCAAACCAGACTGAGTTCTGAGGACGCTGACGTAGGGTGGTCAGCCCAGCCCTCTGCCAGCAAAGGGTCGATTGTTTCCTGACAGCTTCCAACTTGCAGATGTGAGCAGGAAAATAACAGACCAGGAGAGGAGTTAAAAGTCAGCCTTGGGGGCAATGCTTTCACCCAACAGAAGGGCCATTTAGGCCCATAATTGCAGGCAGCTCCCACACTCCTGAGTTTGGACAGCCTCTGGATGCCTCTCATCAGATCTCAGCCCCTGGCTGACCCCAGAGTTGGGGTAGCCTGAGTGGGCTTGGAGGAATGGGATCAGTGCTCAGGACCACACCCGTGGGCTCTGGGAACCAGGGATCTCAAACACAGCTGTCCAGGGTGAAGGAGCAGGAAGTTAAATGGAAGGGAAGGAAGGGGCCATGAACTAGGATGAGAAAAGATGAGTGTAAAACCAGGGGCTAAAATTTGGAAGGTCTGGAGGGAGAGGATGGAAGGAAGGAGAGAAATGACACTGAGAATATGTCCCTGGTCCTCGGGGTGACCACGAGATGAGACCCTGGGATGAGGGGCAGAGGGCACAGGAATTTGGAGTGAAATCCTGAATTTGCTCCTTCCCTCAAACTAGCCACCTCGCCATTGATATAAGGAATAGTGATGCAGAGCTGGTGACCTGCAGTCAGACCGCTGGGTCCTAAGTCTCTGAACTACTCTATACCTCAATTGCTTCATGTGCAAAACAAGAATAATAAGAGCTACCCTCTTCCTGCTGTGTGAAGTTTAAATGAGAAACAGGTGTAAAGCACTACTTATAATCGCTGCTCCATAAATACTGGCAATTATTATTCTTGTCGTCCAACCTTACAATGAGAATCAAAAAACTTAATGCTTATAACTGACCTGCACATGGTCTGGCACAGATGAAATCCTCAATAAAAAAAAAAATGTTTCCCTCATAAGTGACCATAACGAGAAGGCCATAATCAAGTGTATGTGTTCAGAGTCCAAGACTCAAGAAAAGAGGAGGAGAAGGGAAGTCGTGGGAATATCTGCAGTGTGTGGCTGAGAATGCGGGATTATCTGGGGGGGCTTGGGACCCAGGCCTGCCCCAAGTCCAAATTCCCAGGCCTGGTCCTGCCCTGGGTGGGGTGTTCCCTGTGATGATGAGTGGTGCAGGAAGATGGGTCGTGGCCAGACATACCATTGAGATGAACTCAACAGAGTGGTCTTTGATCTTCTCTGGCCAAGCCCAGTTCTCAAAAGGGATAAAAGTCAAGGAGAGTTGTGGAGAGCTAGACTTGGAAGGCTGCTCATCCCTGTGACAGTTTCACTCCTCTGACCCACTGACACCGGCTCCCACCATGACCCAACGATCCTCTATCACCATCAAGTCAGGAGGCTCTCGGAACTTCAGTGCTTCCTCAGCCAACCTCCTCTCAGGCTGCCGGCCCAGCTTCAGTTCCATCTCCATGATCCAGAGTGGGAAGAGTTTCGGGGGTGGCTTCGGAGGTGGCTTTGGAACCAGGAGCCTCCATAGCTTTGGGGGTAACAAGAGAATCTCCATCAGCAGTGGCTACCGCTCTAACCGAACCAGCTTTGGGGGTGCTGGCTATGGGCTGGGTCTTGGGAGCATAGGGTGCAGAGTGGGAGGAGTTGGCAGTGGCTATGGGTTTGGAGGTGGGATGATGTCTGGCGCTGGAGGTATCCATGAGGTCACCATCAACCAGAGCCTCCTGACTCCCCTTCACCTGGAGATCGATCCGTCCCTCCAGCGGGTGCGAAAGGAGGAGAAGGAGCAGATCAAGACCCTTAACAACAAGTTCGCCTCCTTCATCGACAAGGTGAGAGGGCGACGGGGTCCCCACCAGGAAAGCAGGTGGCACCCAGGAGTATCTCAGCTTTCTGTTCTTTTCTGAGGTCCTGGGGGTCAGGGGTGTGGAGGAAGTGATTTCCCACCTTGTTGAGATGAGAAAAATGTCCATCTTTGGGCACTAGAGCTGTCTGACCCACTGCGAGAATGTTGCTCTTTTGATGGATAGCCGTGAACTTGGCTTAAAATTAGACAGCAAAAGGGATTGGTTCAGAGAGCAGAGGATCAAGAAATGGAAGGTTACAAGTTCAGCTCACAGAAGTGGGCTGAGGTCACTTTTCCCTGCCAGTTAATAGGGGCAAGTCCTGTGGCAGCCTCACTATTGTTTTGATTGGCAAGGGATGCACTCAGGGTTTCAGACTTTCCTCTTGGTGAGAGGAAAGTTGTGATGTCAGCCCTGAATCTCCCCTGCTATTGGCCTGGAACCCTAGGGCTTTCCCCAGTTCTGGGGAAAGAAACAGTCCAGTGTGCACTATTGCCAGTTCACACTAGAACTGATTGCTTTCATCTGGGAAGAACCATCCCAAGAATCTAGATCATTCAGGCTCCAATCCTGGCATCTGAAAGAAAGTGCTAAACTGAGGGGCAACCAGCTCCTATGTCAGCTCTCCCGCTGGGAGAATCCCTAACTTCTCAGGCCTCAGTTGGGTTGAACAGATGGACTCCAAGGTCCTCTTGCAGGTCTAACAGGCTATGAAATGCCTTATTATGTGGACTCAGACCTTTGAATGCATAAACCTAACCTGCTGAAGCCTTTATCACTCATGTCCTCCACTTGACGTGATGCTTGCACCAACAGATGTGAGATTTACAGGAGCCCGGTTCTGAGGGGAAGGATGTGGGCCCTGATTTTCTACAGTTCATCTGGAGGGGTCTTGGGGAATGAGGGGATATGGCTGGGGAGGACTGGAGCCAGGAAAATGGAACTGGGAGTGGGATGCATTTGTTAAAGAGCGTCTGTAGGGACACTGCCAATTCCAAAGTCTTGGAGGCTCTGTTCCTTCATTCTCTGAGGCTGTGTGTTGCTCCAACTGCTCTCAACAGAGGGACTGGTTTAGAGAAAAAGATTTTGCTTGTTCCCAAGGCTGTCTTCCAGCCTGAGGAGCTGTTGAGTGCAATTCAGGAAAACCAGATTAGTAGCACAAGACCACAGGAGCCTGAGATCTGAGAGAAGAGAGACAAGAAGGAGTTTGTCCAAGGCTACATAGCTCATGAGGGACATGGCTGAAATTGTATCCAGATCCCCCTAAGGTGACTCCAGAGTGATCTACTCCAGCAATCCTGGATTGTGGTGGCAACTGAGTCCAGATTCTAGATCTAGAGAAATCATGTTGAAAGCAAATGGGTGAATTTTCTGCCAAGAACCTCTTGCCCATTATTATTAGGGAACCAAAGATCTCACTCAGTAACATGGTGGAGTGTTCTTTTCTTCAGGTATCACACATCAGCATAGTTTGATGTATTCAGATGGTTTTCTGGCCCTCTGGCCCTCCTGCCTACTCTTACCTCCAAACCCAGCTACTAGCCAGTCTCCCAGCCCCATTGCACCAACGTGGGCTTGGCTATTTACATCCCAGGCTCCTGCCCACCTAAGAACAAGGAGGAGGAGCCTGCCACCTGGACTCTGAGATCTTGCAGGGCTCCCCCTACACTGTCGGGGGTCCTGTATCCCAGAGCCCTCTGTGAGGCAATGGCTGTAAAGACATGCTCATGGGTTCTCACCTCTGGTGGCGGCAGGTGCGGTTCCTGGAGCAGCAGAACAAGGTCCTGGAGACCAAATGGAGCCTCCTGCAGGAGCATAAAGCAACCAGGGCCAATCTCGAGCCCATGTTTGAAGGCTACATCAATAACCTGAGGCGGCAGCTGGACAGCCTTGGGGGAGAGCGCTCGAGGCTGGAGGTGGAGCTGAAGAGCATGCAGGAAGTGGTGGAGGACTTCAAGAACAAGTGAGTGGTAGCTCAGCCCTGAGGCTCCGGGGGAGGCCCTGGGCTCTCCTGAAGTGCCCAAGCCAATGGGGAATAGAGCACACACTCAGGGCACAGAGGTGGACCCAGGAAAAGAACTGGGCTCTTAGGGACTTCCCTAGGGGTCCAGTGGTTAAGACTACATGCTCCCAGTGCAGGGGGCAGGGGTTCGATCCCTGATGGGAAACTAAGGTCTTGCATGCCACACGTGCACTGTGCAGCCAAAAAAAAAAAAAAAAGAATGTTGAGGTTTTGGGGAGGGGCTGGGCTTAGAAATGATAACTCATATGGGTACGCAGAGCATGATACACACAACCCTGCAAACTCTGGAGATGAGGAAAGTGAGGCTCTGAGATAGCAACTGACCCATCCAAGGTTATACAAGTACCAACGCATTAGTGATGAACTGAACCCATAGAATCTCATGCTCACATTTGTTCAACTCAATCTGATTGCTGACTTACACGACGTTCACATATCCACCCCAACCTTGGCCAAGGCTTGGGTATGAAGAACAAGGAGGTATATCTACTGCCTTTTCCCTGGAACCACACACACACCCTGCTAAACATAAAGGTATGCTCATATCTAAAGATACAAATAATTGCTTATTTTTATGGTTTTAATTTAGTTTTAATGTTTGTTCTTGGGCCAAACAAATCGGTTTTTGTTACCATTTGTATAAGGTAATGAGAGCCCAGATTTTAGAGTTGCTCTAACATGGTAACCACAGCCATATGAGACAATTTAAATTAAAATTAAATTTAATTTAAAATTCAGGCCCTCAATGACACTAGCCACATTTCAAATGCTCAGTCACCACATATGACTAATGGGTCCCATAACACATGCAGGTATAGAGCATTTCTATCAAGGCAAAAGTTCTGCCAAACAGTGCTAGAGAACCTAGTCAGATTGACAATTATTTTTCTTTAAGACTTTAAAAAATATTTACTTATTTATTTATTTATTTGGCTCCATCAGGTCTTAGTTGAGGCATATGGAATCTAGTTCCCCAGCCAGGGATTGAACCTGGATCCCTCCACACTGAGAGTGTAGAATCTTAGCCACTAGACCACTAGTGAAATTCTCAGATTTACATTCTTGGCTCAATCATTTACTGACTCAATACCTAAAGAAAGTGAAACTCTCTAAGTCCTAGTTCTTTTGTCTGTTAAAGGGGATATTAATAGTACCCACCTCATAGTGAGACTAGGAATATTAAGGCAACACTTGCTTGTAAAGTACTCAATAGGGTAGCCAGTGCCAGGTACATAGTAAGCTGTTAACACATGTTAGCTATTTTTATTATATTGACGATTAAGTATAATGTATGTAGTGATGCAAACATAGACAAGACAAGCAAGTGCTGACAGACAATTTATAATTTCATGCAAATATGGGATAACAGTATTTCAATCCAAGAAGGCTTCCAGGAGGAAAAGACAAAAAACTCAAGGTTGCGGAGAAAAGATGCACATTGAAGGGATATGGGGGATCTGTTGGAGAGTGTGCTAATGATTAAAGGACAGCAATGTTTCTGTGGTAGGTGTCTAAGAGGCCTGTGCAGGACCACTTGAGGCTTGCCCTCTGGCAGACGGACTGTGAACTGGGAAACAGAGAAAGACAATTGCGTGGAGTTGTGTGAAGCAAAGATGATCATGTTTAATGAAAAGACAATTTTAGGAAACAATAAGGAAAATCAGATTCGTTTTCCCAGAGAACTTGGAAGAAGGCACAGTACTGAAGATTCTATAGACAAAAGGTGCAATAGAAAAGTGGGGGAGAGTCTGATGGTATCCATCCTGGGGGTTAGTAAATAGCTAACAACAAGCTGACTCATGGTTGGGAAAGAGCCTCTGAGAGGTTAAGGGACCTGCCCTGGGTTATTCAGCCAATAGGGAGAAGGGATGAAGCCCCCTCCGCAGCCCAGCCTCCGAGAGGGTGGGATTGGCTGATGCTTAAGAGGTGGAATGGGGAATGTTAGCTAGAGCAGACTTGAGACTTCCTTCCCAGAGATCAGTGAGGTGAGGGGGGCTAGGGAGAGTGGGGTTGCTGCTCAGGGGCAAATTGAAGATGAGAAAACTTGGTGGAGGGGACAAAAGGGAGGTTTCTTATTAGCCTAAAGACTCTGCTTCCCAGGCAGCGGGTCAGCAGCTAAGAACAGAACAGTGAGACAACATAAGCATGCTGTGGGGTGCAGGCGCTGGCCTAGGCCCAGACTGCCCCCCTCTACTGTTCTCTGTCCCTCCCCTTGGCTTAGGCGAGACTGTGGGGTAAAAGGAAGCATCATGCCCCTTCATGGGGCCTCTGAGAATACAACTGTGAGAAAGACCTCAGAAAGAATGGGGGGCAGTTCTGTTTTGTGTTGTTTTGAGTTTGGATTTTGTTTGGACAGGGGTGGTTGTGTGATGGATTTGGGGTTAGGTAGTACGTGAAATAGGAGAGCAACACTTCAGCAGTGCATTTTCCAAGTCTGCTCTGGATTCCCACCTACATCCCCCACCCCTCCCCGCACTGGACCTCACTCCTAGAAGCCCCGCTCTGAACATCCATCCACTTCCTTCTCCCCACAGGTACGAAGAGGAAATAAACAGGCGCACAGCAGCTGAGAACGAGTTTGTAGTGCTCAAGAAGGTGAGGAGACAGGGGTGCTCTGATCTGACTCCGGGCCCAGGGAGCCCCTCCCAGGAGTGACAGCTGCCACATAAGTCTGCAGTCCTGTATAAAAGGCTTTATTTAGTTTGCATAACCAATCTTGGAAGCACATATTACTTTAGAAGTGAGAAAACTCAGGTTCGTGGAGGTTAAATAAGTTGCCCCAGGTTACCCAGATAACCAGAAGCGAGTCAGGATCCAGGACACCCAAGTCCGAGCTATAAATCTTAACACCAGTGCCCTCCCCAATGTGGATCTCATGCAGGGAAAGGAGAAGCAGAACAGGCCCTGTGCTGAGCTGAGTCTGTGAGACCTCAAGTCAGGCTCAAGAATGGGCATAGGACGGCGGGGGCCAGCTCCAGAAACTGTGGACCTTTCTGCTCAGTGTGGATGGGCAGAAGGAGGGGGAGATCCAGCCCTGGAGCTAATCTGGAGAGGCAGGAAGAACAGGAGCAGCAATGCGGAAAGGGGACGAAGGGACATAGTGCAAGGAGCAGGGAAGCCTCAGGGAGAAGGTGAGGCCACAGGCAGTTAGAGGCCCAAGGGCCCAGGATGATTCAGGTTGTCCTCACCGCATGGAGGTGACATGAGAGGTTTTTCCACATAGCACCAGCTGATGAGCAGATGGGCGATCCCCAAGAACCTGGTCCACATGCAGTTTGGATCCCCCTGTAAGTTCCACTCTATCCATAGCCTGGGAGAGAGAAACGCTCTTGTCCCTGGGAGCTGAAGTCCTCCAACCTAACTCACAGAGGGGCCGGCTAACCCCAGAAGGGTGGGACTCAGAGTGACTGCATGTTCTGTGCTCAGGATGTGGATGCTGCCTACATGAACAAAGTGGAACTGGAGGCCAAGGTGGAAGCCTTAATGGACGAGATCAACTTCCTGAGGTCTTTCTATGAAGCGGTAAGCAGGGCCAGGGGCTCCCCCCAGAAGAGCTGGAGGCTGGGGGCTGCAGCTGAGCACAGAGGCTGCTGGCCCCTTCCCTGGTCTCCCCTCTGCTCCTCACCCGATGCCTGAGTTGAAATTGATGGAGTAGATGTTGCTTCCCCTTCCAAGGGAGAATGTGAGTTTTCCCAGGGCAGCTGGTGGGTCAGATAAGGTGAGAAATTTGAGAATCTTCTGTTGGTCAGACAAAAGAGCTGCCTGTCAGTAAATTACTTGCAGTTTCCATAGAATGATCTGAGCAACCCAGCTCACCCAGCCCAGTTCAGATTTACCTGTTACTTTTCCTATGGCAACTGCAGGATGATGCAATTATGCAGATCAAGTGGTAACTAGTGAGCCCTCAGGTGCTTCTAGAAGCACACAAAATAATTAACTGGCTCCCCTGAAGAGGCATTTTGCTGTGTGCCTCTATAAGCCCAACGCTGAGCTCAAGGCTGCAGGATACAGCGCTGGGCAAATGCAATCAAGACTCTAAGTTCTTGGAGCTTCCAGGAGATGGGTAGCATGGAGAGAATCAAATAACTTCGCCATTTCAGGGGTGATGGAGAAACGCACAACAGGGAGCAGAGGCAGGCAGATGGTGGGTAATAACCTGAAGGACTGAGGATCCAGAAATGCCGGAAGGAGGCCCATGTGGCCGGTGGAGAATGAGTGAGGGGGAGCAGCCGAGATGAGGTTAGTGATGTGGAGGTAGGGATGCAGCGTGCAGTGTGCATCGCAAGTAGGCCTGGTGACAACAGGTGATCCGCTCACGGGGTTGCACGTGTGTGATGCCCAACACTATCTGGTCATGTTCCAGGAGCAGGAACATGGGCTCTGGGTCTTCAGGCGGCTTCAATGACCACCCACTTGGGGGCAAAAAATAAAACCCCATAATTTCCTCTGCTTATATTCACTTCAATGCTGAAAACCATGGTGATGTTGGCTCCCAATGCTGAGCAGCAATCCTGTGAGCTGAGACTCCCCCAGCTAGGTCAGCTATCAGGAAAAACTATTTTGGAAAAGCAAATTGCAACCCAATAGCAACAAAATAATAACTTCTTGAAGCAGGAAATGCGTGAACCCATTGTTAATAAAGAAAGGAATTAACAATTAATTAACAATTGATACTATTGCTTACAGATTTGGGCTTTGGATCAGTGATGCTTAAATTTTTACAGTTCATTAGAATCTCCTAAAAATCTTGTGAGAACACCAATTCTGATTCAGTATGATGATACTGCTAGTCTGAGGATCACATTTTGGGAACCACTGTTTTAGATGATTCTGTAAAGTCATCATTAACAAATTACTTGTGGATTTTCTGCTTCAAAACCCATCTTATACAAGTGTTACTTGTTCCATCATGCCTGACTCTTTGCAACTCCATGGCCATAGCCCACCAGGCTCCTCTGTCCATGGAATTCTCCAGGCAAGAATACTGGAGTGGGTAGCTATTCCCTTCTCCAGAGAATATTCCCAACCCAGGGATTAAACCCAGGTCTCCTGCCTTGCAGGAGGATTCTTTACCATCCGAGCCACCAGGGAAGCCCCATACAAACAAACATGAATGTATTTAACGCTCACAGAAATCATGGGAGGCAGTAGTAGGACTAGTCTCTCTGAGGCTCAGAGGTGCCATCTAACCTGCTTGGCAGATCCTAGGCTTGAATTTTTCAGATCTTTCTGCTGTTTCCAGGTGGTTTCCGTTTCCCTTCCCTGAGGCGCAGGGATGGAGCAAGGTTAGGAAATGGGGCCGGGACAGCACAGCTTTCCGGCTCTTTCTGACTCAGCTTTCTTTCCCAAGATAATTACTTTATTTGGAATGAAAGCTTGCATTTCCTCAGAACATGAGACATCGCCGAACTGACAGGTTAAAACAAGGTGCGTGCCCTTGACAGCGGGAGTGACTTCTAGAGAATCTTGGCTACAGTTACCTGAGCTGCTGCTCCTTCCATGCAGATACAGACCAGGTGTTAACCTGGTGACCTGCCTACTGTCCCCCCAGCCCTTTCAGGCTTCAATAGACTGTTCCATCCTGTGGTGCGCGGGAGGCCCTCAGTGCCAGTGTCTGTTCTGGGGTGCTGGGCACAGTCTCCCAACACACACGCACAAGCGCACACATGTACACACAACACACCTGCATGTTCACACACACACAAGCATGCAAACACACCCAACTTCATCTTTCCCATATGGGCCTCCTCGCAGGAGCTGGCACAGCTTCATGCCCAGATCTCTGAGACTTCCGTGGTCCTGTCCATGGACAACAACCGCAAGCTAGACCTGGACAGCATCATCTCTGAGGTCAAGGCCCAATACGAGGACATCGCCAACCGCAGCCGGGCCGAGGCTGAGTCCTGGTACCAGATCAAGGTGAGGTGTCAAGGTCAATTTCATGAAACAGTCTCAGAGAACTGAGATTTCAAAGGTAGATTTGATAAGAGCCTTGTCCTCCCAGTCTGACAGGCTTGGAGGGATCTGAATTCAGCTTGGGGCTCACTCTATCAGAGCACTCCTCAGGCAGCCTCGTGAGGACCTGGGGGAACAGCCAGACAAAGGCAAGAGGTGGTCAGTCCTTCCCCGAGGAGGATGAACACCACTCTGATGCCTTGCAGAGGAGAAGCAAGGGACAGCTGGACAGTACCAGCCACTAGTACCAGTAGGTACAAGAGAGGGAGGGTGGGAGCAAGAGGTAGGTTTAGCTTCCTGCATCCAGAGATGAGAGGTAGAAATAGCTGGGGCTGAGAAGCTGAGCAAAGGCTGGTTAGGGGTTACCCAAAGACATTTTCCAGATTGGAGCTGAGGAGTCCCTGGGGATACAAGACCTGGTGCCAGGAAAAACAAATATGAATGAGCTTTAAAATTAGAAAGTGACAAGCACCCCCGAATGATGCTGAGTTTGTGGGGGTGAGACACCTGAACATGAAGACGAAGGACCAAAGCTGGGATATAAGAAGGTCCACCTGTGGAGTGGAGACTTTGGATATGGAGAGTGAGGGGCAGAGCCAAGAGACAGTGCAATGGATTTGATGGAGACAGCTGCGTGCAAAGGGAGGTGCCTCTAAGCATTGTCTCAGAAGCCCTGTTGGGCCCTGGGAAGCCACCACTTTCTGGCCTCACCACCCCTTCTCCTCCTTTTCCTTACCCCCAGTACGAGGAGCTGCAGCGGTCTGCCGGCCGGCACGGGGAAGACCTCCGCTCCACCAGGATGGAGATCTCTGAGTTGAACCGGGTGATACAGAGACTGCGCTCTGAGATTGAAAACGTGAAGAAGCAGGTAGGGCTGAGCAACCACTGGCCATCTCATCCATTCCCCTGCCTCAGCCCATGCAGAGAGTTCTCCACAGATGAGTGGTTGTCCCGAAATATAAACTTGTAGTCTTCTGCCCCCACCAGGAAGGCCAGGACCTTCTTTCTGAGATCTGTCCAACATCAATTCCTCTTGGAAAGATGCTGTCCTCTGGAGGCATACATGGCAAAACTGATTCACTTTACTTACCCACAATTCAGAGAGGTTCATATTGAATGGGACCCTGAAAACCATTCTCCATCCTAAGTCGCAAAGTATCCAAGGAGAACATAGATTAATCTTATTTTTAAAGACGATGATACTCCAACCTCCTTTGCATGAAATCCATTTCAGGAAATTCTTTCACATTTTTAACCTAAAGCCCATATCTTCCATCCTTCCTTGTGGACAATTTCATAAATTCCTGTGTCCTCCTGGCAGTGTTCCACACTCCAGGCTGCCATCGCCGACGCTGAGCAGCGTGGGGAGCTGGCCCTCAAGGATGCCAAGCACAAGCTGGCTGAGCTGGAGGAGGCCCTGCAGAAGGCCAAGCAGGACATGGCACGCCAGCTGCGTGAATATCAGGAGTTGATGAATGTCAAGCTGGCCCTGGACATTGAGATAGCCACCTACAGGAAGCTGCTGGAGGGCGAGGAGTGCAGGTGGGCAAGCTCCTCCTCCTCCCGTGGTTCAGATAGATGCCCCCAGAGCACTGTAGCAATGCCACAGCGGCCAAGATCCCACACAGGGTCAGGCCCCAAATAGACATGCTCAGAATAGAAACAGACTTAAAACTCAGATGATCTCCTGAGGCATCCTGAAGTCATTCCCAGAGCTCCAATGGGACCCAGAGCAGGGGCCAGGATAGATGGTGTCAGGAGGAGGTGGTCCATGACTACCTGGAAGGCCATTTGCAGGACTGTTTCTGCCCAGGCCCTGTGATCAATGAGGCCACACTCAGGACGAGGCGAGGCTCAGGGGCTCTGTGTTTGCCCAGAGAGGCCTACCATCTGACTGTCCCTCCCGACATAGTGAGCACGAGTCTGTCTCCCCATTTCGCCATATATTTGGATTTGATCTCTCTTCTAATGTCCCCTCCCAGAGCCACACCAGCTTCCTAGAGCTAAAAGTGTGACCAAAAGTCTTGTTCAGCACAGTGCCGAGAGCACAGCCAGCTCTCTGTGCTGCTAGCTTTAAATACAAAGAACCCAGGGTTCTCTAACTTCTCAGCAAATGAAATACGTCTTTCTCTCCCCTCCTGCAACAGACTCACTGGAGAAGGTGTCGGGCCCGTGAATATCTGTGAGTAAATGTCTTGGGATGACAGAAAAGTGGGAGATAAAACAGAAGCTAACAGCATCATTTTTGGTGAACAGATAGTGAACGAGCAGGGGCAGGGATATCATTAAGATTCTCTGAGAGGCTCTGTGGAGACCCCTTTCTTCTTTGGCCCTTCCTCCCAGTAGGATCAAGAGAGGTTCATGGTGGAATCACAAATCCACTCCACCCAAATCCCCGAGGACCTCAGTTATGGGACAGGACTACTCACAAAGCAATGGGTCCCTCATACAAACACCTGATTTTTCAGCTAGTTCTGGCAGAAATTCAAGCTAACAAGAGGCTATTAAAAAGCTAAAGACCTGTGTTGAAAACTGAAGCAAATTAACTGAACAAGAAAGCAGAGAGGCTTGCCCTCAGGTCCCAGGAAGACGCCAGGGGGATTCATTCTGCAGAAGGACCCAGCAGGCTCCAGCAGCATCGATGGAGTGTGGAGGCCCGGACATGGGATGTAGAGTTCCCTGGGCCCTCATGGGTCCAGCCCTGGGAGGGAGGCTGGAAAACCAGGATGAGGGAGGGCTGGAAACTAGTGAGTTAAAGGAACAGGGATGCCTCGCCTGGAGAATCAGACACTGAGAGGGAAGGTTGAAGAGGCATCTCCAAATGCTCCACAGGCTGCGGGGAGCTACACTCCAAGGCCGTGAGCTCCCCATTGCAGAAGGGATTTGAACAGAAGCAAAAGGATTGCCTCTCAGGGAGGCAGTAAGGGGATTCCAGTCTGGGGAAGGTTCACCTGGATCGCCTTCGGGCCCTGCCCATCTGGGAACCTGTGATGCCCGCACAATAGCTGGGGCCTCCTGTCTCACCCAGTGGGAAAGCCCCGGGTAGAGAGGAGGGACGAACACAGCCCAGGGGCCCCAAGCTTTACTCTCTGGCAGGTGTGACCTTGGGCCTGCCACTTGGTGTCTTTGCACCTGTTTCTTCCCCTGAAAAATAGGGGTATCACAGTAAGGGCATCCTCTCAGGCCTGTCGAGGAGACCTCGGTGGTCACAGCTGGGCAAGCTATGAAAATTGCCATGTCCTGTGTTCGCTGAGGCAGCAGATGATGGGGACCGTGAGGCTCCCTGGGGAGCCTGTGGGAGGGAGGCGCCTGGGCACAAGACCCAGGGACGAGGCTGACAGTATGCCCTGTACCTTCTTTGCACAGCCGTGGTCTCCTCCTCTGGGGGCTCGGGCTACAGCGGGGGCGGCGGCCTCTGCGTGACCGGGGGTGGCTATGGCTTCGGCAGCAGCGGCTTCGGCAGCAGCGGCGGCAGCTTCAGCTCCACCAGCGGCCGCGGCATGAGCGGCACCAGCTCCAGCATGCGCATCATCTCCAAGACCTCATCCAGCAAGAGTTACAGGAGCTAAAGGGCCCCCCGCCCTGCTGCCTCCCCTCTAAGGCCCCCAGCCCCCAGGCCTAAGACCTGCTGCTTTGCTGACCCCCATGCACTGAATCACAAGAGGCACCGGGAGCAGGGAAGTAGCCTGTGAATCCCCAGCTCACCTGTTCATCCCTCTGCCTCCAAATAAGTTCCCGCAAAGGTACCCCACTTGCTCCTCATCCCAGGGCCCTCCAGGGCCCACAGGCATCCATTCCAGCTGCCATATGCCAAGATCTGAGCTGGGGCATTCCTTCAGGAGCTCCCTCCTGTCTGACCCAGATCCCCAGCAGCCACAATCCTTTCTGGGGTTGCTTAGAGCTGACCTTGTACCCCCAGAGACGCTGAGTGCAGTCCAGGCCTGCATTTCCCACCATAGACAGAACACTTCTCCTGCTTCCGGTGCCTGCCTATCCCCTCAAATTGCTTCAATAAAAATGTCACCGAGCTGTCTAGGCCTTGACTGAGTCTGTGTCCTATGCCACACTCAGAGGACGACCTCAGAAATGGAGTTCTCTGGGAGCAGGTTCTATCTACCCACAGGGTTTACTCCAGGGCAGAATGAGAATCCACTCCCCCAGACATCATGCAACAGGACCTCCACCCACTTCTGCCTCTTGCCATCGCCCAGAGTCTCTTGTTACACCCCTTACCTCCCCAAGCCCCAGGCTTCCGTCGCTAGCGCTCCAGGACCCAAGCCAAGACAATGCAAAAGGCACCAGTGTGAAGTGTCACAGTTAGACTAAGAATTGCCAAGCACAAGAATGTTTGAGTTCAGTCTCCTAATCCAGAGGTGAGGAAGCCAAGAAACAGAGAGGATACAATGCATACTAACAGTAGATCCCTGAGTCCTAACCCAGGCCGCCCCCACCAGAGCAGTAGAGCACAGTGACATCAGAAATGATGAAGTTGGATCCCTGCCCATCGCAGACAAGCTGTGTGGCTTGAGAGTTTTACTCCACAACTCTGCTCCTCACTTTCCTTGTCCATTAAATAGAAACTGTATCATGGTTATCATAAGAATTCAATGGGATAATGGATGCAGAGTTCAGCGTGGTTCCAACACATGGTAGGCACCCAGTAAATGTTACTATTATTGTTGACTTGATTTTAACCTAGCAAAAGGTCACAGTGTGAAAGGGAAAGACCAGTTGGCTACAGTGGCTTCACTGATGGGACTGATGGAAAGAAGAAGGCATTTCAGGCATCGGCAAAGAGCTGTGTCCTCGGGGCTGGGAAGAAAGCCTATAATCTGCTTCCACCTGAACAATTCCCGAGGGCAACGACCCTTCCCAGAAATGTCCTCGGGTCAGAGCATCCATCCTTGGGAGGCTCAGGATGGGGAGGGCAGAGACAGGGAAAGGAGCTCTGACCTAATGACTAACATCAGTACATACTTGGGGGGCCTGTTGGAGGATGGAGGGAACAAAATATGTCCACCTAACTGAGAAGGTATTTTGAAGCCAAAAAAACAAGGCAAGCAGCTCCATATAATCAGTTTATTACAAGGTAACTTACTCACACGGTGAGATCTGGCTGACAACGATACGGAAGCTTTCGCAACTGCACTCTACACCACCAAGTGGCCACAGGGATAATGTTATATTTAACTTGGGGTTCAGGGGTAGGTGCTTGAAACAGGATGTGCAATACTAAGTCAGGGTTTATGAATGGGTAACTAGTCTTGTGGGCCCCAGAATATTTCAGGGAAGGTTGTCATCACTGCTTGAGGATCAACAGAGATAGGGCCATCTGGCCTTAATGATTATTAAGCAATATCTATTAACCACAAAGCCCTTGATGGCAAAAAAGTGATTTACCACACAGTACAGTCCTAGGTCAGGTCAGGGAAAGGACGGGAGGAACTGTAAGGGTCAAGATGCCGTCGGTTACACTAACAGCCATCCGGGGCCCAAAGAGTCTTAGGGAGGTCATTCATTCCTCTCCCCTCATCAAGCACAAGGCACCCCCTCTTGAGTCCCCTGCAGCCTCCTTTGGACTAACCAGGCCCCTGGAGACAAGAGTCTGTGTCTGGAGCCTTCTGTCTCAGGAGCCCTAGAAGGATGAGGAGTGGGTAGCTGATTCAGTCAGGACCCCACCTGGCCTGAGAAGGCCAGGGCCCAGCCTGCTTAGGGAGGCTTCTCTCATACCCAAAGCCTCCCTCCCTCTTCTAGGGGGCTTCTAGGACCACTTGGGAGCCCGTAGGGGTACTTGGGTCTGAAGCATGTGCAGAAAAACATGGAAGCAGCTTTGGGGGAAATAGTGGATCCTCAAGCTCATCTAATTTGGCCTCTAATCCCAGAGCTGTGAAAGTGAAAGTGGCTCAGTCATGTCCTACTCTCTGTGACCCAGGCCAGAATACTGAAGTGGGTAGCCTTTCCCTTCTCCAGGGGATCTTCCCAACCCAGAGATCGAACCCAGGTCTCCCACATTGCAGGCAGATTCTTTACCAGCTGAGCCACCAGGGAAGCCCAAGAAGACTGGAGTGGGTAGCCTATCCCTTTTCCAGCAGATCTTCCTGACCCAGGAATCGAATCAGAATCTCCTGCATTGCAGGCAGATTCTTTACGAACTGAGCTATCAGGAAAGCCCATCCCAGAACAGCCAGGTAGATAATTCATACCCCTTGCCCCACACCCACAAAAGGGCCTAAAGTCCCAACTCTAACTTTCCTTGAGGCCAAGCAACTGAATAACCCAACATATAGGGCTGGCCAAAAAGTTCCTTTGGTTTTTAAGTAAAAGTATTAATAAATAACACATTTTCCATTTTCACCAAGAACTTTACTGAACGGCATATTCACCGTTTTGTTCCATTACCTTCTGCAATTTTTCAGGCAACTTCATAATTCCATCTTCCCAAAATTTTTTATCTTTTTAAGCAAAGAACTGTTCCAGATGTCTTTTACATTCTTCCAGGGAATTGACATTTTTTTCCATTAAGGGAAGTCTGTAAAGATTGACATAAATGGAAATCTGAAGGTGTAATGGCTGGTGAATACAACAGATGAATCAGAACTTCCTGTCCAAGCTGTAACAGTCTTTGCCTGGTCATCAAAGAAGCATAGTCTTGCACTATCCTGATGGAAGATTTTGTGTTTTCTTTGGACTGACTCTGGGCACTCTTCATTGAGTGCTGGCCTCAGCTGGTCTAACTGGGAGCAGTACATGTTGGAATTAATCATTTGGTTTTCCAGAGGGAGCTCATAACAGAGGACTACCATCCAATCCCACCATTTATACATCATCATCATCTTTGATGAAGACTGGCCTTCGGTGTGGTTGGTTGTTCATTTCGTTTGGCCCACAATCTCTTCCATTTCACATTATCATGCAGTGTCCACTTTTCATCACCCATCACAATTTGTTTTAAAAAGGAACATTTTCATTACATTTCAGTAGAGAATCTAATGCAGAAATATGGTCAAAAAGGTTTTTTCACTTAACTTATATGGAACCCAAACATCAAAGCAATGAATATAACCAAGCCAGTACAAACGATTTTCAACACTTGATTTGGTTATTTTGAGTATGTCAGCAATCTCCTGCATGATGTAACGTTGATTTTTCTCAATTAATGTCTCAATTTGATCACTATCAACTTTACCTGGTCTACCTGGCCATGGAGCAGCACTCAGTGAGAAGTCTCCAGAACGAAACTTCACAAACCACTTTTGACATGTTCAGTCAGTCATGGCCCTTTCTCCATACACTACACAAGTCTTCTCATGCATTTCAGTTGTGAATTTACCTTTCTTGAAATAATAAAGTGTAATTTGCTGAAATGCTGCTTTTTTGTTCCATCTTCAATATTAAAACGGCTACACAAAAATTCACGAGTTTTGGTAAGATTTTTTAATGCACGCTGATATGACAGCTGTCACAATACAATCGAACAAAATTGTTTCAAATGAAGTTAAAGACAACTAAGCGCTACCAGAGCCATCTTACAGAAAAAACCAAGCAAACTTTTTGGCCAACCCAATACCTGTCTGGTTGGCCCCTTTCATCACCCCTGTAAGCAAGGAAGAGGACAAATAGAATTTTTATGGGTCCGACCCGCATGGACAATTGGCTCCTACTCTTTGCTCTCTGCTACCCTAATTATCCACCTCGGTACTTAGCAGCTGCCAATATGCCAAGCTCATAAACCTGATTTCACGGTGATCTGGGGTTCGGCCCAGCTCAGCCCTCCAACCTTGACCAGATAAAAGGGTGGAGGCTGAGCTCACCCGATAACTCTCGCCTCTGTCCTCCCGCCAGGGCGCTGTCTCTCTGCCTCTCACACCCACCATGTCGTGCCGCTCCTTCCAGCAGGGCTTCAGATGTGGCAGCCGGGGCTTCAGCTCCTGCTCAGCCATCCTCCCCCGGGTGGTCACCCACTATGCAGTGAGCAAGGGGCCATGCCAGACTGGGGGCAGTGGGAGTTTCCGCGCCCTGGGCTGCCTCGGCTCCCGGAGCCTGTGCAACGTGGGCTTAGGGCGGCCCCGGGTGGCCTCCAGGTGTGGCCTGTCTGGCTTCGGGTACCGAGCAGGTGCCACTTGTGGGTCTTCTGCCTGCATCGCCCCTGTAACCATCAATGAGAGCCTGCTGGTCCCGCTCGAGCTGGAGGTCGACCCAACTGTCCAGAGGGTGAAGAGGGACGAGAAGGAGCAGATCAAGTGTCTCAATAACCGCTTTGCATCCTTCATCAACAAGGTAGGAGGTGGGTTCGGGGTCCAGGGCCTCAGGAGACAGCACCTTGTGGCTGCTCCAGGAGCCACAACCTGGGGCTGCTGGTGGGGCTGCTCCATGACCCCTAGTCGCTGAAAGCTGGTTAGATCAGGCTCAGCAGCAGACATTTCTGCTTGTCTGTCTTTTTTATAATATGTTATCTTTCTCTGTGGGTGTTATCTGATAAACTCACCAAGAGGGCTTGAGGTCAGACTTTAAGAGGAACTCCCAAAGCCATGATAGATACTGGGGCAATCAGAGGCAGAGACCTGCCCTTTCTGATGAGGCTTTAATGAAAGACCTTCCTTCCGATGACATGAACTGTGGAGACCCTTGGGCACTGTGACCCTGGAATTTGCCATCAGCTTAGGTCTGTGATAAGAAGAAGGTGGAACAGTCAGAGCTAGGGACACAAAGCGGCCATGACCAAGTCTCACATCTCTCAACCCCCAGGTCACGGCTCTGAAAGCCTTGAGAGAAGGGTGATGTGCCGCCTTTGGAAGATGCCGAACTGGCCTGTCACCTTGGGCCTGCTTCTGGGCCTGTCCCTATATCCCAGGGAAGTTCTTGAGATCAGGATACACACCAAGGGCTAAGTGGTGTTCCTGGTGGTCCCAAGTTAAGGGCAGAGTCCTGGGATGGCAGTCAAGAGACCTGGACCCTGACTCCCAGCCCCAGGAAAGTGGGCAGAGATGGAGGGAGAATTAAAGGAGGTAATACTCACAAAAGTGCTCCCAAAAGGAACTTGTTGTAGTAAATGGAAAATGTTAAACTTACAGTTTTATTTTGAAAGCTCATTAAGTTCTGCTTGTAAACTCTTTCTAACACTGTGAGCCCTGATCATCAGCTGCATCACATTGCCATCCGTGAGGCTGGGGGCCTTCTGGTGACCAGGCCTTTGACCAGAAGGAAGACGACGTGACTTCCTCTATCGTTTTCTTGAGAGACAGTGCACAAGGTGCAAAATCCCAGGGTGAGGACGGGAGACACTTTGTGCCCTGCCAGTGACTAGCTTAGCTGGGTGACCAACTTAGCTTAGCGGCCAACTCACTCAGTGTCTCTTAACCTTGATCTCCAAGCCACAGAAATGAAGGGTAGGCCAGCAGCTCTCCACATTACCATGTCAGGGACATGGTTTGGACTTGGCCATGTAGGATGGGGATGGGGCAGAGTAGCAATGAGTGCTAGGACCGAACTTTGAGCTTTATTCCCTGAGTACCCCTGGGCTGTAATTAAAGAAACCCCAATTTCCAGTATCCTCACCAGCTTCCACTAGCATGATGATGTACAAAGCTCTCCCTATGGAATCTCAAGTAGGAGTTTGAGGCAGCAAAACAAGCTTGAGGGGCTGGGTGGCTCGGCCCAGGTTACAAGGCTGGTGGCAGGCAGGCAGGGCTGGAAGGAGGAACCACACCAGGCCTCTTGGGGCAGCCCTGTTTCCACTACAACACAACCCCTGGTGGAAGCTGGGGGTCCCCTAAGCCGCCCCAGGCAGGAGAGACAGAGAGACAGAAGCAATGTGATGGAGGCTGGAGCACAGATGGATTCCTCTGCGGGTACCAGCACTTCCTCTTGCCAGCTGTGGCCCCCAGGGTCCCCCCAGCCCCACGACATCCTATTCTTGGCTGCAGGTCCGGTTCCTGGAACAGAAAAACAAGCTACTGGAGACCAAGTGGAACTTCATGCAGCAACAGAGGTGCTGCTCGAACAACATTGAGCCCCTCTTTGAGGGCTACATCTCCACCCTTCGGAGGCAGCTGGACTTCTTGACCGGGGACCGAGACCGGCTGGCATCAGAGTTCCACTGCCTCCAAGACACGCTGGAGGGCTACAAGAAAAAGTGAGTCTGCCCCACTGCTACCCAGCCGGGCACCTAGGACAAGCGACATAAACAGTCTGGGCATTGGGCTTCCCATCTATAAAATGGGAAGCTGAAAACGTAGACCTTTAGGTGGTTACACAGTCAGGTGGGATCATGTAGGCAGAGCATCCTTACGACCCATTAGGCACATTGTACAAGCTCTGAGATTTTAGATGTGTATTCATCCCCCTTCCCACCACGATCTATCTCTCTTCATGTAAAATAAGTCTTCTCCCGCTGTTCCCAGTGCTCCAGGGCTCCGCCCTCATACCTGTTGTGCCTCATCTTCCATCAGTCCCTTGACAGATCTTGAACACTTCTTAGCCTCCAAACAGATTCCCAAGCCCTCCTTCCTCCCAGCTTGTACTCCTGCTGTTCCTTCTTCCTGATAAGTACCACCGTGGCATTTCTCTTGTAACATCCAGGCTAATATATTCTACCCTGCATCTTCCTGGTCCAACTCAAAATCATCACCTGCAAGAATCCAGATTCAGTGCTTCTTTCAAGAAGCTGAGGCCCAGATAAATTGCCTCGTGCTCCTGGGTGAGCCTCTCATGTTGCCGGGAGAGGGCTGAGAGAGACACATCTCCCAAGACAGTGTGAATATGCTAAGAATGAGGGTTCAGTGGAGTGGAGCCATGTTGGGGACACACACACTGCAGGTGTCACCCACATGTCTAGTCCAAGCCAGAAGCTGCGCTGGGCAGTTTGGGTTTGATAAAGTTGGGAAAGTCTGGCTCTTTCCCTCAAGATATCCTGGTAGAGTCAGCAAGATGCCCTGGTATGCACACCAGCAGCTACAGCATGGTACAAGGCAGGACGGAAGAGGAAGCCCAAGAGAGTGAGAGGGCAGAAGCAGCCCAGGAAGGCTTCCCAGAGGAGGTGTCAGTTTGCTCAAGGCCTTGAAGGATATGTTTCATTCCAGTTGCTTCTTCTAAAAGAGGAGTTCAGAATAGACCACAGAAAAGGAGATGAGACAGAAGGAAGGACCAGAGTGTGCAAGTGAGAGAGGATTACTCAAGCAGAAGGGTAGGCGAGATGTGGCAAGGCTGTGGGTGTGGCGAGATCAGCCCTCTCAGCAGGAGTGATCCTTTCTTCATGGATACAAGGTGGTCAGGAGACATATTTCACAGCTCAAGATTAGGACTTTGAATTTTAAAACTGGGGCTGTTGGAGAAGGATGAGGCCAAATGGTATTTTAACCAATGCTATTTTATTTAACCAATGGTATTTTAACCAAGCATTTAACCAATGTTGAGCAAACGCACAATTAGCAAACACACAGTACCCTGTTCTAGGTACTGACCTGGTGTTCTGCAGACATTAACTTGTGTGATGTTTCTAATTGTGAGACAGGACCAGTGATATTCTCATTCTACAGATGATGAAACTGAGGCCAAGAAAGGCCAAGCCACTTACCCAATGTCACATGACAAGTGCAGGACAGAGTGGGATTGAAACGCAGGCAGCAGGCTTAGCGTCCAGCGCCTGTGCAGCGGCTGAGTTCTGCAGGAAAAAGGAAGCTCGGGCGTCAGGAAGCACAGAGAAGCTTTTAATGGATTGATGTCGCTCATCAAACTGAATCATTCTGGCCAGACTAAACCCTTGACCCTGATTCCGTTGCCTTGGGGTGCAGTGAGTGGGCGAAGAGCTCCCTGGAGCCTAGAGGAAATAGTTCAGCTCTCTCTGAGGATCTGGTAAAGTGGGTAATTGTACCTCTGCAACTGAGCTGCAGGTAGAGGCCAGGCTCAGCGCTCTCCTGGCGAGGAGAGGCACGGGGTCAGCTGGGCTTGCAGTAACCGCAGCCAACTCTCAGAACAACTCAGAAAAGACAGCTGTGGGACTTCCCTGGTGGCCCAGTGGCTAGGACTCCATGCTCCCAGTGCAGGGGACCTAGGTTCAATCCCTGGTCAGGAAACTAGATCCCACATGCTGCAACTAAAAGATACCACATGCTGCCACTAAGAAGTGGCACAACCAAATAAATAAATATTTTTTCAAGAAGAAAAGACAGGTGTGCCAGCAACAGGCAGCCAATTCTTCACCATTTTCCCAGAGGAAATGACTGGATGAAGTAAGCTTCCTCAGCAGCAAGATAGAACAAAGATAGCTTTAAGAAGGACTTCCCCAGGACTTCCCTGGTGATTCAGTGGCTAAGACTCCATGTCCCATTGCAGGGGGCTTGGGTTCGATCCCTGGTCAGGGAACTAAATCCACATATGATGTAACTAAGGACCCACATACCTCAATTAAGACCCAGCACAGCCAGTAAATAATTTTTTTAATTAAAAAAAAGAAGGACTTCCCAGAGAATGATTCATTACAGGAAAAGGCTACCAGGCATTGGGGTGGAACATAAACTTACAAAGTGGCTAATAAGAGGCTATGATAAAAAAAACCATCTGTGTTGAGTGGCTGAAGGGGTCAGAGGTGACCAGAAACAGGACCAGACCTGGTGCCTCCCTAGGGCATTCATTCTGTGACTTGTCCCCAGAGGCTCCTACTCTCAGGCCCCATGCCTACACCCTTCCAAACCCCACCAGCATGACTAAAACATTTTCCCCCTGCCCCTTCCACCAGATATGAAGAGGAGCTCTCCCTGCGGCCCAGTGCTGAAAATGAGTTTGTTGCCTTGAAGAAGGTGAGGGAGGGTGACCCATGGAGGGAGAAGGCATTCTGAGCTGGCCTAGTGGGCCTGGGGACACTCACCCGATGGACCAGGCCTGCAGCCAGCTCACCTTGCTGACCCCGGTGCCAGCCCCACTGACCCCGAGGGAGAGGAAGGCCAGCCTCCCGCCCCAGAAGGGCAGTGACTGATGCTTCCACCGCCCAACTCATGTTGAATGTTGTATTTACACCTGCCCAAGAAGCTGAAGATGTGGCAAATGCCAAATCATAAGACAAAAGCTCTGACTCAAATCCCCAGAGATGAAAACCATCCTGACAATCCCTCACATAGACAGCTACGTGTTTTGTTGCCCAGAGTCCATGGGAGCTCTGAGGAATGGACTCCCGTCTCCTTTAACCTCATTCCCTTCTGATCCTTCCCCATTGGGATGCCAGGCCCAGGCCTGAGGTCCTTGGCTTTGTCACCCCCTTCACTTCCACATGGGCCTAAGTAAGGAAAGTGGGCCCCACACCTGTCACCTGCCACCAGCTTGCCTGGGAGGTGGCCCAGCTGGCAGAGGGGTGGCCCCAGGTCATGACTGTCACTTTCCTGGCTGCAGGATGTGGACACGGCCTTCCTGATAAATTCTGACCTGGAGATCAATGTGGAAACTCTGATCCATGAGATTGACTTCCTGAAAACCCTGTATACCGAGGTACCTGCAGCCATGCTGCCCACAGGTGGTCCGCCAGGGGCTGGTTATGGAGGGATGATGGGCAGGGAAAGCTCCTGCCCTGTGGGTACATTTGTGGCTTAAAAGTGGGCAAGTGAAGAAGTCAGTGTGGAACAGCTGGGTCTCAGGCAGAGAGACTCCCAGAAGTCAGAGGGCCCACGCCTTGGCTCTTGGGTCTCGGTGCAACTGGAGGGTGGGGACTGGAGCAGGTCGGTGATGGAAGGCTGGGACAGCTAGGCAAATCTGCCATGGGAATGTCAGAGCTGGGTGTCCTCATTTCTTCCCCTCTCCCTCGCCAAGTTTATCCTCAAAGAGCTCACCCATTCTTACCCGGGGCCCCCACTCCCAGGAGACGAACCTGCTCCAGTCTCAGATCTCAGAGACCTCAGTCACTGTGAAGATGGACAATAGCCGGGAGCTGGACACGGATGGCATCATTGCCCAGATCAAGGTCCAGTACGACGAAATTGCCAACCGCAGCAAAGCCGAAGCAGAGGCCTGGTACCAGAGCCGGGTGAGTCTTGGGCAGGGCCTGGGAGACCCCAGAACCACTCTCCTCCAGCAATCAGGAGAGAAAATGTGAGCCATGACACACCAGCCTCTGTTGTTTCGACCAAGCCTCAGGCCAAGTCCCCATGAGTGTGGGAGAGACCCCACAGACAGCCCAGACCTGTTCATCAGAGCTCCCCAGCTTTATACACTCGTAGACTCACAGGAAGTGCTTCCCTAAGTAGCATTCAAGGAATACTAATTGACAGTAATGGCAAAGTGGGCTCAGAGTTTCCGGGTGTGGGAGGAGGCTAATGGCATGGAATGGCTACTAATGGTGGAGTAGAAACTGTGATTAAGGTGGCCCCAGACTTAGGTAATTAGGGGCTTGCTGGGAGGGCAGTTGTGCCCCCAAGGGCAGTCTGACTTAACAGATACTATCATCTCAGTCTCACCTACCCCATCTATGAAAGGTACCATTCATTCATTCACTCATTTATTCATCCGTTTATTGCACATTCATCATGTGCCAAGCAGCATTCTAGATGCTGGAGATCCAACAGGAAACAGAACAAACAATAATCCCTGCCTCTATGTCACTTTCAGTTTCCAGAGGCAGGGGCAGGACAGGCAAACAGGACATATAAGTACAGTGTATCTATGTTAGATGGACATGTGCTATGGAAAAAAATAAATCAAGGTGAAGCACAGGGAATGTGGTGGGAATTCGGTTTTTAACAAGATGGCCAGGGAAGGAGGGCCTTACTGGGGTGTGTGGAACCATGAGGATACTAAGAGTCAGATCATTCCCATCCTCAAGGAAGTTACAGTCCATGGGAAAGGGAGGTGTAAACAGCCAGAAGGATATACAAGATAGCATGAAGTGACCTCTAAGGTCGAGCCATAGGCCAAGGGTACAGTATGATGATGCTGAAAGTAACAAATTGTGTATGGAAAAACAGGAGCACTGGCATTTGATCTGGATCTTGGAAGCCAAGTATGATTTCCATAAGCAGAGCATGGGGTAAGGGTGTCTGGCTGAGAGCCAGCAGGAGCAGGCCAACAAAGCATGAAGGGGAGGTGTCCCCAGTGTGAAGCACCATGAAGGATACGGGGCTGGAGACACAGCTAGATCACAGCAATCTGAAGAGCTTCCCTGAATGTTTTAGACATTTTTCTGAAGGCCGTGGATACCAATTTTCAGGAAATGTCCCAAGAAATGTTCTGTCCTTTTTCTGCAGATCCATGGTGATTAAGGTATCAAACCCCAGCCTGGGGTCAGCTCCCTGTAAGTCAGTCTGTGGCCCATCCTCGGCCAGGTTTCATTCCAGCAGGCTCCTCTTCTGATTGCTCTCCTGGGCCACCTGTCAGGTCTTAAGGAAAACAATCTTAATTACCCATCTTTCTAAGTTAGAACCAAAATGATAACTCTATTATTTATCAATTGTACTTGGCTGTGAAGTTCAGAAATTTTAAATAATAATAATAATAGTTAAAACAAATTTCATTTTTTATTTTTTTCTCAAATAACTTGAAGTACAGAAATAGACTGCCATAGATGACCCCAAGTTACCACCAAAAACACAGGCTCCTTCGAACTTGCTATTCTGCCGTTCTGTTAAGAATGTTAATCCTCATGGTATCCTCATGCCCTAAGATGGCTGCAATACCACCAATCTCACATGTCCATTCCAAGCAGAAGGAAGAAGAGAGGGCAAAAGGAACATGCCATTGAATCATCCCTGACTTTAAACAGCTTTCCTAGAAGCCCTACCCTGCAACAGTCTACACCCCTTTGAAGGGAAAGCTGAGAAATATTCTTTTATCTGGGGTTCTGTCTGAGGAAAAGAAGTATGAATAGTGATTAGGCAACTACCGGTTTTTTCACAATAACCAAATAGGGTGATTTATGCTTATCTAGTTTTGCATTTTCTATGCAAAACACTCCTATCCATTATATGCAGAAAGCATACAGTTGGCTAATTTTTAAAAATCTATTGTTGTAATCTATAATTCACTATTAAGAAATTAGATTTTATGTGCAGAGGTTAAAAAAAAGTGTTAAGCCAAGATAGGAAGTAACGTTGAATTTTGTTTCCAGTTGTTTTGAGGGAGAACATACAAATATGTCTACCCTGAGGGGGCAGATGTTCTGTGTTCTCAGTTCTTGGTCTGTTAGGTACCCCAGGGTGAGGGCAGAAACCCCTCCAAGGTCCAGAGCACAGATGGAGCAAAAAGGAGGGAAATTCCAGGGCAGAGAGAAAAGGATGAGACACAGAACCACGAAACAGAGAGGAAGGGTGCTTGGAGCTTAGGGGAGAATTTAATAAGCTTGAAGGTTCAGGGCTGGGAGGTGAGAAGGGAATAAGAAGCAGCCCAGAAAAGGACCAGAATTGGAAAGGGGCTGGGGAAATATAACAAGTGTAAGAATCCAGAGCACCCAACGAAGGGAGCCAGGAGAGAAGAGCCTGGGGACAGTGGGAATGAGGGCTGAGAGGAACCACAGGGTGGGTGCCCAGGTTCTGACCTCCCTGTCCTGCAGTATGAGGAGCTTCAGCTGACGGCCGGGAATCACTGTGACAACCTCCGCAACCGCAAGAACGAGATCCTGGAAATAAACAAGTTGATCCAGCGGCTGCAGCAAGACATTGAGAATGTCAAAGCCCAGGTGAGGCCACCACAGGCTGACCCGCCATCTGGTCCTGGTTGTGCAGGACAGGTTCATCCTCCCTGGGGGACCTGAGGAAGAGAGAATAAACTTGCACTGTTTCCCATGAGAGGGAGAGAGCCCTTTCTTCAGAAGATCTGATCCACAGCAGGATAAGCTGGGTCAGGAAACAGTGAGGCCCCTAACAGAGACTAGGCAGCCTATATTCATCAAGATGAAATAGCAAGAATGCTTCATGAGGTGGGAGTATAAAAAAGATGTCCTCCACACCCCCTTCCAACCAAAGACTCTAATTCTATGATCCTGAAATTCAAGGTGATGCTGCAGAGTCTATAAAATCAGACCCACCCTCTCCTCCTAGGCTAGTGAACACCAGGCAGATGCTTAAATTCTCTTAGCCACAAAGTAATTGCTTGGCATATCCAAGAGGAAACTCTCAGATCTCCTTGAGGTGTCACAGACAGGAGAACTGGCCCCCATCCCCTGGGGGAACCAGACGTCACAACTCTAGGCTGATACCCACAGCAGATGTGAACCTGGCACATAACCATGACTGTAGGAAGAACTCACTCTTCCTTCCGTCCCTCCTTCACTCTCACACAGTCACACTCACAACACTTCTGACACCAGGTATAACGGAAGAGTGTTTCCACACCAGCCAGCTCTGCAACACCAGCTGGGTGTTCCACAATTGAACTCACTTCTGACACTACCTATCTGGAGATAACATCAGATCCCATAGGTTATGGGCTGCCCACCAAGTCCCACAAGACTGCCCACAGTTCAGAAACCAATCACACGTCCAGGTTGTACTCCAGACCAGTTGGCTGTACATTGGAGGTCTCCATGACCACCCCTCTTGGATTCAATTAATTTGCTGGAGTGGCTCACAAAACTCAGGAAAATAGTTTACTTTTTTGGTTTATTATGGGCTTCCCAGCTGGCACAGTGGTAAAGAATCCATCTGCCAAGGCAGGAGACACAGGAGATGTGGGTTCAATCCCTGAGTCTTGAAGATACCTTGGAGGAGGAAATGGCAACCCACTCCAGTATTCTTGCCTAGAAAATCCCCATGGATAGAGGAGCCTGGCAGGATACAGTCCATGGGGTCACAAAGAGTCAGATATGACTAAGCACCCATGCACACACTGGTTTATTATAAAAGGATATGATAAGGAATACAAATGAATACCCAGGTGGAAGGGGTGGATAAAGTAAAGTGTGTGGGAAGGGCACAAAGCTCCCATGCCCACTCCAGGTATGCCATTCTCCCCATACCTCCACCTGTTCAACAACCTGGAGGCTCTCCGAATCCTCTACTATTGAGATTTTATGGAGGCTTCCTCACATCAGCATCATCATTTATCACCTCCATTCCTAGCTGCTCTCCCCTCTTGGGAGAATGGTGGGGTGGGCTGAAAATTCCCAGCTTCTAATCAAGGCTTGGTTTTTCTGGTGACCAGCCCCCACCCAGGAGCCCACCTAGAGTCACCTTATTTAAACAAAAGACGTTGTCAATACTCAGGAAATTCTAAGGGGTTTAGGGACTCTGTGTCAGACACAGTGTCAGAGACCAAAGGTGAGGACAAAGGATGCTCCTGGAGTGCTCATCACTTAAGAAACTACAAGGTTTGGAGGAGTTCTGTGCCAGGAACTGGGGGAAGAGACCAATATATGCTATTTTCAATTATCTCACAATGATCATGTTCTCTGTTCTGAGAGTCGGCCCACGGTCCCAGGGCCCCTGGGCCCCTGCAGTACTTTTCTGTGCCCTCTCCCCCAGCGCTGCAAGCTGGAGGCTGCAGTGACCCAGGCGGAGCAGCAGGGCGAGGCAGCCCTCAATGATGCCAAGTGCAAGCTGGCAGGGCTGGAGGAGGCCCTGCAGAAGGCCAAGCAGGACATGGCCTGCCTGCTCAAGGAGTACCAGGAGGTGATGAACTCCAAGCTGGGCCTGGACATCGAGATCGCCACCTACAGGCGCCTGCTGGAGGGCGAGGAGCAGAGGTGGGTCAGGGATGTCTATTCTCCTGCCCTCTGATTGCTGCTACAGCCATTGCCCACCCCTCAGCCCATCCATGGAAAATCTGAGACAGCATGCAGTCTGCAGTCCCTCTTCATTGACAGGGTCCCTGGTGCGGGCAGGAGGAGGGGCTGCCGTGTTTTTCTCATTGTCTGATGCAGATCCTTTGTGTCTCCTTTCCCTCTCACCTCCAGGCTGTGTGAAGGTGTTGGACCCGTGAATATCTGTGAGTACTCAGCACTCCGCAGGGGCTCTGGGATCTTGGGAACTGATTCACCCAAACATAGACCACACTCAAATATAGACCACATTGCCCCATGCCCAAACCTCAGCTTGCCTCCCTCACCCTAAAGGAAAGAGCTCCTGGTGGATGGAGAGGCTCTCCTTCAGGGCTACCCAGGTCTATGGGAGTCAGAATCAGGAGCAGACACCACCAGTGTGGTGCCAGGCACCATATAGACAAGAGGATGTTTTCCTGGAGAAACGAGACTTGAAGCAGACAAATAGGGAGCTTCCCAGGTGGTGATAGGGGTAAAGAACCCGTCTGCCAGGGCAGGAAACACCTGAGACAAAGTTTTGATCCCTGGGTCAGGAAGATCCCCTGGAGAAGGAAATGGCAACCCATTCCAGTACTCTTGCCTGGAAAATCCCATGGACAGAGGAGCCTAACAGGCTATAGTCATGGGGTCACAGAAGAGTTGGACATGACTGAGCAACTAAACAACAATAGGAGACTTGGAAGTTGGTAACTGGGATGGGGGTGTCCTTAGACATGACGACAGCAGGTGCAGGGCGAGGGGGGGGTGGGGACTTGGCCTGGCAGGGCCCTGAACATCCCTTCCTGTTCCCACAGCTGTGAGCAGCTCCAAAGGTGCCATCCTCTACGAGCCATGTGTGGTCAGCACACCTGTGTACTGTCCAGGGAGCACCAGTGTCCTCAAGAGCAGTGGGGGCTGCGGCATCGTGGGCACTGGTGAAATCTACATCCCCTGCGAGCCCCAGGGGCTCCTCATCTGTGGGAGCAGGCGGAGCTCCAGTGTGAAGCTAGGGGCTGGGGGCAGCTCCTCCTGCCACAAGTGTTAGTACAGCCCCAGAAGTTAGTAGCCCAGGGGACAGGGCACAAGCTCCAGGCTGGGATGTTGTCCCCCACAACCAGGGTTCAAGACAAGGCTGTTCCAAGATCCCACCTTTCTCTTCTGATTGAAGATTCCCCTTGGGTTTTCACTGGGAGCTGCCCCTCAGGTATCTTCGAGAGTCTCTTTTCACCCAGCTGTGTGCAGATCCTGAGCGAGGCCCTCGGGTGAGGGTAGGGTACAAAGGAAGAAAACACATCTCCCGTCTCCCTCGACTGCTGAGTCAGGCTCTAGTGTGGCCAAGAAAATGGCAATGGCCCCCTAACACTTCTCTTCCCCAGGAGGTCAAAGGGGCACATCACAGTCCTGCTTTGTGGATCATCCCATGGAACTTGCCACACAAATTCTGCCTCCCCTCACCCCCAGACATTCTCTTCCTCTCTTACTTTGGACTCTCATGAACCTGAGAAAAGTGAACTCCTTCTAGCACCCACCTAATACATGCACTATTGCAAATATCAAAAGGAGACACCCCAAAATCCCATCCCAAATTCCTAAGACAAATGCCAGGATTTCAGGATCAGTTGGAATCTGTCAATGTTGTTCTCAGCACACAGAATCAAGAGGTGGTCTTTGGGCAATAGATTTACCTGCTCAGCTGTGTTGAACTGGCACTATAAAAATACATCTCTTTCCTGAGCTGATATTGGCAGCTGATGGCAAAGAAATGCCTAAAACAAAGGGACAATCAAGAGCTGACATTATTCGTTCAATGGAATCAGGCATGCCCACATCTTTTGTACATAGCCACCCCCTGCCAGCTCCCTCTCCCTTGAGTTCCTCTTGCGTTGGGTCTGATGTGAACATGTTTTCCTGGCTACAGTGATAAGGGGCTGCCTCAGCAGACTTGGAGGCTCTGCCTCAGGGCTGTGAGGGAGGAGAAGGTACTGAACTGACCTCACCTCCCCAGAGCACTCCCTGTCCCAACAGTGCTGCCTCCTGCCCACCCAGGGATCCACGTTTCTGCCATGAGCCTCTGGGCTTGTCTATTCCAAATAAACTGTTCCCAGGCTACAGGAATCAGGATTGTTCGCCCTGCTCTGAGGACAATGAGGTTGAAGGGAAACTGAGGAACAGCTCTGGGGGCCTGGGGGCCAGTTGGGGGCATTGGATGTAGAGACAGAGGTTATTATCCAAACGGGAAAACTACATGTGAATAATTGGCAAGTGGCCTGTGGAGCAGGTGTGGAGCCATACAAATTACACTTAAAGCCTGCACATCATACCACAAGAGTTTACAAGTCACTTGCCAAGTTGAAAACCACGGTCTTATTCCCCACAGGCCTCCTCACTACATGGTCCCCTGCATATGTCCTAGAGAAAGTCCATAGGGCCCCTCATACGATATCTGTTCTCAGCAGCCTCCAGGCCTGAAGGCTCTGCCTCCGCAGCCTGGACTGTGTGTACCACATCTACCTTCGGTGCAGGACAGATTCAGGCCTGGGGCTGGCAGGGAAGATATGTAGCAGCCTGGCTAGCGAGGGGCATCCTCGAGGCTCCTCTCCCTCTCTGCAGCCCCAAGACCTGGAGCTGAGACTTGGTGGCAGCAGTTCCACCCTCAGAGGGGCCCTGATACCCTCCATGTTGCCTCCCTGACCCCTGCAACGATCCCCCCACCATAGATGTCCCCCCGTGCTCCCTTCTCCCGAGCACTCCCTTACCCCACAGCCCTGCCTCACAGGACATCTCTTCTGTGCCAAGCCCTGCATTAGGAGCTAGGGATAGAGAGGTGACTATAACACCCTCGGAACCCTGGAGGGGACTCAGCCTCAGAGAGGAGTCATAAGTAGTGACAGCCAGAGAGGCTGGAAGTGAACAAGAAAAAGCAACTGGTAATTATGCCAGGCAAGGGGCTCAGAGAGAGGTTCACAGAGAAGACTGCAAGGACAGGGTTTGAAGAGACAAGGGTTACTGATTTATGGGCATCTTATTCCAAAGGACCCATCCACTCAGTTTTCATTCACCCAATGTAATTATCAAACACCTGCTATGGGTCAGGCCACCCAGTGGCTGGTGTCACAGTGGTGAACAGGGCAGCCCTAGTAGGGACAATAGACATGGTACCTACCTGTAGGGACAGAAGACATGGTACCTAGAGCCCACAGTAAGGGCTGTAAACTAAGGAAAACAGCCTGACAATTCCTCAAAATGTTAAACATCAGAGCAACCACGTGACCCAGCAATTCCACTCCTAGGTAGATACCCAAGAGAAATGAAAACACACACAGGACAAATGTATGGACATCAAGGGAGGAGAGGGGAGGCAGGATGACTTGAGAGACTGGGATTGACATATACACTACCGATACTGTGTATAAAACAGATAACTAGTGAGAACCTACTGCATACAAGGAACTCTACGCAGTGCTCTGTGGTGACCTAAATGAGAACAAAATTTTAAAAAGAGGAGATCTATGTACACATTAGCTGATTTCTTTGTAGGAACTAACAGTGGGAACTAACACAACACTGCAAAGCAACTACATGTCAATAAAAATTTAACAACAAAAAAACATGTCCACATAAAAACTCATACATGAATGTTCAGAGCAGCACTATTCACAATCCCCAAGAGGTGAAAACAACCTAAATGTCCATCAATGGATTAATGAATGATCAAAATTTGATCTATCCATACAATGGAATAATATTTGGCTATGAAAAGGAGTAAAGTACTAATATGTGCAACAACATGGATGAACCTTGAAAACATAAGGTAGATAAAGAAATCAGACACAGAAACCAGATAGTCTGATTCCGTTCATATGAAATTCCAGATTAGGAAAACCTATAGGGACAGAAGGCAGATTAGTGGTTGCCTAGGCCTGGAGGAAGGAGAAGATGGGGTAAGGGTGACAGACAAAGGTTTCTTTGGAGGTGATGAAAATATTCTAAAATAGACTACGGTGTTGGTTGCACTTATCTGGGCATATACTAAAACCATTGACTTGTACATTTTAAATGAGTGAATTATATGATCCATGAATTATATCTTTAAAAAACTGTCTTTGAAAAATGGAGCCCTGGCTCCAATCCAGGCCTCTGGGGCTTACAGCCTACTCGAGGGTACAGACTTAGACATGAAATTATAGATGTCAGGCTTGTTGCGAAAGAGGACAGAACTGAGGGTCCCACCTTAGTCACGGGCCTCGGGTAGGTCCCCTGAGGAGGGGCAGGTAAGCTGGACCCCAAAAGCCAGCAAGACTGAGAGGAAGCAAGGAAGCCCGTGGCGGCAGGGTGGGGTGGAGGGAGGGGGGGTTCAAGGTTGAGGGATCAGCAACCGTGAGTCAGGGCACACGCAGAGTCAGGCGGGTGAGAGCCGGTGACTTCAGGGACGCACATCCACACCAAGGGAAAGAGAGGAGATGGGACAACAAGGGCCTCACGGCCTCCATTCCCACTTGAAGCCCTGTCGCCCTGGACCTGCCCTAGAGCCAGTAAGCTGCTTGCTGATTAAAAACCCAAAGCTCTGAAAACTACAGAGACACTCCAGCCTGGAGTCAGCAAAAACAGAGATGACAATAGGCCACCTCTGTCCCACAGACGACTATCCACACCCCAGTGGAGTAAAGGAGGAGAAAGGAAGACTCCTCCACCTTCACAGAGAGGTGGGCTCCGGCCTGGTGACCATCCCTGTGGGAATTCCCATCCCAGGGTGGCCCTGTCCCGGACATAAGCTAGAGGCCCCAGCATGCCCCTTCAGAGCTCCCCCCGGAGATCCCCCTCAGTGCTGTGCGGGTGAGTCCTCACTCTCCTCTTCTCCCCAGAGAGGAGGTGACGCTAGGCAGGCGGGAAGAAAGTGCCTCCTGGTGGTGCCCCAGAATTTCACTCCATCAGCTGGGCAAACACCTTCCGAGCTTCTCCCAGGACCCGCCCTGTGCCAGGTGCAGGGATACAGGGAGGATTAGGCCCCCACCCTGCCCTCCGGAGGAAGGGAGAGATGTCTGCTGAAGCCAGAGCCTCCCTGCATTCCACTCGGTCTCGGGAGTTCAAATCTCAGCCCTTCCCAGAGCGCCCCCGCCAGGACAGGTGGGGAACAGCCCAAAGAGGCCTGGGTGGAGGACCTGGAATGAGGTTCGTTGTTTTTGTCTCCCCAGAATGTCTCCCGTTTTCTTGTTCCTTTTACGCCCGGGAGACCCTTCCTTGCCCCACTGCCCCCTCCCTCAGGCATGCTCTGCCCCACACTCTGGGTCCCCTGGGATCCCCTCCTCATCCCGGTCCCACCAGGGGTTCCAGGGAGACTCACTACTGCCACTCTCCCCCTGGGGCTCGGATTGGGGGAAATGGCCACAGAAACCTGTAAGTGGTGGAGGGGACCTAGGGTCACTGTGTCTGGTAGAAGGAAGAGGGTTGCACCCAGCTGGCCAGCATCCCCACACCTAGCTCAATGCCAGGCTCACATCAGCACCCAGTGAAGGTTTTTTGTTGTGGACTGACTTGCATGCCAGCAAAGAGCATCATTTCACCCTGAAACTGTGTGGGTGAGTGAGGAATTTGGGCTAAACCTAAAAAAAAAAAAAAAAAGAAAGAAAGAAAAACCATCCTGCTTGAAAGGGTGGGGATGGGCTCGAGTAAGAGGGGTGCTTTGTCTCTCCTGAGAGGCGTTTAGATTCTATCCCAGCACCATTGACCTGACAGGGCAGAGGGCTAGAGGGCCTTGGCTCCTTCCCATTGCCCCCTCTTTCTTGAGGGAGACTCCTGAGTCTCCCTCCCCACTGGGGCAGGTCTCAGCATGAATACCTCCCAGTGAGTGTCTCTCTCCAGTGCAGACTTGTCCCCAGGCAGACTGGAAACACTCTGAAGGAGGCGGTGGCTTTAGAAAGTCATCTCATCCTCTGGGATTTCCCTGTCACCCTCCTCCCCACCCACAGGCATGCAAACACACACACAGAGCAGCCAGGATTCCCAGGCTCCGCCCAGCCAACCAGCATGGCCCCCTCCCTCATCAGCAGTCCCCCCTCCTCCCAGAGCAATTAGCATCAAGATGAGCCAGCAACCCATCTACAATAGCTCAGCCAGCAGATCTCAGGATTACATCCAGACTGACTCTCAACAGGAAGAAGAAACTGTCAGAGCAGCAAAAGCCCCAGCCCAGAGTTTCCAGGGCGACTCCTCCCCTCTCCCCACCTGCTACCCTTTAAAAATGGCTGAGGACTGTATTTTGCATTGTCTGGTGAAATAATGCCTCAGAACTATAAACTGCTAATGGTGACAGCTCATCTCAGAACACCGGTCATGCGTGACCAGTCTCAATTACCCCCATCCCGCCCCGGCTGTTAGGGTTGAAGGAAGCTGAGATGCGGGTCAGCCCCAGGAATGTCTGGTGGGGTAATGATGCCATAACCACTGGAGCTGGAATGAGGTCGGGTGCTAGACCACAACAGGAATGACAGCTTACAGGTGAAGGGAGGCAAAAAAAGGGGGAAAGAGGCAGAGACGAAAAGAAGGGAATGAAGCGAGGAGAGAAATGGATAATCACACGAGGCTCCACACAACGTACACCCCACCCAAACATTTCTACATGTAACCTTCACATGCAGTAGGTATGATTCCATGTTACAGATGAGGAAACTGAGGCCAGAGAGGTTAAATAATTTCCCCAGGTCATTTATGTACCAAGGAGGATGAGTGTTTGCACAGTGATAATAAAATTTTACCCCCTGTCCCCTCTCCTTTTTCCTCCTGCTTTTAATCTTTGCAGTGTCTCCATTCATTCAACAAAAACCATATATAGCCTACCTACCTCGTGCCTCCACTCTCCTAAGCAGGGATGAAGAGGAGAAAACACACACACACAACAGTGCCTGCCTCCTGGAGCTTATGTTACAGCCTGAGATGATGATGTTAAACACACAAATCCTTGCAGGCAAGGACCTCAGATGGTGAGAACTCCTATGGAGAGGAGGAAGCAGGCAGAGGGGGTAGACAGAGATTACGGAGAGGAGGGGAATTTAAAGAGAAGCGACCTATGAGCAAAGACCTGGGAGAATTGAGGGACCTGGCCATGTGGCCATTTGAGGAAAAAAGATTTCCCAGCACAAATAAAAAACAGTAAATGCGAAAAGTGTCTGAGCAGGAGCCTTCCTACCTGTCTGATGGACATACAGGCAGATGGAGTGGCTGGAGCAGAGTGAGTAAAGGGCAGATAGAGGGAAGGGAGGTCAGTGAAAGAGGAGGGAAGACTATGTAGGGTCCTGTATGGCATTTACTCTGGATGTTTGAACTTAGGCATGGCATGATCTGACATGTTTTGTTTTTGTTTTTGTTTTCATTTTTATTATTATTTTTTTTTTGACATGTTTTGTTTTTAAAGGACCACTCTGGGTATCTTGTTAAGGAAAGACAGAGAGGGCAGAGGAGGAAGCAGGATGACTAGCTGGAAGGATACTTCAATACACCCTGTGAGGAGTGGTGAACTTGAACCAATATGGGAACAATGGTGTGGTGAGCAGTAGTAAAGGTCCAGGTATATTTTGAAGGTAGGACTTGCCAATGGACTGAATGTGGGATATAGAAAAAGTTGACAAACAAAGGATGGCTCCCAGGTTTCTGGCCTGAGCCAGTACAGAGATAGCATGCCTGGCAAGTAGAATGTATTTCACAGGAACAAGCAATCGGGAGAACAGTTTTGGGTAGATTAAATTTGAGATACATAATTGATATCCAAATAGAGATGTTGATCAAAATACATGCACGGGGCACAGAAGGGACATTCAACGGTATGTTCAGGATAGAGATACACCTTGGCAGCCATCAACAGACAGATAGTATTTAAAGTCATGAGGCTGTGTGATTCACAAAGGGGACAAGTGTAGATAAAGACATGAACAGGTACAAGGGCTGAGCCCAAGGATGCCGTGGTGTGTGCAGGTCGGGGATATGAGGATAAACTGGTTGAGAAAAATGAAAAGAAAAAGTTAATAATATGTAAAGAAAATTAAGACAATGTGCTGTCTGGAAACCAAAAAAGGAAATTATTTCAAGGAAAAGAGAATGATCAACTATGTCAAATTCTGCTAAATTAAATGATAGCTGAAAATGGACCACTGAATTTAGCAACATGGAGGTTGCTGGCAATCTTCACAAGAACTGCTGTGTTATTATTATTTTCTGCTTCTCCCTTTGAGACATGAACCTGATATCTGGATCTATGGAGTACAGTGGTAAATGAGAAACAGAAACGTCCTCAACTTGATAAAAAATTTATATATGCAGAAAACCTACAACTAACATTGTACTTTACTGTGAGAAACTTGAAGCTTTTCCACCAAAAATCAGGAACAAGGCAAAGATGTCCTCTCTCACCACTGCTTTTCAACATCATACTGGATATCCTAGCTAATACAGTAAGACAAGAAAAAGAAATAAAAGGTATAGAGACCTGAAGGAAGGAAATAGTGAAGATCTGAGATGGATGGCTCTCGTCAAAAGCTCATATTCCCTTCCAAAGTATTGATAGAATCCCAAGTAAGCATTCAATCAAGCACAAGTTCCCCCAGACACAGACAAGTAGGACCAATCATGCCACTTTCTAGAACAGAAAAGGTCAACATTTGTCTCTCCATCTATAATGCAAGGAATCTGCATAGGTAAGACTACAGATATCCCTAATGTGTATTTTAGGGGTTCAAAATCATGTGGTTAACTTTCCACACAGATACATGGCCAAATCACTGGCATGTTTTGGCCTTAAATTATGTCACAAATGTATTGGTTGGTGGAAGTCTTCAAGATAATCTCCCCACACCAGCAGGAATACAGAGACCTTCTTTTTTATCTCTGTACCCTTGGTACCAAGCACATTACCTGAGATAGAGTATCTGGTAATTGCTGAATGAATGAATGTATGTATGTCTTTTGAGTCTCAAATCAGACATGTATTACACTAACCCAGATGAACTTCACAGATGATTCAATTCTTATGTGAACAGTCAAATCAGATTACAGAGGACAGATGAAACACTGCAAAAGGTTTTTGGACTGTTTAATCCATCTACAGGGATGCAGTAAACTGTATTCTCACCATATCATTTCTTACTTGGAGCTATGAAGACCCTGCCTCTCTTCTATACACTCCTCATCTATTTAGGGGTTATCTGTATAGCTGCATTCCCTGCAAGCCTCTTGCTGGAGTTGTTACCATTCTAACTTTCTGGTGGTTAGCCACACTTGCAATGGAAAGTCTATTGGATTTAAGACCAAGGAAAATTAATGTCCCCATAATGGCAATTATGGTGGACCTGCGGGAAAAATAGGACAATAATGTTTATGTGTTTATGTGTTTTTAATGTTTATAGGTTTGATGTTATGGCTCTGATTCTGAGGGGAATAGGTGTGTCTGAGATTAGTTCACTGTGAAGGAGGTTACAGGCATGGAGAGTTTCTGCTAACTACCCAAGCTCATAAATGCTTCCAAATGGCTTTTTTCACTTTTATGGGACCAATCCTCAGATCCCCACACACATAAAAGGGGTGAAAGGGATCCACTAGCCCCAGAGGACTCCCAGCTCTAGCTCTCCCCGCTCTGCAGTCGCCACTCTGCTCTTGCCCAGGACACCATCATGTCTTGCCGCTCCTACAGAGTCAGCTCTGGTCGCTGTGTGGGCAACTTTAGCTCCTGCTCAGCAGTGACCCCTCAGAACCTGAACCGCTTCCGGACCAGCTCTGTCTCTTGCAGGAGTGGGCCCAGCTTCCGGGGTCTTAGCAGCTTCGGCAGTCGGAGCGTCATCAACTTTGGATCGTGCTTACCCCGGATAGCAGCTGTGTGCCCTCGGCCCTCCTGCTATGGAGTTGGCTTCAGTGATGGAAGTGGTGCTGGTCTGGGGTTTGGGGCCGGCAGTTGTGTTGGCCTGGGGTTTGGAGCCAGAAGTGGTCTCGGCTATGGCTTCTGCAGTCCTGGCTTTGGCTACCGAGTTGGAGGAGTTGGAGGGCCAGCAGCCCCATCCATCACAGCAGTGACTGTTAACCAGAGCCTGCTGACCCCGCTCAACCTGGAGATTGACCCCAATGCCCAGAGAGTGAAGAGGGATGAGAAGGAGCAAATCAAGACCCTCAACAACAAATTTGCCTCCTTCATCGACAAGGTACTTGAGACAGTTCAGCCTCTGGGTCTGGGATGATGAGAGCTAAATGCACTGGGGTGTACTTTCCCTCAGAAAGAACTGATCTAGACCCAGGACACAGATCTTGACCCCACATCCTTTGGGATCAACCAAAAGCATGCCATATGATTTCTGGGTCGCTCTGCTGCAGAGCAAGGATGAGCCCGGGGAAGCACTACATGGAGGGATAGATTGACGGTGGTGGTGGAACATCCAGCCACTGACTGGATGCCTAAAGGGATCTGAACAACCTAGTCATTTAGAAGCATCTTCCAAACAGGTTAGAAACATGAACACCTCCACCAGGTGTTGGCTGGGACAGGTTTAAAAGATTTTGTCCTTTGATATCCTCATGCTCTCTTTGAAGTTTTCATGGTTTCTGAGGATGAGTGGCCACACCTGTTCAGGCTTAAAGAAATGGAGAATGGAGTTGAGTAATTTTTGTACAAAACAAGGAATTCATACCCCTCCCCACAAGAGGGATATCCAGATTCAGCCAAGTCACCTAGATTGAGGAAAACAGGAGGGAATGATCACTGGTGGTCACTGATCTTCAGGTTGATGAGAGGAACAAAGAGGTGGAACTGACATCCCAGAAGCGGGGATTCATGTCTCCATGAAGTGGGGATTCTCTGATTGTGCCTGAGATTGTAAACTCACCTCTGTGAGCTTCATTTCATGTGAAATGAGGGGTTGGAGCAAATGGTCTCCACATTCTCCTACAGCTCTCTAAGTGTCAGCTGATGGAATATCTGGGGTGATGGGTATGACCTATTACCTGAGAGTTCCCACCTCCTAAAGCCACTTCCCAGCCCAAATGTACTTTACTCTGTTCTTCATTCCCTGCCAGAGACAACTGAAAACATTGGTTTTCAGATGGAGGCCAACCTTGGCTCAGGTAGAATCGATTTCTGAATTCCCAGTGAGCTGGCCCTCCCCTTTCTCAGACTGTTAAAGGGGAAATTGAAGATTTTTGTTTCAAAGCTTCTGTTTGTATCTCAGCCTGGCTGAGTGTGAGAATGGTGTGAGGAAGAGTCCCAGACCTGCTCTGCCAGATTCTTCTGAGTTAGAGGACTGAAAGTCAAACAAAAAAGAGAACAATGGTCACCATGAGGTTGTCATCTCTGACCATCTGAGCAACTAGTCCATACATAGGTGATCATATTGAGCACTCAATTGCCATGTCTTTGCCTCTGTGGATTTAGGTGCGGTTCCTGGAACAGCAGAATAAGCTCCTAGAGACAAAGTGGAACTTCCTCCAAGAGCAGAAATGTACCAAGAGCAACCTGGAGCCCCTCTTTGAGAGCTACATCACCAACCTACGCAGGCAGCTGGATGTAGTGAACAGTGACCGGGCCCGGTTGGAGGCTGAGAGGAACCACATGCAGGATGTCCTTGAGGGTTTCAGGAAGAAGTGAGTGGCATCTGGACCATTTGGACCAAGGACGGGCATAGGGCTGGTTCCCAGTGCAGCAGCCAAGCTCAGATGGGAGCCCCTAGAAGGATCAGAGTTGAATGCTGGTTTCAATTCCCAGCCTGGAGACAGTGGCAGGGCAGTGATATGTATGGGAGGGTGAGGCCCCCTTCAGGTCGTGAAGGACCTGAGGAATAAAGAGACCTGAGATTGGGCACAGTTTGTCCCTAATCCTGTCTGTGCACATGGGTGAGTTGTCCCCAGAAAAAGGAAACCCCTGGTTCTGAAAACAGTGCCCAGGTCCAGCCACAAGCAGGATGCTACTTCCTCTAAGGTCAAGTGCAATGACCCTAAGGCATTTCCAGCAAAGAACCACAGCCAAGGCTCAGATTTTCAGACCCCGCACCCAATTTGAGAAAGTAAAAGGAATTTGGAGAAACCAAGGGTCTAAAAGATCTTAAAGATGGGACAGCATGGAGAACATGAGGATGGCAACAGGGAGCCAGGCTCCTGGCCGGGGCAAGAGAGGTCATAATAAGTGATAACTGGGGAGCTGGCAGTAATCAGCTCTCAGTTCAGGGGGAGAATGCACCCTCTTCATTTTCATCACTCAGGTATGAAGAGGAAGTGGTACTTCGGGCCAATGCTGAGAATGAGTTCGTGGCTCTGAAGAAGGTAAGGAGAACAACAAGCCCAGGAAGACTTCCCCTCCAGACAGGCAGATGTTTTCCACATCCCAGGATGCCGCCCAGGCAGCCCTGTGAAAACTCACACAAAGTAGAGCCCCTAAGGTCACAACTGCTTTTCTTCAAAGTTCTGATTTGGTCTCCAATGACTTAGGGTCTTCAAGAGAGGAGAGGCTTGAAGAGATGACATTTTAGGAGTCTTGGGTCAACAAGATTTTTCTTGCCTCTAAATGTGCATCGAGAAAGGTCCAGCATCCCTGGGGGTTTTACATTGTCCAAGGGAGAACAAGAGACATTAAGCTGTAATGTCTCCCCCCCTGACTCTCCCACCCGTCCCACTTGGCCTGCCCCTATGGAGACTGGTCTGATCTTCCCACCCATCTCCAGACCCTGCCAAGGTGGGGAGGTTAAACAGTACACAGATAATGAGCATTTTATTCTTCTCTCTTTGATGCAGGATGTGGATACAGCGTTCTTAAGCAAGGCTGATCTAGAGGCCAATGTGGATACCCTAATTCAGGAAATTGACTTCCTGAAAACCCTGTACACAGCGGTAAGGACTCATCCCCTCTGAGCCATCCAAGGAGATCACTGTGTGGCCTGGACTCCCTGGGGGATTCACTGGACTAGTGTATTTTCTAACATTTGGTATCATACATCTTTCTTCCCATCAAATCTATATTCTCTAAATGCTGATAAATGTACAAGTGGAGAAGGTAAGGGGAGCCTGACTCAGGTCTATGAGTCAACTCCTTGTTGGCCAGTCTACTGACAGCCAGGAAAGTTTTGGGTCTAGGAATGTCACTTCATATCTTCTGATGAGAAGACTCTGGAAAACTGACTTGCTGGGAGATGTAAGATGTGTTACCTAATTAGTCAAATGAACTAGCTATCTTTTGCTTCATAAGGTCTTTTTGGTCTGGGATAGTCCTAATTTCAGAACTGAATGTCTGGCTCTGAGTGGAAAAGCTGAAGAAATCTCCCTCTGAGGCCCTCGCTTTGCAGACCAGTTCTCAGCCCTCTCCCATCCCCACCGCCAAGTCTGTTAAGGACTTGGGATATAGGAACTCCTAGATCATCATGTTCTAAAGTATTGTCAGCTCTCAATGATCCACGACTGGCACAGTCACTGTGTGGCTAAACCAAAGAGAAGTTTAAGCTTTATCATGGTTCTTATTCCCCTTCACAAATCCCTAGGCCCCCACAGTTTTAGTAGTCACCTAAACAAGTTAGGGTGTTCAAGGGATATCTCCTAGTATACAACAAGGGTTTAAAGTCAAGCTGAAACGGTTTGGGGTCACCTCCTCTTCTTTGCCCTCAGTTTGCATGATCTGCTCTGTTGCTTTGCCCTGAAGAAATAAGCAATGCTCTGTCTCAAAGCTCAAAGCAATGTCTGTAACAAAGCTCCTGCCATTGATGGGACCCATTGATGGGACTCAGTCCATCTGTCTCACTGATCTTCCAACACAGGAAATCCAGTTACTACAGTCACACATCTCAGAGACATCAGTCATTGTGAAGATGGACAACAGCCGGGACCTGAACGTTGACGGGATCATCGCCGATATCAAAGCCCAGTATGAAGAGATTGCCAGACGCAGTCGGGCTGATGCGGAGGCCTGGTACCAGACCAAGGTCAGCAGGAGGGTGCTGGGGAAGGGGAGCAGGCAGCCCTGGGATGACAAAGTGGGTTGTGACCTTGACTCAATCTTTGAATCATCCCTTTCTCCCACCACCCCCTAGTATGAGGAGATGCGAGTGACAGCTGGTCAGCACTGTGACAACCTGCGCAGCACTCGGGATGAGATCAATGAGCTGAACCGGCTGATCCAGAGGCTGAAGGCAGAGATCGAGCATGCCAAGGCTCAGGTGGGCAAAGGAAAAAGAAAGCTCCATAAGGAAGACAGGCAGAGCCCCAAGCTTTGGAGAGCCTGAGTTAGATGATGTGGGGGAGGCAACTGGAACCCAGAAATAGAGGGATGGAAGAATTAGTCCAGGAAGACTTCCTGGAGGAGGAAAATGAGGAAGGAAAGGAGAGACACTCTTAAGCTCCTGAAAACGTAGAAGGAAAGCTCTTGGGCTCCCTTAAAGGGGCAGGCGAGGCAGAAAGAATGGCTTTATTCTCTGGACCCCCTGGATCTTAAAGCAAAAGAAATCAGTAAGTGCAAAATCAGTGAGGATGAAAACAGAAGGAAAGCAATGTTCCACTCCCTGGTGACATCAAACTACAGGATGACAAGCCCTTCCATGGGCTCCATCCCTGACTTGGCACCAGGCTGCGTTCCCATAGACAGAAGGCAGTGTTTCTAGCCCAACCTGAGGATCCCCTAGTTCCTGCCAGAGCCCATCTGCATATTGTCCTCCCCACAGCGCTGCAAGCTGGAGGCCGCTGTAGCCGAGGCTGAGCAGCAGGGAGAAGCTGCCCTTAATGATGCCAAATGCAAGCTGGCAGAGCTGGAGGGTGCTCTGCAGCAAGCCAAGCAGGATATGGCGCGGCAGCTGAAGGAGTACCAGGAGCTCATGAACGTCAAGCTGGCCCTGGACATCGAGATCGCCACCTACAGGCGCCTGCTGGAAGGCGAGGAGATCCGGTGAGTGCTCTCAGTGTAGCGATTGGAGTGTGGTCAGACTTCTGGCTGCTAGAAAGTCTAAGTGGGGGAGGGAACCAAGAACAATTTTTCCTGCAAACCTCATTGGATTGCCCTTGGCAGGGGTTTAGAAGATGGCTCTGGTTCTGTGCCTCTAAGTGCAAGCTTGTAGACAGACTGCATCAAATCATAGAGTTCTGCTTGATTTGGTTCGCTTGTTTAAAAAAAGAAAAAGAAGATATTCTCTTTTAGAGAAAAAGAAATATTCTCTCAAATATTTTGCTTCAATAGTTTCGGAGGGTTTAGGGACATTTAAGTTTTGAAAACTCCCCAGATGCTTAGGCAGACATGGATAAGAACCACTGTCCACACAGCCAAAAAAGCCCTGTCATAGCAGAGTTTTCAGAGAACAACATGGTTGTGAACTGACTTGCTTCTTTCTCTTTCCAGGATCTGTGAAGGTGTTGGACCAGTAGACATAGGTAAGACCCTTCAGTCTCTTCTTCACACATGTCTCTCCTAGGACCCTTCAAATTTCCTTTGAATTCAAGCCCACATTGAGGTCAGGAACCCATGGCTGGACTGGCCATGACAGCCAGGGGAACAGGGACCATCTGGCCCTTGGACTGAGAACATCCTTAGCTGACTTAAGTCTTAAAGCATCCCCAGAGCCTGCGTCCCCAGAGCTAAGCAGAGCCTGCTAGGTGGGAGAGGGCTCAAGAAGTCAGCCTTTTTGTGAACAGTGGCCTTGTCCTTCAAGGGCAAAGACCAAGGAAGGATTGGAAAGGCCTGTGCCAGGAAGCTCCCTCCTCTGCTGATGGCAGGGAATAGGACAAGACTGAATGCAAGTCCTCGTGCTGTTGCTGCCAAAGTACTGGTTGTGCCGAAAGCACACAGGACCTGTGCTGGACACTGTAGGAGAGGGACAAGACCCAGACCCAGCGCTCCAGATTTATAATATTCTTCAGATGAGTCCTATCCACTGTCAACCTAATCCTCAAAGCCCCTGGTGGAGAATGGCCTGGGCAACTCCCTTACTCAAAAAGAAAAAAAAAAAAAAAATACATGACTTGCCAGCAGTCACAAAGATAGTCAGGGGCACAGCCGGAATTCAAACCAAGACTTCTGATCCAAGAGTGCAAATATACACAGCTGTATATGCTAAACTAGGTGGGTCACTATGGCAGGAAGGATTCCGGTGAGAGGAGAAGGAAGAAAGGGGGGCCCTCCACCAATGGGAGGTGAGCTAAGTAAGCCTTAATCAGACTAGAGTCCTGGGTCATGGAGGTGTGTCCAGTGGAGACTAGAGGGCTAGACAACACAGCCATTTAGTGAGTCAGGAGGAACTGACAACAGACCCTCTTTAGAGGTGGGCAATGTGGGGATTTCCAAGGGGCAAGATGTAACTGGAAGACACCCTGTGGCTTTATTATGGAGGCTACTGGCTGGAGGCTGCTGGATAATCCAGCTCACCAGCCCCCTCACACAACCCAACCGGACTTTGGCCATATATAAATGACAGTGGACTTATGGCTATATGCCAACACCTGGGCAACTGGTTGAACTCTTCCATTTTAGTCCAAATGTTCCATTTTAGTCACTTTAGCGACTCCACTAAAGTCAAACTCCATTTTGACTTTAGTGAAGTCACAGCCTTTGAGTTACCCAGGCAAAAGGACAGAAAAGTGGGTATTGACTATGTAGATAGTAGGAACCCCTGGGACCCAGGCCACTTCCGCCTGTCCTCTTCCCTCCCGAAACGGGAGCGTGGAGGGTGAGGCAGCCTCGCTGAGGGTTTCTTCCTCCTGCAGCCGTGAGTAGCTCCCGGGGCGGCCTGGTGTGCGGGCCCGAGTCCCTGTTCAACAGCTCCAGCCTCTGCCGTGGCGGGGTCACCATCTCCGGAAGCAGCAGCAGCAGCAACATCCGGTCCAGCGGCTTCTGCAGCTCCAGCGTGGGCGGGGCCCGGGTCGTGGGCGGCGGGGACCTGCTGGGCGCCGGCTCCCGAGGGGGCTCGGTGCTGGTGAGCGAAGCCTGCGTTCCCAGCGTTCCCTGCCCGCTGCCCACCGAGGGCGGCTTCAGCAGCTGCAGCGGCGGCCGCAGCAGCCGCAGTTCCACTGTCCGCTTCGTGTCCACCACCACCTCCCACCGGACCAAGTACTGAGAACAAGCGCTGGCCAGCCATCGCCCTCAGAAGAACCATCTCCACGCCTTCTGCTTCTGTCCCCAAGGTGCCCAGAGTCAGGCTGGAGGGCGCTCTAGGTACCCCTCCTGCCGAGAAGCCAGGGGCTGCGCTGCCTGGTCTCTGTCCTCTGGGGGGATTTTTTTCACCTCTTAGACACTCCACCCACAGGCCCCAGAGGACTGGCTTTCTCCCTGACTCCCAGTTTCCTCCTCTGGGTCACTCCTCACCACCCAGCCCAACAGCCTAAAAAAAGTACAAAAGCCAATGTGTTGGGGGAGAAATAAACCGGTTCAACGCCAAAAAGAAGGTGTCTGGGCACATCACCATCCTAGCTTTGGATTAACTTCAAGAATGGAGAGCTGGCTGTCCACAGAGCAGGGGTCCTCAGCCCACCAGCCTCTGCTTCCCTGTCCTAACTTTCCCTGGCAGAAGGTTCTTTCTTCCTCTTCCTGACCCAGAAGGAGCCACCATCTTCAGTGGCCCAAGGGATCCCTGAGTCCCCAGAGATGGTTCTTCTCCAAGTGGCATTGGTCCTGGCTGCTTCTCTTCCTGGGGTGTTGGTTTAACCCCGGCACGCGAGTCCACGAGGTGGATGGGTGCAGGTGGAGAGGCGGGCCCTGCAACACTCCATGCCCCTGCTGGTGGTGTGATGGGAGTCCAGCCTTCCACTGCAAGAGGGTTTATGTCTGCAAGCTCCAAGGAGGCCTGGGCTGGGGTGGGTGCCTGTTTGTACTGCTCTTTGTGTTGCTGGAATTTCAATAAACTTGCAAGCTAACATCTCTAGGACTCTGGCCTCTCTTTACCAGTCATGCTGGGGGTGAGGGATCTTACCTCCTAGATTCCACCAGCCCACTCCCCTGGGAACTTGTTAAGGGCAGAGGCTGGTGTCCTGGGACAGAGGACATACCAAGAAAAGAGCCCTCAGGCCCCTCCCTGAAGGGGCACACAGTTCAGCAAGGGAGATGAGACATACAGCAAAAGCTCTGAAAAAGAATGCCAAGCAGCCCACTTCTCTCCATGTGTTGCCTTCCACCCTCCTCCCACCAAGGCAAACCCTTCCATTTGTTCCCCAGGTCTCACCCCACCCCCAGTTCCTCTGGGATCATTGTAGGGGCCAAGAGACCCAGCCATGTGGTTAGATGGTTAGAACTTTTAATCCACCCTCCCTGACCTCCAGGGAGGGGAGCAGGGTTGGAGGTTGAATCAATCAATCAAGATTTATGTAATGAAGCCTCCATAAAAACTCCCAAAGGACTGGGGGTTCTAAGAGTTTCCAGGTTGGTGAACATGTGGCAATATGGGCGGGGCAGAAGGGGGTGTGCCTGGTGAGAACATGAAAGCCCCCAGCCCCTTTCCTCACACCTTGCCCTATACATCTCTCCCATCTGACTGTTCTTGAGTTTTATCCTTCCATAATAAACTGGCAATCTATTAAGTAAAATGTTTCTCTGACTTGTATGAGCCACTCTAGCAAAGTAACCAAACCCAAGGAGAGGTTTTGAAACTTCCAATCTACAACCAGTTGGTCAGAAGTCTGGGCGGTAACCTGGGTTTGTGACTAGCATCTAAAGCAGAATTGGGGTGGGCAGTCTTGTAGGACTGAACCCTTGACCTGTGGAATCTGATGCTGCCTCCAGGTAGGCAGTGTCAGAATTGAGTTGAATTGTGGGACACCCAGCTGCTTATTGGTACAAGAAAACCCCATGTGCGTGTGTGTGTGTGTGTGTGTGTGCACACGCAAACACATTGGAACTGTGACCAGAACTCTTAGTGTGTGTCTTGTGCAATAGCAGAGGATCCCACAGCATAGTAAATCCCCACACTTGGTTTAATGACTATTCCCATCATCATTAAATTCTTAATAGTTTTAACAAGGGGTTCTGCATTTTTATTTTACATTAAGCCCCATGAACTGTATAGCCAGTCCCACTTGAATAGAAATATAGCATATTTCTACTAAGGGAATTGAATGTGCAGTTTAAAATCTTCCTACAAAGAAAACTTCAGGCCCAGATAACTTGACTGGTGCATTTTACCAAACATTTAAGGAAAAATTCAGAGTCTTCCAGAAAACATAAGAAGAGGAAAATTTTCCCAACTCCTTTCATGAGACCAGCATTACCCTAATACCAAAACCAAAGACATAATAAGAAAAAAAACAACTACAAATCAATACATGTTATGAAACTTAATGTAAAAAACAAAATATTAGTAAATTGAATACAGCAACAAAGAAAAGGAAAACATATTATGACAAGTCATTTATCCTAGGAATGCAAGGCTGTTTCAACTTTCAAAAGTCTAATGTAATTAATGTAATTTATGATATCAACAGACTGAAAAGGGGGACTTCCCTGATGCTCTAGGGATTAGGGATCCATCTGCCAGTGCAGGGGACATGTCTTCAATCCTTGGCCCAGGAACCAGGACCCCACATGCCACACGGCAACTAAGCCCATGCGCTGCAACTACTGAAGCCCGCACACTAGAGACCATGCTCGGCAACAAGAGAAGCCACCGAAATGAGAAGCCCACACACTGCTACTAGACAGTAGCCCACGCTTGCCACAACTAGAGAAAGCCCACACAGCAACAGAGACCCAGTGCAGAAAAAAAAAAAAAAACAAAAAAACCCACACAGACTGAAAAGGAAGAATCATGATTACTTTAATACACAAAAGGATTTTACAAAATTCAACATCTAGTTGCGATTTAAAAAAAAAAAAACCACAGTAGACTGGGAATAGATGAGAACCTTCAGTAATCTAAATAGCATCTACTAAATTCATCAACAAAGTAACATCCCATAGCTAACAACCGACTTAATGGTGAAAGTCTGAATGATGTCTCCCCTAAGACTGGGAAAAGATAAGGGCATCTGCTCACATCATGTTTAGTTAGTGTGACACAAGCTGGCCTAGCCAATGAACTAAGGCAAGAAGAAGAAATAAAAGTCATATAAAAAAGGGGGGGGGGAGTCAAATGGGTTGGGTAGGAAGAAATAAAACTTTCTATTTTTGGAAGACATTATTTTCTGCATAGAGAATCCCAAGGAATTTCTCTTTTTAAAAAACCTGCTGGAACGAATAAGTGAGTTTAGTAAGATTAAGGGATGTGAGGTCAATATACAAAAACTAATTGCATTTCTATATTCTAGCAAAAACAGTTAGAAATTAAACATTTTAAATATCACTTATAATAGCATCCAAACAGAGAAATACCTAAGCATAAGCCTTTAAAAAGGATCAATATGCTAAAAACTACAAAACAATAATGAAAGAAATCAGAGAAGACAAGTAAATGGAGATATATACTATGTTCCTGAATCGGAAGACTCGATATTGTTAAGACATTGATTCTCCCACAAAAATGACACAAGATTCAATCAAACTTGTGAAGTCTGGTTTGTGTAAACCCCAGTTCAGATCCCAGGTTCTCTACTTAATAGCTGTGTGACCAAAAATAATAACAGGCAAGAATGACAAGATAGATTGACTTGAGCAGGGTTTCTAGTGTGTTTTTTGTTTTAACTTACTTGATTCTTTCAACAATCTTATGCAGTAGGTGCCTTAATAACTGCACTTTTGACAGATGACAAAATCAAGGCCCAGTGGTCAAAGCAAAGGCATTCTGAGTGCAGAACCCACACTCATCACCACCATGCTGGTTCGAGCTGTCATTTATTCTGTCTCTTGCCTCATCTATAAAATAGGAAAATAGCTACTATATCAAAAGTTGTTGTGGAGATTACACACAATGGCATAACTACAGTGCTTAGCACATAGGCTGGTACACAGTGGTGCACAATAAATGGTTGCTATTGTTTTGATGGTGATGGTGGTGGTAGGTCTAGTTCTACTGCTGATGGAGAAGAGCTGTCTCTGTTCAGCAGCTCAGTCACCCCATTCCCAAACATGGGTGGATGCCCAAGTGTCAGCAGACTGTTGCCAGTGTTTGCACGCAAAGCCCTCAGCCCTGATCCGCAGGCAGGCAGGCAGCTCCCTAGCCTTTCCTGCTTCTGCAACCTGGACTGAGCTTCTGCCTGGCTACCTGTGGGGCGTTGCTGCCCTCTGCTGGCCACCAACGTCCCTGGCGGCACCGCACAGGGCCTTTTCAAAGCATTCCCAGGGCAGGATATTGTGGAGAGAGAGAAGGAAGTCTTTTTTTTTCTCTTTTGTTATTAATTTCCTTACGCTTCTTTTTTTAATTAAAGTATAGTTGGTTTACAATATCGTCTTGGTTTCAGGTATGCTGCTGCTGCTGCTGCTAAGTCACTTCAGTCGTGTCCGACTCTGTGCGACCCCGTAGACGGCAGTCCACCAGGCTCCTCTGTCCCTGGGATTCTCTGGGCAAGAATACTGGAGTGGGTTGCCATTTCCTTCTCCAATGGTTTCAGGTATACAGCACAGCAACTTGTTTATGTGTATGTGTGTGTATATATATATATATGCATATATATGGCTTCCCTGGTAGCTCAGCTGGTAAAGAATCTGCCTGCAATACAGGAGACCCAGATTCAACTCCCTCTGGAGAAGGGAATGGAAACCCACTCCAGTATTCTTGCCTGCAGAATTTCATGGACATAAAAGCCTGGTAGGCTACAAGTCTATGGGGTTACAGAGTCAGACACAACTAAGCACATACACACACACACGCACGCACGCACGCACGCACACATCACACAATATAGATAGAAAGATAGATAGATTATTTTTCAGAGTCTTTTCCCTTATCAATTCAGTTCAGTTCAGTCGTGTCTAACTCTTTGCAACCTCATGGACTGCAGCACACCAGGCTTCCCTGTCCATCACCAACTCCCAAAACTTGCTCAAACTCATGCTCGTCAAGTCAGTGATGCCATCCATCTCATCCTCTGTCATCCTCTTCTCCTCTTGCTTTCAACCCTCCCCAGCATCAGGGTCTTTTCCAATGAGTCAGTTTTTCACATCAGGTGGACAAAGTATTGGAGCTTCAGCTTCAGCATCAGTCCTTCCAATGGATATTCAGGATTGATTTCCTTTAGGATTGATTGGTTTGATCTCCTTGCAGTCCAAGGGACTCTCAAGAGTCTGTCTTCTCCAACACCAAAGTTCAAAAGCATCAGTTCTTTGGTGCTCAGCTTTCTTTATGGCCCAACTCTCACATCCATACATGATTACTGGAAAAACCATAACTCTGACTATACAGACCTTAATCAGCAAAGTAATGCTGCTTTTTAATATGCTGTCTAGGTTGGTCATAGCTTTTCTTCCAAGGAGCAAGCGTCTTTTAACATCATGGCTGCAGTCACCATCTGCAGTGATTTTGGACCCAAGAAAATACAGTCTGTCATTGTTTCCATTGTTTCCCCATCTAAATGTTGAGTGTAGTTCCCTGTGTTATGAGAGTGAAGTCTTTTAAAAACAAATTTTTTCCTCCAAAATTGTGTTTAGGACACAAACACTGCAACACTGAATAGCAACTTTAAGAAAAGGAATCCATCCCTCATTCACCAGCCCACCACAGTGCTGTTTTCACCATTCTGTGTCTCTGTCGGTCTTGATTCTCACAGACACTCAGAAAACCACAGCCTTGAAGCAGAAAAGAGCCATGGAGGGTTCTGAGTTCCATGCTTTTCATACCAAGTATGCTCCTTGGGGCTCAAGGGCCAGCGCTTCCCATCTGTGGCATTTTCTGCCAAGCATAAAATATTCAAAGTATCCAAAACACCTATTCGTTTGCACATTCATTCAGTCCACAAATATTTATTGGGCACTTACTATATTCCCAACAGTGTTCTAAGTGCTTGGGAACCATCAATGAGCAAAAACAGTCAAAATTCCTGCTTCCATAGAGTTTATTTTGGAGTGAGAGAAAACTGACAATAATCAAGAAATAGAATAAACAAGTCAATTACAGTATGTTACAAGGTGTTTAGTGCTATGGAAAAAAAGAAATTAGAGCCAGATAAGCTGGGTGGAGAATGCTATAAGAGGGAAAGGCAGGCTGCCTTTTTTTTTTTTTTAAATGCCAGAGAAACCTCTTTGAGAGACTGTATCTGAGCAAAGACCCACAATGCCGGAGGCAACAGGGCAAGCCATGTGGCAGAGGGAAGGGCATTCAGGGAAGAAAGGCCAGTCAGGGCAAAGGCTCTGGGTCAGGAGGAGGCGGTGTGTGTGTCTGAGGAGCAGAGGGAGGCCAGAGTGGGTGCCCGGAACAAGGGGATGAATTGAAACTGTCATAACAAGGACAGGCAGTGCAGCATTTGGACTTTTTCTTTTTCTTTTATTTTTTTTTACTTTGAGTGAAATGGAGAATTATCTGGGCATTTGAGCAGAAGAGTGTCACAGCTCAATGTCTTAAGGGGATCATTGAAGTAGAGGGGGCCAAAGCAAGCAAAGAGGCCAGCATGTCCATCTTACCTGTTTTATAACTGAATAGATAGATATAGAGAGAGATTTATATAGCTGCTTTCCTCCTAAGATTTAGATAAATGATTCTACTGCTACAGAAGGAGAGGAGAAGGAGGACGAGGAAGAGAAGAAGAGGGGAAAGGGATGGGGAGAGGAGGTAACTAGGAGGAGAAGAGGAAGAAAACTTCAAAACCATTAATATGGTCCAGTTTTGAAATTCGAGGCTCTGTATTTACCGAGCATCTGCTCTGACCCAAAGTAGCCATCAGGAAACAGTAAAGCCACCAGAGAAAGCTGCCTGCAGGAAGGCATGTGGACAGGCTTTGGGAGAAACGTCTAGAATTCCTAGCAGGGAAGCCCATCAGAGGAAAGATGGGGTGGTGCAAGGAGCAGCTTTGCCAGCTGGATGAAGGGACCAGCCCCCAGATGCACTGGGGAGGGTCCGGCATTCATCCAATGCCTCCCTGTTGCTCTGGCCTCACTACTCTCGCAGAGGGTCTCTGAGCCACACCCAGGTCTTGCAAAAGCCAGAGAAACTGTCTTAGGGCTAAAAGACCCTCCCAGAACTGTGTCCCACTACCAGGAGGTGGCATAGATCTGGACACATAATGAAGTGTGGAGAAGACCAGCAGAGATGATGGGCAATGCCCAAGGTAGATGATCTGAGTGGGAAACTACCAACGCCCTGCTCATCGCAGGCCCATAGGGAGCCATCAGGATCAATCCCAGAGAATCCCACTATCCAAGAAGGACAGTGAGATGGCCTCTGAGAACCCCAGCAGATACATATATGAAACTATAAGGGTCAACAGGCAGCTCTAGGACAAACAGGATAAGATGAGAAGGTATCAGCACTCCCCTATCTTTGGATAAGTCCAGGAAGCCCTCCTAGCAGCAAGGAAATTGTAAGCACAGGAAAGAGAGCAGAAGGGAAGTTAAATCATGACCCCTGGTGTAGAGAAGAGCACGTGTGGCCCCGGCAAGCATCCCAGCTTAGGTAACATGTGGGAGGAAGATGGAGCATCTGTGGCATGTGTGAGTTTGAGCAGTGATGCCTCTGGGGAAAGCCCAGAAGACTTCAAGAGTCAAGGAAGCTGCCAGGGACTCCAGGGTGGAGTAGAAAACCTCTCATCCAATTAGCTTTTGAAGACTTCCTGGAAGAAGTGGCCTCTCAGGAGCATTTTAAATTATGGGAGGGCCATGGGTTCTCAAGTGGACATTCCCGATATTGGGTGTGGCCTTCACAAGGTGTGAGTGCAGAAGGGGACAGAACCAAAGGGGTGATGAAAGCCAGCAACCAGGACAAAAGGATGTGAAGGAGAATAACTGGAGTTACCTGGGGAGCCCCAGGAAGGGTATTGGTGTACTGCTGTTGAGACAGAGGAGGAGAAATCACAGTCTCCCTCTGACTAGTCCCCAAAGGCTTCCTGGAGGAAGTGGCCAGCTGTTCTGGGACATTTCAGGCAAAGGTGTGACAGGGGAGAAGGCTTGGAGATAGGGAAAGGGGTGTAGGAAAACTAAAGGGCACATGTGGGCAGTAAGGCAGGAGAAGGCCAGTAAAAGGAGGTCTGGCTCCCACCCCAGCACCCAGACAAGGATCTGGTCTCACTAAGCCAACTGCTTGGGGGGACGGGTAGAGATGGGTGTGGTTCTATGGATTCTCTGCCCTCCCTGGGATAGGACCAGATGGCAAAGGCCCAGATCCAATCAGTTCAGTTCAGTTGCTCAGCCGTATCCGATTCTTAGCAACCCCATGGACTGCAGCACACCAGGCTTCCTTGTCCATCACCAATTCCCGGAGTTTGCCCAAACTCATCTCCATTGAGTCGGTGATACCATCCAACCATCTCATCCTCCATCGTCCCCTTCTCCCCCTGCTTTCAATCTTCCCCACCATCAGGGTCTTTTCCAGTGAGTCAGCTCTTCGCATCAGGTGGCCAAAGTACTGGAGTTTCAGCTTCAACATCAGTCCTTCCAATGAACACTCAGGACTGATCTCCTTTAGGATGGATTTTTTGGATCTCCTTGTGGTCCAAGGGACTCTCAAGAGTCTTCTCCAACACCACAGTTCAAAAGCATCAATTTTTTGGCACTCTGCTTTCTTTATAGTCCAACTCTCACACCCATACATGACCACTGGAAAAACCATAGCCTTGACTAGGTGGAACTTGTTGACAAAGTAATGTCTCTGCTTTTTAATATGCTGTCTAGGTTGGTCATAGCTTTTCTTCCAAGGAGCAAGCGTCTTTTAATTTCATGGCTGCAGTCACCATCTGCGGTGATTTTGGAGCCCAGAAAAATAAAGTCTGCCACTGTTTCCATTGTTTCCCCACGGGTCTACACAAACTCCCCAGGGTGCTGTACTGACGTGACCTGTGAGTTTCTCACTTGCCTGGGATGACCCCAAAACAGTCCCGTAAGGACTCAGCCTCCCCCTCCAGCCCAGACCCTTCAATCTAAAGCACCATGTGGATAGTCTTCCTCAGCAGACCCCACCAGCCTTGGGCTCTGCTGCCACCTGCAGTAATGCAAACTTCACCCAGCACCCACAGGCACATCCTTGTACCTGGCAGGGCCTGCCCTCACTCCCAGCACACCCGCCCAGGGGCTCTCACCCTTGTTCTGAGTCGTCCTGCTGGTCCTGGATGGGTCTCTTATTTCTGAAGGCAGTGTGTCATTCCCAGGTCTCCTGAGGCCCTGGTTCCCCTTTCCCATCCTCAGTGCCCAGGCCCAGTTTGAGGTGGAGACGTGTGTGTGTGTGTGTGTGTGTGTGTGTGTGTGTGTGCGCGCGCGTGCTGGGGGCATGGGGTACAGCTGACACAGGCATCTCCCTCTGGACCAAAGCCTCCACTCGTTTCTGCTGCCAAGAGGCAGAAATGGGTCTTCCATCCCTTCAATAAGCTGAAGGAGAGCTGCTTACAGGAGTTGAGACGCAGGTGAGGTTCAATGGGCTTTCCAGGCTGACAAAGCGGAGGACCCACCCATCCTCCATTTCCCATGCTCGGCTCCGACCCTCCTCCCCTTCAAAGAAACAAAGACCCTCTTGGCCCCACCATGCCACTCCAGGTCTACACCACCATCTGGTCAAGGCACAAGAATACACCCCTGGATCCAGGCCAGCAGGGCCCCCACTTAAGAGGTGGGGGCTGGAAAACCATCCTTTCCTTGATCCCCAGTATAGCCTCCTCTACCCACCCCAGACTCCACCCCCAAATTTTTACACTAGTGAAATCAGGTTAAAGAAAGCATTAAAAGCAGGGTTAAAAGGATTATGAAATCATAAATGTGCAGAGGAAGTGAAGCCGGTGAGTGGGGCAAGGAGCAGGCCCACTCTCTGCTGAGTGAGAAGGTGCGGGGACGGGGGAGCAGGGGTATTTCTGGTAGGAAGTGTTCCTTTCCCTTAAACAGACCCTTTTGGTCCCCAAGGTACATTCTTGTGTATTATCCATTTAATCCCTTCAACAACCCTGGAAGATAAGAATGAATCCCACATTATAGCCAAGGAAACAGAAGCTCAGAGAGGTTAAGAATGTCCCCAGAGCCACACAGCTAGGAAATGTCCAGACTGGCACTTAAACCAGGTCCTTTGATTTGGACTCCATTGCCCAGGTTGCTAAATGCCCACTGCTTCACCATGGGTGACTATGATCTGAAGATATTTGGTGCCAGCTGAGGCCACCTGCTCCTCGCTTCCCCAAGGCCTCTGCCCTCCTCGGAAGGACAGGTGTGGGATGTGGAGATAGAGACCAGCCAGCCTGGTGCTGGACAAACACCTGCAGTGGGTCTGGCTGTGAAGACAAGGGCAGACCCAGGATAGAAAGTGGGGCGTCTAGGGAGGATTCAGGAATAGCGGCACAGGGACATCATTCAGTTCTGGCAGGCTCCATGGAGGAGTTGTCACCCTCAGAGGAAGTTCCTCTGCCCTTCTTCCTGAAGTTCCTAACCCCTCAGGGGCCTGGTGAGCCTCCCTTGGGGCACAGACGACATCCCCAAGTCTGTACTCAATGAACATTAAAGAATAGCCATCATTATGTTAATAAGTGGCCCCAGGACACATAGGAAAGTGGGGACTTTAGAAAGAGCCAAGATTTCAGAGCCCATGGGAGCCAGAAATCACAGTGTCCTCAGACAAGAAAAGCCACCTTCCTCCCCCGTCTCTGTGCAGAGCAGTTTCTGAATGTTCTTCCAAGAGTGACAATTCCGGGGCTGGCAAACAGGGTGAGCCCCTCTCCTGGCTGGTGATCTTGGAAGGAACTGGGACTCACAGGACCTGTTTCTTCTTAAAGAGCCAAGAGATAGTGTCCAGAGCAAGTTCGAAGCAGCAGGGGTCTCCCGGAACTGGGCTCTCCCATCCTTTCAGTCAAGTCGGAGAAAGTGTCTAAAGGGAGGCCTCCCATTATCCACAAGAGGCCATTATTGTGGCCACTGAGAGTTAAGTGGTTTGCAGTTTTGTGGGTGAGAAATGAAGGCCCTGGAACAGAACTTTTCAGGCTGGAATCCAGAAGGTTCTAGAAGACCATGGGCTCAAGCCTCTGCCCTGCAGGGAGCATGACCAAATGGCCTCTCTGGACCTGACCCACCTTCAAGCCATGCTGCCTGAGTGGGTTTGGGCTCTCTTGATCTATCCGCCCCTGAAACACAACGATATACCCAAGAATGTATCCTGCATGGAGCCCGGAGGACAGAGGTGATCATCTCTGGTGGTCTCCCCCAACCTGGGGCCCTAGAACTTCTCCCTGGAGATGGTGGCCCCAGTCCCTACCCCAATCTCAGCCACTCCAGACTGCTGTGTTCAAACCCGTCTCCAGGTGTGGGTTGAGGCCATCTGACAAGGAGACTGCGAGAAAATTAATTACCTTAATGTATGTAAACGAGCTTTGAAGATGAAAAGTGCAAACGCTCAGTGTCCCTAATAACATCTTCAATACTTTTACGGAGGCCGGGAGTCACTGCTGAGCTCACCTTTAAGACGAGTCTTTGGGGAGTTGTTGGCAAACTCCCCAAGCCAATAAACAACATAAAATGGCTTTTCACTTCTTTCATGCAGCCAACCCCATCTCTCCCCACCAATAAAAGGACCGAGGAAGATCAGAGGGTCCAGAAGCATCCTACCCAGCGCACCCGCCGCCCTCGACACTCCCTTGCTCAAACCTCCATCCACTCAGATCCACACCATGTCGTGCCGTTCCTACAGGATCAGTCCAGGATATTCCGTCACCAGGACCTTCAGCTCCTGCTCGGCTGTGGCCCCCAAAACGGGCAGCCGCTGCTGCATCACCGCCGCCCCTTACCGAGGGGTGTCCTGCTACCGGGGGCTGACGGGCTTTGGCAGTCGCAGCGTCTCGGCCCTGGGCTCCTGTGGGCCCCGCATAGCGGTGGGCGGCTTCCGTGCTGGTTCCTGCAGCCGCAGCTTCGGGTACCGCTCCGGCGGCGTGGGTGGCCTCAGCCCTCCCTGCATCACCACCGTGTCCGTCAATGAGAGCCTCCTCACGCCCCTCAACTTGGAGATCGACCCCAATGCGCAGTGCGTGAAGCACGAGGAGAAGGAGCAGATCAAGAACCTCAACAGCAGGTTCGCTGCCTTCATCGACAAGGTCAGTGAAGCCTGGGATGGTCCAGAGATGGCCCTGGCCCTGCCTTCCCCTTGGGAAGGTCCCAGTCTGTAGGGGAGCCAGCGTATGGCCGCCAGCCATGGGAGAGAAATGCAGGCCGATCTGCGCAGAAGGATCTATTTTTCTCGTGTAATTCCAGCAAAGTATATCTATATCCGCGGCCCAGCATGGTCCACAAATTGAGTCTGTGCTGTAAAGGGTTTGCGCTTCCGGAGACAAGACAACATGGGAATATTCGAGCTGCCGCTGAAACACCGGGCACTGCGAGCGGGAAGAGCAGAGGGGCAGTGGGGAGAAAAGACCGCCTGTGGTGGGGCAGCTTGGGAAGTAGTTGGGGCTCTGCTCAGAGCCCTGCCGCGCCCCACCTCCCCGCCTCTGCTCCCTCGCAGTGCGAATCCTCTGGCGTGTTGCTTGTCCCCTTAATAGAACTGGCTTCGTATGTTTGCTTTGAAGATTAGCTGGGCTCCTGTGCAATCAGGGCTGGCACATAGAAAGTGGCTGAAAATGTTAGCTGTTAGCATTCTTCCAAGGACAGTAGTGGGCAAGGAGATGTGATAGGCAACCAACCAGGCTTTCCAGGATGCTTCATGGGTGCAGAGCTGAGAATGGAGGAGGGGAGGCCACTAGACTGGCGAGAAGAGACCCACCGGTACAGAGGGTGAGAAATCCCCAGCTGCCCTCTGGCTGCCTCCCAGAAAGGTCCCTGCTGCACCTGCCTTTGTGTGGGCTCCTCCTCTGTCCACAGGGCCTTACTCCAACAGAGGAGATAGGACCAGACTCAGGTCTGCGATCTGGGGTGACGGGACAGTAGGGGGGACGTTCTTATTATCATTTTCTTTAGTAGTCTCAGTTAACCCTTGAAATGATTCACTGGAGTAGATATTATCATCTCTATTTTTTTTTTAATAACAAATTGAAGCTGAGAGCTTAGGGAGCTGCTTAGACAGACTGTTCATAGGGTTCTCACGACTGAGTGAGTGAACTGAACCAGATAGATCGTGGTCACAGGCAGGTGAAGGAGACTCGAGGAACATAGGATCTTGACTCCTGACTAATTATGAGATGATAAGTTAGTCATTTCATACCTTGGGGTCTCCTTTTCCCCTCCTGTACTATAGGGGAAATAAGATCTCCCCCCATAGGGCTGTGAGAATTGAATAAAATTGATTGGTAGGTACAGTCATAGATAAAGGGGTGTGTGTGTGTGTGTGTGTGTGTGTGTGTGTGTGTGTGTGTGTGTATCTTAGCACAAGCCCTGGGACCACACAGTAAATATCCAGTAAATGTTTGCTGCATAAATGAAGAACTTGTAATTAAAGTCATAGTTAAATTGGTTGAGCACTTCCTGTGTGTCAGAAACTCTTCTAAGCACTTTACATGTAGCAACTTGCTCAATCTTTACAACTTGAAGGAAGGTACTCTTATCATCTCTGTTTTGGAATGAGAAAACCAAGCACCCAGAGGTGAGACAAGCTGCCTTTACAGTGGCAGACCTGGGATGTGAATCTGACCTTTGGCCTCAAGCCCGGGCCACTCCCTCCCACAGTGCCTCCCTGGGGGGCTGGGAGCAAGGCCCCCTAAGTCGCAGGGATTCGGCAGCTGAATCCCCTGCCAGCCCAGCTGCTCAACAGGCACTGGGGCCGGGGCCGAGGCAGAGGGAGCCCTGGGGAGCCGGACGCCTCCCGGGGCTCCTTCTGAGTCTCTGTCTCCCACCGGGCAGGTGCGCTTCCTGGAGCAGCAGAACAAGCTGCTGGAGACCAAATGGCAGTTCTACCAGAACCAGCGCTGCTGCGAGAGCAACCTGGAGCCCCTGTTCAACGGCTACATCGAGACGCTGAGGAGGGAGGCTGAGCGCGTGGAGGCCGACAGCGGGAGGCTGGCCTCGGAGCTCAACCACGTGCAGGAGGTGCTGGAGGGCTACAAGAAGAAGTGAGTGTGGCACCGCCTGGGATAACAGAGTGAAGGGGGAAGGCTCTGCCCACAACCCTCTTGAAGCAGCTTCATGAAGATTCCTGCCTGTCTGCCAAGAGGGGCTGCCTGCTACCCAAGAGGATGGGCAGTAGGGGCCTAGGCTTCTAAAGATTCTTTGGCTCCCCCTCAACTCCTTGGCTGCCCATGGGTCTTAGAGCTGGTTTCAGGGGAGTAAGGAAGCCCAGTGGGGTTCCACGGCTTTCTTGCTCCTCCCGCTCTCCTTCCTGACCTGGGCTCCACGTCCTCCCTGCCCGTGCCACCAGCCCTCTTTGGATCTAGGATGGAAAGATGATTATAGACTTGGGCGTGGAGTGTGCATTCTCTGATCTCATCCCAGAGGCAGCAGGACTCAGGTGGAATAAGCCAGGCTGGGACAGGGCTAGCCCACAAACAATGCACAAAATAGAGCGGGGAGAGACCGGGATGACGTTTGCAGAGTTCACCCCCATTTGACCCCCAGAAGAGCTTGCCCTGGATGGCTGCCAAACCCTGACTCCTCAGCTCCAGCCTCTGTCTCTCTTACACCCAGGTATGAAGAGGAGGTGGCTCTGAGGGCCACAGCGGAGAATGAGTTCGTGGTTCTAAAGAAGGTAAGGGGGCTGGGCTGCAGGAGGGAGGGAGCGGCACCTCTGTGCGCACCACCTCCAGTGGGATGGCTCGCCACCCCCACCCAGAGCACCTTCCCGGGGCCTCCTCCCACACGCTCGCCCCCTCCTCTCCACCCCACCACCAGGATGTGGACTGTGCCTACCTGCGAAAGTCAGACCTGGAGGCCAACGTGGAGGCCCTGGTGGAGGAGTCTAATTTCCTGAAGCGCCTCTATGACGAGGTGAGGGGGCCCCTGCCAACCAGCCTGGAAGCCGGGAGGGAAGGTGTGGGGACCCAGGGCGGAGACTGTGTGCACATTCACCCCCTGAGGGTGATAGCATGTGAAGAACATGCACACACACATGTGAGTGGGCGTATTGTGAGGCTGTCAGACACGTGCACGTAAGCGCCGAGGATTGTGCCACACGTGTGTGCTTGGGCATCTCTGTCCTTCTGGTCTCTCTGTGTCTCAGTGTGCGTGCCTGTGTGCTGGTCTGAGTGCGTGTAGGTCTCTACATGCATATGAAAGTGTATATGTGGGAAGGGGAGTGCAGGGGGTGGGTAGGGTGGGTTTCCAGTGAGAGAGGGGTCTTAATTCCTGGACAGATCACTAGTCCTGGCATTCACACCCCAGCTTCCCTGCTGAACAACTTTGAGTCAGGCCTTTTTCACACACTGGGATTCAGTTTCCCCATTTGTTAAGTCACAGGCTGTCCCCAGCTGACCTCTAGAGCCCCTTCCAGCTTCACTGATGATGTACCTGTATGTGAATGAAGGCGAGTGGGAGTCATGTATCATGCGTGACCAGTGGGTCCTCCAAGGAGTGGACAGCCCCCAGAGGTAGAGCATGTGACCCAGACCAGACACCAGAACTAAATGCATTGGCTCTTGGCTCCCCCAGGAGATCCAGATCCTCAACGCCCACATCTCAGACACCTCGGTCATCGTGAAGATGGACAACAGCCGGGACCTGAACATGGACTGTGTCGTTGCCGAGATTAAGGCTCAGTACGATGACATTGCCAGTCGCAGCCGGGCTGAGGCTGAGTCCTGGTACCGCAACAAGGTGAGTGGTCCATAACACCTGCCTCCTAGACATGGCACTGGAAAGAATAAGAAGTGTGTATTAGAAAAAGCTTCTTCTGTCTGGGGACTTTGATCTTTAAGATTGGTGAGAAAGAGACAGCTCAATTTGGGTGTCAGGGCAAGGTGACCATGTATAGTTGCACAGGCTGAACATTGTACAACCTGCACAATTATCCAAGTTGTCCTGAATGGATGAGATGTCCCATTCTGAGCCTCAGGAGCCTCTCTGTTTCCTCCCAGTGTGAGGAGATGAAGGCCACAGTGATCCGGCATGGCGAGACCCTACGCCGCACCAAGGAGGAGATCAACGAGCTGAACCGCCTGATCCAGAGGCTGACAGCTGAGATTGAAAATGCCAAGTGCCAGGTATGGGTTCTGGGAGGGCTTGAATACCCAGCACAGGAAGACTGTAGCACCAGGCCCTTTGCCTGTGGAAGAACAAAGGTCTAGCCCCTAATCAGGCCTCAGAGTGTTCCCATGAGGAAGCAGGGGCCCAGAGAGGGTGCCTGGGCCCTGGCACTTCCCACAGCACAGGAGCTGAGATGAGCCAGATCACTGATGTTCTCCTCCTGGCCACCCTGCAGCACCATCAAGGGGAAATGATGAAAAGTGTCCATCACCTCCCTTGTGTTCATAGTCCCATTAACTACCTGCTCGTAGGAGGTTAACTTAACTTTTCTCTGGGATCCTTGCCCCAGCTCCCTCGGCTCAGGTGAGCCTGGCTACACCTTCCCATCCTCACATCTCCTTCCCCACAGCGGACCAAGCTGGAGGCCGCAGTGGCTGAGGCTGAGCAGCAGGGCGAAGCGGCCCTTAACGATGCCCGCTGCAAGCTGGCCGGGCTGGAGGAGGCCCTGCAGAAGGCCAAGCAGGACATGGCCTGCCTGCTCAAGGAGTACCAGGAGGTGATGAACTCCAAGCTGGGCCTGGACATTGAGATCGCCACCTACAGGCGCCTACTGGAGGGCGAGGAGCAGAGGTGAGACTGAGGAGCAGAGATGAGGCTGAGGAAGCCCTTGGGGGCCTAGAAGGAGGAGGCCCTGGTCCTCTGGGGGTGAATTTCCCTGAACCCACGTGTGAACTGCATCTTTGCCCAGTGCTAGTACAGCTCAGGCTTCAATAGTAATAATAATTTATGAATGCTTTACTAGGCCTGTGCTCAGTGCTCATTTTAATCTTCACAATCCAGGTATCATTTTTCCCATCCAAAGATAAGGAAATAAGGCCCAGCGTTCAGTGACTGTCTTGGGGCCACACAGTTAATAAGCAGAAGAGCCAGGACCCTCATTCAAGACTTGTCGCTCTGAAATCCACTCTCTTCCAGTAGGAGGTTTGCCGCTTGGCCTGCCCTGGAAGAGGGTACATTATAAGGTCGATGCAGTTTATGCTGTAGCTCTTCATTGGTTACCAGGCCCTTTCAAACGCTCTCTGTGAGCCTGATCGGCACTATCCAGGGTGGGCCAAGTCATTCCGATTGGAAGTAGTGCGAGGAGTTCGTAGCCTCACTCACCTCTGCTGAAAAGCAGAAGGCCTTGTGTCTGTGGTCAGTGAATAGTTAAATGAGCATGAGCATTTAAGGCAAACGCTGAGGGAGCACTTCCTGCCTCTGGGGAACTGGATCTGTACACAGGAGGACCCCCTCTGTGCCCAAGCTTCAAGGAATCTGCCTCAGGGAATCCAGCTCAGTGCTTGGAATTAAACAGACTTTTCTTTCCCATAGGCTGTGCGAAGGAGTGGGCTCTGTGAATGTCTGTAAGTACCTGCTTGAACCCCCCCCCCCCCCCCCCCCCCCCAGAAAACTGGCTTTATTGATGGGCAGATCTGAGCCGGACTGCCTAACCTACTGGACCTGGAAAGTTCCAAACCTGGGAGGGGGCCTTTCATGCTCCCTGCTCCCTCCCCTGCCACGCCCCGCCCTCCTCCCCCTTCTCCCTGGAGGCCCTAATTAAAGGCATCGTTGGACGCCCTCCACTGGTGGATGTGTGAACTGCATGCCAGGGAAATAAAGGTGCAGCAGCTTTGCCACTGGGCTGCCCTGGTGGCTCCGATGGTAAAGCGTCTGCCCACAATGCGGGAGAGCCGGGTTCGATCCCTGGGTTGGGAAGAGCCGCTGGAGAAGGAAATGACAACCCACTCCAGTACCCTTGCCTGGAAAATCCCACGGACAGAGGAGCCTGGTAGGCTACAGTCCATGGGGTCGCAAAGAGTCGGACACCACTGAGCGACTTCACTTCACTTCGGCTTTGCCACTGAGTCTGGGGATCCTCGCTTGCTTCTCGCCTGGGTGCCAGGGAAGGCTGGGGTGCTGAGAACAGGGTTTGAGTTATGAACCACTAAACTCATCGGGGAGGAGGAAGCTCATGCATGCAGAAGCCCCTTTGGGCCTGTCCTGGGGGGTTGGCGACATCACTGTGGTCCATTCAGCTCCCCTGTCCCCTCTCTTCCCACAGGTGTCAGCAGCTCCCGCGGTGGAGTCACCTGCGGGGGCCTCACGTATAGCACCACCTCCGGTCGCCAGATCGCCTCGGGCCCCGTGGCCACCGGGGGCAGCATCACGGTGCTGGCGCCCGACTCCTGCGTCCCCTGTCAGCCCCGCGCCTCCAGCTTCAGCTGTGGGAGCAGCCGATCTGTACGTTTTGCGTAGAGTCGGAGGCCCCGCCTGCATCCCCCCAGCACGGAAGGGTGTGTGAATGGAAAAAAATGTGTGCTTGCTTCCAGAATCTTCCATGTGTTCCTACAAGGGAAAGACCCTCCGCCGCTCTCCGCGCCACCTTCTCCTTTTAGGGAGTTGTTTTCCTGGTTCTCCAACAGGCTTCAGTTAGAAAGAGTCATTCCCAGCCCTTTCACTCAACTCAGATTTGACTCCTAAATCCCCGCGGCCAATTTGTGTTATTCACCAAGCTCTCTGGGACCCTACCAGTCGCCCAGGGAAGCCGGGCATCATGAAAACTCAGCCTTCCTCTGGCACAAGGAATAAGCCTAACCATCCAGCCAGGTTTCCCTCAACCTGAGAACCTGAGAGGAAGCCGCCTCGACTCCAGCAGGCCCCTTCTCCTGGCTGGGAAGTTCTCTGCAGGAAGGAATTGCCCCTTGGTCATCTGGGTTTGTGTTTTGCTTGTCTCTCTAACTGATTGCCTTCTTCTGGGTTAACCTGTTCCAGCCAAACTCCTCCTGTGACCTCCCAGTTGAGAGGCCTATTGTAGAGGGGAATTCTTTTGACTTTGAACAGGTCTTGCTATTCATACACCTTAACAGATTTCAAAGAAAACGCCATGGTTGCTCCAGATCGCCCCCTGCCGGTGCAGGGGGAATCTGTCCAATCCAGAGCAGGTGGGATGGAGAAGGGGAGGCCACTTTCTGGGTCTCCCTCTTATTATGACTGTCTGTGGGTGCCGTGCCTTCTGGGTTGTCTCAATCTGTGTTTCAATAAATGCTGCTGCTATGCAAAGACATGTGATCTTGTGAACGACAATGTCTCCGACAGTTGCCCTAATAGTCTGGGAGTGAGCAAGGAGAATGAAGACAGAACACGAAATCTGGTGCAATGGGTCAGAGCACCTGCAGCCTCTATTGGCCTGAGATGCAGAGTCCACCCTGAGTCCAGCTTTTATTTCTAATGGCAGACCACAAAACTTTCTTTGATCTTTCTTCCCCAAGACACTACCCTGACGTAGTTCAGATCTCCTTGTTTTTACCCCAGGCCGTTCCCTTCTGGGAAAGTCTCAGGAACAATCAGCAAGTGCATAGGCAGTGTTCATACCTGACGCTGACCTGGTGCTCCAAAGTCTATACTTTCATGATCCCAGTCATACTCCCTTCTGGATCTGGCCTTGGGGTTTGTAACAAGGCTATTATTCTAAGAAAAACGTGAAGAATAATCATAACACAGTTTCTTAACATATGCTGTTTTTCCAAGTGCTATTTCTGTGAAATTTCTTAAGGTTGGGAAAGCACATTATTAGGACTTCCCACTACATCCGACCCTCCAACATGTCTGTCACTCAGCTCCCACTTGCTCCATCTCTAGTTGACCAGTCCTTTCCAGCGCCGCCCCCCCCCCCAGTGGTTCTGCCTCTTCCTCTCCACTTCCATAGCCTGATTCCAGCTCAGACCCCTCAGTCCTGACCACAGCTCCATATTCCCACATGACCACTTTCTCTCCATTCCTCACACACACGTCCCCCCAGCAGCCAGAATCCCAAACTCATGGCTCTTATCCCCTACCACCTGGTTCAAACAATTTCCCAGCATATGCATGTGCTCCTTATGCCAGACACAGTCTCCTCCAGCTCGTCTTCCCACACTTGCTCCCCAGTCCTGTACAAGCCCTCCACCCGGATGCTCAATTTCTCAGATGCAGGCTCTACTTCGTGAAGAGTCTGCTCTCTGAGGCCTCCAGGGACCATCCCACCTGGACATGTAGGTGGACATATACTCCACACCCTTCTTCCTATTTGCCTTTGCTCAGTGCTCCCTCTGCCCACCTCCCCTCCTGCTTCGTGTACACACACACACACACACACACACACACACACACACACACCTCCCTTTCCTGCCCAACAGTGTCTCAAACCCTGAGGACTTCTGATTCTTTCTTTGTGGCTCAGACCACGGATGTCACTGGGTGTGTCTGGACACTAGATCAAGCTGGAAATTTCTGGAAGAACTTCCAGGAAATTTCTCTTCCTGGCTTTGCCCCCAACTAAGTTCCAGATGGGACTCCAGAACATGTCAGGCCTGGGATGGTTGGGTGAACTCAGGCTGGTCAAGCAGAGGTGTAGACATCAGCCCTCTTGGACTCATCTCCAACTCTCCATTAGAGAACAGATTAGCCATTATTATTCTACCTGCTGGCCCCCTCTGTTGCCCCATCCCCTATCCTGTCCCTGGAAGGAAAGTTAAGGTCCCCTGCATTCGGATGAATCCTCACTTCAGGCCCAAAGGGCTGCAACTCCAGGGAGACTGCTGGCCCTTCCTGAGTGCCAAGGTGGCTGCTGTTTACGGTTTGCTGGCTGATACCAGACAGGCCTCCTCCAAGTTTCTGGCCCCCTCCCCTTCTTTCTCCCACCTCTGTGGGTCTCAAGGGCATGGTCATAGTCAGAGTAGGCCAACATTCAGTTTAGGGCACATCATTCATCTACAAGAAAGGTTAAGTCACCAGGGCTGAAATGTCAGGAGATCAAAATTTGAGCATCAGCTCTGCCATGTCTCAGTAAGACTCTGTGCAAGAAGTGGCCTCCATGATCTGGGCATCAGCTTGGGGGTGAGTGAGATAAGCATTTTCCAGCCTTGCCACTTCCTGTGGTTCTGGGTCTCTGCAGTAGCCTGTGCTTTAGGGAAAACGCCTTGATGTTACCATGGGTCTGGGCCAAGTGTAACTAAAAAGTTAAATCTGATAAACAAAAATATAACACCATGCATTGAAAAGTCAAACAACCAGAAGCTGGGAGTTAGCAGCTATTTAATAAGCTTCCATGTTCTGTGCATAGCAGCCCGAGGTGCCATCAGCTTATGGAGATGAAACTTCTCCTCCCCCACCCTTGCATTCAACAGCAAAAATGCAGAGCCATCTCCTCTTTTCAAAGGAAAGGAGCTATTCCTTGCAGAAAGTCAAGGATACACTCCAAGAGTAACTGAGGATTAAAGTTTCATTACAAAAAAAATTTAAGGAAAAGTCAAGTGATCTAAATCTCTTGATTAAGAAAAAGCCAGAAGAGCAGGGGTTCCAGACAATAAAGCAGGCCCATGTGGGTGGTTCCAGGGCTTTCCTGGAATCTGCCACTCCCCTCCTCCTTTTTTTTAAACTCCACAGAAGCTAAGAGCTCCATCAAGAGAAAATCAGACCTTCTGTCCATTTTCTACTCTTCTTCAAACATTCAACACCCTTCCCTCAAATACACAGGCTCTCCAAAGGATGAGGATGTATGGGTTATAGTGCTTTCAAAAAAATCAGGTATGCTTAGACTTCGGGGTCTTCTCTGTTCCTTCTGGAGGCCACAAGCACTCCTTCACCAAGTCGCAAATCCTCTCTGCTTTGGGCCATCCTCACAAACACCCACACCCGAGCCACTCCTTCCCAACCTGTGTCACCAACTGCTCTCTGCCTCAGTCCTTGGGATCTTGGGAAACAGAAACTGAAGCTATTACTCACCTGAGCCAAGCATAGTGAGAAAAGCAGATTAACCACATGACCAAGGAAACCACAAAGTATAACCCTCTTTGGAATGGACATGGACATTAGAAATGACCATTTCTGCGAATCACCCCATGTCTGGATGCCCCGCTCTTTTTCCCTTAGTGGGCTGTGGACAGTAATGGTGAGAGGTCAGTTGCCAGGGAAGGGAGCAGGTCAAGGCAGCACTCAGAGGATGAGCTGTTGCATTGAAAATGAAGGCAACACTGGAGGCACACATCTGCATGTACACACCCTCCCCTATCACCATCAGAAAGGAAAGGCAGACCTTCCTCCACTTCTGCCACCTCCCTGTCCCCTACCCTATTCTGGGGCAGAAGGGGCCTGGTACAACTCCTTTCCCTCCACAGAGGCGATCTAGTGGCTCCCTGAGCCCAATTTTCTCCCCTACTCAGACTTGGTGAAATTCTAGACCAATGAAGTGCCTAGGATGAAGCCCCTGTAAGACCCTCTAAGTCCAGGAGGAGAGACCAGGAGGCCACCACACTAAAAAAGATCTGGGTCCTCCCAGGTCTCCCAGGGACCAATGAGTCTCATGGGGACACATTCTAAAAGACATCAGGAGGGCACTGCCAGGGAGAACTACTCAAAGGTTTTTCTATGTCTTGACATCAAATATGTATTCTTGGGGCAAGATATCTTCCACCCAATCAGGTCTTTTATTTTAATCCTTTTTTAAAAAAAAAATTCTAAATAATGTAAGGTGGGAGAAATAAGTGTTCTTCCTGTAAAACAAGTGAAAGAAAGTCATCCACTGAAACCCCTCTCTCCATCTCATCACATCCAGGGAGGACGCCCTCACATCTGAGGACTCTGAACCGACTTCCCTGGGGGTTCTTCTTGGGGATTGTCTGTGCAGGAATTGCGGGCGGAGAGTCCCAGGTGGCTCAGCAGTAAAGAATCACTTTGCCAATGCAGGAGATGTGGCTTCAATCCCCAGGTGGGAAGATCCCCTGGAGAAGGAACTGGCAACTTACTCCAGTGTTCTTGCCTGGAGAATCCCATTGGACAGAGGAGCCTGGCAGGCTACAGTCCATGAGGTCACAAAGAGTCAGACATGACTTGGTGACTAAACAGCAACACCAGAGATCCCCCCAGAGATCCCCCCAGAGCCCACTGCCCCTGTCCAGGCCATCAGGGCAAATGTCCTCTGACCAGAGGTCTGAGTTTTCATTCTGGATCCCCACGTAAGAGGCCTGTGTTAACTGCCCCATACTAAGGTCTGTCCAAGATTCTTAGAGAACAGAACCTGTGAGATGTTCCTACAAACACTTCCAGGAGACTCATTTATGTCACCTTTCTTCTCTTTCTCTGGCGTGTCAGTAAGGTAGGATCAGTTAGAATGGCATGGGCCATGATTTTATTCTTCAGGAAAAACGGAGGCAAGGCAGCAGAAGGTGTATGAACATTGACATTCCCTATTGGGGCTTCTCTTGTGGCTCAGATGCTAAAGAATCTGCCTTTAATGTCAGAGACCCCAGTTGGATCCCTGGGTTTGGAAGATCACCTGGGTTTGGAGAAGGAAATGGCAACCCACTCTAGTATTCTTGCCTGGAGAATTCCATGGACAGACCATGGGGTCTCGAAGAGTCGGGCACAACTGAGTGACTAACACACACAGCCCTCAGTTTGGATCCCGGACCAGCTGTATGAGAAGTTACTCAACTTCTCACAGCCTTAATTTCCGTATCTGTATAATACTGTTGCTGTAAGCAATGAATGAAATATATATATCATGTGCCAGACATCTAACCAGTGCTTGTCAACACAGGCTCCCCTCTCCTCCTCTTTTCTACCTTTGCCCCCACCTCACCCACTGTGGGTGGCCCAGACTGGCTCTGATCTTTTGACAAAGTCAGAGGACAAAGGCAAAGAGTTGAATCTGATCTTGTGAAAACCAGAGGGAAAGTCACTTCCACAGCCAGAATGAGCCACCCACACAAATCAGTGACTCTCGCTCTTTAATTTTTATGGGAATCACCTGGGAACTTGCTTAAATTCAGAGTCCTGGGCTCATCTCCAGAACTTTTGCTTCAGTGGTTCTGGATGAAGCTCAATATCTGCATATTTAGCAACCCCCTCATTCCCTGCTCCTCAGGTATCCTGATGGAGATGGTGGTCCATGGACCACACTTGGAGAAGCACTGAAACAACTGGGGAAAGCAAGGAAGGGTACAGGCATTGACTTGGTTAGAGGAGAAAATGTTTACCATGACATTTAATCATGCACACCAAAAGAGAGAAGAAGCCATACAGGAATCACCCCAATACAATAAAATTACAAACCACCGATAATAAAAACCTGGGAAGATTAGCCTGTCTTTCCATCCTGACCGCCACATGGTTGAGGGATGCTCTGGGAACATACAGTCTCTCAGGTCAAGTGAGGGGACTCCCAGAACCCCGCCCCACTCCCTCTGCTGCCCCCTCAGTGCTGATGGGCCATGAACAGTCCGTTGTCCAAGGGCAAAGCACAAGGGTGCAACCATGCCCTGCCACCTGCTACCTGGGCCCCTGCCCAGAGGGCCTGGCACATGGTCAGTTCTTAGTAAATGTCTACTAACCTGAAGTTAGGGAAGAAAATGACTAAGCAATTTATATCAAAAAGTCTTTACATCTTTTCTTGGACCAGAGGGAGGGGGGAGAATCAATGGAGGTGGCAAGAATGCCAAACCCAGGGTTGACACTCAAAGAGTAAACCGTAACTCCAGTGAGAAGGAACCTGGAGAGTCAGTTCTTGCTCCCTAGTAAGAGACAATCGCTAAACTGACATTTGAGCCTGAGAGAGCAAAGTTTTCCCTGTTCCCCACTTTCCACCCTGGCCCCCTCAGACACCATCTGTCCAGAGTCCTATCCCCCACTATGCAAACCTCACAGATCTCACACTGGAACAGGCTCCCCCTACAGAGGGGGAGCAAAGAGCACTGCTGCTGATGGCCATGCCACCCAGGCCACGAGGGACAGTGGAACCAAGGTCCCCGCAGATCACGCCACCCTGGGAACGGCTCACACCTGTAAGGAGATACCAACTCAGAATCCTCTCCATTTCAGACATGGTATGACCCAGTTTTTCTAGAACCAATGATTAACTCTCTTTACACACTGAGGGACTAGTGACATGAATCCTTTTAAACTACAGGAAAATCTAAACCCATTGCCATCTTCCTGAAGGGGTATGGTTAGCAAGTTGGACCCTGAACTCTACTTGACTACATTGCAATGTTGAAATCTTTAGGCAAAAACTGATTGAGGACAGAATCATCTAGAAATAACGCTGCTGGAAAGGTGAGGGAAACAGATGACATCTAGGCTAGAGGTGGCATAAACATCGAATGTTAAAGATACAGATTTAAGAGATGTTTTCAGTAGCCCCAAGTGATCAGAATATACAGCTCATGGTTGGTTGGTTTGTTTTCTCATAAAACATTGTACCACCTGAGGAGTATTTTGTTTGGTTGAAAGACTTGGGTGATTTTTAAAGAACCAATTAACAGGTCTGAATTTGCCACATGAATAAGCCTAAGCTTCATGGATGTTCCAGATGGGTCCATATTTTGGGTGGTGGTCAGATATTTTGGGCTATCCATGTCTCTCAGCTCCTATCTCCCTCACTCAGTGACCTATGGACAGAGGTTCAGTCCCCTATCACAAGCAATCTATGAAGACCATAGATACCCAAAGAAGCATGCCCACCCACACCCTCAAACTTACAGATGTTGATGGAGCCCACACCTTCACACAACCTGCAGGGGAGAGGAGAGGAGGCAGTTAGAACCTGGTTCCTCTGCTTTTGTGGCATGCCTGTTCTCCATCCTGAAGGCAGGGAGGAGAGATGAGGGGCGGGGCCTTCTGCATAGGCATCAGTGCTAGCACTGTTCCCTGGAACCCCTAAAGGACAGGGGGAGGTTACTTTGCAGGATCCAAAAGGCCACATTATTCCCTGTTTGCTTCTAGGCTATGGAAACTTGGGATACTGAAAACTAGGGGTGGGGTGACCCTTCTTGTCCCTCTGCTAAAATTCCAGGAAAGCGAAAAAATAGGTGATGGGAGCAGCTACTGCCTAACTGGACACCTCTGGGGGGGAAAAAGCTTGCCTAGCATCCAAATGGATCCATTTTTACGTCACATTCTTAAATGCTATCCCAGACACACACCTGACTTGATCAATTCAGAGGGAGGCTGGAGGGTATGTAGTTAAGAGCCTGGACCCTAGAGCAAGCTGAACCAGTTACTAGCTGGATGACCTTGGGCAGGTCACCTAACTTTTCCAAGCCTCAGTTTTCTCAGCTCTAACAAGATTGCTATAAGTTCTGTGTGTAAAGTATCTGCAGACAGAGCCTGGCACGAAGTAAACCTGATGTAAGGGTTTTCGGTACCCTTTGCTGAACACTCTAAACAACTCATTATGATGAGTCATTATACCAGGACCTTGCATGCTTCATAAACACCTGTACTTTCTGCTCTGTGTCTCCCTCACTTTTTTTAAACTGCCAACTTCAAGACTTTTTCTCCAGGAGTGTTCTCCTCTGATTCATTCTGCCTGACTCAGAACCCTTCTCCACTCCTCGTTTTCTCAGGGAATATATGCTTCCAGCTCACCTTCCTGCTACGTGAACCTGGCTTTACTACAGTCTTAGAACTGTGCCCTTACAGAAGATTCTAGCCAATGCCCGTCAGCAGCTATCTCCAAGTTGAGTGATTAGGCCTGCTTTTATTTTCTGTGCTTTCTGCAATGAATGAGCATATAATCTAATTACATGTTATATGTAAGAGGAAAGTGAAAGTGCTAGTCACTCAGTCATGTGTGACTCTTTGTAACCCCATGGACTGTACCTAGCCAGGCCCCTCTGTCCTTGGAATTCTCCAGGAAAGAATACTGGAATGGGTTGCCATTCCTTCTCCACAGGATCTTTCCAACCCAGGGATCGAACCCGGGTCTCTCACATTGCAGGCAGATTCTTTACCATCTGAGCTATCAAGGAAGCCCCATATGTGAGAGAAGAAAGTCTATCAAAAGGGCAATGGCCACCATATGCAAATACACTAAACAACCATTTAAAACAAAAGCTCATGTGTAGGGAACACTGCGTCATTTATTATGACTGAGTTACCAACACACTAATGATGATTGATGATTACCATAATGAAAGTAAGTTTCACATTGCACTCTGAGCGCTAGCAAGTGGGTTAGGGACTGCAAAGGAGGGGATAGCGCAGTTGGCTTCACCCAAAGGCCTGAGAAATGGACGGGAAATTTACCAGCTTTGGTCAGGCATGGCCAGCTGCCTTGGGCACCACTCTTGTCAGATTTCTAACACTAACAGTGTTCATATGGAGTCTCTCCGTGGGTGCAGCCCTGTCGGGCCACCCCACCATAGAGTTATTAATTCTGATAATACCTTCTTCCTGTACAAACTTACTACGTTCCAATACCTGTTGAATCTTTGTGATATCCTGAAGCAGTGGATTTTATGATTATCTGTTTTACAGGTTAGGACATTACTTTGAAGCTAGTATGTGTAGCGCTGGGATCCAAACCTGGGTGATCTGGCTCACAGCCTGTGATCATAACCTCTACACTCTATTCCCCAGTCTGGCTTGCTTCCCACGATGGGACCCAGCTCAGAGGCAATTGTGATGTGGCCATCTCAAGGCTAGAGACCCTTGTACCACCTGAGAAGTAAACCTGCATTGCTCCCTCCCATGCTGACATCCCCTGGCCCCTATTCTTGGCTCAAACTGTCAGCACTGCCTGAGGTGACCTATCCCTTTCCTGCCCGCCTCAGCTCCTCTACCTCCTCCCCTGAGAAGCTTCTGACAGTCTTCCTGGGACACTAAGCCCAGTCACCTAGGGGATGGGTGGACCCATGCCTGCCCCTGTCTTCTCTGCTGGGCAAGAACGCAGTGCTGCTTCCGTCTAGTCTCCGTTTCTGAACACCAGACTCGCTGGGCTGAGAGAATTCCTTGCATTCTGTGCAGCCCAAATTGAATGGCCTTTAACAAACTTTATTAATGATTCCAGCTTTCACAGCCCACTGAGATATGACTGCGAAAACACCCTTTCAGCCAACAGGGTAAAGTAGTTGCCTGGGAATGAGCTGTAGGTACACTGGAGGGACAGCACAGGAGGGGACAGAGATCCCTGGCGTGCTAGCCAGGAGGCTGGTGTAGTTCTAGCTTAGCCACTAACTAGCTGCAATCTGATGATGAAGCTGAAGCTCCAATACTTTGGCCACTTGATGCAAAGAGCCGACTCATTAGAGAAGACCCTGATGCTGGGAAAGATTGAAGGCAGGAGGAGAAGGGGATGACAGAGGATGAGATGGTTGGATGACGTCACCGACTCAACGGACGTGAGTTTGAGGAAACTCCGGGAGATGGTAAAGGACAGGGAAGCCTGGTGTACTGCAGTCCGTGGGGTTGCAAAGAGCTGGACATGACTGGGTGACTCAACAACAAGAAGCTGTGGTCTTGGACAAGCCTTTCTCCTCTCTGAGCTTCCGTTTCCCTATCTGGGAATAGAGCAATGGCTGGCCTCTCTAGGTCTCTAGAGACTTGGCCAGTTTGAATGCTCTCTGCCTGGAGGTGAGTCAGTGAGACACTCTTCTAGTCCCATGTGGGGATATGAAGTGGCCCTGAGCCCGTACTCACCGGCTCTCCTCGCCCTCCAGCAGTTTGCGATAAGTGGCGATCTCCACGTCCAAGCCCAGCTTGGAGTTCATCACCTCCTGGTACTCCTTGAGCAGGCAGGCCATGTCCTGCTTGGCCTTCTGCAGGGCCTCCTCCAGCCCCACCAGCTTGCACCTGGCATCGTTAAGGGCCGCCTCGCCCTGCTGCTCCGCCTCGGCCAGGGCAGTCTCCAGCTTGCAGCGCTGTGGGGAGGAAAGGAGACAAGGAGCTTAAGAAGAGTGCTGTCTGTGGGGACTCTGGGTCTCTGTGGGGACTAAGGTCTCCCGTAGCCTTGGTCATCCTAGTTTACCTCAATTCAAAATGGTCAATTTTTAAATTAACTAGGCAGGGAAATCACAGCCATTTGGAGCTTTCTCCCTTCATTTTTTAAAACTATCTTGTAAGACTCAATTCCACGGTGAGCTGTTAGGGGAAGAAAATGTTAACACTGGAATCAAACTAAGGCTAATATTAGATAATTATCTCACATTTTAATACTGCTGTTAGTTTACAAGTCACTTTCACAGATGGTATCTAATTTGACCTTGAAGTTACTCCTGAGCTTGTCAGAATAGGTATGGTTATTTCCATTATTCGGATGAAGACATTGAACCTCAGTCAGAGAGGCTGTGACTTGCTCCAAGCTACCCGATTAGTGAGGGCCAAGCCCAGATTTTCAGAAGCTGCTGTATGGGAATCTCATTCTTTGGTCCCCTAAGATCAGCATGCTGGATGAAGCTCCTGTTCCAGTGCTTTTATCCATTAACTATAGCGCCTTCCTTTTGTCCACTTAAGAAAGTATATGGAACTTCTACAACTCAATAGCAGAAAACAAAATTAACCTAATTTTTTTAATGGGCTAAGGACCTAAATAGACATCTCTTCAGACAAGACAAATAAATGACTAATAGATATATGAAAAAGACGTTCAACATCACCCATCATCAAGGAACTGCAAACCAATCACAGTGAGAATCACCTCACACCTGTCAGTTTGGCTATTATCAGAAAAGCCAAGACAAGTATTAATGAGGATGTGGAGAAATTGAACCTCTGGTACACTTTTGGTGGGAATGCAAAATAGTGCAGCTGCTCTGGAAAACAGTTTAAAGGTTCCCCAAAAACTTAAAAATAGGATTATCATATGATCCAGCAATTCCACTTCTGGGTATTTTATCCCAAAGAATCTAAAGCAGAATCTCAAAAAGATATTAACTCTCGCATGTTCCTATTATTCACAATAGCCAAGAATGAAAACAATGTAATGTTCATCAACAGGTGAATGGATAAAGAAATTGTGGTATACACATACAATGGAATATTACTGAGCCTTTTAAAAGAAAGAAATTCTCCAATGTGTGACAAGGTGGATGAACCCTGAGGACATTATGCTAAGTGTAATGAGCACCGAAGAATTGATGTTTTTGAACTGTGATGTTGAAGTCTCTTGAGAGTCGCTTGGACTGCAAGGAGATCCCACCAGTCCATCCTAAAGGAGATCAGTCCTGGGTGTTCATTGGAAGGACTGATATTGAAGCTAAAACTCCAACACTTTGGCCACCTGATGCGAAGAGCTGACTCATTTAAAAAGACCCTGATGCTGGGAAAGATTGAGGACAGGAGGAGAAGTGGATGACAGAGGATGAGATGGTTGGATGGCATCACCGACTCAATGGATATGAGTTTGGGTGGACCCCGGGGGTTGGTGATGGACAGGGAGGCCTGGCGTGCTGCGGTTCATGGGGTCACAAAGAGTCAGACACGACTGAGCAACTGAACTGAACTGAAGACGCCAGACACAGAAAGACAAACACTGCACAATTCAGCTTATATGACGTATCTGAAATAGTCAAAATCATAGAATTAGAATGGAGTAGACATATCCCTGGTGGTCTAGTGGTTAAGAATCTGTCTTGCAATGCCAGGGGTGTGAGTTCAATCCCTGGTTGGGGAACTAAGATCCCTATGTCTCAAGCAATTAAGACTGCAAAACTAGAGAGTCCATGTGGCGCAAGTAAAGACCCTGAATGAGGCAACAAAGATTCTACGTGCGGCAACTAACACGTGAAGCAGCCAAATAAATACATATTAAAAAAAAAAAAGAAAGAGTGGAGTGATGGTTGCCAGGGTCTGGGAGGAGGAGGAAATAGGGAGTTAGAAATCAGTGGGCATAAAGCAGGACAAATAAGCTCTAGAGATTCACTATAAAACATTGTACCTAGAGTCAACAATAATGTATTGTACATTTTAAAATTTCGTTAAGAGGGTATACCTCATTTTAAGTGTTCTTGTTGTTAGTCACTCAGCCGCGTCCAATTCTTGTGACCCCATGGACTGTAGCCCACCAGGCTCCTCTGTCCATGGAACTCTCCAGGCAGGAATACTGGAGTGGGTTGCCATTCCCTTCTCCAGGGGATGTTCCCCACCCAGGAATCAAGATAGGGTCTCCCGCGTATCAGGTGGATTCTTTACCATCTGAGCCTTCAGGAAACCTATAAGTTTTTATTCCAACCACATTAAAATAAATATTTTTAAAAAGCATATCAGAATGCAAGTGAGGAAAACTTCTAACGTTCTCTAACTTCACTTCTGGAAAGTAAATCATTCTCATATTCCATTATTTGGCCACTAATAGTAACAAATTACTTCTGATACGTCTTACACAGTGGCTGAGAACAGCTAAACTGAGGGGAGAGGACAGAATTTAAACCAGGTATACATGGGAACTCAGTATTATGATACAGGTGGTATCACAAACCAGTGAGTAAAGAAATGGATTACATAACACATTTTCTTACTGTATGTAGAGAAATTTAATTAAAAAACTACTCCTTGTATACACCAAAAATAAAGGTCAGATGGATTAAAGACCTAAATCTGAGAGGTAAAAGTATAAAATCAGTTGAAGACAAAATTGTACCAGGAGATCTCTGTGACCTCAAACCTTTGTGAAGTATTAACCGTTAAAGCAAAAAGTAATGGATTTGGCTACATCTAGTTTAAAGATTTCTATTTAGTGAAGGAAATCAGAGCAAAACAGACAAGTGACAGACTTACAGAAGATTAACTGCAAAATGTATAAATATAAAGGGTTAACGTCTACATAGAATGGACAAGGAAATACTGGAAATCACTGAGAAAAAAAGACAGAATCACAATAAAAAAACGGGCAGATGATCTGAACAGTCAGCTCTTAGAAAGGAAAATGCAAATGAGTAGTAAGTGAATGAAGAGACAGTCATTCTAGTTAATGACAGAAATGAAAATTATAGTAACAGATGCCATTTACATGTTATTAGATCCACAAGAGTTCCAAAGTCTGGTAATAGCAAATGCTGAAACAGAAGTCCTCGCTTGCCCATACTGGGAGCACTCTGACCCGGAACTCCGAGGGCACTTATAGAAAGTAAATTAGTGAATATATTACAACTCAACAATTCCATTTCTTGCTTTATACCTTCAAAACATCCCTCATGTGGTTACACATGGAAACCTGTAGAAATATGTATTAAATGTTCATGATACAACTGATTATAACAGTAAAGTCTTGGAGGCAAACTAAGCAAGCATCCATCAATAAGGGAATGGATAGGAAACCATGGTTTATAAATAGGACAGAAATAATGAAACAGACAATTTATAGTGATGTACATGGATTTCAAAGACTTCCAACTGGCAAGGGGCAGAGTTTGAATGAGATTTATGGTATAATATCATTTTGTACACTTAAAACACTAAGAGGTTTAAATGAATCTAATACACATATGAAATATATAGATGAAAGAGAGACTATAAAGACCTATATTAAATGCTTGAGAGTGAGTGCTGGGATGAAGTTAGAATAGAACTGAAGATGAAGGATGGACAGTTGTAAATGAGAGAAATGCACAGAGGGTGGTAGTGCTCCATTTGAACAGAGTGATGTGTCACTAGTTCAGGCCTGTGCACCCTAAGTCCAACAAGAGAAGTGGGGGGAGAGAGAAAAAGCAGGAGACGCGCACAGCACTAGACTATGTTGTCTAAGGTGTGTTTAGAGGAGAGAAACTGTGAAGGGATATAGAGGGCAACGAGAACAGAATTCAGAGAAGGTAGACCAAGCATCCTCTCTTTGAATGTCTTGTGCACTCTTGGTCACTCAGATGCAGATTGTTAAAACACAAGCCTCTTCAAAAGGGGACACTCCTACACTGTTGGTGGGAATGTAAGTTGGTGCAGCCATTATGGAAAACAGCATGGAAACTGAAAGTTGCTCAGTTGTGTCCAACTCTTTTTGACCCATGGACTAAACAGTCCATGGAATTCTCCTGGCCAGAATACTGGAGTGGGTAGCTATTCCCTTCTCCAGGGGATCTTCCCAACCCAGAGATCAAACCCAGGTCTCCTGCATTGCAGGCGGATTCTTTACCAGCTGATCACGGAAGCCCAAAATAGTATGCAGATTCCTTTAAAAGTAAACATAGAGTTACCATATGATCCAGCAATCCCAGTCCTGGGTACATATCTGGAGAAAACCCTAATTTGAAAAGATACATGCACCCCAATGTTCATTGCAGCACTATTTACAATTGCCAAGACATGGAAGTAACCTCAATGTCCGTCAACAGAGGAGTGGATAAAGATGTGGCACACACACACACACACACACACACACACACACACACAGAGGGGGAGAGAGAGAGAGAGAGGGAGGAATGTTACTCAGCCATAAAAAAGAGTGCAATAATACCTGTAGCAACATGAATAGACTTAGAGTCTATGTACTGAGTGAAGCCAGTAAGACAAAGACAAATACCATATGATATCACTTACATGTGGAATCAAATATATGACACGAGTGAACTTATCTACAAAAGAGTCACAGACATAGAGAACAAACTATGGTTACCAAAAAGGGAAGAGGATGGGGAAGGGGATAAATTAGGAGTTTGGGATTAGCAGATATAAACAACCATATATAAAATAAATAAACACCAAGGTCCACTGTATAGTGCAGGAAATTATACTCAATATCCTTTAATAAACCATAATGGAAATGAAATATATATGCTTGTGCATGTGAGCTAAATTGCTTCAGTTGTGTTCAGCTCTTTTGTGACCCTATGGACTATAGCCTGCCAGGCTCATCTGTCCATGGGATTCTCCAGGCAAGGATACTGGAATGGGTTTCCATGCCCTCCTCCAGGGAATCTTACCAACCCAGGGATCGAGCCCATATCTCTAATGTCTCCTGCTTTGGCAGATGAGTTCTTTACCACTAGCGCCACCTAGAAAGCCTATACTTATGCTTATGCCTCTCCAAAGTTAGCAGCACTGGGAGGAAAGCAGGGAGCAGACCCCAGCAGCAGCCCACCAACCTGCTGCTTGACGTTCTCCACCTCGGCTGTCAGCCTCTGGATCATGCGGTTCAGCTCATTGATCTCCTCCTTGGTTCTGCGGAGGTTCTCACCCTGCTGTGTTACTGTGACCTTCATCTCCTCGCACTGCAGGTTGGGAGACAGACATGAGGAAAGGACCAGTGACTGCAAGGTGGCTGCAGGTACTGAGATGTTGTCATGCAGCGTCAACCCACATTCTTCTGGGATTGTCCCACCTCCTGCCCTGCTCTGCATGGACCTCCACCATAGCCCATCTGATTGCATGGGTGCATTTTCGAGGGAAGCTCCAGCTCCAGAGGTCCTCTCTGCCCAGTGGGGCAGTCTGCCCTCCAGCTCACCTTGGTTTGGTACCAGGACTCAACCTCAGCCCGACTGCGGCTGGCGATGCCATCATACTGAGCCTTGATCTCAGCCACAACCGCGTCCATGTTGAGCTCCCGGCTGTTGTCCATCTTGACCACCACCGAGGTATCAGAGATTTGCGACTGAAGGAGGCAGATTTCCTGTAGGAGACAACAACCAGTGCCCTCATCTCCAAAGCCCTCTCCGATTCTCCTCTCTGCAAGTAATTCAAAACACAAACCCCAACTCTGAAATTTTAGAAAATTAATTAGAAAACTTCTGGCAAGTCAGGAAATTTTTTTAAGTGCTGCTTTAAGAATAAAAGGCTAGAATTTGGATCATAATATCAAGGCAGTGAGTAAGGTGGAATTTCATTAATGCCTGGATCAACAGAGGTAAATTTCTGTGGATAGGGTCAAATTGGGTCACTCCACTTGGGGCCTCAAATACCCAGATCAGCTGTGACTGTCTGTATAAACCTAATCCACCAGATAACGGATAGGTTCAGAGTCCTGAATTTTCTAATTGGGCTTTCACACTACTTGAATTAATAAGATATGATTATTATATTCACATACCTAAACTTACAGTGTCAAATCTCCATGTTATGCTGTGTAGAAAGGCAATGAATCACAGTCTTTCAAGTTATTTTTTTGTTTTTTGTCTTTTTTTAATTACAGTATAGTTCATCTACGATGTTATGATCACTTTAGATGTATAGAAAACTGATTCAGTTATACATACATATATATCTTTTTTCAGATTTTTTTTTCTTATAGGTTATTACAAAATGTTGAGTTTAGTTCCCTGCATTCTATGGTAGGTATTTGTTGGTTATTTGTTTTAGATATAGTAGTGTATATCTGTTAACTCCAAAAGGGAAGGGCATTACTTATTTCTATTTTGACAGATCTGAGCAAGAGAAAAATCTCTTGTCACAAAAGGAAAGGATCTTGAGGCCCTAGAAGAATAAGGAATGCTTAACTTCCTAGAACCAAGGAACCAGGATAGAAAACCTAGAAAACCCTCCTCCGCCCTCTCCTTCACTTGCCCTTCTGGAGACGGGAAGAGGCTCACCTCATCGTACAGGCACTGCAGGAAGCTCATCTCCTCCTTCAGGGCCTCCACGTTGGCCTCCAGGTCAGCCTTGCGCAGATAGGCACAGTCGATGTCCTGGTGGAGACACACAGGAGGGTGGGATAGGAGAGTGGGCCAGGGGAGCCTTCAGCGCCCCTGGACCTCTGCACTCTGTGGAGGCCCTGAGGCCATCTCCCAGCCCACCCCTTTCCCATCACATAAACATCAGTGTGACCCCTGGGATAGAAGTGGGAAGGAGTCAGACTCCTAGAGACTTCTTTCCACTTCCTCCAGAACTAAGGATCCTGCAGAAGCATGTAGCCTAAGATGACAACCTAAAATGTCAGGCTGCAGCCACCAAGCCAAACTGGTCCATTGAGCATGGCTGTATGGTGAGCACAGAGCCAGGGGTGGTCCTTGGCACCCAGGGTCAGGCACCACTCAAAACCCAAGCAGCTGGCTCTCCCGTCTGAAACCAAGGCCACACCTGTCCTGGCAGATTTTTCTACCAGCCCTCTCTCCATTCCATGATTACTAACAAATGAGGTGTGTCTGGTAAGCATAGTATTTATGAAGAGCATTAGCATACACTTCAACTCACCAATTTGAAATCAAAGAGAAATCGTTAATGGTTTTCTCCCCTGGTTTTTCCACCGTCTCCACTTGCACTGAATAAGGACCACAGCTCCCATAGTCACTAGCAAGCTGAGAACTAACACCCCCCGATCTGGGAAGCAAAGGCCATAGGAGAGAGAAACTGATTTGAAAGCGACCATGTCAGCTTTCGGGAAGTTTACAAAAAGCCAAACAGCAGCATGATCAGGTCTCTTTTTAAGAAGCTTCCATCAGCACAGTTGGTTCCTGCATGGCAGCCAAGATGGCTTTGGCAGCCTGACCCACCGACAAGCCTCCGTTTGCCGGGGAAGCTGGTCTGATCACCACCGCAACTGGACTGACTCGAAATTAGCAAGATGCCCAGTTTCCGAGCATGCAGCACCCAAGATTTAATTCCTCTCCATATGCAACGAGTCACTCACCTTCTTCAGCACCACAAACTCATTCTCAGCCGTAGTCTTGAGAGCCACCTCTTCTTCATACCTGAGGAGAGACAGCACAGTTGGAGAGGCTCCACCCAAGGGGTGAGGGCCTCAGGCTAGCCAACCAAGTCCTAGGTTATCAAAACTCCCTGGTCCTGCCCTGGACTTTCTGTGACTCTTAGGAGAAGCGTCTTGGCCTCTCTAGACTTCTGTTTCTCAGCCACAAAGAACCCACCAAAGGACACCGGATATGGAGTCCAGATACCTGATTTCTGATCCAAGTTTGGGCTGAAGTCGCTGCAAAATCTCAGGCAAGTCACTGAATCTCTGCGTCTTGAGTTAAATTGCCCGGTGTGTGATCAGGTACTCAGTAATAATTTGTTCATTTCAAAGGAATGAAAGATGCTCCAGGAGGCCTTTCAACCCTAAAACTGTACAAAATGTAGCGACCTGGGAGGCCATTCTCTCCCTCTCCCCCAGCATCCAAGACCTTGAAATCAGAGAAGCCACTTATGGTGCCCAGATTGCTGGGAGCATTTCCACACCCCTCCTCTGCCAGCCTGGTCCATTCTCTCTCTCTTGCCTGTGAGGCTTTATGCCTGGAGCAGTCCTGCCTCAACCTGACAAGGAGTACCAGAGTTCCCAGAACATGGTTTTCACAACTTTTTAATGACAGGGTAATTGGAACTGCTGTAAACTCTGAGCTCTATAATTACCGGCCCTCACACCCCCAGAGTGAGAGACAGACCCTGACACCTGCAAACACAATTGTGTCTGTATTTGCACCCCCCAGGCAAAACCCATTGCTGGATCCATCTGGATGGTAGAGCCTGATCTTCCAAGACCAGAATTTCAATTACTTCCCAGTGAAATTACCAGCACCGATTATGTCAAAATCACTCACCACTCTGTCCATATCTACCAAGTAAAGAAGAGCAAGTTAACAGTGACCCAGTAAGTTTAAACAAGGTAATGGCCAGACTAAATAAATCGAATTAAAACAAAAGATTTACATGGACCTTTGAATTGTGGAGCCTGGCAGAACAAGAGCCTGATAACTTATCTGCCGAGTAAATAGAAGAATGATCCAAGACACTTGAATGGTATCTGCCAAATCATCCTCAAGGTAATTCCCCAGAGACCTCTCCTTTCCTCCCATCCTAGCGCTGACTGCTCCCAAGTGTCTGTTCTCCATCCTCCTTCGTCCTTTGTTCCTCACTCTCCATCTCTCTTGGGCTTCCCTGGTGGCTCAGACGGTGAGGAATCTGTCTGCAACGCAGAAGGCCGGGGTTCAATCCCTGGGTCAGGAAGATCCCCTGGAGAAAGGAATGGCTACCCAGTCCAGGAATCTTGCTTGAAGAATTCCATGGACAGAGAATCCTGGCGGGCTACAGCCCAGGGGTCACACGGAGTTGGACACGACTGAGTGACTAACACTTTCACTGTCACTTTCTCCATCTCTAGATTAGTCTGTGCTCTGGATGTGTGCCCACCTCTCCCAGGCTGGGAGCTCTTCTTCCCTGCAAAGCTTTCCCCAGTTCCCAGAATGGGGCTGCAAGTGTTGAGAGCCGAGACAAGGCAGAGCAGACTAATAAAGCAGAAACATCTTGGTAAGTAGGCTGTGATGACCCTAATCTTTAGCCACCTCCATCTCCGGGAAGGTTGTATGAACTCAGTCAAGACCCACTGCACACCTATAACCACTCCCAGCCTGGCCACACTCACTTCTTCTTGTAGCCCTCCAGCACCTCCTCCACGTGGTTGAGCTCTGAGGACAGCCTCCTGCTGTCGGCCTCCACGCACTCGGCCTCCCGCCTCAGTGTCTCGATGTAGCCATTGAACAGGGGCTCGAGGTTGCTCTCGCAGCACTGGCGGTTCTGGTAGAACTGCAGCTTGGTCTCCAGTAGCTTGTTCTGCTGCTCCAGGAGGCGCACCTGCCATCCGGAGTGGTAGAAAGAGACTCAGGAGGAGCCCCGGGAGGTGACTGGTCCCCCAGAGCTCCCCCTGCCCTTGGGGATGATCCCTGAGTCGCAGCAAATGATCTGGCCAAGTCAGAAAATGCAAGACACAATTGTTGCCCCCAAAAACTTCTCCTCGCTCCATCCCTCCTTCAAGAAAGAATACACAATGTATTTGTGATTTATTTACTCTGCACAGAATGAAATAACTTCTCATCCTGCAAAAATATCCCAGACCTTGTGTGGCAAGCCAAAAATGGCCCCTCAAAGATGTTTATGTCCCAGTCCTCAGAATCTGTAAATAGGTTGCATTACACGAAAGAGGACCTTGCAAGTGGAATTAAGGTTATGAAACTTAAGATCAAGGGATTAGCCTGAATTATCCAGGTGACACCAAGATAGTCACACAGGCCTTTTAAACTGAAAGGGAAGGCAGAAAAGTAAAAGATATCCTCAAAAGAAGGAAGCAGAGGAGAGATTCGAACCATGAGAAGCTCTGGTCCACTATCATCTTTGAAGATAGGGATCAGGCCTTGAGTCAAAGAATATGGAGGCCCCTAGACACTGAGACCAACCTCTGGCAGTCAGCCAGCAAGGGACAGGGACTCCAGTCCTCCAGTCACAGACCTCAGTTCTGTACGTTTGCATGGCCCTGAACGTAAGTTTTTCCAGGACCTCCAGAGGAAGTACAACCCTGCTGACACCTTGATTTTGGCCTCGTTAGGTAATAGGTATGTGTTCTTTTAAGCTGCTAAGTTTGTGGGCATTTTTATGGCAGTGATTCAAAAATGCACCCACCATGACTCTCCTTCACTCTGACCCCAAGGCAAGGGGTCCAGAGAGACTGGACCAGGAATCTGAAGATTTCTCATTGCCTAACTCTGCCACTCACCATGTCATTGTGCCTCATTTTTTCTGAGCTTCAATTTATTATTTTTATTTTTATTTATTTATTGATGGCTACCTTCAGTCTTTGCTGCCGCTTGTGGACTTTCTCTAGTTGTGGTGAGCAGAGGTTACTCTCTAGTTGTGGTGTGTGGGTTTCTCCTTGTGGTGGCTTCTCTTGTTGCAAAGCATGGGCTCCACAGTCTGAGGTCAGTGGTTGTGGCACACAGGCTTTGTTGTGCCGAGGTGTGTGAAATCTTCCCGGACCAGGGCTTGAACCTGTGTCCCCAGGATTGGCAGGCAGGTTCTTAACCACTGGATCACCAGGGAAGTCCTCTGAGCCTCATTTTAAACTGAGGCAGTGAGAACACATCAGCAGCGGCACACTGGCAGCCCCCAGGTGCTATCTGGCCCAGAGGCATGTTTTATTTGGCCTGCAGGTTGTTTTATAAAAGTCCGATTCATCACCAGCATTTAATAAGTGAGTGATTTGGGGCGAGAATCTGGCTTTCCCTCACCTCAACAAGCCTGAAACTTGGACGATGCTGGGTATGAGCTGGATTTCAACCTCGTCCAACCCCTGGCGGGTGGCCTTGGGCAAGGAGTAACCTGTATGATCCAACGTCACCTTCATTTTGCCGAAGTGAGGGAAGAATGGTTTGGACAGCCAACAGCATGTTAAGAATGGGTGTCCAGCACCTTTGCTTGCAGGCATGCCTATTCCTGATGAGGGCATTTGTCTAAGAACAAAGTTTCCACTCCTTCCGCCCCCATCCCCTTGGAATGCACCTTACTACAAATTCCAAGGTGCAGATGTGCGCATGAATCACATTGGAAGGGGAGGTTTTCCTCCAATGAACATGGGTGGCTGTCCTTCCCAGAGCCATCAGACTCACAGAGGGAGCTTCACTGGGACAAGGGAAACCAGAGCTATACATCCAACCAGAAGGCCGGCTTGGAGACTGCAACATCAGAACGGCACCGTGCTACATCCCCTAACCCGGCCCCCGTGGATCTCCTGTTTCTCACCTCACTGTCTTTAATCTGTATGTGTTTTGAGTAGGGGAGTGCATCAGGGCCTGAAGTCCTAGAAATTCCCAGGCTTCCCACAAGGCGCCCACCAGAAAGAAGCAGGACAGGAGCTTCTGGACTCTCTGTGCTGGCTCCCCTATCCACAAGGGAGACGGCAGCTTCTCCTCTAGGAGAGGGTGAGACACCAGCCTCAGCAGAGAGACCCACCCCTCCCAACCCCCTTGATGGCTGAAATCCAGAAGATGGGGCCCCAGACACACAGTCAGCTCCTGCTGGGCAAGATGAGCAGCAGCGATAAACCTTCCTTTTCTGTCTGGTGGTTTCACATCCACGATTACTTTGAAATCTCATGGCAACATTTGAAAACTGAGACCCTGATTCAGTCATGTTCTCAGGGCCATGCACTAATGCGGAACAGGGCAATCCCCAGGTATTGGAACCCAGTCTGTCACCAGGTTCCAAGTACCTTTCCCTTCCTAAGCCACAGCCCAGGGGACAATCCAGACACCCACCTTGTCGATGAAGGCAGCGAACTTGTTGTTGAGACATTTGATCTGCTCCTTCTCCTCGTGCTTCACGCACTGCGCCTTGGGGTCCATCTCCAGGTTGAGGGGTGTGAGGAGGCTCTCGTTGACCGACACAGTGGTGATACAGGGTGGGGTAGGCCCGCAGAGTCCCCCTGCCCTGTAGCCAAAGCTTCCCCCTCCTCGGAGGGGCCACGCACAACTCACTGCGATCCGCGGGGACCCCACTGCACACAGGCTCCGGCTGCCAAAGCCCCCGAGACGACGGTAGCTGGGGCCCCCGGGGCTGCCCCCGCGGAAGGCCAGGCCATTGGCAAAGCCATGCACCCCAGGCTTGGGCACAATGGCTGAGCAGGAGCTGAAGTCCTGGACCCTGTAGCTGGAACTGTTGCGGTAGGAACAGCTCGCCATGCCTCTGCGCGCCAGGCCAGAGCCAGGACGGGGAGGTGGGGAGAATCCAAGGATGCCAGGACCCGCTAGCCCTCCTGCCTTTTATCGGGCAGACAGCAGGCCTCCAGACAACATAAAAGTCAGGAGAAAGTTATTAACACCATTTATGAGCGTGGGAATCTCCCTCTAGGCAGGCTGAGAGGGAAGCTGAAACTTGCCTCCCGTAATAGATGTATCAAGGAGACCCTGTATCACAGTAAACCTGCCCCTGCCTTTTCAGCCCCACAGGCCTAGACACATCCATGAAGCCCCTAATTCCCCTGCAGCCCTGGGAGCAGACCTGACATCATGATCCCACATGGGCAAGTGGAGGCCTGTACCAGTGCATTCTTGAGACTTGAAGGGTCCCATGTCCCACTAAGGTCCCTGGGCCCGTCCTTCCCAGCAGAGCACGTGATGCCTGGAGCATCCTTCCAGGTGAGCACGGGCGAGGGGTCATCTTCGAGCCTTTCCCTGGCATGGATGAAAGTGGAAGTCTCTCAGTCGTGTCCAAATCTTTGTGACCCCATGGACTATATGGTCCATGGAATTCTCCAGGCCAGAATACTGGAGTGGGTAGCCATTCCCTTCTCCAGATCTTCCCAACATAGAGATCAAACCCAGGTCACCTGCATGGCAAGCGGATTCTTTACCAGCTGAGCCACCAGGGAAGCGTGGCATGGATGAAGGTGCTGGCATCTCTTCTTATGTGCTGCGGGCTGGCCAGCCTCGAATCCCTTCCCTTGGCACAAGGAAGACAACTGTGGGGTCATGCAGGTCATCCAATGCACAACAACATCCTGTCTTATGGTAGAGTTACTGGAGCTAAGAGTGGCCTCTCGATTCAGAAATCATGCCTTATCCACTTCTACAACCCTCATGGCAACCAGCACACACTAGCTCCTCAGGAGGGGTCCTCTCTTCTCTCTCTCTGCTTGAACAGCCCAGACACAAGAAGGAAGGGCCAGTGTGTGAAGAGCTCCTCCAACTAGTCCATCGACACTGGTTGACCCTCCACTGTGTGCCAAGCCTGGGAGCCAGCCTGGAGGAGGTGCCTTCATTCTTGGGGGTGAATGCTGACGTCCCTCCAGAGCAAGACCCTGGTCTAGATGCTGTGGGAAATAAGGACGGTAGATACAGTTTGCCTTGAGGAACCTGGTTCTCATGGGAAGACCGATGGCAAGAGAGGGAAAGAGGACCGATCAGGCAAAGGGGGTGCTCCTGGCCTTCTGAGGAGGACCATTCACTTATGGTAGGCTGGGGTGGCGTTGGGGGATCACAGAGGAGGTGGGAGCCAAGGCAGGTCCTGGAAGACAGTAAGATTTGGCAGAGAGAACAGAGACAGGGGTGCCAGGCAGAGGCACTGGGCGAGCCGGACACCCAGAGAACTTGACCAGTACTTAAGGCCCCTTGACAAACCAAGGCCCTCAGCCCTGGCCTCCCACCCCCGCCTCATAAGATGCCACCTCCCAGCAGAACAGGGAGGAAATGGGCCCAGTGGGGAAGTGCCTGCCTCTTGGATCAAGTGCTGTTGGCGGCCCTGACTGCTGTGATGCCAAAGCCCTCAGCTCGCCAGGGTCTTGAGTAAAACACTCATTACAAGAATCTCTATGTACAAAGCCAAGAACAAGGACTAACCTTCCAGAACGCCTTCAGGAAGCAGGCTTGGGGAAGGGGCATAAGAGAGACAGGACAAGGAGAATAAGGTTGGGGGAGGGGTCCTCTCTTCTCTCTGTCTACCTCTCTCTCTCTCACTTCCACACACACTCACACACACACACACACACACACACACACACACACACCCCACAGCAGGAAGCAGAGTCCTACTCTAGGTGGGGAGCACAGGGATCTGTCCAGAGGGAGCAGTTCGTACCCCAGGAGCAAAGGGGCAGAGTCCCCAGGGTGAACCCAGTGAGTGATGGGATAAGGAGACCCTACAAACTGAATTCCTACGGAAACAACTGACTCCAGTCTTTTGCTCTTGTGGCCACAAGACTGCCTCCCTCCCCTTCTTACTGGTACAGCTCCCACACCAACCCTGACTGGCGGGAGGAGACTTGCCTGGGCCAGAAGGCCAGGCTGCTCCTCCACGTGGACTCGCTGATTAAGGGAAGCAAAATAGAAACTGCAATACAATATGGATGATCTGGAAGGGTCTCATGCTGGTCTCTGTATGTTCCTTACATTCAACAAGAATTTATTGAGCACCAGTGCCAGTCACCATTCTTTGAACTTGGGACAACCCGTGAATAAAGCACACAATGACATGTATTTTTTTTAAAGTTTACATTCCTTGGCAAGAGACTGACAATTAACTTGGTGGCTCAGATGGTAAAGAATCTGTCTGCAATGTGGGGGACCCGGGTTCAAACCCTGGGTCGGGAAGATCCCCTGGAGAAGGGAATAGCAACCCAATCCAGAATTCTTACCTGGGAAATCCCATGAACAGAGGAGCCTGGTGGGGTACAGTTCATAGGGACATGAGCAAAGAGTCGGACAAGACTGAAAGACTACCCTGATGATGATAAGTCTTATGGAAAGAATAAACAGTACAAGATAAGAGGAATCAGGAGAGCAGGGAGAAAGATGGGGCCATTCGTAGCAGGGTGGTCTGAGTGGGCTGCACTGAGAAGGTGACTTTGAGCCAAGGTTTTGAGGAGGTAAGGGGATGAGCTGCGAGGGCAGAGGAAGAGCCAGGGCAGATGCTCAAGGTGCAAATAGGCCTGGCTGCTGCCCTCCAGGAACAAGGAGGCCAGTGTGGTTTGAAGGGCAGGAGCAAGTTCTGAGTGTGGACAAGTCTAGGAGATGCAGGGAGCGGAGGGTTCCACCCCAATCATGGAGCCGGTGGGCTCCCATTGAGGGCATTGTGGAGCTGAGGGGCTTTGGCCAGAGGATGGACATGAGCTGAAGTGTTAGATGACCTTCATGACATGACAGCAGCCTGGAAAACAGACTGCAGAGGGAGGCAATGGAGGAAGGAGGGGGAAGGATCAGTGGGAACCCTGGGAGATAGCAGAGCCTCGTGCCAAGGAGGAAGCCCTGGAGGGTGTGCAAGTGGCCAGCTTTGGATGGAATCTGAAGAAAGAGCCAACCAGATTTCTTGACAGGTTGGATTCAGGATGTGAGAGAAAGGGGAGAGTCAAGGAGGTCTCTGTGTTTTCGGGTGGGGTAAACCTGTCTCTGGGCTTCCCCAGTGGCTCAGCAGTAAAGAATCTGCCTACCGTGCAGGAGACATGGATTTGACTCTGCGGTCAGGAAGATCCTCTGGAGGAGGGTATGGCATCCCACTCCTATATTCTTGCCTGGAGAACCCCAAGGACACAGGAACCAGGCGGGATACAGTCTACAGGTTCTCAAAGAGTCGGACACAACTGCGGTGACTGAGCTCATGTGCACGCAAACCTGTCTCCACAACAAAGGGAAGCAGTGAAGCAGTGAGAAAAATGCCAAGATCAGTGCCCCAAACACTCATCTGGGCTCTGCTGACTCTATAGCCTGGCACAAGTCACCCACCCTATCTGGTCCCCCACATTCCCAGCAGAGCATGCCAGGGGCAGACTGGATGGCCTTCAACATTTTCTAGGGAAGTCATGGGATCTCAGTTTTGTTGGGAATCCATTAGAGTTCATCATTCCACAGGGCCCATGCTAAGTACACTGGATAGATGATAGACAAATAGATAGGTAATGAATACTTAGAGATAGATAGATGATAGATAGATAGAGAGATAGATAGACAGACAGATAGATAGATAGACAGACAGATGCAGAACTCTCTTCTCCAGCCAACAGGCTTACTTCTCGCTGTGTCCCATCCCTTGCTTGTGTGCACCTGAGCTGCTTCTGGTCCCAAGCATTGCTTGCGGGAATCAAGAGCAAACCAACTTTGTTGTCTTTGGAATTGAAATCATGTGATCTGCCCTCAAACCCTTGTGAAGCTAATCTTTTAAAATCTTGAGTTTCACCTGAAATGATCACAATATTGTTTGTTAATTGGCTGTACCCCAATACAAAATAAAAGGTGTTTTTTTGAAAAACAGCTGATCTCATGCACAAAATAAATAAAAACAAGGGAAAAATCTGAGTTAAAATACCTCTCTCTTCAGCGACACTGATTTCTTTGAATGCCTAGCTCTGTCTCTCTTCATTAAAATTATTTGTGACAACATTGTCAGAATTTCATTTTCTATTCCTTCTTAGGGTTTCTGAGTATGTATTCATACCAAAAATTAAATTCATTTAAATTCAATTAAATTTAATATACTTTTCTGGAGCTTTGTTAAATGATGAGTGTGTTTAAAAAAAAAAAAAAAAGAGTGTCCTTCCATTGCTATCATGGACTGGCAAGGGACAAGATCTCTTCCTGCTAGTTTTGTTCACATACAAACCAGGGCTTCCTGGACCAAGAAAACTAAGCCTTATGGTTTCCTCTACCCTCTGGAGACAGAACTGTTGAGGAGGGACCCCAAAAATCACAGACACTCTGATCTTAGCATCTGTGTTCACGCACCTGGCAGGTGTCCAACACATGAAATTCTTCACTCAACAATATTCAAGTCTTACCATCTGTGTTTTTAAAGCATCATCTCCACCATCTGATGAGATAGCTGGTTCCATCCAACTTTGCTTCTTCTCCTCTTTCCTTTTCACTGAAATACATCCTTCCTTAACTCCAAGGAGTTTTTTAGTGCCTTATGCACAGTGTGACTTCCTCCTTTTACATTAAAGCTGTTTCTTCCATATAAAGTCAATTGCCCTTGAAGTCCTGAGTTCCATCCCAACAATTGGTGGATTCACAATTATCTCCTTCTGTCAACATTCCATCTAGGTTCATTCCCTGTATCTGTTGTGCCTGTTCAGGATTTAAGGAAGATGTGTGTCCCAGCGGTCTGGGCAATGGTGGTTTCCTAGGAGGAAGTTAGAAGGGGACAGGCTGCATCTCAGCAGTGGCACCGAGTCACTCCGGGGTGTGCAGGAACTCGGGCCAGAAGGCTTCCTACTGTTCAGGACCAGTGGTGACCCAGGCATGGTGGCATCTCAGAAGTGGTCCCTGCCACCTTCTCTCAGGGGGCCTCACGTGTTTACTCTCAAAGGTAGAGATTAGGCTAGATCATCAGCATCTCACATGGAGCATCCCTTGGGCAGAGTTTCTCGTGGAGCCTGGCTTGCTCCCTGATATATGATACCTTTGGCCCAATTACAAATTCTGACCTAATCTCGTTAATCTTGCAGCCAAAGTCACAGGACACAGAGATGAGCCTTCTTGCCCCAGAAGGACCTAAGGGCAGGGAAGGGAGAACTTCCAGGGTTACTGGGTGCATTCCTGTATTCCTGTATTGTAAAGAAGGTTAGCTTCTGGAGCTGAAGGGAAATGTGTATAATCACGCCAGTGGGGGCGGGGGTGGGGGGCAGGGTGAGTGGCAGCAGTGTACTCTGGTGGAGAAGAGTATGTTGTCACTGACATTGTTTAGAATTGCTTGTGCTTGGTGATAATAAGAACAAACTGATTTTTAGTCAGTTTTACTATTGGTTTTTAAATTCCTTACCGAAAAATACACCCCTATGGCCTACACCCAGGGGAGATCGGTCTCATTGTATCCTCAACCCCACCCCATACATCACCAAGGGGCTCAAATACAGTAAGAGTTGATTCCTTGATCACTTAACACCATTGAGGGTGTAAATCAGTCAGTAGGATAGTCATCCACACAGGAATTCAGAGACCCAGGCTCTGATCAGTGTTGTAGTTCTCGCCTGGCTGAGACATGTGGGTGCTGGATGCTGGATTAATCACCAAGGAATATAGTCACCAGTCACTCCTGTTGCCCGAAGTGAAATGAGGTGGCCTGACCTCACAGCCTGGAGGGGGCTGGCATTTCCAATTCCATCTTGGCCTTGGGCTGGGTCAACCTCACATCACCTTAGATAGACTTTAATGTAACAGACAGAAATCCTTCCATACATGCAGAAGCTTTGGGTCAACCCTCAAGTATTTAGAGTTAGTTACTAAGTGTAACACCTCCTCCCCTCACAATTCCAGATCAGCGGAAGGTTCCTGCCTGCAGATTAGACCCCTGTTTCTAAGAGGCTTTCAAGCTAAGTGAGATGTGCTGAGATGGGGAGAGGATAGGCAGACAGGCACAGAATAAGAGGCTGGAACCAGGACAAGAAAGGCAGGGGCCCACTCATGTCCTAGGCAGGTGGAAGGCAGGAGCAGGGTTTCTGAGGTGTGGGGTTATCAGAAGAACATCATATCACTGGGGAAAACAGAAGGGGACCTGGGGGAACAGCTTTGAGTCTCCTGTATCTGATGCCAGAGGGAGAAACAGGCTGTTCTGATTTCTGGGGCGAAATAGCTGCTAAAAAGCTATGATTCAGATGTACAAAAACTATGTTATCCATTATGGTTTTGCAGGAGGAATGGAGATCCAGGGGATTTTTCCTGAGACCCCAGAATGGCAGCCAAGTCCCAAAGCTCAGACAAAAGGATGTTAGTCCCCGAGGTCTAAGAGAGCTACATGTTGGACCTGGCCATTACTCCTCATGGTCACAGGCCCCAGAGATGTTCTGGGAGGAAGCTTAGTGGAAGGGCCACAGTCTTGCCAGTGCCCAGCAGCATGGAAGGCAAAGTGTGGCCAAATGTTTTCAGGCAGCATCAGTATTGGGGGACCTCACAGGAATCAACCTTCAAACGAGCTGTGGGACTACTACTCAACTGTAGGCAACCATGGAGCCTGCACTCCTACCAGCTGTCACCTTGGCAGAGATTCTGCTCAACAATGCCTCCCCTTGATGCAACACACATTGAAAATCTCCTCAAAGAAGGAGGTGGAGGTGTGTTATGAGAGACCTGCCCCACCCAGCCAAGCCTTTATAGCTGTAAGCAGACTGGCCGGGCCCTGGGGAGGTGGTTAAAAGTGGGGTGAGAGAATAAGTTAGAGCAGAGCTTAAAACTGAAATCTTAAAATGAATTTAAAATGCCTTAAATTCTGAAATGAGATGATTCTAATCATGAAGAGTGGTTGCAAACTACGGAATCCAGCCAGTGTAGTAAATCACCTCAAAACATAGCTTTTTAAAAAATTTTTTATTTTGTATTGAAGTATAGCCAGTTAACAAGCAATGTTGTGATAGTTTCAGTTGAACAGCAAAGGGATTCAGCCATACTTATATTAATACCTATATCCATTCTCCCCAAAACTCCCCTCCCATCTAGGCTGCCACTTAACACTGAGCAAAGTTCACGTGCTATACAGTAGGTCCATGTTGGTTATCCATTTTAAATATAGCAGTGTGTACATGTCCATCCCAAACTCCCTACCTATCCCTTCCTCCATCCTCCCCACCCCCAGCAACCATTAACTTGTTCACAAAATCTGTGGGTCTAACACATAGCAGTTTTAAAAGCCAACATTTGTTTTGCTTATGAATCTGTGGTCTGGGCAGTAATCAGCAGGGTCCACTCACGTTCTGTCTCAAAGAGCTCCCGAATTCTCAGGCAGCACCCACGGATGCTCTGTGCCCAAAGTGGCAGCCGGATATCCTTGCCCTCTGCTGCTCAGATCACACAGGAGGAAGAGTGCCCAGTCTCAGCCCCCTCACTGCGTCTGGAGGATAGTGGTGGCCAAGACAGCAGCCCATGGGGGTCAAGGGCAACTGAGGAGTCCTGAAGAAGAAGAGGTTTGGTGTCTGTTTTGGGGTGAGGGAAAGTTGATGGGGACATGAGAGGCAGCTGTACCCACAGATGCTGTCAGGCTGCTAGGGGACAGGGCTGATGCTTTGGTTCCCAAAGAGGTGAGGACACCCAAGGGGCTGCAGTGACAGGGGACTCAGCTTCAGGTTCCACTTAGGGGGTCGCTTCCAGGGCTGCCCAAGCTGGTCATGAGACAGGGAGGCAGCTAGCTGCCAGGAGGATGTGGTGGGTCTCAGTGTCCTCCAGAGTTCCCCAGCTCCAACAGCTCAGGAGGCCTGCCAGAGGAGAAATTTCAGGAGCCAAACAGGAAAAAAAAAAGAAAAGAAATTGGCCCATAAACACTTAAAACTAGCCCTTTCCTATATAGTTCCAGGCTCTCATCCAGCTGCATCATACTAGCCTGATGTGCAATCCATTTCACAGATCAAAGCTCTGAGCTCTGGGGTTCAGACCAGCCGACAGAGATTCATGAGTCCCACTCTGGGACCAGAAGTGCCTTAGAGAAGATGCTCTTGGACTGCCAGCATTGCCATGCTTCCCCACTAGAGGGCATCCTAATCTGGCTACCAAAGGCACCCAATGCCATGATTGGGGAAAAGCCATTTTTCTCCATGAAGCCTTCAAAGGTTGATGGACACAAAGTGCAACTTCCCTGACTCTTCCCAGCCTGGATTTTTTCACTCTCCCAGAAGCTTCCCTCTGAGCGCTCAGTACCTCATGCGGAACCTCCTTGGACAGCCCACAGTCATCACCCCCACATGTTAACTTTCTAATAGATATTGTGTACCAGGCCTCCTTCCTCTGGTCCTTTCTGCTGCTGCTGCTGCTGCTAAGTCGCTTCCTATGCCTTGTCAATTTCAGCTCCTTAAAAATCTGCTTCCAAGACACATCTACCCAGGCACCAAAGGCTCAGCAGAAGATGTCTGAAGGCTCCTCAGCCCAGCTCAGGTTGGCCCCCAAGGAAGCTCTCTTTCTCATCTCCTAGGTCTTTCCCACTTTCTTTGTTTCATTTCTGGTTTTTCTTTTAGACTTCTTGACCAGAGTTGAGTCCATCACACTTACCAGTTCTTGGCACAGTGTCTTCACCAGCCCATAGAAGGCTCTTCCCTCTTTTATTCATCTGTTCCCCCTCATTTCTTATCCCTCCTCTCACTCTCTTCACCAAAGGCACCCACTGTAATGCATGTGATGATGTCTCCAAATAGTATAAAGTATTATAGGCTTATTCGTGTAAAGTAGGGCTTCCCTGGTAGCTCAGATGATAAAGAATCTGCCTGCAATGCCGGAGACTCAGATTTGCTCCTTGAATTGGGAAGATCTCCTGGAGAAGGGAATGGCTACCCTTTCCAGTATTCTTGCCTGGAGAACCCCATGGACAGAGGAGCCTGGTGGGTTACAATCCATGGGGTCACAAAGAGTTGGACACGATTAAGCAACTAAGCATACACACACATAGTATAAAGTAAGTAGCAGCGCTTTTGGACAGTGCATATTTTATTTACATAAATGGTATGGTTTTGACATTGTTTAACTCAACACTGTGCTGTCTGTAAGTGCATCAGTTCTGTTGCTTCTAACTTCCACAATACACTTTATCACCTTTTATGTCATCTAGGCTGCCTCCCACTTCCTTCTGAAACAAACAATGCCACCATGAATTGTCCGGTGCTGGCAGAGGGACTGCTCTCAGATGTGGGGTTGGACTTCCCTCAGAAGTGGGGTTGCTGAGTGCTAGGGTTTACACATGCCTAAATACACTGTACAATGCTACCCTGCTATCCAGAATGCCTGCACCAGCTCTTATTCCACCCCCAGTGCCCAAGGGTCCCCATACTCCCAACTCTCCACTCATTGTTGGTAGTACCTGCTTTTTAACCCTTGCCATTCTGATGGTAGAAGGATATCTCATGGTTCTGGTCTATAACCTCTAAGGACAGGCAAGAGCATCCTCAAAGCCATTTGGTCTTTCCCTTTGAGGGACTGTCTGTGCAGACTCCAGCTAGCTTTCCACTGGGTTTCCTATCCTTCACTTGTTGTTTTGTAGGACTTCTTATATATTGCAGATATTAAGCTTTTCCTAGGCTCTTCACTCTTTCTCTACAGTCTTTTGTTGAAGTAGAATTCTTAATTTTTATGTGATTATGTCAATCTATTTTTTTCCTGTTGTTTTTATTTTTTCTTTTTTGTGTGTGATTTTGAATTTTAAAATTTGCTTAAGAAGTCTTTTCCCACTGCTAAGTTACAAGGATTTTCTTTTATATCTTCTGTTTGTTTTATACTTGCATGTTTCATGTCCAGACCTTGCATTCATCAAGGTCTCCCATGGCATATGCTACAAACTGGACGCCAGCTCTATGCTTTCCATATAGTGGATCTATTTTTACTTATCTCACCAGCTGAGTAAATAACTCTTGTTGCCACCATCATCAAATACCAAGTTTATCTTACATAAAAGGGCCTGTTTTGAGCTTTCTCTTCTATTCCAATGGTCCATTTACCTGCTCCTACACAGGTACTAGGCTTTTTAATTACTGTGACTCTCTATCCTCAGATATTCTCTTTGCTTTCCTTTTTTCATAACCAACTTTACTGTAAATGGACTTCATTTTTTTTGCATAAAAATTAGATTGATTTTATCAAGCCCCTCAAAAAGAAATTCAGCTGGAATTGTATTGCATTATACTTAAAATTAATTTAGAGGGAATTGATATCTTTAGAATATTAGGTCAGATTATTTCTGAATATGATACAATTCTACTTAGATCTTCTTGTATTTTTTATAACAGAGTCTAACCTTCTCTTCCGCAGATTGTGTGATTGTTTATTGTTACATGGCAACTACTGAGCTGTTTTTATCACTCTTAGGAATGGTATCTTCATTTTTCTATTTACTTTCTTATTGGTGACACTGATATAGAAACACACTTTTAATTTTTGTAAGTTGATCTTGTGACTAGCAGCACTGCTCAATATATCCTATCATTTCTAGAATTTTTTGGTTGACTTTTGTTGAGCTTTCTATGCACCTGATCCCACTGTCTACAGATAATACCAGTCCTTTCTCTTCTACATTAATTGCATATATTTATTTTCTTGGCCAGGAACTCCAGTATGTCAAGCAAGCATGGCACTGACAGCCAGTGTCCTTGCCTTGTTCCCAACCTTCACTGGAATGAGCCCAAAGTTCACCCTTTAGGTATGACATTCTTTGAGTTCCACCAGTGCTCATTCACTGCCCTTTGAATATTTCTATGCTTTTCTGACTTTTTCTTCCATTCTGACTTCCCCAAGCCCTTCCCACCCTTCAAAACCCAGCTCAAGTCTGACCTTTCCCACAGAGCCTCCCTGATTGCACCAGCCTACAGTGAGCTCAGTCCCTGAAAGACACATTTTATCAGGCAATTGACAATCAATCATAATCAATCGCAAACTGCCTTGAAAAAACGACTGTATCTAGTATCCATTTAACATGCACCTATTTCCAAACCTACCTGATTAAGCAGTCAGCTTTTGGAGGTCAGGGAAGTGTGTGAAATGTCTCCTCATCCCTTACAGGACATGGTACTTGCTGAATAAACAGTTGTGGAGTATGTGAAGGTGCCACGATTTATCAGCTCCAGCCGCTAGGCCTCAGTGTATTGCAAGCTCAAGGCCAGAAGGCAAAACTGGAGGCAGCAAGACTGGAGAACAAAGCAGGCAAAGAGGAGGGGAGGCAGTTCCCTCCTGGATCGCAGTGCAGGCTTAGCCTCAGGAGCTTTCACATAGACCATCTCATTTCACCCTCAGGGAGGCCTAGGAGGCCAATGTTCCAATCCCCACTTTACAGACGAACAAACAAGGCACACAGAAATGGACCTGCTCGTCACACAGCTAGTCAGAGGCAGAAATGGGATTTGTACCCACATCTCCTGACTCTCACATCCTTGGCTTCACTGCAACAGCCTCGTCGCTTCCGGACAGGCAGCACACAGGCACAGCCCAAGCCAGGATGGTCCTCTTGCACCTAAGGGATTTTACCTAACGTAAAAAGAATTAAAGCCCTCGTGGATATAAAGGCAAGAAGAAATGACCAAAGTCAGGGCATCCATGGGTCAAAGGTCAGGCAGACAGGCAAGTGACCACCAGAAAACTGCACAGGTATGAATAGGCTGGTGATGCTAGCCATCCCAGGGTGGCAGGCTGGGTGATGCTAGCCATCCCAGGGTGGCAGGCAGGAATCAGAGCTACAGGGTGAGTTGCAATTCCAGAGAGCAGAGGTGGACCAGGCCCCAGGTGGACCTAGGCCAGCTGTGTGAAGGGGAGACACAGGGCCCAGGCCTTGGCGACCGAACCAGCCTGGGGCTCGGCCAGAACCTTTATAGCCCAGGGTGAGGGCGGAGCCCAATCCAGCCCGGAGCCCAGGTGGAAGCAGCCTGGCAGGATGCTGCTATCCTTGTGTCAGCTTCCTCTCTAAGGGGATCACCAGGCCTCAGTTCTCTTTGTTCTGGACCACTTACACAGAAGCGCTTTAATTAAAGCCTGCTGAGGTGGCCTTGATTGCCTCATAAAGCTGCCAGGCTATTTTCTGCTCACACAAGGATGACACTTCACAGACAATGCTCACTGATCCTTTGTAAGGTCCTGCTGGCCCCTGTTAGTATACAGTGTAGGGGGGAGCACCTCCTGCCTCCAGGCACACTCCTCATCCTCCCAACATCCCAGCAAGGTCTGGATTGCTTTCATATTTGACAGATAAGGAACCTGGGGAAGCATAACTTATCACAGGTCACAAGGCTAGTAAGTGGCAGAGCCAAGCTTCCAACTGTGCTTTTCATCTCCAGAGTCTACATTCCCATCAAGACCGGGGCCTGGGTACACTCATGGCTCTCCCAACCCAAGGAGATGGGTGTGCCTACACAGAGACCCTCAATGAAGAGTCCAATGTGGATACCGAGCCCACTGGATCCAGGTAGATGAGCAGGACCAGAGGACAGAGGCAATTAGGAGTGTGGTGACAGATGGAGGATCCACCGTCTTGCATCCCTCAGCATTTGACCAATAATTAATCTCACATAACCATTGGACATGCAGCGAGAACCTTCCAGATGCTCACTAGTTCCAGCTGAGACAAGAGGAGAGAAATATCTGGTTCGCTCTTGGCAGATGTTTGAGCCAGCAAGGGCTGAGCAAGAAAGTACCAACCAGCACACTTCCCACAGAAGTGCCCCCAAAGTCCCACTGGTCATTCAGCTGGACTCAGTCACCCCCAAACTCCCAGGCTGCCTCCTGTGTGTCTCTCACAGCTGACGCCCCTATCCCACTGAGCCTAGGAGTCCAGACACAGGAGTCCGTGGAAATCTCTGCCTAGGGCTCAAGAGGAAGGGCGGGGAAGGTCTGTTTTCAGCTCCATGTGTGTGTCGCCCGCTCCCTGCCAGATCTCCACAGTCCACCCACCCTGCCCTCCCAGAAAAGATGGCCCCCTCCCTCACCCTGAGACATAACTGACCACTCACCTGAGAGGTGGTAGGGAGGGCAAAAGGTGAGGCTCTGGGAGGATGCTTGGAATGCTATTTTTAGCCCAGACTGGATCAGCATTTGGTGGCAGTGGGTCAGGAAACAGGTTCATCAGAGGAGTCATCCTCAAGTACAAAGGTGGTCAAGAGACATACGCTTGGAAGGGTTTATAGGCTCAAATCCTCGGATTAGGGAAACCTCCTGGCTCAGTCCCATAGTCCACCCATCAAAGTCATCAGTGGTCCAGGCTCAAAAGGAGGAGGGCAAAATAAGGGAACTTGGCTTTCAGGACAGCCACATGAACCCCCACCTCTGCTCACCCAAGGATCCTCTGAGGGAGGAAGTGACACCATTTCAGGACTCTGGTGACCTCCCCTACCTCCAATACCTTTCACTCTTCCAAGTAGGCATATACACACCAACAGTCATCACTCAGCTTCCCTGCTAGGAAACCGAAGGACTTCCACCCCACCAACATTTGACCCCAACTCAACCTGGGCAACAGGGGTTTCTTCCTACCTATGACCTCTCCCCTTCCCACACTGGACAAACCTTGGCACCCCTGTATCCACGCCAACCCTCTCCCACCTCCAGACACCTCCAGTTTCCACTGGATTCCCAGGACCTAGCAAGGTGCATGGTTGGCATTAGATAAGAATGTACCGAATGAATGAAAGAATTAGTGATAGCACAGTTTCCAAATCAGAACTGAACTCCTTCCTTGTCTCCCACCAACCATCGCCTTCCCCACCCTGGTCCGCCTTAAACATACCTCCAAGAACCCTCCCTGGATTGACCCTGCAGCTCTGGGGTGTTCTACTCTAATCCTACCCCCTGGCCCACCAGTGCACACTCAGTCGCTTCAGTCATGTCCAACTCTTTGTGACCCTATGGACCCACCAAGTTCCTGTCCATGGGGATTCCCCAGGCAAGAATACTGGAGTGGGTTGCCATTCCCTTCTCCAGGGGATCTTCCTGACCCAGGAATCAAACCTGCATCTCTTAAGTCTCCTGCATTGGCAGGTAGGTTCTTTACCACTAGCGCTACCTGGGAAGCCCACCAGTAGTGATGCCTAGAACTCGGAAGAACAACCTTGGTTCTCTCCTGAACTCTCTGACTCAGGTTCTCCTATTTCCCAGTGGATGCCCCATGGCTCCTGCCTTCCTAGGAATATCCAAAGTGCAGCGGCCATGCATTCTCACAAATCTCTCCCCCAACCCCCATCACTGAATAGGCTTTGGGTAGGAATAGCTAAAGAGAAGCTCATATTGACGGTGAAGAATGGGACATACTTTAAAAGATAAAAGCAAAGAAGCCCAGAACAAGAGGTTGTTTGATACACGGCCCCCTCTATGGGACAGGCCAACCACTCTACCCCGAGGCCAGGTCACAGGTCCAGGGCACATAGTCCAGCTCTGTACCTTCCAGAAAAAGACTTGGGGAGCAGGCTCTACCCCAGGTCACTGCAACCATTGCCTGCACCCGGAGCATGGAGTCCAACTAGATACTTCTAGGAGGTCTCCACTTCCAGTAACAATGGGAGGGGGAGAGGCCATGAGGAAGCTCGTAAATGGCTTTGAAGATGAAACAGGCCTGAGGCCGAGATTGTTGACACAGCTCTACTGAATAGGCAAACACTTGGCTCTTAAGAGGCCGGGGTGATGCCAAGCTAATAAAATGCAGCTATTTTCTCTTTGCTGCCCCTTTTACTGCCAGCTGCCCTGGTGCATAAAAGGGCCTGCCACAGCTCAGGGAGCACAAGCCTTTGGCTCCGTCCTCTGCCAGCTTCTCCACTGTTCAGACACCTCCCTGTCTCCAACATGACCTGTGGCTTCAGCACTGTGGGCTCTGGATTAAGCGGTCGCGCCTTCAGCTGCGTCTCTGCCTGTGGACCTCGGCCCGGCCGCTGCTGCATCACAGCCGCCCCCTACCGCGGCATCTCCTGCTACCGCGGCCTCACCGGGGGTTTCGGCAGCCGCAGTGTCTGCGGGGGCTTCCGTGCTGGCTCCTTCGGCCGCAGCTTCGGGTACCGCTCCGGTGGCGTGTGCGGACCCAGCCCTCCCTGCATCACCACCGTGTCAGTGAACGAGAGCCTCCTCACACCCCTCAACCTGGAGATTGACCCCAATGCACAGTGTGTGAAGCAGGAGGAGAAGGAGCAGATCAAGTGTCTCAACAACAGGTTCGCTGCCTTCATTGACAAGGTGAGTCTCCTTGATCATGCCTTTCCTGAATCCCACCCATGCTCAGGACCCCAGCTGGGCACTAAGGAAGGAGTCAGAGACAAGCCCACAGAAGCCCTCAGTCCAAAAGGAGAGGAAGTTATACCTCTTGGACACAGAAAAACAAGAATAGGCTCAGAAGCTGCCTAGTCTAATGGGGGAGACAAACTTAAAACACAGGAACAGAACTAAGGGCAGAAACTCTAGTGCTGAGAGAGAACATCTTGTGAGCAAAGAGCTGCTGTGTGGGTGTTTGATGCATTTGAGGACCAGCAGCTGCTTACTTGGCAAGGAGGTACTCCCCATGTCCAAGTAGGGCTGGTGAGTGCGATACTGGAAGACTGCCCAGAGGGAATCTCCTGGTTCACACAGAGCCCTTTATATGACAGTGGTTATTTGGCCACTGAGCAGGGGCCAGAGTGGTTTGTCCATGCCTCTGTGCCTGGGATCCAGGAGTGAGCAACAGACATGGTCCCCACTCTCCTGGGCCTTGTGGAGAGGAAGGTAGTATGTGGTCTGGTTGAAACCATCTGCAGATGTTAGTGTCCAGCTCAAGTCTTCACCACTGAATCCAGGCAACTGCCATAAGGCAGTGGTTTGAAGGGCCAGAGGAGAAGGCTTCAAAAAGTTCTGGGACCAGGGAAGGTTATCCAGAGCCAAACTTGCGAGAATTCATGCTACAGAGATAACCATCAGGAAGGGCCAAAAGGATATGGAGCTCTTAACAGCATGAGAGACCAAGAGTAGCACAAGAAAGGACTTACCAGGGATGTGGCAAAGTTATTACATAAAAGGATCTGAATGGGGTGGTGGGCCAACCTCATGGAAGAATGGATGTGAAATTTTTCTTGGGCACAGTTGTCAGCAATTATTGTAGTAAGAGAAGCCCTCGAACTTCCGGTTTCCCCCACCCCACAGGGCAGAAGATCAAGGTTTGAATTCTTCTGCCACTATGAGATCTCAGTTAGGGAACCTCTCAATTCTACAAACCTTCCTCATCTGTAAAACAAGAGGGTTGGCACACACCACATCCCTGCACTAATAGTCCAGGTGACTATTATTCTAATTGCATTGTTGTCATAGGATTTTTATTATCGGCACATACTTTATTTGTTAGCTTTTACAGTTGGTCTTTCTAAAAAGGTTGACCTGTTCATTTGCATGCTGACAGTCACACCTGTCTTGGAACAGTAGACATTCTGCATTCATGTGATTTCTGCCCCAGGACATTAAACTCAGCAAGGCAGGCACTCAGGACAAGGGTTAAGTGCTGGGCCCAAGGACACATTATGAACAAGAGCAACAGGGTCTGGACTCTGCATGGCTTAGTGCTTTCCTTGACAATAGGTACACTGCCTTAGAAGAGACTGACATTAGCTCCAAGGAAGGACTTCCAGGAGAGCCACTGAAGCCCTAACGTGGTTTTAAGAGAGGGGACATAATGCCTCTGAGGACTCTGGGTCAGAGAGTTAGGGATCCTGGGTCTTGGTGCTGGGACCCTCTGCCCTCTTGCACTCTGGTCCTACAAGAAGAGGTTCTCAGGCTCTGCCTCTGTGTGGCAGGTGCGCTTCCTGGAGCAGCAGAACAAACTACTGGAGACCAAGCTGCAGTTCTACCAGAACCGCCAGTGCTGCGAGAGCAACCTCGAGCCCCTGTTCGAGGGCTACATCGAGACGCTGAGGCGGGAGGCTGAGTGCGTGGAGGCCGACAGCGGGAGGCTGTCCTCAGAGCTCAACCACGTGCAGGAGGTGCTGGAGGGCTTCAAGAAGAAGTGAGTGTGGGAAGGGGCTGGCTCTGGAAAGGGCTTGAAGGTGGCTCCCAGCACAGGGGAGCGTCCAGACCTGTGGCTGGGTCTCTGCCTGAGGATCAGGAAGAGCCTGTGCCCTCTGCCCCTCCTCAAGGCACATGGGTTCCGTGGGTGGGTCCTGGCCCCCTGGGGATGGAGCTCAGCTTGACTTCCTACCAGCAGGTCAGGGAAATGATGTTCTCTCCCTTTCTTCTACCCATAGATCCTTCTTTTAGGACCCCAGACAAACTAACATTGCTGATGCCTTTGAGTCTAGCTTTCAAAGTCCTCAACCTTCTTCTGAAGTTCACTCCTTTATTCTGCTAACACTTTTTGAGCACCTACCAGGCACCAGGCAGATCTGGACAGGGTGCTAGCAATCCAGGGCCAATGACAGACCCAGCTCGTGTTTTTGTGGGGCTTACAGTCCCCTGGTAGGCAGAGATGGCAGAGTCACAGACAGAGACCTCCGATGACAAAGAGTGACACAGAATACAAAGGCACACACTGGATTCTCTAAAGGAATCTAGTTTCCAGAGCAGGCCACCTTCCTTCAGTTACACTCTCAGCCATGCGCTGCCAGGCCACCGTGCTCCCTGCCTCTGGCTCTGAGCAGGGCTGCCCACAGCGAAGGAGGAAACAGCAGGCTCCACTTCTCTCGTCTGAGCCAGGAGGGGGTTGACAGAGGGGAGATCCTACCACCTGTAGCAAAGCCAGGGGCAAGGGGAGGAGTCAGAGGGAAGGGAAATGCAGAGCTGGGTGAGAAAATAAGGCACCTCCCAGCCCCAGCCACACACACACACACACACACACACACACACACACACACACATAGCTTCTAGATCCTGCCCCCGGCCCTCCCTCCCACCACCTCCCCACCCCACTGAGGAGCTCAGAGGTGATGTGAAGGTGGGTGTTTCAATACTCCCGTGTATCCCAGGAGGCCTGCACCAACCACCTGGTTCCTCCCTGGTCCCACTGCATTTCTTTTGGAGGCGGAGAAACGAGCTGGGCAGGGGGCTGGGGTTGGCGGGGGTGGGGGGGAAGGAACTAGGAATCAGGCTTGTTTGCTTGCATGCTTCATGGCCAAGTTGAGAGTTGCTCAGAGGGGCCCTGTCTTCTCCATACCCCTCAGGTATGAAGAAGAAGTTGCTCTTCGGGCCACAGCAGAGAACGAGTTTGTGGCTCTAAAGAAGGTAAGTGCCTGAGCCAAGCCCCTCCCTGAGCCCCTGGCCACCCTGTCCTCTCTGTCCTGCCACGATGCAGCCAAGCCCGCAGAGCGCCCTTGAATCTCACAACCCCTTGAACCCCACACAGGATGTGGACTGTGCCTACGTTCACAAGTCAGACCTGGAGGCCAACTCGGAGGCCCTGATCCAGGAGATCGATTTCCTGCGGCGGTTGTATGAGGAGGTGAGAGGGTTCTCGGTCCTGGTGGGCATCCCCCAGGATGTCCAGCCCCCATCACTGGCCGGCTGATGTAGGAATACAGGCTGAGATTGAAGGGTTAGGCAGAGGAATGGAGAAGCAAAACGGGACAGAATTAGTAAGGGGCATGGAAGGGTGACAACCTCTAGGACAGCTTTGTGCCTTGGGAAACCAAAGTCCAGGCACAAAACTTCACTGCATTTCCTCTAGTTCAGATTTTCTCTGGCAGCCAGAAGCCTGTGGCTGGTCCATGAGAACAAGAAATGGGTCCCCACACAGGGGCCTGGACCCCAAGGAAGTGTCCCCAGCATGCTGGCTGCAGGGACAAGATTTACAGGGGCCTGAAAAATCCCCAAAGCAAACATTTGAGAAGTAGTGGCACTTTTTTCTAAATGGGATTTCTTATCTGTATGGAAAGCGATGCAATTTCATCAGGGAATCATCTGCTCCAAACAAGACTTTGGCTCCAGATGGACCAAAGAGATTACAGCCATTGGCTGGTGAGGAAAAGCTCAGATAACTTGCTTATACTTCCTCTTTTCTGACTCCCGATCCACAGGAGATCCGTGTTCTCCAAGCCAACATCTCGGACACCTCAGTCATCGTCAAGATGGACAATAGCCGGGACCTGAACATGGACTGCATTGTCGCCGAGATCAAGGCCCAGTATGATGATGTCGCCAGCCGCAGCCGGGCCGAGGCTGAGAGCTGGTACCGCAGCAAGGTGAGTGGTCCAGGACACCTGCCTCCTAGACACAGCAGTGGTAGGGACTTGAGACATATAATTAGAAAAACCTTTTTTTTCCAGGGATTCTGATCCCTAGAGATGATAACAGAAGGGCAGACAGTTCTCAGGTTATAGTGGCAGGACAGAGTCACCATGTATGGTTACACAGGCTGAGCACTGGACAACCTACAAATCATCCATGTTGTCCTGAGTGGGTGGAATGTCACATGCTGAGCTTCACTAGCCTTTCTGCTTCCCTCCAGTGTGAGGAGATCAAGGCCACAGTGATCCGGCATGGGGAGACCCTGCGCCGCACCAAGGAGGAGATCAATGAGCTGAACCGCGTGATCCAGAGGCTGACGGCTGAGGTTGAGAATGCCAAGTGCCAGGTAGGGAGTGTTTGAGGCCCACCCAGGGTCCCACCAGCAGTGTGTGTGCCCAACTGGATCTCACCATTCATTCTCCAGCCCATTTGGATGACTTGAGTCCTTGGTTATGGCCACTCAGGGAACCCTAGGTGATAAAAGGGAGAGGTCTGTTCCTGGGGTGATCTCATCTGGGTGGAGAGACTGGACACACCCAGGAAATGGACACAGAGACCCAGAGGCCACAACCCACCTTATTCTCTCCTGGGCCCTTAGAACTCCAAGCTGGAGGCTGCAGTGACCCAGGCTGAGCAGCAGGGCGAGGTGGCCCTCAATGATGCCCGCTGCAAGCTGGCCGGGCTAGAGGAGGCCCTGCAGAAGGCCAAGCAGGACATGGCCTGCCTGCTCAAGGAGTACCAGGAGGTGATGAACTCCAAGCTGGGCCTGGACATTGAGATCGCCACCTACAGGCGCCTCCTGGAGGGAGAGGAGCAGAGGTGAGGATCATCTCGGTTGCCCCATGAATTCCACTTGCATAGGTGTGCCCACTTCTGATTTTCCCTCATCCTAGTCTCAGTCCTAAGAACTGGTCCCAAGCTAGACTCTGAGGTCTTTGAAACCCATATCTTGAAGGACTAGAACATGGTCAATAACATACAGAGAGGAAATGAAGGCAAGTGCCACTGCAATGTTCAGAGTCCCAGAGAGCCTGGGGCCTTCCCAGGTTTAGAACCTAGGTGCCCTACCTCCCAGTTCAGAACATCCTCAAATTATTCCATCCTCAGCTCTTGCAAGATCCACTCCCTGCCAGGTTTATTGGCAGTCATCCTGCCCCAGGGTGGAGATGCTGGCCAAACTCTGATCCTGGCCTCATGTGACTCCCCAAAGGAAACTTCCCCTTCCTAAAGCTGAGCCCAGCCAGGTATGCCAGGTATTGTTGCTCTGGCTGTGCACCGCACAAAAGCAGCCAACTGAGGGGCAAGTGAGGCTGAAATTCAACATATACTCTGTTTGCTAAACAGTGTGCCCTGGCATTGCTGCCAACTGCCAGAACATCACTTTATAAAAGTTAACACAAGGGCATAAATATAGGCCAGAAATAGCCCATTTGCCCCATCCTGCAGCACCCAGGGAAAACTTGGGGATCTTATTCTAACCTGTTTTCTCTTTCCCTTTTTCACCTTTTCCCCACTCAGGCTGTGTGAAGGCGTTGGAGCTGTGAATGTCTGTAAGTGTTCTGAGCCATGAAAAGGAAAATTCTAGATTGGGCAACAAGAGTGTCCTGGCTATGAGTGTATAGAGATACCAGGAGGAGTGTTTCAAGTAATTCCCTCAGTAAATGGGAGTAGGTTATTCATTCAGTAGGTGAGACTGAGGTTAGCTAACAGGAAGAACCTCACAGCATGAATGAGATTGGAAAAAGATCACTGCAGGAAGGGACCTCAGATGTCACACAGTACAACCCTCACCTTGCATAGTGAGGACACGAAGGCCCAGAGCAAGGAAGGGACTTGTCCAAGGTCACACAGGAGATCCAGGGCCAGAAGCCAGGGCTCCTGACTTGCAGGCCAAGTTTCCGTCCACACCTTCAGAACACCAACTGAAGGCCCTTGTGTCCTTCCTGGGAGGGTTGAACAGATAAGAGAGGCCAGAGGAAGGTGGCCAGATGCGGTGGCCACTAGCAGGCCTCCTGACACCGCCCTTGTCCCCGCAGGTGTCAGCAGCTCCCGCGGCGGGGTCGTCTGCGGAGACCTCTGCGTGTCGGGCTCCCGGCCGGTGACGGGCAGCGTCTGCAGCGCCCCCTGCAGCGGGAACCTGGCGGTGAGCACCGGCCTGTGCGCGCCCTGCGGCCAGCTCAACACCACCTGCGGAGGGGGTTCCTGCAGCCTGGGGAGGTGCTAGGCGGCCCCCAGGGCGAGCCAGAGGCCCCTCGGTCTGCCAGAAGTGCCACCGGCCCCACTGCTGGCTGAGAAGAGCAGCGCCTCGGTAGCTGCCCCCTCGTGTTCTGAGAATACACCACGCCCTCCTTCCCATCAGCCTCTGCTCTGCTCTTCTTGTCGCACCGGAAGGGGATGCCGCCTGGGGAGGGACTCCTCCCTTCCGCTGTCTTGGCCTCTGGCCTCGCCCAGGAAGAAGAGCGCTCCTTCCCATGTCCCCTAACTCTCTGGCCTCTTGTCCCCCCCGTTTCTCCAATAAACCGAGGGACCCGCTTTCTGTGCTGTGATGTCTGGCTTTCTGGGAGTGAGCCCCACCCACCGACGGCTGAGCACCCCAGGCCAGGGAGAAGGCTGAGGACTGGAGGGCTTCTGGCCTGCCCTCAGCCTGCTCCTGCAGGGCCTGTCCCCGAACGCTGCCGGCCTCCCCCTGGCCAGGCAGTGCTGACCTTCCTCCTCAGTCGCACCTCTGGGTCTGGGGTAGCTGCGGCTTATTCCTCCGACTGGTTTTGAAGGGACCCAAAGGAGGGCACGGGAATCCGCTGGAAGGCTGTGTATGTTTGTGTGTGTGCGCGCGCTTGCATGCACCCTTTTAGCCCCCTTCCCACCCACCGTGCTTTCTGGGCACACCTTCATTCTGCTCTCCCACCTCCAGCACACAATGCACCACAGCAGTAACCGTCACAAGTGCCAACAGCCACCTCAGGGGGCCACCCTATGTCAGCCCGGACCCCACCCCACCTCATGCCCACTGCTGTCCATCAAACAAGGGGAGATGAGACCCTTGACACTGGCCCCTCCCCCATACACACCCCTCCTCAGCACCTGGAACAGCCTCCCAGCAAAGCCCTGTAGCTGGTAAGAGGATTCTGTCTACTGACTCTCCCAACCGCCCCACTCACTGCCCTCACCCCCATATACCTTCAATTCGGAGGCTAAGATGGCTCCCCTGTCCCCTGTGTGGCCTGACCTTGCATGTCCTCTGTTCAGGAAGTGTCTGGGAGGTCTTAGGAGGAAGACTTTGAGGAGCCCCAGCCCCATTCTGGAAGTATCAGACCTGTAGTAACCCCTCTCCCGTGTTGCCCATTTCCCTCCCACTGGCCTGCTCCTTGTCTGTCTTTGCTCCACCTTATCCCAGAGCCCAGCGCTGGTCCATCCTCAGGCCCTGACCTTTCTACCCAGCTCACCACACTGTCTTGGGAGGACCCAGAACCTTCCTTCACTCCCTCCTGGAGTCTAGGGTCCCTTTGGCTCCTCACGCAAGCCCTTCTGCTCCCGGTCGCCCTCACCCCCTTCCCCTCTCTTGAACCCTGAGTCTCTGGCCTTTCACTTCCTTGCTCTGCAGGCCAGTCTCTCAGCTCTTCCTTGGCTCACTTCCCTCACCCGGACAAACTCACCCTCAACCATGAAAATGCCTCAGGTCCCTTCCCTCACCACTCCAAGCACCCTCCCTGGACAATTACTTCCACCCCTTGCCTTCTGTTCCCACCACGGTTAACATCCTCCCTGGTTCAAATCCTCCAGCCTCAGTCCCCGTGGCTCTCCCCTGCCCTGACCTCACACCTTGGCTTCATACCCACTCATCCCAGTTCCTCTAAGACCTCTCCACTTGGCTGTCCTGGAGACTCTTCCAACCCAACAGACCTTCCAGCTGAACTCTCTACTCCTCATTCCCTCCACTAGGGTCTCCTCCTGCCTCACCTGTCAAGATCATCATCACAGTTGCCCAAATCTGAGCCTCTATGAATCTGTCCAGGCCTGAACTCTCCCCTTCAAAACCAAATAACCCCTAAGTGCTCCCCTTCCTACCTCCTAAGTATTCCTCTCATCCACCTTTTTCTTCTCTCTGCTGCTGCTACCATCCACATTTCGGCCACCACCATCTTGGTTGGAGACCTGCTGGCCTCCCCTTCCAATCTACACTGCAGCAGCCAGAGACAGCTTTCCAAAACACAAGTCTGACCTTTCAGTGGATGGAGTCAAGACTCTTGACCATGACGTGCCAGTCCTGTGTATCTGGCTGTGACCCATCTCTCAGTGTCTCTCGTCACTCCCCTACTCCTACTTGGGAGCCCTGAACACCTTTTAAATGAGAGCTGACTTTTACACAGCAAAGGAAACCATAAGCAAAATGAAAAACCAACCCTCAGAATAGGAGAAAATATTTGCAGATGAAGTACTAACAGAGAATTAATCTCCAAAACCTCCAAGCAGCCAATGCAGTTCAATATAAAAAAAAATAGACAACCCAATCAAAAAATGGGTGGAAGAACTATATAGACATTTCTCCAAAGAAGACATACAAATGGCCAACAAAAAAACATGGGGAGATGCTCAACACTACTAAACATTAGAGAAATGCAAATCAAAACTGCAATGAGGTATCATCTCAAACAGGTCAGAAAGGCCATCATTAAAAAATCTACAAACAATAAATGCTGGACAGGAGGTAGAGAAAAGGGAACCCTCCTACACTGTTGGTTGGAATGTAAGTTGATACAGACACTATAGAAAACAATATGGAGGCTCCTTCTTAACAAAATTAAAAATAGAACTACCATATGACCTAGCAGTCCCACTACTGGGCATATACCCAGAGAAAACAGTAACTCAAAATGACACATGCACCTCAATATTCATAGAAGCACTATTTATAATAGCCAGAACATGGAAACGACCTAAATGTCCACCAACAGAGAAATGGATAAAGACACAATACAAATATATCACGGAATATTACTCAGCCATAAAAAGGAACAAAATTGGGTCATTTCTAGAGGCATGGATGGGCCTTTCAGTTCAGTCTCTCAGTCATATCTGACTGTTTGCAACCCCATGGACTGCAGCACGCCAGGCCTCCCTGTCCATCACCAACTCCCAGAGCTTGCTCAAACTCATGTCCATTGAGTCAGTGATGCCATCCAACTATCTCGTCCTCTGTCCTCCCCTTCTACTCCTGCCTTCAGTCTTCCAAAGAATCAGGGTCTTTTCCAATGAGTTGGTTCTTCACATCAGGTGGCCAAAGTATTACAGCTTCAACTTCAGCATCAGTCCTTCCAATGAATATTTAGGACTGAATTCCTTTTGGATTGACTGGTTTGATCTCCTTGCAGTCCAAGGGACTCTCAAGAGTATTCTCCAACACCACAGTTCAAAAGCATCAATTCTTCGGTGCTCAGCTTTCTTTATGACCCAACTCTCACATCCATACATGACTACTGGAAAAACCATAGCTTTGACTAGATGGACCTTTGTTGGCAAAGTAATGTCTCTGCTTTTTAATATGCTATCTAGGTTGGTCATAGTTTTTCTTCCAAGGAGCAAGCCTCTTTTAATTTCATGGCTGCGGTCACCATCTGCAGTGATTTTGGAGCCCAAAAAATAAAGTCTATCACTGTTTCCATTGTTTCACTATTTCCCATGAAGTGATGGGACTGGATGCCATGATCTTCGTTTTTTGAATGTTGAGTTTTAAGCCAATTTCTTCACTCTCCTCTTTCACTTTTATCAAGAGGCTCTTAAGTTCCTCTTCACTTTCTGCCATAAGGGTGGTGTCATCTGTGTATCTGAGGTTATTGATATTTCTCCCAGCAATCCTGATTCCAGCTTGGGCTTCATCCAGCCCAGCATTTCACATGATGTACTCTGCATAGAAGTTAAACAAGCAGGGTGACAGTATACAGCCTTGACATACTCCTTTCCCAATTTGGAACCAGTCCATTGTTCCATGTCCCTTTCTAGTTTTTACTGATTGACCTGCATACAGATTTCTCAGGAGGCAGGTGAGGTTGTCTGGTATTCCCATCTCTTTAAGAATTTTCCATAGTTTGTTGTGATCCACACAGTCAAAGACTTTGGCATAGTCAATGAAGCAGATGTTTTTCTGAAATTCTTTTGCTTTTTCTATGATCCAGTGGATGTTGGCAATTTGATCTCTGGTTCCTCTGTCTTTTCTAAATCCAGCTTGAACATCTGGAAGTTCACAGTTCATGTATTATTGAAGCCTAGCTTGGAGAATTTTGAGCATTACTTCACTGGTGTGTGAGATCATGCAACTGTGTGGTAGTTTGAACATATTTTGGCATTGCCTTTCTTTGGGATTGGAATGAAAATTGACCTTTTCCAGTCCTGTGGCCACTGCTGAGTTTTCCAAATTTGCTGGAATATTGACTTTAACAGCATCATCTTTTAGAATGGACCCAGAGACTGTCATACAGAGTGAAGTCAAAAAGAGAAAAGCAAATATTGTATATTAATGCATACATGTATGGATGTGAGAGTTGGACCATAAAGAAAGCTGAGTGCTGAAGAATTGATGTTTTTGAACTGTGGTGTTGGAGAACACTCTTGAGAGTCCCTTGGACTGCAAGGAGATCCAACCAGTCCATCCTAAAGGAGATCAGTCCTGGGTGTTCATTGGAAGGACTGATGATGAAGCTGAAACTCCAATACTTTGGCCACCTGATGCGAAGAGCTGACTCATTTGAAAAGACCCTGATGCTGGGAATGATTGAGGGTAGGAGGAGAAGGGTACGACAGAAGATGAGATGGCATCACCGACTCAATGGACATGAGTTTGGGTAAACTCCGGGGGTTGGTGATGGACAGGGAGGCCTGGCATGCTGCGGTTCATGGGGTCGCAAAGAGTCAGACACGACTGAGTAACTGAACTGAAACTGAATGCATACATGTGGAATCTAGAAAAGTGGTATAGATAATCTTATTTGCAAAACAGAAATAGAGACACAAATGTAGACAACAATTGAATGGCTTCCAAGGGGGAAAGAGGTTGGGTGGGAGGAACTGAGAGATTGGATTGACACATATACACTATTGACACTATGCATAAAATAGACAGCAGATGGGAACATAATGTACAGCACAGGGAACTCCACTTCTCGCATTATGATGTCCTAAAGGGGAGGGAAATCTAAAAGGGAAGACATACATGTATGTATTATGTATGGCTGATTCATTTTCCTCTGCACTAGAAGCTAATACAACATTGTGAATCAACTATGCTGCCATAAAAATCAGTATTAAAAAATTGTGGCCTGCCCAGAGGCTCTACAAGGGCCTTTTCAGTTCTGACCTTTTGGGGAAGTGACTCTGGACTCTGGTCTGGGATTGTAACACCTCCTTCCCAGGTACTTAGGGAGGCTTCTGTAATAACCTTGGGAGGTTGTCCAGGTGTCACCTGGGGGAGTCCAGGGACACCCCATGCCTCTGGAGGTGATGCACCTGCCTTCCACCTACCAGCTCAAGGGACCTAGCAGGACTGACATTGTGCACTTGACTTCTGTAAGAGCTGCATGTCCTGAGGCCCTGAGCCCGCCTCACACCTACAAAATTTTTAAAAGAATTATAGCGGATCTAACTACAAGGAACAGAAACCATTCAAAGTGAAAAGAGGCCTCTGGGCTCCTAACCTCCTGCAGACAAGAAGCAGGCTAAGAACACATGGGCTGTTTATCATGGAAAAGAAAGGATGATACAGACGGTGAAGCCAAGATTCCAAAGGATAGAGACAAGGGCAGAGGAGAACCAATTCCAGGGAGCAAAACCAGGCACTAATCAGATACACTCCCAGACTCTGCAACAGGAGGAATTAGCAGTGGGAGCCTGACTGTACTTAGAACTGTTATGAATCAGGGACTTCTCAGTGTGTGAAATTTTTCCTCTTTCTAAACAGAAGTGCAGATTGTGGCTATCCTACCCCAGAGGCTCTACAAGGGCCTTTTCAGTTCTGACCTTTTGGAGAAGTGACTCTGGACTCTGCTCTGGGATTGTAACATCTCCTTCCCAGGGACTTAAGGAGGATTCTGTAATAACTGAATGTAATGGTGATTGCATGATAGGTGTGGTGGACATAAATAATTGCCATTTAATTCACAAGACTTCAGCCTGAGGTAGATAATAATGGAGGAGCTACAACAAAAGAACCATATCCCAAGAGTCTCATGTGTTAATGGATCTAATCCAACCAGTGAGATCCTGAATTTCCAGCTGATGTAATAATGGAATGAAATTGGGGGGGGATCTTTGGAGGAGTTAGCATATGTTGTTTGTGGAAGGGACATGAATTGTTGTGACCAGAGGGCACTCTGTGGGGTCTAGTCTCCACAAGAAGATTTGACCATTCTGTTCTTCTCTTCACATATAAGCCAACACAAGGTGGAGCCTGTTTCCCCTCCCCTTGAATCTGAGCTGGCGCTGTGACTGCTCTGGCCAGTAGAAAATGGTGGAAGTGAACTTCTGAGCTCAAGCTTAAAGGGGGCTGTCTGCCTCTGCTCCCTACCTTCCTTCTTGGAAACCAGCCACCAAGCAGCTATATGAGAAAGGCTCCTGTGGAGGAGAACCAAGTCCCTGGGCTCCAGTTATCAATGCATTGTCTCTCAGCTCCAGATTCACCTGTCATGGCCTGCTCTGTGAAAATTTAGATACTTTAAATACTTTCCTTTGTTTACTGGAACAAGATTGAGCTTTGTCAGTAGAGGGTGATGGAGAGATAGCGCAAGAGGAAGGGGCTTTCCTTCCTGGCTCCAGGTTCCTCCTGGCAGACTCCTGCAGCACCTACAGTTTCTCCAGAACTTCCCCTGTGTTGCCATAGCTTTACTGCTGCAGCACACAGTGGTCAGCAGTATACTGTGGCCAGCAGTTTCCAGTATCCCCCTCGGGTGGTTTTGAGGTGGAGACATGTCTTCATGAACAGGTCTCCCTAGTTTTCCCTGGTTCTGAGGTCCAGATCTTGGCAACGGGGTCCACTTCCTTGGGTGTGCTCCCTTAGGTCTAGAGGTAGGGGCTGCTCCTTATAACTGCAGCCCCTGTTTGCTTTAGATTTCTTGCTTCTTACTAGCCCAACTCTCATGACTCAATCACCTATTACAGTTAATAATTCTTTATGTTAAACTTCATCTGTTCAAATGATTGTCTCCTGACTGACATGTCCTGGCCAACAGCTCCAGCTCAACTCCTAGCTAGTGTGTGTTCTTAGTCACTCAGTCGTGTCCAACTCTTTGTGACCCCATGGACTGTAGCCTGCCAAGCTCCTCTGTCCATGGTATCCAGCACCAAATCCAGCCATGTGAAATGAGGCCATTTTGGACCTTCCAGACATCCTAGCATCCCAAACAACATCACATAAAGTAGAATTGCCCAGTAAGCCTACTGAATCATGAGAAAAAATAAAACATTATGGTTCAAGCCTCTAAATTTTGGAGTAGTATGTTATATGTGATTGATACCTGAAACCTCCCTACAATCCAGTAGGTGTCATTATTCCATTTCACAGATGAATAAACTATAAAGCTCAGTGACAATCAGTGTCTTGCCCACAATTACAGAACTAGAAAATGGCTGAACCAATATTCAAACATAAGCTTGTATTAACCAAACTCTTTTAAATACAGTCTCACTTAGGGAGCTAAAAGGAGCCTTAGGAATAGTGTCCACCATCCCTCATTCTACAGCCAAAGAAATTGAAGCTCAGAGGGCAGAAGCGACTTGCCCAAAGTCACCCAGTTAGGAAATGGCAGAGTCAGGACTCTGAATTAGAAGCCTGGTTCTCCTGACCCTCAACCTGAAGCTCTTCCTCTCCCTCACACTGTTGTCCTTCATGCCTTCCTTTCATTCTTACCCTCACCCGTGTACTTTTCCTCCCAGGAATGTCCTTGGCAGGGTAGACAGAAGGATCACGCTGGTTGAGAAGCCACAGGGCACATCTGGCCATGTGTAGGGACATCTTTGTTTGCCACAACTGGGGGAGGGTGACTACTACTGCCATGCAATGGGTAGAGGCCGGTGGGCAAGTCACTGATCCTCAGTACATTTTAGCTTCTTTACCTATAAAGTGGAATAATGATACCTATTGGATGATAGGGCGGTTTCAGCTGTCTATTGCCCTTCTGGCTCCCTAAGTAAAATCATGTACTAAAGAGTTGGTTAAACCTATGTGTGAGTGTTGATTCAGTCATTTACTAGTTGAGTAACTGAGCAAATCACTGATCCTACAATGCACAGGATACTTGTCCCCCAATAAGGAAGTCTCCAGCCCAAAATGTCAGTAGTGTTGAAGTCGAGAATCCTTGGTCTAGAGAAACCCATGACCACACAAGGCAGGGAGGGATTCCCCATCTCCATGGGTCTTCTCTTGTTTTCTCAAGGCTCCGGTTACTCAAGCCCAGATGGGCAGCTTCTACTACGTCATTTTCACCTAACGAAAAATTATTGAGTACATGAGAGGTCCTGAGGACATCTCTGGCAGGGAGCGCCTATCTCAGGAGGGCCCTGGCATTTATGAGGCTCTGAGGCACCCAGGTCTGATTAGCCACAATTAGTTTATTGGAAACAAAGAGTGAAACAAAGACAAGAGCTTGCAGGCAGTTGACTCATTGGCTTTGTGGAAGCTTCTGCGGGCATCCTTGAAAGGTGATGGCCTCCCCTCCCACAAGGCACGGCCCTCAAAGAGTTACAGGAAAACCACCATCAGCGTTCCCCATGTCCATGCTACAGGTACCAGCACACTCGCAGATTCCCCAGGATGTGCAGATTGGGAGATTCCGGGGCCTGTCCCACTTTCCTCCAAGATTCGGTGAAGGGGATCAGGCAGGACCAATGAATCCAGCAAAACACAGAAGGCAGAAGAAGGCATGAATCCTCAAGACAGCAAAACGACTACTAGGAAATGCTACAGAAAGAGGTCAGGGTGCGCCCCAGCCTCCCCGGGGCTCAGGTGCCTGGCGGATGGCACGCAGAGGGAGCAGAGAAGGAGTAGGGAGGGCAGACGGTTCAGGCCAGCGGGCGGCCCAGGGGCGGGGGGCGGGGGATGCAACGGAAGGGGCGTTTCGGTGGCGCGAGGTCCTGGCTGGGCCGGAAGGCGACCTTAGCACTTCTTACAGCCCAGGATGCTGCCCCCCACCCTAGAGCAGGGGCTGCAGGCGTCGGAGGTGCCCACCACCACGTTGCCGCTGCAGGGGGCGCTGCAGACGCTGGTGGTGACAGCAGGGGCAGCACCGGAGGCGCAGAGATCGCCACAGACGACGCCACCGCGGGAGCTGCTGACGCCTGAATGGGGGAAGAACAGGCAGAGACGCGGGTCAGACCCTGCCCCAGCCAGGCGGCGTGGGGCGGCGAAAATGCCCCCTCCCTAAAGGCATTGTGACCACCCGGCTGGAGAATGGGGAGGGGCGGGCTACTTACAGACATTCACAGCCCCGACGCCCTCGCACAGCCTGCGGGGAAAGGAAAAGAGAAAGGTCAGTGCCCTGAAAAGCCGCTGGTCCACACAGCCAAGGTGAAAGGTGAGGCCCTCATTCTGAGCACTGGCCCCGGAAAGGCGCCATTAAGCGGTAGCTCCGGGTCAATGTATGGATTCCGGAGACAGATCTCCTGGCTCTCTAGCCCTTATTGGCTGAGCAACCTCGGATTTAGGGGCTTCCCAGGTGGCGCTAGTAGTAAAGTACCCGCCTGCCAATGCAAGAGACATAAGAGATGCGGGTTTGATCCCTAAGTCAGGAGGATGCCCTGGAGGAGGGCATGGCCACCCACTCCAGTATTCTTGCCTGGAGAATCCCATGGACGGAGAAGCCTGGCAGGCTACAGTCCATTGGGTTGCAAAGAGTCGGACACGACTAAAGCAACTTAGCACACACACAGCCAGCCTCCTGGGGAAAATCTACTCCCTGAATTTTGTGAGGATGAACTCAAACTAAGCCTGTAAGTGCCTGATTTCTGCCATCAGGAATGGTAGTGCTCAGGGAATGGTAGCTCCTACTATTTCTTTCCGTTCTGATTGACTTGTAAATGTATCTGAGGAGCAGCAGATTTAAATTCCTGAATCTGGTCTGACTGGTATCACTAAAACATGGGCTTCAGGAGGACAGAATTTTTTTGTGTATCCTTTTTTCCGCTGCAGAATCGACAGTGCCCCTAGATGATGCTTGGCTCAATAAATAACTTGCATGAATGAATGGGATGTTAGAACACATTGAGAGCAGACTCAGAGATTAGCTACATCTAGTCCCTCACTTAACAAATGGATAAACTGAGGCCCAGAAAGAGGAAATAACCAGTGCCACTCCGGCCACCTAACTCCATCCAGCCTGGGTTTCCTTCCCACGCGATGCTGTCTCCTTAAGGAAAACACAGAGTCCCTCTGAGAGACCAAAGCAAAGGGTTGTCTTAATCAGCTTCAGAAACGAGGAGAGTCTGCAGCTCACAATCTACCTTCCCAGGCCCAGGTTTCCTAAGAAATCTACAGCAAAGCTTCTGAGTTCATTCCAAGAGTGTTTTGGGACAGAGGGATGGGTCTTTCTGTTTCCAGGGGAAAGAATCAAAGGGCACAGCCTGTGACTGTTGTCCTCACAGAAGCGGTTCAGCCACCTTCCACCTAAACATAGATGGCTGATGACCAGTGGGTCTCCCTTTGCCCTCAAAAGAAGCAACAAGTAAAAATGCCCAGAGCAGGCTACAGCTGCTTCAAGGGACCAGCCCCTGTTATCTGTCTATCCTTAATTTCACTTGCTGCAATGAACAAACACGTAGGCAAAGGCACTATGTAGTTAAAATATATAAGTGTGTGTTGATAAAATCCTCTATTAAAGCTGTCATTTGGGAGGAAATCTGAACTCCCAGGGCTGGAGCCAAGGCCAAGCTTGAGAAGAGAATTGGAACCCTGAGGGGCACGTGCAGTGAGGGCCAGGAGAGAAGAAGCACTATTGAGGGAAGGCGACCCAGCCCAAACAGGGCTACTCAGGAACAGCAATTACTATGACCTTGACTCTGGGCTCTGAGAAACAGATTTGCAAAGGCACCAATCCCAGATCAGCACCTAAGTAGGCATGAGAAACTGAAATGGGGCTAGAAACATACCTAAAGAAATTACTCAAATTACCTGTCCAGTTGCAGGATGGGGAGCTTTGTCAAGTAGGAAAGTCAGGGACACTGCATGATGAGAACCCAGGCAAGGCTGGGACAGAAATTTGGCTACAGTACCCACCTCTGCTCCTCGCCCTCCAGCAGGCGCCTGTAGGTGGCGATCTCAATGTCCAGGCCCAGCTTGGAGTTCATCACCTCCTGGTACTCCTTGAGCAGGCAGGCCATGTCCTGCTTGGCCTTCTGCAGGGCCTCCTCCAGCCCGGCCAGCTTGCACTTGGCATCAGTGAGGGCTGCCTCGCCCTGCTGCTCTGCCTGGGTCACTGCAGCCTCCAGCTTGGAGTTCTAAGGGCCCAGGAGAGAACAAGGTGGGTTACGGTCTCTCCACACAGCAGGAATCTCTCCCCTTCATCACCTGGATCACCCAGAGTGACCACAGCCTTGGTCCCAAGTCATGCAAATGGACTGGAGAATGAATGGTGAGATCCAGCTGGGCACACACACTGCCTGTGGGACCCTGGGTGGGCCTCAAACAGCTCCTACCTGGCACTTGGCATTCTCGACCTCAGCCGTCAGCCTCTGGATCACGCGGTTCAGCTCATTGATCTCCTCCTTGGTGCGACGCAGGGTCTCCCCGTGTCGGATCACTGTAGCCTTGATCTCCTCACACTGGTGGGAAGCAGAGAGGCTTGTGAAGCTCAGGACAGGATATTCCACCCATTCAAGACACCACAGATGTCCAGGGCACAGCCTGTGAAACCATATATGGCAGCCCTGTCCTTCCTCTGTAACCTGAGAACTGTCTGCACTTCTGTCACCATCTCTGGAAATCCAAATTGCCAGACAAAAGAAGCCTTGTTAATGTATACCTCACATTCCTTCCATCTTGTCTAGAACGCAGGTGTCCTGGACCACTCACCTTGCTACGGTACCAGCTCTCAGCCTCGGCCCGGCTGCGGCTGGCAATGTCATCATAGTGAGCCTTGATCTCAGCCACAATGTTGTCCATGTTCAGGTCCCGGCTGTTGTCCATCTTGACAATGACCGAGGTGTCTGAGATGTGGGCTTGGAGAACTCGGATCTCCTGCAGATGATGGGGCAGGAGGATGGAAGGGTCTTGTTTACAGCTTTGCTTCCCCCACCACAGTGTGTACCAGCCTTCTCAGCCCTCCCTGATCTCCCTGGGCCTCCCAAGGCCCCCCTCTGACAGCCTCATGGACTGCAGCTCCTGCTCAAACTCCTGTCCAACTCCGACCCCAAACCAACACCCTCTCTTCCAGATCCTAGTTTCTGCCAGGGCTACAATCACTCACCTCCTCATACAGTCGCCGAAGGAAGTCGGTCTCCTGAACCAGGGCCTCCACATTGGCCTCAAGGTCTGATTTGCGGAGGTAGGCACAGTCCACATCCTGGGAAGATGGGGAGTCTTTGAGCAAAGAGGACCCCTGGTGATCATCATCGACCTGAATTCCTCTCTCTTCTCACCCATTACAAGGAGGTGAGGGGGAAAGGATTTCCTGTGTTCCTCTTCCTGTCGCATCTCCATGCTGCCCCTCCCTGGAGGCATCTCACAACCTCCTCCCCTTCTAAGAACAAATGCCTTGTGCCTTGGAGATGAACCACCAGCCTTTCACCCTTCCTACCTGAGACCTCTCATTTTCCAGCTCTCCTTTTCCCCTTCCCTGTACCAAAAAGCCTGTCAGACTGGCTCCCTTGCTCAACCACCTTGACCTTTCCCTGTTTCCCTAGAGTCCTCCAAGACTCCACCTGACCGCTGTTGGCCCCGCTCCATCCTCCCCCAGATCCTGGGACTGTGCCCTTCCTCTTAACCAGACTCCTGAAACACTAGACAGGACACCATCCCTCAACAGAGACTGAAGCTACCATGCCTCCATGGGACCCCAGCCACAGACTACTACTTCTGAGACCACAGAACACCCAGAGGTCAATTCAGCTATACCCCGGCTTCAGGGCAAGGTGTTAGTGGACTGTTCAAGGTTACTGCCCTTTTCAAAGCCTTGGATGTGCCTTTCATGACCTGGTCTATGGGAATTTCCCATCCTGACTTGGCAAAGTCACTGCTCCCCACAGAGGATGAGACCATTGTTCTCCACAATGAAAGCCTGTCATTCTGGGATATCCTTCATGGCTCTGCTTCCTGATCCCATGTTACTCACCTTCTTCAGAGCCACAAACTCATTCTCAGCTGTTGCTCTCAGAGCAACTTCCTCCTCGTACCTGGGGAAGAGGGCAGAGAGGGGAATCATGGCAGGGCAGGTCTCCCCAGAACCCCCTCTGCATTTTACCAGTGAAGAGGACAACACTAGGGACCTTCCCACATAGCCAGATCCCTGGCAGCCCTGCTGGGTCCTCTCTGGTTGGACTTGGGGTGTTGTCTGTGATTCACTCTCCACTTGGAATTGAGGGATCCAGGGGGTGACTCTTCTGGAACCTCACAGCCCTGCTGCCCAAACTGCTCTGAGGTCACCTTTAGAGGAAAATAAGGACTCAGCACCAGTCTGGAGTGGACAGCAGCCCCTTTGGAGCACTGCAGTCCCAGCCTCCCCCCACCTGGGTGTCCAGCCGAGCTCAGCTGGGGGAGGACCTGTGAATCTCAGAGACTATCAGCACTAGAGCTACCTAGACAGTGGGATACCCAGAGACCCAGGACCTGGCAGCCCTGAGAGACTGAGACTCATATCACATCCAGGTGCTACAGGTGGGAGTCTGAGGGGCCAGGCCTGGGAGAATGCAGATGCCTCCTCCCCACAGAGCACAGGGCACTGTTGCTGGGTGATCAGGCTCTGAGAAGAGAAGCCTGAAGGAGGGGAGAGAGACCTCCTATGGAATCGCTGCCCTCCTCATAGGTATCTGAGCAACGACTGCCTGATGGGAAGATCCTGCTGCATACCACCAACTTGCCCTGCATGGTCACACCCCCTTCTTTGAAGTTCTTTTCCAATTTCATCCAGTGGGTTGAATCCATGTCCATTTCCTGTGCCCAACATCACCCCCAGCCACACTCACCTCTTCTTGTAGCCCTCCAGCACCTCCTGCAGGCTGTTGAGCTCCGAGGACAGCCTCCCGCTGTCGGCCTCTGCACACTCAGCCTCCCGCCTCAGCGTCTCGATGTAGCCATTGAACAGGGGCTCGAGGTTGCTCTCGCAGCACTGGCGGTTCTGGTAGAACTGCAGCTTGGTCTCCAGCAGCTTGTTCTGCTGCTCCAGGAAGCGCACCTGCCATTTGGGGTGGGGGAGGGGTCAGATGGCTCCTACTGCCCCCAAGCCTATTTGGGGGATGGAGGGGATTGGGGAGGGTGCTGACTGTTTTAAGGTAAATTCCAAAACAGGAGTTCAGCAGAGATTAGACAGAGGGGGCAGTGGGAGACAAGGCAATTTCTTGATTTCAAGATAATGATCATGTTTAGATTTTCTATATTAGGGTGAGAGCAAGGTGTTTGGAAAGATCATTCACTTCTCAGGTGAACTGAATTATCCTGACCTGCTGAGTCTAGATGGCATGTGATCAGGAGTTAAGTAGAGCTCTTTTTGCATTTGACTGCCCCATCAGAGCCCAGCAGGGACTTGGGCATGGGGGGTTTCAGAACAGGTGTGATCAAGGACAAATACTTGATGGCTGAACTATGATCCTATTCCTATATCTTATGTGCATTTCTTGAGTCTTGTTTGCATGTATGCTTTCTTCTCTGACATGTGGTTCCAAAGCCTTGTCCTTGTCTGTGGGCACCCTGCCTGTCTAGACAGAGGTTCTATATAATAGTGCTCTATTCAGGAGCCCCTGCTCTAGACTCATCTCTCTGGTCTGTTTGTGCCCTGGATGTGTGTCCATTTCATCAATCAGACTGGGACCTGAAGGGACCACATCTCTAACTGCCCTTGACTACCCCTTCACTGCCTACCCAGGAAGGGAAGGTTCAGGAAGGGTCTGATCAAGGAAACTCACCTTGTCGATGAAGGCAGCAAACCTGTTGTTGAGACACTTGATCTGCTCCTTCTCCTCTTGCTTCACGCACTGCGCATTGGGGTCGATCTCCAGGTTGAGGGGCGTGAGGAGGCTCTCATTGACTGACACGGTGGTGATGCAGGGAGGGTTGAGGCCTCCCACGCCGCCGGAGCGGTACCCGAAGCTGCGGCCAAAGGAGCCAGTACGGAAGCCCCCGCAGACGCTTCGGCTGCCGAAGCCCCCGGTGAGGCCGCGGTAGCAGGAGATGCCACGGTAGGGGGCGGCCGTGATGCAGCAGCGGCCGGGCCGAGGTCCGCAGGCGGAGACACAGCTGAATGCTGGGAGAGAACGGTAAGATCCACAAGTCATGGTGCTTCTTTGGGGCACGGGAGGCTCTCAGGAGGCAGATGGCCTAATGGAGGGCTAGTGGACGAGGTGTTCACTTCTTGAACATCATTGGGCCTTTTATATATGTGAGGAGCCTGATGTGTCCACGTGTTAGGAGCAATTAGACATGTTTATGGGCTTGGGTTGTTTAGCTGCTGTTGCTCCTTCCTTAATGTGCTTAATTGCGTGCCCGATGCGGCCAGATGTTTATGGCCTTTTACCCTAAACTGCACAATTTTTGTCCTCAAAGGGCCAGCTCACCTCTCCTCACCCCACCCCAACCTCCTCATACACACTTGGCGAAAGGTTTTTGAGGATAGGGGAGCGGTGACTCACGTTGAAAAGGAGGGCGGGGGAAGGCGGGGCTGCGGATTCTTCCGTACCACCCATTTGATGTGCTCATGCCGCTGTCCGCGGTGCTGATCACATCGGCACTGCAACACTGGGAGAGCGTTAAGATCAACAGATGGGGAACTTGAGATCGCTTCGTGATTTCCCTTACAGGGATGGCTATTTTTACAGCACCAAAGCCTCACACACCTGCTCCCAAATTCCTCACCTGCACCCATCAGCCAACTCTCTGTATCTTGTCTCTCTCTCTCTGTCTCTGTCTCTCTCTCTCACAGACACAAACACACACTGCGAACTCACATGCTGGACTTCCCATCAACAATCTCACAGATACTCACACGTGCTCATACACACATACACCTACCTCCACTTGCACAGTGACAAGTCCACTTCTTAGACCTTATTTGTCAGCCTACACTGAAAGGAGGCACTCCCTCCCACAGAGTCTTCCATGAGGCCTAAGGGAGCACACCTTGGCTCAGTGGTCTCTGGAATGCCCAACCATTCCCAACAAGGCCCCAAGAAAGGATAGCCTGTCTAGATTTCACCTCCAGGCTCCATGCTTTCTCCAGGGCCCAGAAGGACTGGGGTAGACATGGCTATTATAAGTCTTTATAGCTTTTAGCTCAGAATACAAGAGAATCTTTCAGATAGAGCCATATAGGGGGAGCATTCAGCCCCCTGCCATCACTCCCCTGAGCCTATATTGCTTTCCATGTTCTAACAACCCTGCAACATCCTTCCTTTTACAGCAATTTGTCAATAGCATTGAAAGATGCTAATCCATATTGTCAGAACAAATCCATATTGTGTGCCATCCATCCAACATAGTTAGATTGGTCCTTGAACACTAAAAGGCTGGGTAGGAACCAGGGCTCTTCCATGACTAGCCCTATGTGATCGGGGTGGGGGTGGGGGGGGCAGGGAAGTACACTCCTCTGGGAAATGGATTAAGCATCTTCTTCCCCGGGCTGCCTTGGAGAATTACAGAGATGTGCATGCACTCAGTAAACTCCAGAGCACTGTGCAGATGTGCTTTGTTGTAATCATTAAGAAGCAAGAGGCTCTGGGACTGCATTTTCTGAGTTCACATCATGACCCACAAAGAGAAGCAACCAGAATTTTAATGAAACAGGTTAGGACAAAATCAAGAAGAGTAGAATATAGTAGAAAACATCAGAGTGTAGCATACATAATAAAAACATTTCAGGGCCTTTTATTTCAATAGTATGTGATATGTACATATGTGTGCACTTAATCACTATGCAAAATTATTTCTTATTATAATTGAAACTAAAAAGTTTAAATACATGGCTTATCAGTTAAGAACACAGACCCAGAGTCCAAACTGCCTAGTTTCAAAGTCCACCTCTGCCAGTTTCTAGCTATGTAACTTTAGGCAATTTCTTAACTTCTCCCTACCTCATTCCATGATTTGTAAAATAGGGATAATGCTACCTACATAATAAAGTTTTTATAAGGATTAAAAGAATTAACCCAGGTCAAGCAGTTAAAATAGAGCCTGACACACTCAAAAAGATGTAATCATATTAGTGGTAGGTGTCGCTGCTGCTGCAGTTATAATGTCAGGTTTGATGTGGAGGTAGAGATATGCGTTATTATTGTTGTTGTTGTTGCTACGGCTGCTGCTGTGGATATATCAGCAGGTTTGATGGAATATACCTACCCACATTACTAAACCACATATGTAAAATACCCACTAATGATGCCCATCTTAAAGAAATAATGAAGTGAAATGAAGTGAAAGTCACTCAGCTGTGCCCTACTCTTTGTGACCCCATGGCCTATACAGTCCATGGAATTCTTCAGGCCAGAATACTGGAGTAGGTAGCCTTTCCCTTCTCCAAGGGACCTTCCCAACCCAGGGATCAAACCCAGGTCTCCCAAATTGCAGGCGGAATAGACAGATTAAATTAAAAAATATATGGATAATTCTTATCACAACAGCTGGCACATAGCAAGTGCTCAATAAATGTTATCAACTCTTATTCTACCATGGGGTTAATCTTAGGGGCAAGTAGAACTGGAGACCTTTCCTTTATCCTGAAAAAGAACCCAAAATCAAAGGTCCATCCTCAAGCCCAACTACCCCCAGGGAAGCTCTCTTCTTAGGCAAAGGAAAAGTGTCACCAATCTTCAGGGGACCACACTACTGGGTGAAAAGAAAAGCCTGGACAGTCCAAAAAATATGTTATCTGTTGTAATTGATAAATTTGTGTTCCTTATTTTGCCTTAACAGACCATCAGAAATCTTTAGCCACAAATTAATGACATGCTCATTCACCTTGCCTAATGGTGAATTTATTTATTTATTTATTGCCTAATTCCAAAACCTCCTGATTGGTGAGTATCCCAGGGATATCATGGGGTTGAGGCTGACAATCTAACCAAGTATAATGGAACTCTAAAGAGAGCAGGACTTCCACTGTGGCTGGACAGATGGAAGTTGGATTTGAAGAAAAACTTGCCAGAAGGTGGGCATGTCTTCCTAAGGAGCTTGCATTATGTCTCCCATTTAAGGGAGGTTTATGTAAAAGAGAAACAGTCTTTATTCTGGAGTGGCCATCATGTTTGTGGAGACAGGGTGAACCAAAAGACCTTTTTATCTGGAGATCAGAGACTCTTCTTTTAGCCCAAGTAGATCTTGTTTCAAGGGATGCCTGGAGATAAGGGGTAAATCAGGTAATTTTAACATTGAGAAGTTCTTGTTCAAGACTCCCTTTAGTCCATCCTGCTCCTGTGAAGGTTGTTGCAAAGTAGATGCCCCAAGATGGACAGTGGGTTAGACAAGGTAACATCTTGTTGTTAGATTCAAGAATTCTGTGATTGATGTATCCCTGCAATATGCTGAACCCTATCTTCAGTTTGCAAGGAGAGAGGAAAGCACTAGGAGGAGGAAAGAAATATGGATTCTGGAACTCCTGATCTGATGGGGAAGACAGACGCAGAAGTTCAGAAGTTCATGAGAAAGGGCAGAAGTCTGAAGAGAGCTTGTTTTTAGCTATACCATCAGATCCTCAGAAGCTCAATGCCTATCGACAATGCCCATTCTGGGACAGTGTGAAATACAGTTAGTCTGATGAGAAAGGTAAGAACGGATCCCTAGAAAGGGTGAGGACAGGCTTCATAAAGCAGCAGGAGGGACAGTGTTGGTAAAAAGACGTGCATGGAGGTATTTCAGAGAGTAGACAGTGGGGGCAATCTGAAGGCCCTTGCAGAAGAGGAAGGGATCATGAGATGCTGTGACAATGGAGAGCCAGTGGAGACAGAGACCTCTGAAGCAGGGCCCATGTCATTCTGCTGCATGGCTGCAGACTGGGAAGCAGCCTGTGAACTCTATGTCTGGAAGATACCAAAGCTCTAGGCTTGCAGCTATCCAAGAGGTTGTGCCAGAGCTCTGCCCCTCAGCCAAGACAGCCTGGGACAGTGACCAATTGTCCATGAGAACTCACCAGAGGAGGGAGGGCCAAAGGCAGCCCTGGAGGATCTGGCAGAGGAGGAAGCCTGACTCAGGAGCTCCACCCTTGGTGCGGTCCATTCCCACCTACCAGGCTGAGCCCCTGCACCTCCCCCAGCCCATGTCCCTGCCCCATGAGGGCTCATTTCTTTAGAGCTGGAGACTGCCCTTTAGGTAGGTCTATACCTCTGCCCCTTCCCTCATGAACCTCCTTTGTTCTTCCACTGTGGAGTGTCCCCCCACTATTCTCCCATGGGTCTTGACCGTCTTTTTCCTCCACTGTCCTCCTCTTCCCTCCTCTCCCCTCTGTCTCCCCCAGTCTCCCTTCCATGCCATTCTCCTCACCCCAGTCAGTCTCCATCCTTCTTCCAAGTGGCCCTGGAGAGTAGTAATCTAAAAGCAAGCATCTTTCTTCCTCCTTTCCTCTAAAAACTACCTTCCATCCACTTCTCTTTCCTCAACCCTACCCCATCTCTACTCTGGCCCATGGCCTTCAGAATTCTTGCCTTGTTGTCTGCCTTTCCCTTCCGCTCCCATCATCACTCAGGTTGAGGAGTTTGCTTTGGTAAAGGACACATATACTCACTTCATCTTTCCTTCAGGCCCCAGCCAAGAACCTCTCCCCACCCCACCCCCACCCTTAGGAATGGCCGCCATCCGATCTGCTTCATCTGGTCCCCACCCTATCTTACCAAAAAAAGCTTTGTATAATTAACCATCAAGCTTTGATGGCTCCATTACTCAGCACCTAATGTGCATTTGGGATTCATTTCATTCATGCAACAAATATTTATTGAGCACCTACTGTGTGCCAAGTCCTTGGAATATAGCCATGAACCAAATGTTTGTACCCATTGGTATGCTGCAGAGTTTGCATTTTTGTTCATGATCTGGGTATATGTACAGCTTTTCTCTTGGAATTGGAAGCTCACAACAGATAAGAGTAAGCTCTCCTCATCCTCTGGTCCTGCACCCTGAGAGCATGCTGAAGGACCCAGAAGAGATACTGGAGGGGGAGGAATAGTGAGCGTGTGTGAATGTACCATATACCACGTGATGCTGTAGTGATGGAAGACAGTGGATGGACAGGACTACGATCAAGCCTTTCCATTGCGATCAAATACACCAGGCTATGAGTGCCAGCTCTGCCTCTAACCTCAACCTGAGCAAATCTCTTGACCCTCTAGTCCTCAGTGTCCTCATCTGTAAAACAAGAATAATAACACCAGCCTCAAAGGGAAACTTGTAAAAATTAAATGCATTAATGAAAGTTGGGCAATCAGTATAGTATCTACTATGAAATAAGATGAACATCAACAGATGTTGTTATAAGTTTGGAAGACTGTTCATAAAATAGGTTTCTACACTAAGCATATGCTACCTGAATAATTTTTTTAAATAACCACATACCTTAGAAAAACTCTTGTACAGATATACCAGAAGACATGGGAAATAATGTTCATGGCAGATCTGTTCATAATACAAACTCTGGGAACAGCCACGAGGCCTTGGAGGTGGAAAGATGAATAAACTGTGACATATTCATACAGAGAGTACAATCCACAGTGAACACAAACAGAATACAGCTATAGGAAGCAACTTTGAACAAAGGAATACACACAATATGATTCCATTCATATGAAGTTCAAAAACTGGAATATATGGTTTAGAGATGCATTCCTTGGTCCTTAAACTAAAGAAAAGAAAAGCAAAGGCATCATTCAGCACAAAACCCCAGAGAAGAACCATCCTGGTTCAGGAAGGAAGGCGGTACAATGAAAATGAGGTTCAGAGGAAGTTCCTAAGTTACGCATATGTTCCATTTCTTCCCACAGGTGGTAGGCATACCAACTATACATTCTTTTGTAGGAGTGGTATATTTCACAATTAAAGCAATGTTAACTTTCCTGATGGCTCAGTGGGTAAAGAATCAACCTGCAATGCAGGAGATGCAGGAGATATGTGTTCAATCCCTGGGTCAGAGAGATCCCCTGAAGAAGGGAATGGCAACCCATTCCAGTATTCTTGCCTGAAAAAATCCCATGGACAGAGAAGCCTGGCAGACTACAGTCCAAAAGGTCACAAAGAGTTGGACACAACTGAGAACAATTGACTGAGCTTAACTTCCATAAAGCTCCCGTTGCCAGAGCCAAGAGCACAGAGTAGTCATTCTGCCAATCCTCCCCTCTCCCCTCTCCCCTTCCCTCACCAAGAGCTTTTTTCACTCCAAGAAAACCTACAGATAGAATGTCTTTTTAGGTCTTCAAAGTTAGCAGCCATTAGTAATATCTGAATTAAATGAAATGGTGTCACATTTGAATTTTTTTATATCCTGGTTTAAATTGCTTCTTGCTTCTTTCAAATTGCTTAGCAAAGACCAGCCATTAGTAATTAGCTTATGTTTATGCGTGTCACTTTTATAGGGAGTTACACTAGTAGAAAAGGCAAAGTGTATTCGAGCTGCACTCTGACTCACAGGGCTTCTCCCTGGGACACCCAGCTGGCTGGCTGGAAGCACCACCTCCATTGTGGGCAGTGCCCAGAGTGGCGGATGAGGGCATAAAGGGCCTCAGAAGAGCCGACCCAGGTCCCCAAACACATAAAGTGACATCAGGAGCCACACCCTCCTCTGGGATGGCCAGATTGTTGACATGGTCAGTGACCCCATGTACATCCTATCGCAAGTCCCCATTCCTGAATGTTCTACATGGACACACTATTCTCTTCTCCTTCCTCCTCTTTTCCTACCAAACCCTTCACCTCTTGCCCTAAGCTGCTTTTCCTCCCTTTTGCCCCTACAGCAAGCCAGCTACCAGGGGCTGACAGCTACAGTGTTCCTCTTCTCTTCTTTCCCCATCCATTTAAAACAAACCCCTGTACTTTTATGGGGTCATTTCTCTAGTCTTGCTCTATTGGAATGGGGTGTTTCATGTATGTAGAACACAGTATAATCTTATCAAGGTACTTACAATATACCAGACGCAAGCAAATAGCTAAAACTGCTATTCTCCATCCCTTTCCTTCAATTCTCAGCCACAGGGTCCTGCAGATCTCCTCTCCTCAGCCTCTCATTGCCCTGTGTCACACGCATGCACATTGGCCCTCCTGGTTCCAACCATTCCAACACCCCCTGACTCTGCCCATTTTTCTTAGACTGGCTCTCCTCAATCCTATATCCACAGATTGCTGTTGTTGTTTAATTGCTAGGTCATTTTCAATTCTTTTGTGACCCCATGAACTATAACTCATCAGGGCTCCTCTGTCCACTGGATTTTGCAGGCAGGAAAACTGGAGTAAGTTACCATTTCCTTCTTCAGGGGATCTTCCTGACTCAGGAGTTGAACCCAAGTCTCCTGCCTTGGCAGAAGGATTCTTTACCACTGAGCCACAAGAGGAGCCCTATATCCACACTAACCCTCTCCCAATAAGTTTCTCCATCCTCTTGAAAGTCTCCAAGGACTAGGAAATCCAAGGGTTGTCATAACCTATAGGGGAGAAGGCTTGGCATCTCCTCAGTTCCACTTCTTAATAGCTGGGAGATTTGGGGCAAGTTATTTAACCTCTCCAAGCCTCAGTTTCCTCATCTGTAAAATAGGGATAATGATACCTACTTCATATGGTGGATGTGAGAATTAGAGATCATTTATGGCACATAATGTTGGTAACATAGTAGGTGGCCAGTAAAAAGAAAATAGAACCTATATTTCCCTACAGAAATCTTTCTAATTGTAAAGGGGGAAACATACTCAAGTGATCTGATTTAGCATCACCAGTAACAGGACAACTTGATTGTGCTTTCTGGGGTGATACAGTAAGAGTTATAAAGCATTGTTTATGATATATGCTGCCCAAAAACATTTCAGTTAAATGCAATCAAGCCCAGATCAGCACTATCTGAAAGACATTGGTGTGATGGTGAAAATGTTCTGTTTCTGTTCTATCAATAATGTAGCTGCTAGTCATGTGTGGCATGTGACTGAAAGACTAGATTTTTAATTTATTTAATTTTAACTAATTTAAATCTAAATAGCCACATGTGTCTATTGGCTACCATATTGAACAGCCCAGCTCAAGAGTTACTTTTCAGTGTATAGAAAATACAAGAGATATAGCCATAAGTTATTTTTAAAAACCTATTTTTAAAAATCATAGGACAGTTAGGAAATTTTAATATGAATGGATAGTAAATGATTTTTTGGAATCATCATTCTTCTCCTTGCATGTGAAAAATGGTACTGTCTCTATTCTTAAGAAATGCATGCTAAAGTATTTAAGGGTTCCATGCTATGCTTTCTGTAATCATCAAATAACTGGGCAAATGTGAAGGCAAATATGGCACAATGTTAATAACTCTTGAATGTGGGTACCTGGGTGGAACACATCAGCGTTTTGTTACACAGGTACCATTTCTTCAACTTTCCTAATTTTGAAAATTCTCATAATAAAAGTGAAAGAAAACATAAAACACAAATATTTAATAATCTGCTGACTCCTGTCATGGCAGGAAAAGTCAGATGTTTTTCAGCAGCCAACTGGACTCTCTGGAGATTGGGAAAATACAGCTTTATGTAACAGTAGCGCCTTGCCCACTACTGGATGGAGACATCTAGAAGTTATTTGTTAACACCCCAGTCTCTCCTAGGCCCCCCACTCACACCTGCACACACACAGGTCACCTGCTTCTGCCACATCTGGTTTTCCTTCTCCTTCCACCCTCCTGCCCTGCCCTTCCCTTTCCAGTCTCCTCAGATGACTGCATGCCCAGCTGGCAAGGCACTTTGAAGATGAAACATGCTGAGTCCCTTACAGCCCAGGAACTGGCATCCTTTACACAGAAGAGGGTGCGGGCCACTATTAAAGCACATTCTAGAGATGCGTTCAACTCAGCTAGCCACACAAGCCCATAAAGCACAAATTGCCACAACCGCATCTGCATAGCCAAGCCCCTTCCGACCTGAGCATAAATAGGACCCCGGCTCTTTGAGGAGGACATTGGAGTTTCCACAAGACTCCAGCTCACTTCTCCTGTACTCTGCAACCTACACCTCCAGAAGGATCATGACCTGCGGATCAGGATTCCGTGGCCGCGCCTTCAGCTGCGTCTCTGCCTGCGGACCTCGGCCCGGCCGCTGCTGCATCACGGCCGCCCCCTACCGTGGCATCTCTTGCTACCGCGGCCTCACCGGGGGCTTTGGCAGCCGCAGCGTCTGCGGGGGCTTCCGTACTGGCTCCTTTGGCCGCAGCTTCGGGTACCGCTCCGGCGGCGTGGGCGGCCTCAGCCCTCCCTGCATCACCACCGTGTCAGTCAATGAGAGCCTCCTCACGCCCCTCAACCTGGAGATCGACCCCAATGCGCAGTGTGTGAAGCAAGAGGAGAAGGAGCAGATCAAGTGTCTCAACAACAGATTCGCTGCCTTCATCGACAAGGTGGGTGTCCTTGATCACACCTTTCCTGAAACTTCTGTTCCTGGTTGGGCACTCAAGGGTTAGCCAGATGGGCAGGAGATATGTGGGCCAGGTGAGCCCCCAGGCTGATGGAGGAGATGGACACACTTCCAGGGTACAGACAGAACAGATGAGTCTAGAGCAGGGGCTCCTGATTAGAGCACTGTTATTATTTACAACCTCTGTCCAGACAGGCAAGGGCCCTACACACAGACCAGACCACATGTCAGAGAAGAAAGCATACATGCAAACAAGACTCAAGAAATGCACATAAGATATAGGAACAGAACCACAGTTCAACCTTTGAGTGGGTGTCCTTGATCACACCTTTCCTGAACCCATCTATACTAAACTTGGGCTGGGCACTGATGGGGCAGTCAAATGCAAAAAGAGCTCTACTTGGCTCCTGACCACATGCCATCTAGACTCAGCAGGTCAGGATAACTCACTTGACCTGAGGAGGGAATGATCTTTCCCAACCCCTTGCTCTCACTTCTAATATGGAAAATCCAAACATGATCACTATCTTGAAATCCAGAAGTTTCCTTGCTTTCACAGTCCCCTCTGTCTAATCTCTGCTGAGTTCTTGGTTTGTGTTGTTGTTGTTCAGTTCCTCAGTTGTGTCCGACTCTTTGCGACCCCATGGACTGCAGCACACCAGCTTCCCTATCCTTCACCATCTCCCAGAGCTTGCTCAAACTCACATCCATTGAGTCAGTGATGCTATCCAACCATCTCATCTTTTATCTCTTCCTTCTCCTCTTGCCCTCAGTCTTTCCCAGCATCAGGGTCTTTTCCAATGAGTCAACTCTTCACAACAAGTGGCCAAAGTATTGGAGCTTCAGCTTCAGCTTCAGCATCAGTCATTCCAATAAATATTCAGGGTTGATTTCCTTTAGGATTGACTGGTTTGATCTCCTTGCAGCCCAGGGGACTCTCAAGAGTCTCCTCCATCTCAAGAGTACGAAAACATCAATTCTTCAGCACTCAGACTTCTTTAAGGTCCAGCTGTCACATCCATACATGACTACTGGAAAAACTTAGCTTTGACTATATGGACCTTTGTCAGAAAAAGTACTGGTTTTGGAGTTTACCTTACAGCAGTCAGCACCCTCCCCAAGCCCCTCCATCCCCCAAATAAGCTTGGGGGCAGTAGGAGCCATCTGACCCTCCCCCACCCCAAATGGCAGGTGCGCTTCCTGGAGCAGCAGAACAAGCTGCTGGAGACCAAGCTGCAGTTCTACCAGAACCGCCAGTGCTGCGAGAGCAACCTCGAGCCCCTGTTCAATGGCTACATCGAGACGCTGAGGCGGGAGGCTGAGTGCGCAGAGGCCGACAGCGGGAGGCTGTCCTCGGAGCTCAACAGCCTGCAGGAGGTGCTGGAGGGCTACAAGAAGAGGTGAGTGTGGCTGGGGGTGATGTTGGGCACAGGAAATGGACATGGATTCAACCCACTGGATGAGACTGAAGAATTTCAAAGAAGGGGGTGTGACCAGGCAGGGCAAGTTGGTGGTATGCAGCAGGATCTTCCCATCAGGCAGTCGTTGCTCAGATACCTATGAGGAGGGCAGCGATTCCATAGGAGGTCTCTCTCCCCTCCTTCAGGCTTCTCTTCTCAGAGCCTGATCACCCAGCAACAGTGCCCTGTGCTCTGTGGGGAGGAGGCATCTGCATTCTCCCAGGCCTGGCCCTGAGGCTCCCACCTGTAGCACTTGGATGTGATATGAGTCTCAATGTCTCTCAGGGCTGCCAGGTCCTGGGTCTCTGGGTGTCCCACTGTCTAGGTAGCTCTAGTGCTGATGGTCTCTGAGATTCATAGGTCCTCCCCCAGCTGAGCTCAGCTGGACACCCAGGTGGGGGGAGGCTGGGACTGCAGTGCCCCAGAGGGGCTGCTGTCTACTCCTGACTGGTGCTGAGTCCTTATTTTCCTCCAGAGGTGACCTCAGAGCAGTTTGGGCAGCAGGGCTCATGAGGTTCCAGAAGAGTCACCCCCTGGATCCCTCAATTCCAAGTGGAGAGTGAATCACAGACAACACCCCAAGTCCAACCAGAGAGGACCCAGCAGGGCTGCCAGGGATCTGGCTATGTGGGGAGGTCCCTAGTGTTGTCCCCTTCACTCCTGTGATGTGGTGACCTCCCTCTGTCCTCTTTCCGCAGGTATGAGGAGGAAGTCGCTCTAAGAGCAACAGCCGAGAATGAGTTTGTGGCTCTGAAGAAGGTGAGTAACACAGGATTGGGAAGCACAGACATGAGGGATATCAGAATGAAAGGCTCTTGCTGGGGAGATCTATGTTCTCAACCTCCCTGTGGGGTGCAGTGACCTTGCCAAGTCAGGATGGGAAATTCCCATAGACCAGGTCATGAAAGGCACATCCAAGGCTTTGAAAAGGGCAGTAACCTTGGAAAATTCACTAGCACCCTGACCTGAAGCAGGGGTATGACTGAATTGATCTCTGGATGTTCTGTGCTGCTTCAGAGTTGATAGTCTGTGACTGGGGTCCCATAGAGGCATGGTAGCTTCCGTCTCTCTGTTGAGGGATGGTGTCCTGTCTAGTGTTTCAGGAATCTGGTTAAGAGGAGGGGCACAGTCCCAGGGTCTGGGGGGAGGATGAAGCAGAGCCAACAGTGGCCAGGTGGAGTTTTGGAGGACTGTTGGAAAACAGGGAAGGGTCAAGGTGGTTGAGCGAGGGAGCCAGTCTGGCGAGCTTAGGGTAAAAAGAAGACATGGGAGGTAAGAGATCTCAGGTAGGAGGAGTGAAAGGCTCGTGGTCCACCTCCAAGGCACAAGGCATTTGTTCTTAGAAGGGGAGGAGGTTGTGAGATGCCTCCAGGGAAGGGCAGCATGGAGATAAGACAGGAAGAGGAACACGGAATCCTTTCCCCCTCACCTCCATGTACTGTGTGAGGAGAGAGAGGAATTCAGGTGATGATCACCAGGGGTCCTCTTTGCTCAAAGACTCCCCATCTTCCCAGGATGTGGACTGTGCCTACCTCCGCAAATCAGACCTTGAGGCCAATGTGGAGGCCCTGATTCAGGAGATTGACTTCCTTCGGCGACTATATGAGGAGGTAAGTGATTGTGGTCCAGGCAGAAAGCAGCAGCTGGCCTGGAAGAGAGGGCACTGTTCTGCGATCAGAGTTGGACAGGGATTTGGGCAGGAGCTACAGTCCATGAGGCTGTCAGAGGGGGCCAGGGCTGGAGACCAGGAAGGGCTGAGAAGGCTGGTACACACTGTGGTGGGGGAAGCAAAGCTGTAAACAAGACCCTTCCATCCTCCTGCCCCACCATCTGCAGGAGATCCGAGTTCTCCAAGCCCACATCTCAGACACCTCGGTCATCGTCAAGATGGACAACAGCCGGGACCTGAACATGGACAACATTGTGGCTGAGATCAAGGCTCAGTATGATGACGTTGCCAACCGCAGCCGGGCCGAGGCTGAGAGCTGGTACCGCAGCAAGGTGAGTGGTCCAGGACACCTGCGTTCTAGACAAGATGGAAGGGGTGTGAGGTATATATTTACAGGATTTCTTTTGTCTGGGGATTCTGGTCCCTAGAGGTGGTGAAAGAAGTACAGACAGCTCTCAGGTTATAGTGGCAGGACAGGGCTGCCGTTATGGTTTCACAGGCTGTGCCCTGGGCAACCTGAAATCATCCGTGTTGTTCTGAGTGGGTGGTACATCCCGTCCTGAGTTTCATGAGCCTTTCTGCTTCTCGGTCCCCTTTCCCCACAACCAGTGTGAGGAGATCAAGGCCACAGTGATCCGACACGGGGAGACCCTGCGTCGCACCAAGGAGGAGATCAATGAGCTGAACCGCGTGATCCAGAGGCTGACGGCTGAGGTTGAGAATGCCAAGTGCCAGGTAGGGTTTTTTGAGGCCCACCCAGGGTCCCACAGGCAGTGTATGTGCCCAACTGGATCTCACCATTCATTCTCCAGCCCATTTGCATGACTTGGGACCAAGGCTGTGGTCACTCTGGGTGATCCAGGTGATGAACGGGAGAGATTCCTGTTGTGTGGAGAGACCATAACCCACCTTGTTCTCTCCTGGGCCCTTAGAACTCCAAGCTGGAGGCTGCAGTGACCCAGGCAGAGCAGCAGGGCGAGGCAGCCCTCACTGATGCCAAGTGCAAGCTGGCAGGGCTGGAGGAGGCCCTGCAGAAGGCCAAGCAGGACATGGCCTGCCTGCTCAAGGAGTACCAGGAGGTGATGAACTCCAAGCTGGGCCTGGACATTGAGATCGCCACCTACAGGCGACTGCTGGAGGGCGAGGAGCAGAGGTGAGGACCATCCCAGCTTGGCTCTGACTACCCATTCCCACCGTTTACACAAATACCTCCCTTGATCCGGGCTGAGCAATGGCCAGGTCTGGGGCAAACCTATCATTTATCACTTTGAGGTGGGGTGGGGTATTCTGAGGACTCTTCCTTCTGACACTCTGCTTCTCCTTCTTATCACTCGTGGACCCCACTCCAAGAATTTGTGGAGCTCTGTTTGCAGCTCTGGCTGTCACTAATGTTGCCTTTTTCTTCTTCCCTCTCAGACTGTGTGAAGGCGTTGGGTCCGTGAATGTCTGTGAGTATCCTAGGCCCTGTGTGGATGGGTTTAGTCGCTTCCTGTAATGGATGGAAGTAGTGTTTTCTCTGACACCTAAAAATGAGTGGGCTGGCATCACAGGAAGAGGGATTTGGGGTCAGACAGCAGGAAGGGACCACTTCTTTTGGACTAGAGTTGTTAAGATGCTTGGAGAGGGTCATAGTCGGGGAGGCGGCACCCTCGGCCCCCCCAGAATTTTGACTCAGTCTTTGGGGTTCGCAGGTGTCAGCAGCTCCCGCGGCGGGGTCGTCTGCGGGGACCTCTGCGTGTCGGGCTCCCGGCCGGTGACGGGCAGCGTCTGCAGCGCCCCGTGCAGCGGGAACCTGGCGGTGAGCACCGGCCTGTGCGCGCCCTGCGGCCCCTGCAATTCCGTCACGTCTTGCGGCCTGGGCGCGAGCGGCGTGGGCTCCTGCGGCATCAGCTCCTGCGGCGTGGGTTCCTGCGGCAGCGTCTGTCGCAAATGTTAGGCCTCCCATCTCAGGCCCTGCCCGGGCATCTCTCCCGCGCAGCCCGGTTGGGCCCGCCCTGCATGGCCCCGCCCCCGCCCCGCCCACCCCAGCTCTGGGTGGAGCAAGCCCTAGGCTACCTCTCTCGTACTTGGAAAGGTCCGTCCCACTCCTGTCCTCTCCTCACGCCTGTGCTTAATGCCCTCTTCCTGGGTTCTGCCGCCCGCGCTGGGAAAGGCTACGCTAGAAAAAAGTCCTTTTGGTCACCACAGGAAGGGACCCCAGCGCAGGGAGGACCAAGACCCTACTCTGGGTTGTTGTGGGGCCAATGGCCAGAGTCCCCACCCTGTCCCAGCATCTCCCTTCCTTCTCTGCTGTGTTCATCTCTTCCAAGATCTGTGTTTCCAATAAACCACTGTAGCCAACCCTGAGCCTCGTCTGTACTTCTGTTTTCCTCCTCAGGGTCGAGGTTTGGGAGGGTCCCCAAACATGAAGCAGACAGAGAAAGCCCCAGATCTGGCGTCTCCACTAGAGTCCTCTGTCCCTGGGCTCACAGCAGTCTCGGGTTTAGCCAAGGACGGTGCTAGGCCACTATAGCCTGTAATTTTATCCACACCACCTTCATGCTATATCTTGCAGAGGAAGAAACTAGACCTCAGGGACCCACAGCAGCAGGGCCAGGCCCTACCCTGAGTTCAGTGGCACACAGCTGGGGTTTGAACCTCGTTTGAATGTTCAGTGGTTATGTCACTAAGCCACAGCTGCCTCCCAGAAATCACCTCTGTGCACATCTGTAAACTTATGAATAGAGTCAACAGTCACTCAGAGCTTAAGGAAACATCACTCTTGGCTTTGGTGGAGAAGACTCATGCCTGAGTAATTCATGAGAATTCTTTAAGGGGTGAATATATGAACGTGACTTAAGCTTTCAAAAAGCCTTTGATATGACTGCCTTTTTTTTTTTTTTTTAATAGAGTTCTTTTGGGGTTTGGAGACCTGCCATCACTGATAAATTACCTCAAAGCTAGACAACAACAAGGAGTAAAAAGATGATGTGGCCCAGAGGTGAGCAAACAGACCCTGGATCCAGACTGCATGGGTCCAAAACTGGGCTCTGTTTGTAGCTGAGTGACTTTGAGCAGTTTACTTACCCTCTCTGTGCCTCAGGTTCCATACGTCTAAAGTGAAATGATAAAAAGAGCACCTCTTTTTCACCTCCTAGGGTTGTTGGCAGGATGAAAGAATTTTATATATGCAAAATAACTAGTGCTTGCCACAAAATAACCACAACATGTATTTATTGTCAGTAGTATTCTTTTGCAGACTATAAAATAGAAATCCTTCCTGGGATAAGGGCCATGGCCTGCCTATCATTACACTTATATCTGTGATCAGAGATGCAAGCATAAAGAGAAATCCCCACATCTTCTGGGCTATCAAGGGCCTCCCTGCAGTAAACTGTCCCCCTGACACTGATAAGGATATTACAAGTGCTGGTGCAAGTGGGACGATGACCCCTCAGCTTCACTAGAGATTGAACTGAGTACCTGAATATACACATATACAGCACAGTGAGTCTCAAAACTTCTGGATCCAGGCCCAGGAAGCTAACAGAAATGGAAGTCCCCATTCCTTCACTAAGGGCAATAGAAATAATTGAGACCAGAAGTGAGAGGTCTGGAAAGACACAGGCTCTTTTAAAGGACAGGATTAATCCTAGGTCTTCTGACCACCAATGTGTCCCCTCTACCCTCCAATGGAATTCTGAGGACAGAGCCCTCGGAGAGTTCTAGAATCCACAACTGTTCTAACCAGCCCTCTGTGCTGTGACAACACACAGCTCAGTAGTAGACCTTGTCTGGAGTCCAGATGCAAGGCCCCAGCATCAGCTCTATCCCCCACTCCCAGTTCAGGAGCCACCAGTCCTGAGAGACAGCTCCGTCAACTGACCCCTCCCTCTGCATCTCACTAGTCTCATCAGCCCAGGGGACCTTGATGACCTGTCATACGTCACTCTCTCACCCTCCCTCTGGCTCTGACCTCTTACCTACTCCAGCTCCACAATCCTCACCTACCTATAGGTTCCCAGTCCTGGACAGGCTTAGGCAGAGGCACGAGGGTGAATCAATCACATGCATATTGCCCATGATGCAGGATGGTAAAGAAAACGAAACATCTTGCTGTGTGACATTCAGCAAGTCACTTCTCCTTTCTAGGCCTCAGTGTATTCATTAGTGTGAAAAAAAAAAATGATTGGACCAGATAGACGCTAAGGTCCCTTAGCCATTTAAAGTTCTATTTTTTTTAAATTGAAATATAGTTGATTTACAATGTTGTGTTAGTTTCAGGTATACAACAAAGTGATTCAGTATATATATAGATAGAGAGATAGATACTATTTTTCAGATTCTTTCACATTTTAGGTTATTATAGGTTATCTAATATAGTTCCCTGTGCTATACAGTAGGACCTGTTGTTTTTTTTATATATAGTAGTTTGAATCTCTTAAACCCGAGCTCCTAACTTACCCTCCCCCTGATCTTTCCCCTTTGGCTAACTGCAAGTTTTTTTTCTAACTCTGTGAGTCTAATTCTGTTTTGTAAATAAGTTCATTAGGATCACTTTTTTAGACTCCACATATAAGTGGTATCATATTTGTCTTTCTCTGTCTTACTTCGCTTAAGTGTGATAATCTCTAGGTCCAAGTATGTTGCTGGAAATGGCATTATTTCATTCTTTTTTATGGCTGAGTAATATTCTAGTATATATATGCCACATCTTCGTAATCCATCCATCTGTCAATGAACATTTAGATTGCTTCCATGTCTTGGCCCGTGTAATCAGTGAAAGGTCTATGATTCTTTAGTAGACATGGGACAGGACAAGGAGCTGGAGGGCAGCAGGGAGCCATGGTGTCAGGCACTGTGTTTCATCCCTCACAGCTCACTGTCTGTAGGTTTCTGTCTGTGAGTGGAACAGAATGATTGCATCCAGGTACATGCACAGGTCTGGGCATCTGTGTGGAAACATGTACGTGTGTGAATATGTGTATACCTGTGTGTATGTGCTGAAGAGAGGACATCTGTGGGTACAGGAGGGTATGACTGCAGTGTGTGTGCACAAGTGGACTAGTTTTGGTGAGACAGGGTCACATGTGAAGGACTGGACTCCACAGTGTGGTGGGAGTGGAGATAGGCAGGTGCTGCTGGGGGTCATACTGGGGAGGTACCCTCTGGCTGGGGAACCCTAGCTCTAACTTGGGCTCCTCTACCTACCCCTCCTGCCCTGCAATTACTGCATCTCCAGCCAGGACAGAAGGAGATCAGCTGGCCTTCTTGAAGTTAGACAGCCTTCTTCAAAGGTACTCAAAACTTTTCCCAAGAACTCCAGTAAGTGAAATATTGATCATATTCACAGAATTCTTACTATATTTTCAGCTCCTTACATATAGTAATATATTTAATTCTGAAACCTCCCTGTGTTAGGTACTATTCTTATTTTACAGATCAACAGTAGAGAGGTTAATTAGGGAGGAAAAATACAAGGGATAAATGAAACTTCATTAGGTGTAGAGAGAGCAGGACTGAGGCCCAGAAACAGTTGAAAAGTAAAAGCAAGATTGGGAACAGAATCTGGGCCCTTTCTTCTTATTCCAGGCTGGACTAGCTGATATACTGTAGCTAGAATCACATCAGGAAGAGCCGCATTTAGATGCATCAAGAGACTCTCAAGGAGATCTCTAGGGTTAATAGTGAAAGAACAGGTCCCAATTCATCCAAGAACAGAGTGGACCACACAAGACCACAGAGCTTCAGCCCATTCATATCTACTACATGGCAGACTCTGGAGATGGGTGGATGAGATATGTCACGGTCCTCAAGGGATGCTATGAAGTTGCATCCAACACTCCAAGTTCTGCTGTCAAGTGTGAGGCAGGTGTGGGGGCAGATGGGGGCTGACCCCTCAGGATCTCTTTCGCTGAGAAGCAACTGGTGACACCTCTCCTCTCTTCAGAAGTCACTCGACTCACAAAGCTTTGTAAATAGACAAGGACTGACTCTCCATAAATGCCCCAGGCTGGAATGTGGCCTGTGGCCAGGAAAGCCACTCAGAAAATTGGTCCCCAGACCACAAGCATTGGCCTGGGCCCAACAGGTGACTAAAATCTGACCCCATGGCCCTTGGCGTCTCTAGCCTGACATCAGGCTTGGGATTTGGAAAGAAACCCTGTGGTCTGCAACCAGTCCTCAGTGATACTGGATGCAGGATACTCACCATCAATCCTGCCTACAGCTCCTGGGGCACATGGGGTGGGGGGGAGGGCAGGGAGGGGCATAGTTCTTCCTTTTTCCCTTCCCGTAATCTTCCTTCATTGACATGATCAACACGGCAGAAGGTGGAAAAACCTGACTTTGAATATCAGAGAATCTCATCACCTCCTAGCAAAATGCAGGGAACACAAAATCCACCTGAAGAAGTGTGCAGAGGAGCGGCTCTGCTTTCAGGCAGCTGCTTTGCATTGGGTGTGTTGGTCAGAATGTTTATGCCATTGGTGTCGGTCAGAAAGGATCAAGGGGGCTAATGCGTGAGTCCAGTGGGGCCCTGTTCCCTGTCCCTCAGGTGAATGGCAGGCTACCAGCCAAGTTCTGGTCCCATTCCTCTTGCATGAGACTGCTCTGTTTATCCAGGAGGTAGGCCTTTTGGGTACCTGTTCTCTGGGCAGGAACCCAGAAAACACAGCAGACATTCTGGCACTAGCGAACCTTAAAAGGTAAACCTGGGGCCTCTGGCCAGTGACTCACCTTAGCCCCACCCAGGGACATAGAAAGAAGGGACCATTGTCCGCCAGAGAGGTTGGTGATGTAATCCTTTGTGCAACAGAAAAGAATGTGAGCTCCTTGAATGGAGGCTTCTCTCAGGCCTGTGTGGCAAGGAAAGAACCCAGAAACCCAGCCTTTCTCAGGCCACCCCACTGCCACAAACTGGCCTACCTTCTGCACCCCCTCCCAAAGGTGCCTTGTGAAAATGCAGACCAAACTACACCAGAAACCTGGAAGTAGCCAAACTGGAACTTCTGATTCCAAAGCTCATGTTTTCCTCCTCTGTGGTATGTTGTTCCCAGCCCACGGTCAGATGATTTGTTCATTTAAAACCTGGACCACCCAACTGTGTCCATGTCCTCCAGCCCTAATCTGCCAGGGTCATTTTCCCCAGGGCCTGTCCTCAAGTGCTCGCACCAGGGCAGTAGAGGGAGGCTCACCTTCAACCCCATCACTGTATTTCTTTCTGCTCCATTTCCTGGTTTAAGGCCTTCTGCCACCCACCCACCCACCCACCACCAGACCACTGCCGAGAACTAGAGTTCCTTGCCCACCAAGCACTATGCCTGACCCTCAGTGGCCATTCGGCGCTTATAGAGTAAGTGGATCAATGAATGCAGTTCTCAGCAACTCTGGCAAGATCAGCTGCCTGTGGACCCCAGGCTGGGAATCAGTCCTCTATCATGCATGAATCAACCCCTTCTTTCCCTTTCACTGGGTTTTCCTGGTAGCTCCAGGGGCCCTCACACACACACAAACACACACACACACACAACATCCCCAACCCTTAAGATCCTGGTCCTCTGATATCGCCATCAACTGAAGTCATGTGGACCCACACAGCCAAAGGGGGGTTGCTTACTGGTAATGTCTCCCCTTTTCTTTTCCCTCCCCCAAATCCAGCCAGCTTTGTCTTTGCTCTGGGGATAAAGAGCCTGAAGAATCTAGGCCCAAACAGCAGGAACGCTCCAACTGCTACATAACTTTTTATTGCAGAGGAGGAGTCCCAGGAAAAGAAGGGGATGGGGCAGTTCAGAGGGGAAGGGTGCTGTGTCCAGGGAAGACAAATGCCATGCTTCCCAGTGGCACAGCGTCCAGCCTATCCCCACACTGGGGACGGGTCTACCATGGTCCAGTAAACTGCATTCAAAGACTTTATACTCTAGGGTCGGGGACAAGAGGGAGAGGTAAGACGAGGGTCGGAACCATGGGAGAGGGCATCTGAGATACAGGTCCAAGTCACTGGGGAGGAAGCTAGGGTTCCTTGATTTCTCCGGAGTAGGGCAGGAAGGATTCAGCATCCGCGTGAGCCGCTGCAGCGTAAACCCGCGACACAGCCGGGGGAGCCGCAGAGGGCACAGCCGCCGCCAGGGGCGCTCGTCTCCACGGAGCTGGGACCCGCTCCGGGCGGCAGCAGTGCCTCGGCGCCCGAGGCTGAGCCTGGCAGGCCGGTGGGAGCACTTCCCAGGACTGAGCGGAGAGCGGCTGTTGGAGGAAAAAGCTCTATCGTCTCCCCTGCCCTTTCCGCCCCAGAAGACAGACATACAGATATACAGATGCGCAGACACCTCCCCCTACCAGGAGACAGACGTGCAAACTCCTCAAAGTGACAGATACACAGACCCCATCCCCTAAGAAACAAACTCGGGAATGTCCCCTCCCTGGAGTCAGCCCCAGATTCTCCCCCACGAGAGAATAAAACAGTTTCTTCCACGGGGATGAACCCACAGACCTTCCTCCCACACCCCAAGACACACCAACAGATCCCCCGCCAAAGAACAGACCACAGAACTCCCTTTCCCGATACACACAAACACCAGTAAACCACCCCCAAGAGAATAAAAGCAGCCCTCACAAATGGGAGACACACAGAGGAAGTGGCTCCCTACTCCCTCCCCAGAGAGGATACATACCCAGGGTGGGGAGGGGATAACATGTGACCCCTTTCATCCCAAGTTACTCTCTTATTTACTTACTGACATTTCCTGCCCCAAATCCCAGACCAAGCCTGCAGGGAGAAGGAGGGAGCAGGTGAGTGAATCCATCTACCAGACAGAAAAGTCACCCTTCTTCAAAACAAAGCACTTCTGGCCCCTTCCAGACAGGCAGAAATCCTTCCATTCTGAAAGCTCCTTGGGTCTCTCAGATCCCCTCAGCCCTTTCGAGTAAAGACTCCTTCTGGACCTTTACATTCAACCCTTCCTGTCTTAAATTCAAATAATTCTTTTACTGAAGAATTCTTAGAGAAGGGAGAAGGCAGAAGATCTACACTGTCTTTAGCTTATCTTGAAATTAGACCCCATGATGGGGGCATTTTGAAGGCAGGTCCTAGAGGAGATAGGTCAGTTGTCTGGAGAATATTATTCAAGCCTCACCCAGTCAGTTTCTACCTGTGGGTCCTTAAGGTGGTCTTTTATTCTCTGAGACTCAGTTTCCTCATCTGTAAAATGGGGATAATAGAACCTCCTCCTCCCCCCCCAGGAGTTTAAAGGAGACAATAAATGCAGCTTGTCTGCTGCACAATGGGTTCCCTTTCCTTCCCCTCAGCCTAGTGGGCCCAGCTGAAGCTGGAAGCCCTTGGGTCTCTACCTGCCTAATGTCAAAAGCCAGACCCTACCTGTCGCCATAAACCCTGCCTTCCCTAGGCCTGAAGGAGAGAGGAGCAGAGCTGAAGGCGCCCACACCAGGGATCTTACTCCCCCTGGCTGGGCCTTGGTCCTTGCAGTTGTCTCAGTATACAAACTGGCCCCTGCTTTCTGATCCTGGGAGTAAAAGAGTCACTCATCACAGGTGCTAAGGTTACTTGTTAGCTGGGACCCTTGGTCTAAAGGTCTGTGAGATGGTGGGAAAAAAACTGACTCCAGGAGAACAGATCCCTGGATACCCAGCTCACCTCTCCTCACCTTATCCCCCACCCCAGCTGGCGAGGACCCAGGCAGGATCCTCCCAAAGCCTCTCTACTCCTCGCCTTGACCACATCTGAAGCACCGCCTAGCCCTCACCTGCTCTCCTCGCCCTCCAGCAGTTTCCTGTAGATGGCGATCTCAAACTCCAGGCCCAGCTTGACGATCATGAGCTTCTGGTACTCACGCAGCTGCCGCACCATGTCCCGCTTGGCCTTCTGCAGGGCAGCTTCCAGCCAGACCAGCTTGCCCTTGGCGCTTCCTGAGGCACTTTCCTTCTGCAGAGCGGCTGGGTCCTTGCCTCTCTCTGGTTCACAGGGCTGGGGACAAAGGGGGCAAAGACCACAGACAGGAGGACATCCTCAGCCCCTCCCCACTCAAGGATCCACACCCTTCTCCATAGCCGGAGGGCCGAAGAGAAACTAGAAATCGTTAAGGGGAATGAGTGTGCCTGCTCTGAAATCTGTGTTTGTGTGTCTGCCCCACTCCCAGGGTGGAGGTTGGGGACCAGCCTTCTTAGATGACTGAGAGCCTTTTGCATCTAGTATGTGTGTGTGCATGCTAAGTTGCTTCAGTCATGTCCAACTCTTTGCAACCCCATGGACTGTAGCCCACCAGGCTCCTCTGTCCATGGGATTCTCCAGGCAAGAATACTGGAGTGGGTTGCCATGTGCTCCTCCAGGGGATCTTCCCAACCCAGAAGTTGAACCCGTGTCTTCTGCAGCTCCCACCTTGGCAGACTGGTTCTTTACCGCTAGCCCACCTGGGAAGCCCACATCTAGTATAGTGACATTTCCAAAATGAGCTAGGGGCTGGGAAGCATCAAATACATTTTAGCATGTTATTCTGGGGTTATTGTTTCATCAGGGAATGAACAGGAAGAGTATCCTTTCCTCATAAGAGATGAATTTGTAGTTTTCCAGGGAAAAAAAATATTGATAATAAAGGCCTGCCTTGGTGAGGCATACTTGCTGCCTAGGGAACCAGTCAGGGAATCAGAGCAGCTGAGGCTGCTGGGAGACTGGGCCCACCCAGCCACCACTCTGTTACCCCTGGAACCTGAACAGTTTGTCCCTCCTCAAAGCCAGGGGTTCCTGGAGAAGGGAGAACCCCCACAAATATCCTGCAGAGCCTGAGACACTTGTCTCTGCAGAAAACAAGAACTGACTGGAAGCAGAACCTCTTCCCTTTGCGGGGTGGAGCATGGGCTGGGGCAGGAGCTTAACTAAGAGGGCGGCTGAGAAAAAAGAGGAGCGGGTGAGAGGGAGAGAGGTGGGGAGAAAGAGGGCATTCATGTGGGAACCTTCTCTTTCTGGAGCCTAAAGCCTGAGAAACACAAATGCCTACAGAGCCTGGCTGGAGACATCAAAAAGTATAGGCCAGGGACTTTCCTTGTGGTTCATTGGTTAAGACTGCACTCCCAATGCCCAGGGCCTGGTTCCATCCCTGATCAGGGAACTAGGAGTTCTGTAACTAAGACTGGGCACAGCGGGGGTGGCAGGGAGGGAGGGGAAAGGGAATAAAGGCCAAATGTAAAGTATATGTGGATAGTACCCAGCTCTACAAAGAAATATACACACTCTAGTTTTCCTGAAATCACAAGGATGTCTTTCCTGTTTTCAATCTTTCATTTCTTCACCTTAGATAGAGAACTAGATCCAGAGCCTAGCTGTATCTCTTTGACAAGAATGACAAAGAGTACTAGCCAAGGTGAGGATAAATGGCAAAGATCCCTCTGCCTCAGTGTCAAAGGATGCAATTTGGAGTGGTGGAGTCTGCGGCACACTGCAGGAACATGACCCCCATGTGAAGATGAAAGAGAAGGTAGAGGCCTCTCTTCTCTCACCAGATGTTACTGTGTGAGACCATGTGAGACCAGTTTAATATTGCCAGATCTGCATGTTTGTAGAGGGAATCCATGGTACTGAATTTCTAGGTAAGATCTTGCCATTTCTGAAGATGGGCTCAAATTTCACACTATAGGACAATCACAAAACATACAGACTTAAAATATATATATACATAAAAAATGATATACAAACAAGCATCCATATGCATACATTTTTACCTACGTGTTAATTATGTATCCACATTAAAAAAAAAAAAAAAACTCAAAGTCCTGGGCAAATGGAAGCATGGTATATACACACATAACCACACTCCTGTTTGCTCAGACATTCACAAAGAGAAACTCTATCCAAAGGATGGGGGGAAGGTCTAGTCTAGTCTAGGATGCGTCACCAGCATCACCACTCAGCCACCCCAACGCCCGCCCCTCACCTGGCTCTTGGTGCCATCCACTTCCACTGTCAGCCGCTGGATGGCCTGGTTCAGCCTGTTTAGCTCCTCCTTACTGTGTCGCAAGTTCTGCACGTGTTTCTGCACTGTTGCCTTTATCCCCTCGCACTGTGAGGTGGGGACAGCCAAGTGGGGTGGGGGGTTGATCAAGAAGATGAGGAAGCAGCAGGTGCATTCACTGGAGATCAGCAAGACGGTTCCAGCACCCACCCAACCCCTTGCTATCATGGGTGGGTCATTTGACTCCTCTGAGCCTCTGCTTCTCCATCTATAAGATGGGAATGGTCATCCTTTCTATCCCCAGAGGTGGTTGAGAGAAGGAAGCGCACTTGGCTGGCACCAGGGCGTGTGGGTCACCAGGTCTGCGGATGCCAAAGGTAGTGTGAACTAGCCACAAAGGGAAACAGTGCAGCAGTCTGTTGAGTCTTTGGACTGAGACCACACCGAACTGACCCCAAGAATCAGGAGATAACCCTAGGAGATCAATTCCCGTCCTTCACTACATAGACTCATCTAAATGAATACAAAAGGCAGTTAATAAAATTCAACATTCCTGAATTTTAAAAATACTTTTTCAAATCTAAGAATATGAAGAAACTTTCCTAATTTGATGAAGGTTATTAATCAGTGACAAGAGATCCAGTTTCCAGCTACTTCCCCAAAACCCAGGCCACTCTGGGACAACATTATGGGACAACAAGGGACCAAATCAGTGGGCCTTTACCCTTCCTGCATCCTGTACCAGTTGGGTATGATGACCATGCTTTCACAGTGCCTTACACTCTCCAGTATTTTCCCTCCACCATCTCCCTGGGGCTCAGGACCACCTGTGAAGTAGACCAGGGAGATGTTCCTGTATCTATTATCTTCCCTCGGGCAAGCTGATGCTCAGCCACCATGCAAGAAGTAGGGACCCTGAGGGATATGACCGACCCTGCAGTCAGTGGCTGAGCCTGGCTGCATCTTAAGTCCACGCACTTTGCTCTACTCCCCAAGGAACAGATAAAGTCACACAGGCCCTTCAACACAGAGAATAGGAACTGTTCACTCCAGCCCAGTGCAAATTTCCTTCCAAGGTATTGATAGATAGGGTGTGGGGAATGGATGAAAAGAGACTGCAAAACTTCATCTCCCACCAATCTCTGCCCTATTCTTACTGCCTGCACCCGCTCTTGTTCCCAAAAGCTGAAGACACAGCAGGCAAGCTCGTGCCTGGCGGGGTCCAACAGATCTGGACTGAGTTCAAGATCCCTCCTCCTGTGTGAACTAATGAGCTGTGTAGACAAGTCTCACCATGATGAGCAGAGCTGTTCTCTCCTCCAAGCCTCCCGTGGTCCCTGAAGCTCAGCTGTAGCCCAGAGAGCTCCTAGAATGCTCAGCTCTGAGGGACAAAGCCTCTTCTTCCTGGGGGCTCTGTGACCTCATCTTGTTACATTTGCAGAGTTCTGATTGGGGAGAGTGGTGGAAGGGGCCATCCTGTGAGCCCAGAGGGGAACATGTTAGTCTCTGAGCTGGAATGGACCTTCAAGGAAAGAGGAGGAGGAGGAAGCGGGGTGGGGGAAGGAAAAGGACTTCAGGTAGGGGAAACGTGTGGAGCTGGGGAGTCTGGGCTTTGGGAGTGGGCCACAGGGAGCCACAGAAAGTGCTTGAAGAGGCCAGCAGCCTGGTGTACGTACAATGCAGTGTGGAAGGCCTGTCTGATAGCAATGCAGAAGACAGATAGGAGGGAGAGAGACTCTGGCTGGGAGTTCATTTCCACTAGTAGGTAAGAAATCTGAGTAAAGACAGGACTCCAAGCTGAAGGAGTAACAGGGACCAGAGAACACAAGTTGATCGGCATTTTCTTCTGTTTGATAAATTTCTCATACATGCAAGAGTATATATAACATGCATTTGATGATTTAAATAGCGAGATAATAAAACAAGCCCCTGTGTGCCCACCAGAACCTTCAAAGCCCGCTGTGGGACTGACCCTTCCTGCTTACAGCATCCTCTCCCTCTGACCCCATTCACTCTGCAAGGTGACCACTATCTTGGGTTTTTGTGTTAAGCAACCCCTTGTGTTTTCTTTATTGTTGTATCATATGTGTATGAATCCCTAAGCAACTGTTTTAGTTTTGCCTTCCTGTAAGATTTCTATAAATAGAATTACATGCAGGCTTCTATGACTTACTTCTCCCTCCTCAACATTCTAATTGTGAGATTCAACCATTCTGATGCATGTAGCTTAGTTTGTATTGCAATGCTGTAGAGTATCCCAGTGTGATTATTACTCCTAGGGGTATACACGTGTGCTTTTTTTTTTCTTTTGATCATAGCAAACAATGCTGCTATGAACTTTGGGATATGTATTTGCTAGTGTACTTTGGCAAGAGTTTCTTTGCGGTACTGGCTGTCAAACTTTTTTTTATAGCCATAGCTCAAGTTATAAGAAATACATTTTAGGGACTTCCTTGATGGTCCAGTGGTTAAAAATCTGTGTTGCAATGCAAGGAAGACAGATTCTATCCCTGGTCAGGGAGCTAAGATCTCACATGCCAGGAGAGCAACTAAACCCAAGTGTTGCAATTACTGAGCCCACAAGCTCTGGAGCCCACGCACCACAGCCAAAGACCCTGCATGACTCAGCGATGATCCCATGTGCTGTAACTAAAACCCAACATAGCCAGTTAAATAAATAAAAATTAAATAAATTTAAAAAATATATATTTTATATCATGAATTGGTACCTATATACATATCCACACACATAAACTGAAATAAATTTTATGAAAAATTATTTCTGCTATAAAGTGCCCTCTGATCCTCTAATCGGTCACTTTAATGTTTCACTTTCAATTTACTGACCTAGGTTTTCAGTAAGGGCTCATGTTTAGGTTTTCATATGTTTTAGTTTTTTCACCAAGCCTTATGTTTAGGTTTCATTTCTTATAAATAGCATATTAATCTCATTATTTGTTAAATAATGTAATGAAAATGAAATATCCATGAACTAACTTACTGACACAAGAACCCATTCTGTCCTCTCCCTCTCACTCTGGAGGTAACCACTTCCTTGAATTTGTGTAAACATCCCCTTGCTTTTTTTTTTTTTTTTAGTTTTATCACATATATTACATATATCTAAAAATATATCTGTAAGGTTATCTTGTTTGTTTTTTAATAAAAAGGGTATCAGTTACACAGGGCTTGCTTTTTTTCTTTGTCTTTTAATATTATATAGCTAGGATTCCTCCCTGAGCATTCATAGTATTCTATTGAGCAAATATACTACACTTCTATGTTATTTTGTTTTATTTTTTCCTTTTACAAAGTTGGTTCTACAACCATTTTTTCTAAATGACCCCTGATGCACATATGTGAGAATTTCTCTTTGATACACATCTAAGATCTAGGAGTAGAACTTGGGGATCTTAGGATGGTCAAATGTTCAACATGACAAAACAAAAATTATTTGCCAAAGTTATTATAGTAACAATTTACACTTTGATCAGCACTGTATGCCTTCCAGGTGGTGCTAGTGGTAAAGAATCTGCCTTCCGATGCAAGAGAATCAAGAGACACAGATTCGATCCCTGAGTTGGGAAGATCGCCTGGAGTGAAACATGGCAAACCCACTCCAGTATTCTTGCCTAGAGAATCCCATGGACAGAAGAGCCTGGTGGGCTATAGTCCATGGGGTCGCAAAGAGTCAGACATGACTGAGTAATAGGCATGGCATGGCAGGACAGCACTGTATGAAAGATTCATATATTCTCCACATATCTTAATTTTCAACAGTTTAATGGGGACTTCCCTGATGGCCCAGTGACTAAGACTCCATGCTCCCAGTGCCAGGGAACTGGGTTCAGTCCCTGGTCAGGGAACTGGACCCCACATACTGCAACTAAGAGTTTTCATGCAGCAACTAAAGACCCCATTTGCTGCAACTAAGACCCAGAACAGTCAAATACATAAATAAATATCTTTAAAAAACAATTAAATGGTATAATCAATCTCATTTTTGACCTTGCTTTGAATTTTCATGATTACTGTTGAGGTTGAATAGCTCTTTAAATGTTTATTATCTATATGTATTTGCTTTCTTTTGAACATTTTTTCTATTGGGTTGTTTGCCTTATTCCTATTGGATTACAGGTGTTCTTTATATTTCTAACTATTACTATTTTACCACTTATGTGTATCACAAATAGCACTTTCAAATTTATAGCTCCTCTTTTTATTTTATGGCATATTTTTATCAATAAAAGTTCTTAATTTTAATGTAGTCTAACTTATCAAGCTTTTATATTAAGCACTCTGTGTGACTTGCTTACAAGTCCTTTTCTATACCAAGATCAGAAAGGTGTTCTCCATTTTTTTTCTTCTTAGAGTTTTAAAGTTTTGCATTTGATGTGTATAATTTTAATTTGCTTGAAATTGGTTTTGTGTATCACAGAAATCAGGGATCCAATTTCATTCTTTCCAATGTGGCTAACCAATGTATAGTTCTTTCTTTGCTATTGATCTGTGAATCAAAGATATATATAGCTATACATCTATATAGATATAGATATAAGATGTATTTAACTTTGCATATTATATATAATTTTATTTATGTCTTATTTATTTAATATATTTATATCATATATACACACAAGAATAAATTGACCAATGTAACAAAACAGAGAGCCCCCAAATTGATATGTATTATATATATATACAAATATGTCATATATAAATATATGATGCAAAATATTATACAGTATGTCATAAGCATAAATTATGCAATACATATGTTTTATATATGTATGTATACTATACACATCAATTTAGGAGCTCTCTATTTTGTCTCATTGGTCAGTTTGTCTAATCTTGTATAGATACTTTTGCCCTGAATTTCTGTAGCTTTCTAAAAGGGCAAATACTCATTCTTCCTTTTACACCAGTGCCTTAACTATTCTCAAACTTTTCTCTTCACCATAAATTTTAGAAACAGCTTCTTAATATTTATGTAAACCCTTGTTTGGAATTCAATTGTAGTGGCACTGACACTGTAAATCAATTTAAGGACAATTAATGTCTTTTTTTCTCTCAACAACGCTGTGTCTCTTCATTTAGTTAGGTCTGCATTTTGACTTCATTTCCTGTAACATTTCATAAAATGTTTGTATTTCTCTAGGCATAGTTCTCTCACATATTTGTTAGATTTATTTCTAAGTATCTTATGGGTTTTAAAGTCATTAGTTTATCCATTTTATTGGGAGATAATTTACATACAGTAAAATACACACATTTCAAGTGTACAGTTCAACAAGTTTTGATAGATGTTTGCCCTCATTCAACCATCAGTGAATGAAGATAAACGACATTCCAGCAATCACCTCAGTAGTTTCCTTCATACCCCTTTGCAGCAATCTTCCCACCTCATCCAAGACAACTACTGATCTAATTTCTAGCAATGGAAATTAGTATCGCCAGTTGGAGAACGTCCTATGAATAGAAGCACACAGTATATACTCTGATTATTTTCACTTAGCATAATGTTTTTGAATCATCCATGTTGTTTCATGAATCAGTAGTTCATTCTTTTTTCTTGCTGAGTAATAATCATCACATGAATATATCTCTGTTTATCCATTCACCTATTAATAAAATGTTTTTATTGTTTTTACTTTGGGGCTATTATGATTCAAGCTCCTAAGTAATTCATGTACAAGTCTCTGTGTAGACCTGTTTTCATTTCTTGTAGATAAATACCCAAGAGAGGAATTGCTGTGCCATTTGGCAAATGTATGTTTAAATTTATAAGAAATTGGCAAACTATTTTTGGGGTGCCTATATCATTTTATCCTCCATGAAATTTCCAGCTACTTGATGGTCAATCTTTTAAATGGTTAGTCTTTTAAATGATAAGTCTAGTGGGTAAGTTTTTTCTCATTGTGGTTTAATTTAGGTTTCTCTGATGACTAATAATGATGAACGGCTTCTCACATACTTCAGTTCAGTTCAGTCGCTCAGTTGTGCCCAACTCTTTGCGACCCCATGAACTGCAGCACGCCAGGCTTCCCTGTCCATCACCAACTCCCAGAGCCTACTCAAACTCATGTCCATAGCGTCGGTGAAGCCATCCAACCATCTCATCATCTGTCGTCCCCTTCTCCTCCTGCCTTCAATCTTCCCCAGCATCAGGGTCTTTTCCAGTGAGTCAGTTCTTCGCATTAGGTGGCCAAAGTATTGGAGTTTCAGCTTCAGCATCAGCCCTTCCAAAGAATATTCAGGACTGATTTCCTTTTGAATTGACTGGTTGGATCTCCTTGCAGGCCGAGGGACTCTCAAGAGTCTTCTCCAACACCACAGTTCAAAAGCATCAATTCTTCGGTACTCAACTTTCTTTATAGTCCAACTCTCACATCTGTACATGACTATTGGAAAAACCATGGCTCTGACTAGATGGACCTTTGTTGGCAAAGTAATGTCTCTGCTTTATAATATGTTGTCTAGGTTGGTCATAGCTTTTCTTCAGAGGAGCAAGCATCTTTTAATTTCATGGCTGCAGACACCATCTGCAGTGATTTTGGACCCCAAAAAATAAAGTCTCTCACCGTTTCCATTGTTTCCTCCTCTATTTGCCATGAAGTGATGGGACCAGATGCCATGATCTTAGTTTTCTGAATGTTGAGTTTTAAGCCAACTCTTTCACTCTCCTCTTTCATTTTCATCAAGAGGCTCTTTAGTTCTTCACTTTCTGCCATAAGGGTGGTGTCATCTGTGTATCTAAGGTTATTGATATTTCTCCCAGCAACCTTGATTCTCACATACTTACTGAATCTTAATACATCTTTGTATTAGGTTTGTAAAGTGTCAATTGAAATCTTTTACCCATTTTGATTGAGTTGTTTGTCTTCTTGTTACCGAACCCAAGTCTAACTGCTCAACACTCAAAAACTATTAAAGAGGCCAGGTTGGTGGAAAGAAACTTTGCTTTATTTTGCATGCCAGCAAGCAAGGAGGCAGGGTGAGGGGTGGGGGAGGTAGACACCTGTCCAAAAGCCGACTCCTCCCACCATTGACAGGGGGCAAGAGCTTTTTTAGACAGAAGGAGTGGGTTACATGCAGAAATAGTAGAGTCAGCTCTGACAGTCATCATGAGGTTGGTCATCAGTGGTCTGACCAGTGTCAACTTGACTGTTTTAGGTAGTTTATCTTCAGTTCCATGGTCGGTTTGTTCTAGTTTCCTTGAGGCCAGTTCTTGGAATTACAGCAGCTTATGTCATGGCTACAGTCTGGTCATCATATAGTTAACTTCTTCCACCTGGTTTCAGTATCTATAAGATGGTTCACAGGATATGGCTCAGCATATTATCCACAGTCCTTGAGAGGGAACTAAATGTTCTTGATTATGCTTAATGACTACATTATTATTATATTGTCTCCTTTGATTGTTTTCCTTTGTTTCTGCATTTTCCGACTTCTCTGATTAAACTTACTCTTTGGCTAAAGTTTCTCCACAGACAAAATGCAGGCAGAGGACATGAGGGGGCAAGGACTATGGGGTCCTGCTCCATTTCATTCTTATTGAGAGCTGAGTTCTTTACATTTACGTTTAATGTAATCATTGATATGATTGGTTTTAAGTCAATAATTTTGTTGTCTGTTTCACATTTGTCTGATGTGGTTTTTTTTGTTGTTGTTGTTCTCTACAGTTCGTTTCCTGCCTTCTTTTGATTTAATCAAACATTTTTTAAACATTTCAAGGTTATTTATTCTATTGGTTTTTAGCACTTTTTTTTTTAAATAATAAACACTGTTTTAGTGATTGCTCTATAGCTAAAATTGATTGTGCATCCTTGGGACTCCCCTGGTGGTTCAGTGGCTAGGACTCTGATTCCACTGGTGGGGCTGAGGTTCAGTCCCTGGTCGGGGAACCAAGATACTACAAGCCATGCAACTTGATCCAAAAAAAAGCATCCTTAATTTATCAAAGTCAGTTAAGATCCCCTGGAGGAGGACATGGCAATCCTCTCTCCAGTATTCTTGCCTGGAGAGTCCCATGGACAGAGGAGCCTGGTGGGCTGCAGTTCCTAGGGTCGCAAAGAGTCAGACTCAACTGAAGCATCTGAGCACACACACAAGTCATCTTCCTGGGGATTAAGCTGATGTGAGATGCTTCTGCTCATCCCTCTAATGATAGCATCTTGGTTCACATTTCATGATTGTTGATTAATTGTGAGCTTCCATTTGTTGTAACACTCTCTGGAAGAATTTCTAGAAGCCTGGGTTTGAATGGCATTCTTGTAGAAAGGATTTGTATTTGCTCTTGCCAGATTCAGGGGAGAACCACCAACCTGGGCTCATTTTAAACAACGTTCTCATGTACGGTACTGTGGGTATTTGCCACCAAAAGAAAAAAAAAAAAAAAAGTGAACTCCAGCCCAGAGCTGGATGAGGGTAAACTTGTGGTTTAAAGTTATCAGGAAAAACTTTTCTTTACCAAAGCCAAGGTCAAGATGTACATGTTTCTTTCCTCTCTTTTTGCGGATTCTTTTCCTGCTTCCCCTTTCACTGAGTATCATCCAGTTGCCTATTATGGACCTTGGATCCAATTCTCCCTTTTGTGGGCCTAGGCTTTGTGTCCAGTCCCCTAACCATAGTGGGCTTCCATCCATTGAATGCCAATGACCAACAGATGTCCCTTTCATGTCATTAGGCTCCATCATTCACATACTTCCCTGGAGTCATGCTTATTGTTATTGTTATCCAACTCTGATCACCTCCCATGTGTTCTTGCTAGCTCATGATGCATTAAAATATTTTGAAAGTATATTATCTAGAATTTTAATGACAAAAAGTTTATTCAGAGTTCCTAGTCTGACTTACTGCAAGGAAAGAAGTTGCAGAGAAAACAATTCACAAAGTTTGGTGACTCATTAAATAGGGAAAATAGGTGTCAAAGAGTTTTAAGCTGGAGATATTAGAAAGTGAAGGAGTCTTTTGGGCCTAGAAAAGAAAACAACAGTCTCAAAGGCCCCTTGATGAATCATCTAACTTTGGAGAAAACAAAGCAGAACTTTAGTTCCACCCTGATGCTCCAGGCCAGTTGCATCTATCTGAGACTTACCACCCCCTGTCCAGAAACCTTCCACCCCCTACACCTGCCCAGAAGACTTATCACCCCCTGCCCAACTATAAATGTCATCTCAACAAAAGAATATTCAAAATATCCCGCCTGGTTAACGTTTCCCTTATTGCTTCCACAAACCTCCCTATAAATATGAAGCCTCCCTGATCCCTCTCAGCGCTCAGCCTGGTCATTAGGCCGACTGTCGCCCCTCCTTGCCTGAATAAAGGTAACCTACTTCTGTTGAGGTCGTCTTTCCTTTTCTGCCTCGCCCGAACTATACCTTACAGAAAGAACTGATAGAAAGAAGGAAAGTTGATGA